>NC_066891.1:10023587-10773587 GCF_022985175.1 Labeo rohita | reverse complement strand
AAGGTTAATTTTTAGCAGTCATTAGTATGCCAATTAATATTTTTGTGGAAAATATGATACATTTTATATGATTCTCTAATGAATAGAAAGTTCAACCAAAGTAACAAAGTAAATGTCTTTACCATCACTTCTGATCAGTTTGTGTTCTTGCTGAATAAACGTATTAATTTGAATACAAAAAAATAAAATTAAACGGGAATGTACATATGCAAGTAACAAATCACCATTATTTTCAAATGTACACTTTGAAATAACATCTGAAATATCTAAAATTCTTTTTTTCAGAATTGTAAAATGTAAATTCCAAACTTGCAAGTTTGCATTTCTCGCAAATACAAGTTTGTATCTCGCAATTCTGACTTTTTTTTTTTCCTCATAAATGCAAGTTTAAATCTTGCAATTCTGATTTCAATAACTCACAAATAAAAAGATAAAAATTCACAGTTCTAAGAAAAAGTCACAATTGCGAGATATAAACTCACAATTCTGAGAAAAAAGGCACAATTGCAAGATATAAACTCACAATTCTGAGAAAAAAGGCACAACTGCGATATATATTTGCAATTCTGAGAAAAAAGTCACAATTGCAAGACATAAACTCACAATGTTAAGAAAAACAAAAACAACAAAAAAAAAAAAAAAAAAAAAAAAAAAAAAACAAAAAAAAAAAAACACAATGCTGAGAAAAGTCACAAATACGAGATAAAAACCAATTCTAAGAAAAGTCACAATTGCAGGATATAAACTCACAGTTATGAGAAAAGTCACAATTGCGAGGTATACTTGCAATTCTGAGAAAACAAGTCACAATCACAAGATATAAACTCACAATTCTAAGAAAAAAAAGGCACAATTGTGAAACTTTATACCTCGCAATTCTGACTTCATTTCTCAGAATTGTGACTAGTTTGTCACACAATTCCAAGAAAAAAAGTCAGATTTGCAAGTTTACATCTTACAGTTCTGAGAAAAAAAAACAAAAAAAAACGTCAGAATTGCAGTTGTCACACAACTCTGAGAAAAAAAGTCAGAATTGCGAGATGTAAACTTGCTCCTGAAAAATCAGATACTGTCAACCTACATAAAATATGTTTAATGTCTACAGAAGAAGATAGATTAACTAGCTTTTAAAACAGTGATGTCACTCTCTTTTATGCACTGATAGTTTGCTTGAGGTACGTTGCTAAAAAACATTACAGAAACAGCCAAATCTTTGTGAGTTCGGAAAAGTAGGAGTGACTCCTGCGGTCCATCCACACACATGCAACAATAATTAATGCGGTTGTCACTCGCAAAACTGTGCAGTGCGTACGTGGCACAAACTCATGTTTAGTTCCACTGTTCAAGATGTAGTAGATTTACAAAAAGTGTCCAGCTTTGTTATTTTTGAGCAGTTGAACTCCAAGGAGAAGCCCTCACATAAAAACACTGGAGCGAGCCTGAGTGACAGCCGAGGTCAGGGAGAGCTGTGACATCACTCACAGTTTTAGGGGCCCGACTGACGTCATGGCCTTTCCCTCCCGCTTTTTTATCAGTTTATTTATCTCAAGGAGAGGATGAGAGAAAGATAGAGAGGCAGAGAGAAGAAGAGAGAGGTGTTTGTGATGAGAGAGCCTCGTCTTTATAAACACATCTTCATTGCCTTTCTTGCTCAGTCCAAACACAGCCAGAGCGCCACACCCAAGCACTCCATCGCAATAGAAACCAGCTGACCTCTGACCTCCATCCTCACCTGTGCCAGCTCTCCTACCAAGCCTGAACTTCCTGTTTATGTGCATTTAACAAAAATGGCACAGGAGTCAGTTAAAAACATGCACGTTTGATGGCGCTGTCTGACAAAACGGCTTAAAAAATATTCAGTAGTTACTGAATGCTAAAATACTTTTATCTATCTCATCTTAATATAGAAAGACAAATACAAATAAGCAATTTACAGGGTGATATCCTGAAAAGTGTAAATACTGTCGCACTATAAAAACATTACACTGTTTGTTTAAACGTCCTAAACAGAGCAACAACAGCAACACTGGGTTAACCAATAGCGTGTGTTCGGGGTGGTACCATCTGACTGGTCAACCAATGGCAGAAACCTGTTTGAAATTGTCATTATTTTCATTATTTTACACATAAACATTTTGGGATTTCACATAGTGAGAAGTTGATTTCTATGTGAATGATTTTGAACTACATTTAAGCATTGATTTAGACTTGATTGGTTGAACTTAGCGATGTGTGTCAATGGTTGTGTGTGATTTAGCTGGTAAGAATGGATGATGTAAACACATGGAAGTTCCCAGGTCTGTATTTATGGTTGAGACAGAGTCTGTTCTCTTACACTCAGACCCTCCGTCTGCTCTCTTTTTACGGCTTTGTGCTGAAACACCAGACACTCTAGTGTGCATAAATCTACCGCCTTTAAATCACTTGTGGAAAATAAACTAGTGTATGGAGCAGGTGTGTGTGTCTTTCTGTGGTTGTGTCTCTTTCTTTTTTATATCACTTTATCATGTACTCTCTTCCTGCTCTCTTTTTTGCATTGCCAGATGTGATAAAGAAGCCGAGATCTAAGAAGTCTTACTCTCTATGAGTTTATGGCGCAACTGTTCACAAACCTGGGAAGTTTTTCCATAAATTGCTTCTTTATTTACAAGCTTTCAGGAAACATTAGATTTGAGCTGATTTATACTGTATATATTTGCACAAAGTCAAGGGAAGAGGAAAATGTAGTAGGAAATTATGAAAATGGTCAAAAGAAAATTTAAAACATTATGTGAGGTAAACTGAATTTTTCCTACGACATAAAAATGTATCCTATATATATTTTTATATAAAATGTATGCATATATACATCATTTTAAAAAAATAAAATATATTATTATTAATTTATTATTGCATAAAAAGTATTTCATAGTTATAAAAATAACAACATACACATTAATTGCAATATCTCTTCCACACTTTGAGAACCGTTTTCCATTAAAAAAAAAACACAATAATGTCACATAAAATAAAATCACATTAAAATAATTAATTTTACGTTTACTTAAAAAAGTAAACTTTTAATTCAGTTAAGGAAAACATGGCCCACTAAACTAAATTAAACAAACAAAACAAACTAAATAAAACAAAACACAACAAAATAAAATAAAATAAAATAAAACAACAAAACAAAATAAAACATGACAAAAAAATAATAAATAATAAAAACAAACAAAAAAATAAAATAAAACAAACAAAAAAATAAAATAAAACAAACAATAAAATAAAATAAAAACTAAATAAAAAAACACAACAAACTAAAATAAATAGAACAAACAAAACAAGAAAAAATAAACAAATACATAAAGCGCATAATAAAATAAATTAAAAACCAAACAAAAAATAAAATAAATAGAACAAATAAAAACTAAATTAAAAAAACACAACAAAATAAAATAAATTGAACAAACAAACAAAACACAACAAAATAAACCAATAAATAAAAGCACCAAATAAAATAAATAAAAAAACAAACAAAATAAAAGAAATAAAAAACAAATAAAATAAATAAAACAAAAACAAACAAAATAAAATACCCCCAAAAAATGAGATTAAAAAACAAAACAAAAAAACAAAACAAAAAAATAAAACAAACAAACAAAACAAAAAACACAGCAAAAAATAAACAACAAAAATAAAATAAATAATAAAACAAACAAAATAAAACAAACACAAATAAAGTAAATAAAATGAACAAAATAAAATAAAACATAACAAATAATAAAACAAAACAAACTAACTAACTAAATAAAATAAAAGACAACAAAATAAAATAAAAAATATGTATATTTCGCGTGACCCGAGCACCTTCACCACCTTGATCTAAATATGTAAAAACCGCACTACGCCCACTCCTGTTCTGGTGTCCTGAGGAAGACCTGATTACTGGAAGTGTTTTTATGCACATTACTTCATGTATTTACCTGAAAACCCTAGAGTTAAAGCTGTAAAAACAAGGCCAAAAGCATTTTCATCTGTAAAAAGGAGAATATCTGAGATGGCTGCTCCCCAGCACATATCATTACCCAGAATGCATTACTGTAGCGCAGCAATCCCAGTGTTTGGTTCCTGTAATTTCTGCCCAGTGTAAACATGGAGTGGAGGTCATGCTCCACCCCTCCTTGTTTACAAATCACCCTTATTACCTCAGAAACACATCCAACAGCACAAACAATGTTTAATATGACATGGCGTTTCAGCATCTCCGTCTTCAAACTAGACAAAGAGGCGTCCAGATGCATTTGATTTTACTTTTACAAGGATTCTAAAGGCTTCCAGAACTCACATCCTCCTGCAAGCTTACGCCGTCCAATGCCCCTCACGTAACCCCAAACACTCTCCAACGAAACCGACCCTTTTTGACCTCCGACCCGAGTCCTGCACAACCTTCAATGTCCTCTGTGCTAGCACAATATGCAAATGGTACGTCATGCTGATATTAAGCCATCGGGCTGTGTTTATGCTGTTTGGCAGAGGAGATAACAGAGATAGCACTTCCTTTTTCTGACCTCCAGAGCGGTAAACAAGAATGATGGTTCTGGAATCGGCCGGAGTTAAAAGCAATGGTTATTTTTTCCCCATCCAAAAGATCAGCGGATAGGAGAACAGAAGATCCGAGAGGATCTTGGTGGTCGGGGCCGGGCAGGGCTCACGGAGGAGCAAGGGAGTGATGGAAAATGTGTTTACTCTGCCTGTTCTGTCTGTTTATGTATCTTCTATCTTAATGAACAACGTATTATTTCTCTCAGGAAGAGAATTTCAATGATGCTAAGGTCTATTTTATAGTCTATAAACACACTTAAGTCTCTGAAGTTGCAGTGCGGCAGGGGGCGCGGCGGACGTCGCTTGTGGTCTGACACTGCGCTAACCTGCTTTAAATCTCAGGCTTTATAGTAAACAGCTCTGGACATCTCTACAGGGCTTTCCACACACAATTTATTTTATTTACTTCAGTATATTTCTGCCAGAGAGGCCCTTGAGATTTCACAAAGCCTATCTGGTAACCAAGGAGGAACCAAACAACAGCACTGAATCACTCTGAAGCTATTGTGCTGTTTTGCTTGGGAAACGGCCAGTTTGGACAGAAAGTCAAGGGTCTTAGAGTGCAACAGAGTTCAGGCGAGCCCAAATTAGTAAAATTGGAATGCTTGGTAAATACTTTGGAATGAAAAATTAGCAAAGGATGAAAGTAAAATTGCCTATGAGGTTTCATAGACACTTAAAGGAATTTTGTGGAAATGTACTCACCCGCAGGCCATCCCAGATGTTGATGAGTGTGTTTCTTAATCTGAAAAGATTTGGAGAAATGTAGTATTTTATAACTTGATCGTCTGCAGTGAATGGGTGCCATCAGAATCACAGCTGGTAAAAACATCACAATAATCTACAAGTAATCCACACGACTCCAGTCTGTCAATTAACATCTTGTGAACCAAAAACAGCAGGTTTGTAAAAAACAAATCCAACTTCAAGGTGTTTTTAACTTCAAACAGTTGCTTCTGGCCATAGTCCATAATAATGCTTTGTCCACTGGAAAAAGTCCACAGTCCACTGTCTTCAATTGTAAAAAGTGCCTGATCTGTGCATATTTCTCTCCTGATTCAGACAAGTCAACTTTTCCATCGGAGAAAACAATATTATGGATAGCTAACTCATATGTGTAGCCTGAAACAGTGGTTTGAAGTTAAAAATATCTTAATAGTGGATTTGTTTCTTACAAACATGTGTCTTTTCACTTCACAAGATGTTAAATGATGGACTGGAGTTCTGTGGATTACTTGTGGATGTTTTTATCAGCTGTTTGGATTATCATTCTGACAGCTCCCATTAACTCTATTGGTGAGCAAGTGATATAATCCTAAATTTCTCCAATGTTCGTTGATTCGGTTATTTTCCTGTTTTTACTGTGAATGTGCTCTGAAACAATCTGTACTATATAAAACACAATAAAAATAAAGGTGACTTGACTTTCTTACAGGGACATTACTGATATAGTTGAGGTCAAAAGTTTACATCCCCCTTTCAGAATCTGCAAAATGTTAATTATTTTACCAAAATAAGAGGGATCATACAAAATGCATGTTATTGTTTATTTAGTACTGAGCTGAGTAAGATATGTCACATAAAAGATGTTTACAAGAGAAAATAATAGTTGAAATTATTAAAATGACCCTGTTCAGAAGTTTACATACACTTGATTCTTAATACTGCGTGGTTACCTTAATGATCCACAGTTGTGTTTTTTTGTTCAGTAACAGTTGTTTATGAGTCCATTGTTTGTCCTGAACAGTTAAACTGCCCGCTGTTCCTCAGAAAAATCCTTCAGGGCTACAAATTATTTGGTTTTCCAGCATTTTTGTGTATTTGAACCCTTTCTAACAATGACTGTCTGATTTTGAGATCCATCTTTCCACACTGAGAACAACTGAGGGACTCATATGCAACTATTACAGAAGGTTCAAATGCTCACTGATGCTCCAGGAGGAAAAAACATGCAAATTCAGAAAACTTTCTGAATCAGAAAACATTCTGAATTTGATGATCAGGGTAAATTTAACTTATTTTGTAGTCATTGCTGGAAAGGGTTCAGATACACAAAAACGCTGGAAAACCAAAGAATTTGTGGGACCTGAATGATTTTTCTTAAAAACAGCAGGCAGTTTAACTGTTCAGGACAAACAAGGTACTCTTGAACAACTACTACTAAAAAAAAAAAAAAAAAAAAACACAGCTGTGGATCATTCAGGTAACAACATAGTATTAAGAATCAAGGGGATGTAAACTTCTTTAACAGGGTCATTTTTATAAATTCAGCTATTATTTTCTCTTGTGGACTAAATGTAAACATCTTTTATGTGAAATAGCTTATTCAGGTCAGTACTAACTAATAACATGCATTTTGTATGGTCCCTCTTATTTCGGTAAAATAATTAACATTTTGCAGATTCTAAAAGTGGGATGTAAACTTTTGACCTCAACTGTATATATTAGCCTATAAATTAGGACAAATTAATCTGAGGCTGGTTCAGCGTATGATTTAGGTGTCATGAGTTCATTCACTAAAAATGCTTAGGGTCTAATCAGACAGCTGAAAACCCTCAGTTATATCCTTTTCTCCTAGTCATGCCAGAATGGCTACTTCAGTTTTGCTGTCACCTTTCCAAAAACCGCAAAACCGCTAACAATGCTTTCTGTCCAGATGTGTCCACTTCGGACAAAAGCTGCTGACCCCCTTAAACCTGGACCTGAGACAGGACAAAATAAACACAGCCGTGGAAAGCTGTGAATAATATCTCAGAAAAAAGGGTGTCGGACACAACGCAGTGCTGGATGACACCATCAGACTCATGGACAGATGGCCAATTTTCACTAAGTATAAAAAGGGCCATTGTTTAAGTATTAAGTACTGATTTTGTAAATAACTGGTTTAACACATTCAGAGGTATTCACATATGCTGGAGTAAAACTCCTGCTTCTTTAATTTTCGTACAAAATGCGTTTCTACTTGTCAAAATTCTGATATGGTTCAACTACTTCCCGTGCAAAAAGTGTCAAACATTTAATATAAGCACTGACAAATCTAACATTTACTTCAGTGAACACATGAAATCATATTACACTTAAAACTGATAGTCAGCTTCAAACTGTTAAAACTCTAAACACAGTCTGTTTAAAACAAAACCATATTTCATAGTATGTTATACGTATCCATATGCCAAATGCAGCAGCCCTTTTGTTGTAAAGAGTTAAGTATAATAAAAAAAAAAAAATCCCGGTGAGATGGGATTTATGTATCAAGATAATGACAGAAAATAGCACAGCGAGTTAAAATTATATATACTTAAGACTCACCTTTGTCTTTAAAATGCTGTTTAACTCCTAGCAGGTGAAATGGAAAGAGGACCTTGAGGATGAAGACTGACGTTGATACTGCCTGAAAAAAAAAAAAAAGTATGTCTGGACAAAATGTGGTGACAAAACATTATTTAAAATGTGTTCTAGAAATTACCTATTTGTTTTGGACATTTATGTAAAGTTTTTTAAAGATTCATATGTATTGTCTGTTTATTTTAATCTATCTTCTACTTTAATACATCTGAATTAACATTAAATACTGAGCTTTGGTGGAAATATTGCTATTTTAAAAACTAATGGTAGGCAAAGACATATTTTATGTCTCAATATTAAGAGAGGGGCATTTTAACACTTAATTTATTAAATGCAATCCACCTTTTTCTTCCCATAAGAGTGAACATTCCCATTTGTAGATTTTATGGGTCTGGCTTCCAGTCCCCACGTCCAGCTATTTTTAACTGTACAAAACAACTCGTTTTGCTGCCTGATATTGCAATTTGATGTGTCTGACCATATTATTTTAATGCATCATATTAATTATGAACACACTGGTTTGTAGTGCAAACAATTCTACCGTTTACTGCATGTTGTTTTTCTTCTCCTTATTTTCCGGCTAATGAACCGGAAGTCTCAGGCTTAAGACAAAAGTGGATATCATAATCAAGTTTTAAAATATTCAAATTATACTATTGTTATTAGTACAGATCAGTGTTTCTTGTACCAAAAGATGGCACTAGTAGTCTGTCCTTGATGAAGGAAAAAGCTCTACATTTAAACCTGTGTCGCTGTTCTTCTCCCATCCGTGTGGAGGCGCTGTAGTGTGTTTGAACGGGCAGTTTCTCATGATCTCACGCAGGAACTGAGGCATCCTTGACAACAATCGCCGGTTGTCTGTTGTTTGCGTGTTGACGCTTTTGTTTACTTTTGGTGTTCTTCCGACTGTTAATTTTATTCATAAAGATTTTAAATCATTGAAACACTAGTTTTATCATCGCCGCAGCACATTTCAAAATAAGATTCTCTCGGACGCACCGTTTGACGCCCCATATCAGTCAAGTAAGTGAAAGTTTATTAGCTTAGTGTGTTTGCAATCCATTTAGTTACTAACTAAACCTCTCTCTGTTGCTAAAACTAATTTATGGCCGCTTTGCATGCATGTTGACATTTGTTTCTTACAGCGCAGCTCTATTTAGGTTTTGAGCTGAAATAGCTAGCATGCCCGTTTAATGTCATTGTCTGCTGAAGATGATTTGCTTTTGGAGAAACGTATTTGTTGAATAAATAAGTTGTGCTAAAATATAGTTAACATATATAAGGTATCCTAAAGTAGCAAAATGTCCTGCAAGCATATTGTTTTGTCATTTGATCTGTTCAAACTGTGTCCCAATGCTTTGTGGACTCACAACTTGTATGCTAAAATAGAGTAACGTTAGATGTAAAGTAATAGCAGCTTTGGTATTTTTCAAGTAACGTTAGGCATCTCAGCAGCTAAACTAGCAAGCTTTTTCACTTCACTACAAATAAGTAGTCATTTTAACAGATGCTTTTATTCAAAGTGCACTTATTACAGGGATCATTCCCCATGGAAAAGCTGGGGTTAAGTGGCTTTGTTTGGGACACAATGGTTATAGTTAATGAATCACCACCTATTGGGGGTATTAAACCTAGAAACGTTTGGTCACCGGTCATGTAAGACATATAATTTAGCTTTAGCTAACATTGAAATGTAATGTAAAACCACCCAGTACCTGAAGAAAAATTCTTATGTTTTGCAGGTTTTGCACTGTAACGTGACATGCATCTGTAAAGGGGTTGTCAAGCTTAACAAAACATCTACAGAGGCTCCATGGAACCCAGTAATGATGTGGCGCTTGATATCATTGTTACCAATGTCGTGTCTGTCTTCAGAACCAGGTGCCATCTAAACCTGCGTACCATCGGCCTAGAGGGGACTAATGTCATCTACAAGCCTGAAGTGGGAGTAAGTCTAGACATTGAAGTTGATAAGTTGATGATACACAGGTCAACTTTTTGAGTGATGTTGCTTGGGCACTTTTCTGTTGAGAATGTGTAACAAATGTCTGTCTGGATACTTTAGATCAGTTGTGGGGCCTGTGTCTTACCTGGTTGCCTGTTGACAGCAACACTGCTCAAAAAGTTGCCCCGTGTATTATCACCTTTAGAGCGTTGGAGATGAGTTGTTATACTTAAGCACCTATATTCTGGATATATATACATGTTAGTATAAAAAGATTAGAAACTGTATTATCATGGCCTTAAACTCTTAAAAAAATCATGTTTACCTGCTTACCAAAATTTGAGTCATGTCTTAATTAGGGATAAAACGATTACTGGTTTGATGATAAATCATGTTTAAATTCCCTTTGGTCAGTATTACCGTTTCATATTTTTATTATCATTAAAACCGTATTTGACTACCGCGTTGAACAACTCAGGATAAATAAATACTGTTCAAAAATTGAGCAAAGTTTTAAGTAAGAGTCTTACATGCGCACAGCACGCAGAGAAGTTTAGTTGTCTGGCCAAAAAAAGAGACCAAATTTGCATGCCCTGCTATAAATTTTGACCAGTTGATGAAAAATAAGCTTATGATACATATGTGATCCTGGACCACAAAAACATAAGGGTGTTTTTTGAAATTGATATTTATACATATAAAGCTTACCATTGATGTATTGGTTTGTTAGGAGATACAACTAATTGAAAATCTGGAATCTGAGGGTGCAAAAAAAAAAAAAAAAAATAAATAAATACAAATATTGAGAAAATCACCTTTAAAGTTGAATGAAGTTCTTAGCAATGAATATTACTAATCAAAAACTAAGTTGGATATATTAACGGTAGGAAATTTACAAAATATCTTCATGGAACATGATCTTTACTTAATATCCTAATGATTTTTGGCATAAATGAAGAATCTGTAATTTTGTAATAATGTATGGTTGGCTATTGCTACAAATATACCCAAGCTACTTACAACTGGTTTTGTGGTCCAGGATCACATATAATCATTTATTAATTATTTATTAATTATCATTTTGACTTAAAAGTTTTATGTGAACATTTCGTAAACGTTATTAGATAAACTGTTGTCAGTCATGTTTTAAAATCTGAACATAATTAATATATTCGTTTTATGCAAACAAAAAATTTGTTTGTTGATTTTAAATATAAAACTTGGTGAAACGATGTATGTGTCAGTACTTTTTTGAACATTTCCAGCACATTTTAACAGTATCGTGATAATACTGATAACTGTGATAATTTTGGTCACTATAATCACAAGACATTTTCATACTATTACATCTCTAGTCTTAATGCAGTGTGATTGTCTTTTAATTTTTTTTTCCAAAATTTAAAATGTCTAAACTTTTGAATTTGAAACAAGTGTTTGAGTATTTTTAATACAATAAATAACAGAGTGGTTATGCAATAGGTTGAATGGATAAGCTTGTGGCTGATTCGAGAAACAGAATGAAGATGAAGATGATTCACTGGTGAAATGCTCCAAATAATGTTATTTTTTGAAGACCAGCATCTTTTCCTGCTATGTCAGTTCTGTTACATAATTGCTTAACACGTCTAGTGTTTTTCTTGTTTACTTCAAAACGTGTTTTGTTACTGTGAAGCATCAAAATAACATAATGGGGCACCAACACGTGCACAATTCATGGAAAGTGCCATCACATTTTCACCTTATCAGCAGCATTTATCAGTATATGGACAATCATTAACATGTTGTTGCTTATGCTCTGTGGATGTTTTTCCAGAAAGTCCTGATGAAGCTGCGGAAACCGCGTATCACTGCCTCTATATGGTCATCAGGGAAAATTATTTGCACTGGAGCAACAAGGTCTTACTAAAATCTGCTTTTCAATTCTCAGAACACTTAATAAGCCAATAGTTGTTTGTGCTGCTGCTGAAATTGTCTTTTAAAATCCTGTTTTTTTTACATTAACTGGTGAATTTCCTGCATGTTTTTTTAAATTTGTTTAGTGAGGAGGAAGCCAAACTAGGTGCTCGACGATTGGCCCGCTGCCTGCAAAAGATTGGATTTAAGGTGTTTAAATTGATTAATAGCTACAGTAAACAGCTTTGTAGAACATCTGAACATTGTATAAATGTTATTGTCTCATCTGCAGGTGAGGTTCTCGGACTTTAAGGTTGTCAATGTGTTGGCAGTGTGCTCTTTGCCTTTTCAAATCCGTCTCATTGAGTTCACTAAGAATAACCGGCCTATTGCCAGGTAAGACATTATATTTCCTACACAGAAATTTCATTATACCCATACATTTTAAAGGAATAGTTCACCCAAAATGAAAATTCTGTCATTAATTACTCAACCTCATGTCGTTTCAAACCAATAAGACCTTTGTTCATCTTCAAAACACAAATTAAGTTATTTTTGATGAAATCCGAGAGCTCTCTGACTCGGCATAGACAAAAATAACGACTTTATTCAACAATTTTTTCTCTTTGGTGTCAGTCTTCGCCGTGCATTTTACCACATCATATGCATGTGCGAAGATTGACACGTAAGAAGAAATTGTTGAATAAAGTTGTTATTTTGTCCACAAAAAGTATTCTTGTAGCTTCATGACATCATGGTTGAATCACTGTTGTCTCATGGACTATTTTAATGATGTCCTTACTACCTTTCTGGGCCTTGGGCGTAGTAGTTGTGTTGCTGTCTATGCAGGGTCAGAAAGCTCTCGGATTTCATCAAAAATATCTTAATTTCTGTTCCAAAGATGAATGAAGGTCTTACAGGTTTGGAATGACATGAAGGTGAGTAATTAATGACAGAATTGTCATTTTTGTGTGAACTATCCCTTTAATAGTAAGTGTATTTGTGTTGTAGATGACCAGTATTAATGAAAGCCGTTAAGAGACAACGGACTGACTTCGCAAATGTACAATTTGTGCTCATGCTCGTTTACATTTGGTATTAACATCCGTTTTGGCCCAATCTGACAACTGGTCAGTGCTAAATACAGGTTTAAACAGTTAATGATGGATGTAGTGATGAAATCAGAGACCTTCCCTTCAATGAAATCCAGTCACAAGTGGTCACAGGAGGCACATTTGAGATGCATGTTAATACCAGCTGTGAACAGTAATGTGTCTCGCCTGACCACTTGTGATCAGATCACCAGAGATTGATGTTAACACCAGCTCCAAAGGAACCTTAAGAGTCGAAAAAAGGCAAACAGTGCTCTCTAGTGGTGAAATGGTGTATGTGGCATCTTAAAATATGCAAAGGAACATTCTCCTGCAGCTGGATTGCAGGTCTCATCACTGTATTTGTGTCTGTGTGTATTTTTAGTTATGAACCCGAAATCCATCCTGCTGCGTCATACAGAATTAAAAACCTCAGGAGTACAGTGCAGGTGTTTTCCACAGGCAATATCACTGTTACAGGTAAAACACTCACACAGCATGCACTATCATAATCAGGATTTATCTGGAATGCACTGCAAACATCTGGACCGTTGAAGAACATTTTAATACAAAGCCAGTTCAATAATAGTTAACAATAGACACGACTTCAGTGTCAAGTTACTCAAATGATTTTAAATTACCAAGACTAAAATTCTTGCCTCAATAGAGCTAATGCAGATTACAGCATTAGTCACATACTTTAAAGAATTATTCCTAGATTATTTAGCTACATTATATTAAAGGCAGCCCAAAGGACTCAAGCTGTGTAAATTATGGAAGTCTGAAAATATAATGCAGTAAGCAACAATGAGGCTCTGGAGTCTTTTTATTACTAATACTAATATTAATAATTCTCTTAGTGTTCTTATATGTAAAGAAAATATATGTATTTTTTCAGCTGAATATTGCAGCATGTTTTACTTATTAATAATAGACTTAAAACTTAACATTTCTAAAAGTCTGGATTTATTTGCAATTTCCTTTTTATGTTTATTTTTAATTAATTGCAAAGCTATTTAAGAATCCTTTTATGATTTCTGCATGAAAACATTTTCACTTAAATATAACCATGAATAATGAATCCAACCCACTGATTAATACCTGCTTTCTTGTATAATCAAAAGCTGAACTAAGCTGATCTTATTGTTAATGCCCATTTTTCTCTCTCTAGGACCAAATGTGCAGAGCGTGGCGTCTGCAGTGGAGCAGATTTATCCTCTGCTTTTTGAGTGTCAGAAAACACTGTCATAAACCACACACGCACACGTAGGCACCAGTTTGAAATGAAAAGCACCTTATCATTGAATGTTTTAAGGCTTGTAACTGTTGTACTGTATGTGTCTCCAAGGCAGCTTTTGCCATTTCACGTCCAAGCGGGTCTGGGTCGTGTGTTTTCAGAGTCATGCCTTTGAACACTGACTTTGGTGTTCGGACCCCACGGTTATTAATGACGACCTCTTAAAGCTCAGAAGAGGACCATTAGTGCATTGACATTGTGTTGCTGACATTGTGTAGTTTATAAACACTTGAATTAACTGTATTATATAATGCATGGACACCAAAGTAAAAACTGGCAAGCAGTGACATTTAAGGATCACGTTTTACTGAAACTTCTTGGAAATTTTAGCTAAGTTGATTCTAGTGACGTCTTTGCAACTCATTTAATAAGCCAGAAGTGAGAAGTTAAAGGGCAGACACTTCACATTTGAACAGCAGGTGATGTATATTTGGTGTATACTTTGGACAAGAACACTCTGGGTTCTGAAGGAGTCTTTGGTCCATATGTTTATGTAATATGTGAAAACTTTTGTATTTTATAATAAACAAAATAAAATAACCCCTATATTAAGTCATGGTGTCTGTGTCTCTGCATAAGGAATATCCCAGTATTATTAATATTTAGGCCCACTTGTCATTTACAAAGTACTCTCTTAGTTAATCGTTTTGTGTCTGTTTTGTGGTTAATTAGATTATGCTTTCATCGAGTTTAAGTTTCATTCTCACAAACAAATTTAGGCCATTCATATTGTATCTCTATGATGGCCTCCGTCGAAATTAGACAAAATGGGACATTTGAAACGCAGTCTTAAAAAAGTGAATTTTAACGTCTCAGTTTTGTCAATTATATTGAGAAATTTAAACAAAAACTTATTTTGACGATCCTAAGTGGCACGACATATCGCTGTAGCAGCCTCAGCGGAAGTTGAAGCACTTGGCGTGAGTAAAACAAACACCTTTTACTCTTTACCACTAGATACAGTGCGAAAAAAATCACTAATAAACTTTAGAAGGTGTTAAAAAATACAAGTACAACTTACAGAAACGTGTCATGCCTCATGTATTCGCCCAATTAGTGTTGGAACCACCGTGATAAAACAGCTCCCTTGTGAAAAAAACAGCATATGCTGGTAGGTATGTTTTAATGCTGGAATGCTGGTTAGGTAGGTTTTGATACTGGTTTATGCTGGTTTAAGCTGGCCCTTTGCTGGTCAAGGACCAGCATGAACCAGCAAAGGACCAGTTTAAACCAGCATCAAAACCTACCTAACCAGCATTCCAGCATCAAAACATACCTACCAGCATATGCTGGTTTTTTCACCAGGGCTTTTGAACATGTCAGCTCACCTCACATTTACCTCAGGAAAGTCATTATTAAATTTGCATATAGCTATGCATTCACATTCTGTCGAAATTACATTAAATTTAATTCAACATGACAACAAATGAAATTATGCATTTCTATGGCTATACTATCAACTCTTTTAAACAGCCTAAATTAATCTGGTGGTACTGCTGTCAAGTTAGTGGCTGTTTCTATGTAAACCGTCCACTACTTGAGAGCAAATTGCTAATGTATCTGCAGTGCAATTGTAGTTTTACTCATGTATGAACATCTTAATCTTCAGCAGACCTCAGAAGATACTTTTGCTAAACTAACACAATACAAGAAGACGAAGCTGTTAGCTAACAAGGCATTTAAGATGTTCTTTGGTTTAAAAACTTGTAATATTGAGTTAAAACATATTAAAAAACACAAACGAAGACATTCTTACCTGTGAAAGTCTATCCAGTTTCTTCAGGGATTTATATTTAGGCGGTTTTTACAACTAAATGCCGCTCACTGTTGTTGCATATTAAAACTGGTCGGTTTTAATTGTTAGTGACGACATATTGAGCGTTCCAAGATGGCGGACGCGTCGACGTATCTGGAGCGGTCGAATGTGCCTTCTACCTGTACATACTAACCACGTGGCTCTTAGAAAACTCCCGCCCTACAAGCTGCAATCACGAGGTCTACGAGAACATATACGCTTCTTACGTTGGAATCTTATACTTGCAGTAATTCCGACATGGCGTGAATGCAGCATAATTCATAAAGGGTTTGCGCTTAGGTCACGATTTGGTCAGTTACCCGGATGCGCGGCCATACTGGCGATACTTGGTTGTAAACAACAGCATGGATTGCACGGTTTATGTACTACTGAATAGGTTGTTCTGCTAATTTATGTTCTCTAAACCATGGGGAAAAGACATGTGGAAGCTGCTAAATCATATAGAGAATTCAGGAAGCAGGAAAGGGCGCAATATTTTGACAAGCTTAAGCTAATAGATGGTAAAGATATGTATGAGCAGTATTTATTAAGACAATAGCCTAATATTTCACCTACCTGACTGGAAATGATAAGAACAAACACAAATTTCGTCAAGATTCTTGCCCTGAAAAACCTGGTTCAGTTTGGCCAACCACAAATGCCTTTTGTTTTTTGTTTTTGCACTCTTCTCCTTGATTTGTTATAACTTTTGGCAGTCTTTTGACAAGTTTTGTTTGTTTCAGTGGCATTGTTCACGTTCAGTGCTCCCAATGTGGCCAATTGATCAAACGTTGTGAAAACACTATATTTAGGTGGAAAAAGATTTAAATGTATTTCATTTTTGTTTTATAATACTACTAAAATGTTTTAATAAATCTATTTCCGGCAAGAATTTCTTTAATGTATAAAACACAAAATGTGGTTTTAAGTAAAAACGACAAAGTAATGGAGAAAGAGACCGTTTTTGTTGTTGTTGTTGTCTAAAATCAGCTTTTTTTTTAATGAACAAAATTTCATTTTGTAATATTACGTAACATGCTGATTTGCAATTGCATGACTTAAAAGCATCTCATTCCAGAGAGACACCTTTAATTGTTGTCAAAGGCAGTGCTCAGCACACAAACACTAACATCTAGCTAGGCCACAGACCTTTACTTGATTTGACTTGCCATGGCAGAGATCCCTTCATATGATTGTAAAGAGCTTTGGGTGTATGGCAATACACAATGCAAGCGCTATATAAATGCGCTCATTCATTCATTCATTCATAGCATGATTACATCATGATTGCATGATTTCCAAAGTGTTTTATAACAGTCAGCTGTAAATTTTCTATATAAATATCAGTCAATACCACAACTACTTAAAAAACATTTAAAAATAAATGCAAATAAATCAGATTGGCATATAAACTCTTCTCAACTGACCCATCGTTTCATGGGAAGGTTCTTTAAGCTAAATTATCACAACGACAACATCAATCAGCTATATCTCTTCAACACTTTCAAATGTGCAGTCACAGACTTAGCTGTCCTGTTGTTTGCAAATACCCTTGTGCTCCTTCACTCTTTATCTAGGTAAAACGTCAAACAGTTGCAAGGGCTTTTTCCTCCTGTGAGGGCTGTGCTGAAGCCTTGTGTTTTCTTCTATGGCACAGCAGCCTGCTGCTCAGGTGATTCCTGCAAAAAAAACATGTGTCTGATGATTATGTGACACCCTTTAAAATAAAGTCACTGGATGTGCAATGCGGGGCGAGTGTCAAACATTGTAAAATCATGTGTGAGTGTTTTTGACCCTCACACTGCTATTGTAAAGACATTTTTAGCCAAACAGGGTAACTGTTGTAGAACAGGTTGCTAAAAAACATTATCATCCTAAATGTCTAGCATTTTCTGTATTTTCAAGTCTATCCTTCATTGTAAATTTGTGAATTTTTAGCCATATATAATATCTAAGATTTATTCAGTGTATTCACAAATTAAATATTTTAACTTAATTTTAATTAATAAAACTGTCCCACATGGCAAATTTCAATACATTTTATTATAAGCAATAATAAAAGTGATGCTGAGCAAACACTAATAATTCAGGGTGACTATGACGTCTTTTTTTCACTACGCATCCTGGCCAGGATTTCAAAATTGCCTAAAATAGCTGGTTTTAGCTTTGTTTTCCTGTTAACATGCTCCTAACAGTCTACATACATTTTACAGTGCCTTGCGAAAGTATTCATACTCCATTTTTTTTTTTTTACGTTTCGTTATGTTGCTGCCTTATGTTAAACTGTTTTAAATCAATCTACACTCCATGCATCATGACAAGGCAAAAACAGAAGTGTCACAACTTCGTAAATGTATTAAAAAACCTTAACAGCCTCAAGTCTTTTTGGATATGTTGCAACAAGATTTGCACATTAACATTTGGCAATTATCTGCCATTGTTCGCCTCACCTGGGGTCTGGCAGACATTTTCAGGTTTCTCCAGAAATGTTTGATTGGGTTCAAGCCCAGGATGTGGCTGGGCTACTCAAGAACATTCACAGAGTTGTCTATTAGCCACTCTTGCTGTGTGCTTAGGGTCATTGTCCTGTTGGAAGGTGAACCTTCTGCCCAGACTGAGGTTCTGAATGCTCTATACTGGGTTTTTATGAAGGCAATGAATCTTTTTATGAATCTCAATACAGTATTTTGGTGCACTGAGCTTTTCTTCTACTCTGACGAGTCCCTCAGTCCCTGCCACTGAAAAACAGCCCTACAGAATGAGGCTGCTACCAGCACACTTTACTTTTGAGATTTGGTTTCCTTCAAATATATTGCTTGGAATTGAGGTTCATCAGACCAGAGAATCTTGTTTCTCACAGTCTGAGGGTCCTTTAGGTGCTTTTTGGCAAATTCTAAGTTTGTTTTCATGTGTCTTCACTGAGGAGTGGATTGAGTATTGCCACACCACCATAAAGTCCAGATCTGTGAAATGTTGCAGTGACGTTTGTCCTTCTGCAAGTTTCTCTCATCTGCATATATGATCACGGAGCTCAACTAGAGAGACCATCAGGTTGTTGTTTTTTCTGAACTCCCCAGATGTGTGGCTTGATGTAATCCTGAGCTCTACAGGCAGTTTTGTTTTAACCTTAGGGCTTTTGCTCTGATATGCATTTTCAGGTGTTAGACCTTTTATTAAGATGTGCATGCCTTTCCAAATCATACCCATTTAATTAAATTTGCCACAGGTTAACTTCACTCAAAGTGTAGTGACATCTACAAGCAATATGAATGCTCCTGAGCTAAATTTCAATTGTCCCAGATAGATAGCAACAGAATCATTTAACTTTTTTATTTGTAATAAATTTGCAAAGATGCTAAAAGATGTTTTTGCTTTGCCATTATGGTGTATGAGGCATAGACTGATGTGGGGAAAAAAGTAATTTAAAGCAGTTAAACATAAGGAAGCAAAAAAACAAAATGTGAAAAAAAATGAAGGGGTATGAATACTTTCGCAAGGCACTGTATATTTGGTATTTGCATTGATTTATCCATTCTCTGTACGCACGCCACAACTGGTTGACTATATGCAATGCCTAACTACTTTTTAGTCACTAGCTTCAGCAAGTTTAAGGATAGCAAAGCCAAAAATTAGACGTCTTAGGCAATTTAGAAATGGTAGCCAGGACTCGTTTGGGGGGAAAAGAGGACTAACCAACTTAATTTGAGAACAGCACAAGACAATGGGTCCATTAACATGAGAGGCATTTGTGTGTGTGTGTGTGTGTGTGTGTGTGTGTGTGTGTGTGTGTGTGTGTGTGTGTGTGTGTGTGTGTGTGTGTGTGTGTGTGTGTGTGTGTGTGTGTGTGTGTGTGTGTGTGTGTGTGTGTGTGTGTGTGTGTGTGTGTGTGTGTGTGTGTGTGTGTGTGTGTGTGTGCTTACTTCATGGAAAGCTCCTTAGAGATCTGTTCCAGCGATCGTCCTTTTGTCTCTGGCACAAATACAATCACAAATACCACCAACACGAAGCTCATAGCAGCATAGGAGAAGATCACGGTGGGCAGGCCGATCCTCTCTGCAACCACAACACATTTCAGTAAATCACCTCTTGAAAAGCACTCCTTTCTGCTGCAAAAACTATTTTTTGTTTATTGTTTTGTGCAAAAGTTTGTGTTTCTTTGTGTTTTCATTCCATCTCTGTGGGAACATCCCCACAGGTGGTGAATGCATGCTTGGCAGACTGCCTCTAAACACACAACCCTAACTCCATCCACACTTAGCAATCAGTTTCTAGAGCAAAACTTCTATTGGGTTTTGTATATTAATATTGATATTTGCTATTCATCTGTTTCAAAGTTAGGTTATTTGCTTGTTTTTAGGTTAATGTCATATATGCTTGAGTATGAAACTGCTTGAATGCTATGGAAAGTATACTTGTTGCAATACTTCCTTTGTTTACTTTAAGATAGGATGAACAAGCAGCAGTTGTGAAAGTTAGGTTCCTGAGTTTGATGCTTTGTAATCAGCCACTAAGGTTAAAGAGGGTACACTTGGGTGAAGAGAGCGTGCTGCAACCTCAAGCGGAGATGAGACAGATGAAGACTACAGTGATGAAGAGAAAAAGTGCCAGAAGAAGACAGAGGAAGCAAATCCGTCTTATGACACATGAGATACAGAGACTGCTTTGTATGGTATTGTAACCAATAAAATAAGTGTTAATAATCATAGGGTTAAAGGTGTAAAATAAAAAAGACACACTGAAAAACACTAGATATAATGTTTTTTCTCAAATTTTCCACAGGCCCCCTTGCGGACCCCCTTGAGGTCCCTGAACTTGTTTGAAAACTTGATTTATGTCATTTTAGGCTAGAACAACACTTGTAGGCTGTGGGAACAATGTGCTGGGTTAAAGTCTAACATTAATAATCAATCCACTGTTTTTCTAAAATAATAACTCAAATCAAAACAACACATCCTTTTTACCTTGTTAGTTAATAATCTATGGCAAAATTAACTGTGCTCTTACATAACTCCTGAACGGACATTATTGTGTCTTGCTTTGTCAGACTCTTTTAGAAATTTAATGACATTCATGTATGTAGCACAAACTGTAACTGTCACACCATATACAGTAGGTACGGAAAGTATTCAGACCCCCTTAAATTTTTCACTCTTTGTTATATTGCAGCCATTTGCTAAAATCATTTAAGTTAATTTTTTTTTCTCATTAATGTACACACAGCACCCCATATTGACAGAAAAACACAGAATTGTTGACATTTTTCCAGATTTATTAAAAAAGAAAAACTGAAATATCACATGGTCCTAAGTATTCAGACCCTTTGCTGTGACACTCATATATTTAACTCGGGTGCTGTCCATTTCCTCTGATCATCCTTGAGATGGTTCTACACCTTCATTTGAGTCCAGCTGTGTTTGATTATACTGATTGGACTTGATTAGGAAAGCCACACACCTGTCTATATAAGACCTTACAGCTCACAGTGCATGTCAGAGCAAATGAGAATCATGAGGTCAAAGGAACTGCCTGAAGAGCTCAGAGACAGAATTGTGGCAAGGCACAGATCTGGCCAAGGTTACAAAAAAAAATTCTGCTGCACTTAAGGTTCCTAAGCACACAGTGGCCTCCATAATCCTTAAATGGAAGACATTTGGGACGACCAGAACCCTTCCTAGAGCTGGCCGTCCGGCCAAACTGAGCTATCGGGGGAGAAGAGCCTTGGTGAGAGAGGTAAAGAAGAACCCAAAGATCACTGTGGCTGAGCTCCAGAGATGCAGTCAGGAGATGGGAAAAAGTTGTAGAAAGTCAACCATCACTGCAGCCCTCCACCAGTCGGGGCTTTATGGCAGAGTGGCCCGACGGAAGCCTCTCCTCAGTGCAAGACACATGAAAGCCCGCATGGAGTTTGCTAAAAAACACCTGAAGGACTCCAAGATGGTGAGAAATAAGATTCTCTGGTCTGATGAGACCAAGACAGAACTTTTTGGATTTAATTCTAAGCGGCATGTGTGGAGAAAACCAGGCACTGCTCATCACCTGTCCCAACAGTGAAGCATGGTGGTGGCAGCATCATGCTGTGGGGGAAAGATGAATGCGGCCAAGTACAGGGATATCCTGGACAAAAACCTTCTCCAGAGTGCTCAGGACCTCAGACTGGGCCGAAGGTTTACCTTCCAACAAGACAATGACCCTAAGCACACAGCTAAAATAACGAAGGAGTGGCTTCACAACTCCGTGACTGTTCTTGAATGGTCCAGCCAGAGCCCTGACTTAAACCCAATTGAGCATCTCTGGAGAGACCTAAAAATGGCTGTCCACCAACGTTTACCATCCAACCTGACAGAACTGGAGAGGATCTGCAAGGAGGAATGGCAGAGGATCCCCAAATCCAGGTGTGAAAAACTTGTTGCATCTTTCCCAAAAAGACTCATGGCTGTATTAGATCAAAAGGGTGCTTCTACTAAATACTGAGCAAAGGGTCTGAATACTTAGGACCATATGATATTTCAGTTTTTCTTTTTTAATAAATCTGCAAAAATGTCAACAATTCTGTGTTTTTCTGTCAATATGGGGTGCTGTGTGTACATTAATGAGGAAAAAAAAATGAACTTAAATGATTTTAGCAAATGGCTGCAATATAACAAAGAGTGAAAAATTTAAGGGGGTCTGAATACTTTCCGTACCCATTGTATATGTATAGGTAGATGCCACATTTGACTGCTCCCTTGTTTGTCCTGAACTGCCTACTGTACTTTAGAAAAATCCTTCAGGTCCCACAAATTCTTTGTTTTTTCATCATTTTTGTGTATTTGAACACTTTCCAAAAATGACTGTATGATTCTGAGATCCATCTTTTCACACTGAGGACAACTGAGGGACTCATATGCAACTATTACAGAAGGTTCAAACATTCACTGATGCTCCAGAAGGAAACACAATGCATTAAAGAGCAGGGGGTGAAAACTTTTTGAATTTAAAGATCAGGGTAAATTGAACTTATTTTGTCTTCTGGGAAACTTGTAAGTATCTTCTGTAGCTTCTGAAGGGCAGTACTAAATAAAAACATGTATGATATTTAAGCAAAATTAGAAAAATGTACACATATTTATTCTGTTCAAAAGTTTACACCCTGGCTCTTAATGCATCGCTTTTCCTTCTGGAGCATCGGTGAGCATTTGTACCTTCTGTAATAGTTGCATATGAGTCCCTCAGTTGTCCTCAGTGCGAAAAGATGGATCTCAAAATCATATAGTCATTGTTGGAAAGGGTTCAAATACACAACAATGCTGAAAAACCGAAGAATTTGTGGGACCTGAAGGATTTTTCTAAAGTACAGCAAGCAGTTTAACTGTTCAGAATAAAATAAGGGACTCATGAACAACAAAAAAAGAAGAAAAAAACAGCTGTGGATCATTCAGGTAACACAGTATTAAAAATCAAGTAAATGTAAACTTTTGAACAGGGTCATTTTATAAATTCAACTATTATTTACTTTAACCATTATGGAATATATGTGAATGACTTTTATCTGAAATATATTATTCAGGTCAGTACTAAATAAAAAATAACATCTATTTTGTATGATCCCTCTTATTTTGTATGATTCTACAAGGTGTATGTACAGTTTTGACTTCAACTTTATGTATTAATTCAATATTACAGGTTTTTAAACTAAATAAAACTAAACTAAATAAAACTAAATTTAAATGCCTTGTTAGCTAACGGCTTCGTCTTGTATTGTGTTCATTTAGCAAAAGCATCTTCTGAAGTCTACTGAAGATTCATGCATATAACAACAGTTGCAAATGTTCACGAACACTCCAATATGGTGGACAGCTTACATATAGCGGCCTAATAGGGCTCTAGCAATACATATCAGACAGTTTCACGTGATGCAGATTCACCAAGCTTGAACTTTGGAACGCAGCGAAATGTCAGATGACACATCTGTATGCGTATGAATGGAAGTCAATGGAACAAAAAGTGCAGTGTGACCAACCCTAAACAGTGTCAGATCAGGGACCAGGAGTACAAAAGCGTATTTATCTACTTATCTAAACAGAGACAGCTTCAAACGTCATGGTTTTATTGGATGAGTTTCAGAAGCCATATACTAAAAAACAAACTGACTGGACCCGCATGGAGTTTGCTAAAAAAACACCTGAAGGACTCCAAGATGGTGAGAAATAAGATTCTCTGGTCTGATGAGACCAAGACAGAACTTTTTGGATTTAATTCTAAGCGGTATGTGTGGAGAAAACCAGGCACTGCT
Source organism: Labeo rohita (assembly GCF_022985175.1). Lineage (NCBI taxonomy): Eukaryota > Metazoa > Chordata > Actinopteri > Cypriniformes > Cyprinidae > Labeo > Labeo rohita. Next base: position 10,749,368 of record NC_066891.1, on the reverse strand, counting down.
CATCACCTGTCCCAACAGTGAAGCATGGTGGTGGCAGCATCATGCTGTGGGGGAAAGATGAATGCGGCCAAGTACAGGGATATCCTGGACAAAAACCTTCTCCAGAGTGCTCAGGACCTCAGACTGGGCCGAAGGTTTACCTTCCAACAAGACAATGACCCTAAGCACACAGCTAAAATAACGAAGGAGTGGCTTCACAACAACTCCGTGACTGTTCTTGAATGGTCCAGCCAGAGCCCTGACTTAAACCCAATTGAGCATCTCTGGAGAGACCTAAAAATGGCTGTCCACCAACGTTTACCATCCAACCTGACAGAACTGGAGAGGATCTGCAAGGAGGAATATGACTGGGTCACCACAATCTACTGCTCTCATACCTGTAAATAGCCCCTTTTTTGTGTTTGTGTGTGTTACCTGTCACAGTAAGAAAGGTCATCGATATAAGCAAATTTGTGGCCCAGTTAAAGGCAGAGATGACAGACACAGCCTTTCCGCGGATGCCAGTCGGGAAGATCGCACTCAAAACCACATGAACCACTGTAGATTAATGATTACACAAAGAGACATAAATTAATTTTTAAAAAAAATACAGAGATAATGAAGAAACAGCTCATAAAAATGAAAAATGTACAGCATATGCTTTTCATAGAAATGCAACATTAGAAGAATAGTTCACCTTAAAAAAGGAACAAAAAACTTTTACTCAACCTCATGTTGTTCCAAACCTAAATTACTTCCTTTCTACTATAAAACACAAAGTAAAAATCTAAAAATGAAAGAATTAACTGTGCTCCTACACCGACATTATGGTGTCTTGTTTTGTCAGATTCTTTTAGAAATTTAATGACATTCATGTCTGTAGCACAAACTGTAACTGTCACACCATAGATATGTATAGGTAGATGCCGCATTTGACTGCTCCCTTGTTTGTCCTGAACAGTTAAACTGCCCACTGCTCTTTAGAAAAATCCTTCAGGTCCCACAAATTCTTTGATTTTTCAGCATTTTTGTGTATTTGAACACTTTCCAACAATGATTCCAACAGATCTTTTCATATGCAACTGAGTGATTCATATGCAACTATTACAGAAGGTTCAAACATTCACTGATGCTCCAGAAGGAAACACAATGAATTAAAGAGCTGGGGGGTGAAAACTTTTTGAATTTAAAGACCAGGGTAAATGTAACTTATTTTGTATATATATAAAAAATGTAGGGGGGTGAAAACTTTTTGAATGTGCATCAGTTTTCCTTCTGAGGCATAAATTAGCATTTGAAACTTATGTAATAGTTGCATATGAGTCCCTCAGTTGTCCTCAGTGTGAAAAGATGGATCTCAGAATCATAAAGTCATTATTGGAAAGGGTTCAAATACACAAAAAGCTCCATAAAAGAATTATTCAACACAAACTGAACTGACATGATTCTTGAATTTCAGTTTACTTATTCAATTTCAGTATACTTAATTGTATGGGAATAACATGAGGCTGATTAAATAATGACAAAATTTCATTTATGGATAATCCACCCCTTAAAGGAACAATTCACCCAAAAATTAAAGTTTGCTGACCCTCAGGTCATCCAAGATGAGTTTGTTTCTTCATCTGAGAAAATTACATATAGAGCACTCACATTTTAGCTGGAAGCAACAGTGTGAAGTAAAAAAGTGTTAATTATGGATTTGTTTATTACAAACATGCAGCATTCTGCTCCACAAGATGTTAATTGATGGACTAGAGTTGTTTAGATTCCTTGTGGATCGTTGTGATGTGTTTATCAGCTGTTTGAAATCTGATTCTGACGGCACCCATTCACTGCAGAGGATCCGGTGATGAGAAAATAATGTAATGCTAAATTTCTCCAAATGTGTTTTGATGAAGAAACAACCTGAAGTGAGTACATCTTCAAAAGATTTTCATTTTGGGTGAACTATTCCTCCAACAAGACGTTTTTGTTTTAGGTGACAGTGTGAACAGTGACTGAAACTTACTTGGTCCCAAGCTGATGGAAAATCCAGCCACGTAAACGAGCAAGCTGACCAGAGATATCCATTTCAGAGAGGGCGACACCTCATTAACATGAAAAGACGGAAGTGCAATTTTGGAACTGTCTTTCTCAGGATCCATAAATGCTGTCCTATGATCATATGTGTAATTTAAAATCCAATGGTCCTTAGTGTCATTAATAGTAGTGATGAAAGCATTTGCTTTGTGCTTGTTTTGAAGTTCATTATAAGAGGGCTGGTATAAACCCAGCGGAATGTTGGTCTGGAAATCAGTCTCTGCTCCCGTTTCAAATTCCGTGAGGTTTGCTTTATTAACAGGGCCTTTGCATAGGCTAGAAACATGTGTGCGGCTTTGCATAGTAACGGCCCCCAGTGTTGCTGTTGACAACATCATGACAATGGTTCCAACACATAGTAAGGCTTTAGGGCCCACTTTGTCCACTAAAAAGACTGCAGGAACAGTCCCGCTCACTTTAACTACACCAAACCCTGTGGATGCAAGAGTCGCCGCCTCGTTCCCATGGAAGCCCACGCTGCTGAGAACAGTCGACGCGTACGCTAAAATATTGGGCTGTCCCGTAGTCTGCTGCAAGAAAACCAGCCCAGCGCCAACAAGCAGTCTCTGAAGCATATTGTCATGAGAACGAAAGAGGTCCAGAAAACCGTGCAGGCGCTCTGCCCCCAACGCCAAGCGTATCGCCCGGAGTTCGTCCTCCACCGCGTCTACTCCTTTGATTCCTGCTCGGAGACGGAGGAGAGTCGCGTGAGCCTCTTTCTCACGCTGCTGGGCTAGCAAAAAGCGAGGACTCTGTGGCAAAAGTGGCATGATGCCAGCTTGCAGCAAAGCAGGGAGCAGCACGCCACCGAACGTAAACCTCCATCCATCCGGGACCCCTGCGAATGCACAGCTCAGTCCAAATCCCAAAAGCATCCCTAAAACTACCATCAACTCATACACACACACACACCTCCCGCGCCAGGCGGCCGGCGCCACTTCTGCCGCGTAAAGGCAAGACGCTGTGCCAGACAGCGCTACCGCCATGCCGACAAGCATCCGCCCGATCACTAGCGCCCAAAACGACACCACACACACGCTCAGAAGTGTGCCTAATGCACACAGCAGCGCCGTGAGGATGATGGAGAACCGGCGTCCGTAACGGTCCAGGATGATGCCGCCACCCAGGGAGAGGAGGAAGGCTCCAAACAGAAGAGACCCAACGACTTGCTCTTGTTGCGGGCAGGAGAGAGTCAAAATGTCCCTGAGTTGAAGTAATGCTCCTGATATCAGACTTGTCTCATAGCCCATCATTAACCCACTTAGGCAGGCCACAGAAACAGAACACAACACCAGTGCTGCACCATTGCCTGCAGAGACAGAGAAAGAGAAAAAAAAGAGCGGTGTACATACATATATATATATACATACATATACTTAAAATAGGACTAAGTAGTGACCTTGAAATTTAGGAAATTTTAAGTTGTTCTGTAATTTTGTTCTCTGATTTCTCCACTGTATATATACACATGCATGCGCACACACACATATATAAACAGTGATAGTATACCTGTTTCGATTGTACACTGGCACTGATTAATCAGAATAGCTCATAAATATGTAATGTTAAAATTTGTAAAAAGAATAACCTCATGAATTGTTCATGAGTCATCAGATAATCACTTGATTTATTGTGTTCACTGCAATCATCATACACAAGCTCACATGGCTTTACTTTCATTGTTCCATGCTGTTCTACACAGAGCACAGTGTACTGTATTACAATTTTCCATATTGGTTTTTACAGGTGTATTACCTGTATTTTGAATTTTGCACTGCATTGCATTGTGTTTATATGGGTAGTTGACACATAGGCAGTAAACAATGCTTTTTTTTTTGTAAAAGCCAATTTTTTAAGAAGAAATACAAATATTATTGTAGTGTGAAGTCTGATATTGTAGAAAATATAAAGGGTCACTAACTTCGTCAATTCTTCACTGTTCTTTTAAATCAATTTTTACTGAACTGTATTGTAAATGTGTCCTATGGTGTGACATATCAAAACTTAAAGTCCCCCGTAGTCAAATTTTGATCCCTTAAAACTGATCTTTGATCATCAAAATGACATATGTAAATGTTTTTTCTTGTGAAAATAATTTTCTCATGCCTTAAAGGGGTCATCGGATGCTAAGTTCACTTTTACATGTTGTTTGAACATTAATGTATGTTGGCAGCGTATGTACAAATCTATCCTGTAATGATAAAAATCCATGCAGTGGTTTTTAATTAATCTGTAAAAATAATATTTTCTTTTTCAAATCGAGCCGTTCTCAGATGCCTGGTGTCACACCAACAGAGGCCGCTCCCACTATAGTTGATTGACATGAGCGTCTTACCTCAGATCAGTTGTAACAGTCCAACCTCCATGTTTTGATGCTGGAGCAGGGATGTAAGTTAGATAAGAATTAAGCGATTGAGGTGTTGTGTTGCTGGATGTAATTACGGCAGAAGTGAGTATAAGGGTTTTTTTTTTATGAATCTTTGCGATCGCCTTTCCTAATAATGTGCCAGTTCGCAAGTTTAGCGGCTAAATGCGGCTAAATGCAGCTAAAGTAAACAGGCTCGTCACTCCACAGAGAGAAGAGAGGGGCGGGGTGAGCAGAGCTCATTAATATTTAAAGCAGCCTCGACCAGAACAGGATGATTTTTGCAGAGCTGATTTTGGCAAGGTAAAAAGGGTGTTGTTTTACACAACCATTGAGAATTTTTAACCAAAGTATATTATGGACTTTTTATTAAGAGCCTAAAGAATCATATCAACTTGTGGAAAATGGGCATCCGATGACCCCTTTAATAATATACAAACAGCATGAGAGATTTATCTTTATTGTTAGACACTTATTTTCACAGTGTTTTTTATTTAATATGAAATTATAAACTTGTTGGACCTTTTTAAGGCAAACTTCGCAAAACAAAATTCATTAAGATGTGACTGAATTTTTTTAAAGTATATGGCTCTTTTTATGGCATCATTTTGATTCTGTTTACGTCCTGCCTCGTTCTCATTCTCTCTTTACTCCCTTCTGTTAATTTTCTTTCTATATTTCTGTGTCATTTCTCTCAGTAATTTCTCTCTCTCAAAAACAAAGTATCACACTTTATAACAAAAAATATTTTAATTAATGTAATTATTGCTTTTAAGAACACTAAAAAAGAATAAAAAGGTGTTCAATCTTATTTAGTTATTTAAAATGCTACATCTTTGTCCTGGGTGTGACAATACAGGCGTCACACCGGTGGACATTTTCCGTCACACCAAAGGATATTTCAGTCTATTGTGTTAATTAATGACCTTCCTATTCTGGGCTAACCTGTCATTAACAGTTTGCAAGACACATTTGCATTAATAATATCCATGATAATGTAATTTAACATACAGTTTTTAATTTAAAAAATCATTTAGGGGTGTCGCACCTAAGGTAAATATTTGAACAATTCTGAGACATAAATTTATGTTTTTACCACATGCACGTCATAGGCTTCACAGGGGGTTTCAGTAACACGACCTTGAATGTGGTTCTTTAACTAATTAAAGTTCTCAGTGGAATTGGCCCATTTAAAGTCAGGATATAGTGTCACACCAGAGGACATGGTTTTCAGTGACAAAATGTATCAAGCTTCTATGCTTTTAAAAATATATGGATGTAAAAACTGTTGCCATTTACTAAAATAGGCAAAATTATGCCTGAGGTATTTATTAACATTTTTGTGCTTCTCTTTTTAATTCATAAAATTTGTAATTTACTGAAGTATTCTTGAGACAGTCACACCATAGGAAAATCTTAGGATAGGAAAAACTTCAAAATAACTTTAATTTTTGGGTTAGAATAATCAGAAAAATGTATGTATGCATTTGAACCATCTGCATTTAAACTTTTTGCATTCAAAATTACAATTTCTTTCAGATTTTCTACCAAGTGACAGATCTGTTTTAGTCAGTTTGACTGGATGCACAGACTAAAAATACAGAAAGCTTTTTTACTTGTGTGATGGGAGTACCTACCTGATTTCGCACATGGGCTTTTCTCTTGATATATGTGTGTGTCCTGATTCTGTAGACATGTTTTGCTCTGAGGATCTGAAGTCATTCTTATGGACTCTTCACACGTGACCATTTTCTTCAAGGGTTGTGGTGCAACTACAGTGGGTGGACAGTAAACAATGATTATTTAACATTAGGCTCATAATAACCTACCTGTTGATCATTTGACCAACAATAATGTTAACAATAAAAAGAACACAGATATGATAAGAGGACACATTTGTAAAGAGACCTTCACAGCTCGACCATGACACGTCCACAACACTGGAGATATTCACTGGGAAAGCTTTTCAAAGCGTAATAAAAAGATCATCATTCAAACATAGTCTAACAAGCATTCAAGTAACCACTTTAGACTGAAAAAACACAAACTGGTCCTCTAGTTCAAGGAAGCTCATACTCACTAACAAAGCCAACAACAGGAACACCACAACATGCATAGGCAACTTTATTTACTGCTGTTAACACACACAAGTATAGCAGCATGTCCCAATCAGGACTGCACAGCCACTGACCATCTTGGATTTGTCAGTGCTATTGCTCTAGGCGCGGATCAACCAGTAGAAGCGTTTTTAACTATCAAGACCATTCAAACAGAGCGTCCGCTTTTAATGCCTACGTTACCTCTTTAATGTCAGTAACGGGGAATGCTGTCTATGAAATCATCGGAGCTCTTCGACTCCCTCCTCCCGGGTGGCAGTAACTTACCTGTCCTTGTGTCGACACACGTTTCTTGTTTTGGAAGGCAGTGTGACTTAAACTCCGCCTATATTAACCAGTGCAAAACAGCGAGACTGAAAGTGTCAAGTAAGCAGAAGGGGTTGAAGAACTAGCGGAACTAAGCGGCTCTGCGGAATTGTTTTCCTAAATTAATATGCATTGTTACACTAGGGAATTCATTATCTTTCATCTTTGAAATGTAACGAAATAATGTGGAAACCGACAGAAAAACTTTCATTTTAGTGAAAACAGCAGAATATGAACGTACAGAGTGTTGTCAGCTGTTGCGGTGTCCGGTTCGTCCTGGAGTCGAGAGTTCAGTTCTTTCATTTGAATCATGTCAGGTCTGTTCTGTTCAATGAATCATTGAACCGGTTCGGACTGAACGAGTCATCAGCGAATCGAAGTCAGTCGAACCGATTCAAAATTTGATAGTTCCCCTAACGTTCTGGGAACGTTCTCTGTAGTTTCTTTTCGTAAACTAGCCTACACTGGCAGTCAAAAGTTTACGAATCGTAAGATTTTTAATGTTTTTAAAGAATTCTCTTCCCTGCATTTATTTGATCCAAAATACAGCAAAAACAAAAAATGTGAAATATTTTTACTGTTTAAAATAACTGTTTTCTATTTGAATATATTTTAAAATGTAATTTATTCCTGTGATTAAAGCTATTTTTAGCATCGTTACTTCACTCTTCAGTGTCACATGATCCTTCAGAAATCATTGATGATTTTTTTCATCATTCTTTGATTATCAGAAATATCAAATTTGATCAGTATTTTTTATCTGAAATATCCAAAAGCATTTATTGTAACATTAACATTAGCATTTGTAACATTTTGTAACACTATACCACTCAAAAGCTTGGAGTCCGTTTTTTTTTTTTTTTTTTTTTTTTTTTTTTTTGGGAAAGAAATGATAGAAATTAATACTTTTATTTAGCAAGGATGCTTTTAATTGATCAAAAGTTCTGATAAAGACATTTATAATGTTACAAAAGATTTCTATTTCAGATAAATGCTGTTCTTCTGAACTTTCTATTCATCAAGGAAACCTGAAAAAAATCTATGCAGCAGTTTTCAACATAAAAATAATTAAAAAAAAAAAAATGTTTTTGAACAGCAAATCAGAATATTAGAGTGATTTCTGAAGGATCATGTCAGTTTTGAAATCACAGGTATAAATTACATTTTAAAATATATTCACATAGAAAGCAGCTTTTTATACAGTTTTTTGCTGTAATTTGAATCAAATAAATGCAGGCTTGGTGGGCAGAAGAGACTTTAAAAAAAAAACATTAAAAAATCATACTGTTCAAAAACTTTTGACTGGTAGAGTAATTGTTTTCAGAACGTTTTGGAAAAAATAAATTTTTAGCCAAGATTGTCTTTTTCAGGTCAAACACTGTCTATGTCGGAGCAACAGCTTCAATAAATTAGTTAAAGTCAGTATATGCTTACAAAACCTACCTTAATTATATCAACACATCCGGTTAAATTTCAGAAACATCTGAATGTTCCTATACTATCGCCCTCTTGAGTATTGATTTATTCCCACCAGGCCAGATCAACTCAAGCTATGTTTTGGCAGAACAGAAATGTTGTAAATAAAACATACTGTAAGTATGTCGACTTGTATGTTGGCCAGCTGAATCGAGAAGGTCCTGGCTGCAGCCTGCAGAACGGAGTGGAGCTGCATGTGGGGCAGGGCTACATGTGTCGCCCCGCCCACAAATTATATCATTGGTTAATGACGCCGACGCCCTCAGCAGGATTTTATTTCCACTCGTTTGTCGCTGCGTTGCAGCGTTGGTAAGTAGTTGAGCTACGAGTTTTGTCTTATTTGATTAGTTGTAATGTTTGATTACAACATTGCGTTCACCATGCCACTAATGAGCGATTGTATAAGGAGATGTGAAGTAGTTAAAATAAGACTGCCCTCGTGTGTGTGTGTTTGGCTACAGGTGTTGTGAACTGGGAGAAGTGGAATGCATCATCCAAGGCCGAGTTGCGGGTGCCCTTTGACATCAGAGAGTGCAACAAATGCAAAATGTTGTTCAAATCCTACTCTGGGTTTTATGGTAATGGAAGGCGTGGCTGGTTGAGAGGATTCTATGACAGTATAGAGGATATGGACTCCTGTTTTATGTGCCAGTGCTAGACTGCCTGTGGAACGTAGTAGAAGGGAGAATCAATGTTAACCCAAAAGGTTTGTGTGTGTTGGTCTTGTTTTTTATCCTGGAGGGAACTTGTTGTTGATGTTAAACTGCTGTTTTGTATGACCAATAAAATGAAATACTCAAACTGCATTATCTTCATGTTCTTTAAGTTTATTCCTCTTCATATATTGTTTAGTCCATCGCTTTTGGACTTCCAACTTTCTTTAACATGAGGTAATCTCTATATTTTAGCTCTACATGTACACATAATTTATTGTGAAAGGTTTTGTTATCAGAACAAAGCAATAGCTGTCATGTAGTTCTTATAAAAATGGCACTTTATCAATTCATAATTCTAAGACAACATTTTCAAAGAAACTTTAAGTGTTGAGTTGGTGACAAAAAAAATACATTAAATGCAAGTAAATCCGTAAATAAAAATAAAAACCCATAAATAATTTAAATTTGCAAATAAACATTAATCATTGCGATATACAGTTCTTAATGCACAATGAATGAAAACATAATGTATTATGTTTGGTATAGATTAATATTACGTGTAGATAATTAACGAATTCATAATATATTGTTTATTTTTGTATGTAAGTTAATATCACGAATGATATTCTCTCGCTCTCTCTCTCTCTCGCTTTCTCTCTCTCTCTCTCTCTCTATATATATAGCTTCAGCTGTGCTCTTAACCGCATTTCCTGTTTACAGAGGTGTCTACGTCATTACATGTTATTAGCCAACTGAACCATTTATTAATATCACATGTAGATAATTAACGAATTTATAATATATTGTTTAATATTTTATATGTAACATTTAATATCACGAATGAATCGTAGCTTGAACTATGCTCGTAACCGCATTTCCTGTTTACGGAGTTGACTACGTCATTACATGTCATTAGCCAATGAAAGCATTTGTGGGCGGGGCGATGCATGTAGCCCCGCCCCACGTGCAGCCCCGCCCCGTTCTGCAGGCTGCAGCCGGGTATACTTGGCTGAATCAACACGAATGCAAAACAGCTGTCATGAACCGTTTGAGTGAGTAAAAGAATCGGCGCATTGTTTTTTGAATCACTTCTTTGAAACGAGCCGTTCAAAAGATTCAAGGAAATGACTCGGATTGACTGGTGCGTGACTCGCTGGATTACGCAACTGATTTTATTACTTCAAAATGGGCTACCTCACTCACAAGTGTCGACAACAGAACATGCATGTTAACTGCATCTTAATTTGTTCAGGGGACACAAATGGCCGGTATACAAACACTTCCGTTGTGGTTTCACAGCTGCTCAAGAGCGTAGAATTAACAACCTACTGCGAGAATTTACAGTGCGCCTCAGAGTAGTTTTACGCTTTTCATCTTGTAGATTTTTCCTTTATTTTCATTGTTACCCATTTTGTACTGTCAAGCGTGTTACATCAGAGTTATATAACGGAACATAAAACACTTTGATAACAAATTATCCTTCATCATCATTTAGTTGGCTGCAAAACACATACTCTAGTGCAATGGTTCTCAACTCCAGTCCTCTGGGCCCACTGCTCTGCACATTTTGTATGTTTCTAAATCTGACACACTAAGTTCAGCTCATGGATCTTTCTACTAACGAGCTGATGATCTGAATCAGGTGCGTTAAAAGAGGGAAACATAGAGCATGTGCAGACAGTGTTGGGGCTAACGCACTACAAGTAACGCGAGTTACGTAATTCTAGTAAAGTAACGCATTACTTTTTAATTGACAAGAAAATATCTAGTTACTTTTTCAAATAAGTAACGCCAGTTACTTTCCCCCATTTATTGATTAAAAGCTCTCCTGTCCCCATGTTGAGAGAAATCTGGAGATGTTAGTTGTAGAATAAATGCGAACATGCATTAGTTCATCTCACTCATAAAAAACAGATTCAGTATTCCTCAAAATGAATAAAAACAGTGAAATTCAACTCATAATATGACACAGACTTACAATAATGAAATATGTTTATCCTTTATAATATATAAATATGCTTTATGCATTTAATCCCATTTTATTAACCATTTTTTTGCTGCCGAACTTTGATGATCCAATTCAACCATACTAATAAGCAAAAAACTCTCTTTTTTTTCCAATTTGTGATTAAAAAAAGACCAGTGTTGTTTTCCAGAACATTTTCAGTTGTAATATAGTGCCATCTACTGGCCAGAGAATGTAATTACAGGAAAGAAAGAAAAGTTCCAAAGCATAAAAAGTTTGACAAGATGTTTTTTTTTTTTTTTTTTTTTTTTTTTTTTAATAAATGTAATTTTTTTAAAATAAATAAATAAATAAATAAACGATTTATGTGCAGGTTGAAATATTCACAAACCCACCACAAATACTATCAGTTTTAAAAAAAAAAAAAAAGGCAAGAAAAGAACTATAAATTATTTTGTCACACCAAAGTAAACTAATTAAATACATACATACTTTGGTTCATATAATAACTTCATTACATACATATATATTCATATATATCTTAGTGCTGTCCAACGATTAATCACATCCAAAATAAAAGTTTTTGTTTACATTATGTATGAATGTGCTGTGTATAATTATTATGTACACATAAATACACACACATGCATGTATATATTTAAGAAAAAATTGTTTACATATTAAAAATATTTATTTATAATATCAATTACATGAATATAAATATGTGACCCTGGACCACAAAACCAGTCTTAAGTAGCATGGGTATATTTGTAGCAATTGCCAATACATTGGCATAAAAGATTTTTTCTTTTATGCCAAAAATCATTAGTATATAAGATAAATATCATGTTCCATTAAGATATTTTGTAAATTTATTACTGCAAAATATCAAAGCTTCATTTTTGATTAGTAATATGCATTGCTAAGAACTTAATTTGGACAATTCCAGATTTTCAAATCTCTGCCAAGTTTTGTCTTATCCTAACAGACCTACATCAATGGAAAGCTTATTTATTTCAGATGATGCATTAATTTCAAAACCTGAACCTTATGACTGGTTTTGTGGTCCAGGGTCACATATATGCATGTAAATATTTTCAAAATATATACTCTATGTGTATTTATATATACATAATAAATATGCACAGTATACATAGAACAACTCTGGGTGCGATTAATCGCGATTAATCGTTTGACAGCACTAATCTTCATGTATCTACTATAGCAACATATTTGTAACTCTGGACCACAAAACCAGTCTTAAGTCGCTGGGGTATATATGTAGCAATAGCCAAAAATACATTGTATGGGTCAAAATTATTTATTTTTCTTTTATGGCAAAAATCATTAGGAAATTACGTGAAGATCATGTTCCATTAAGATATTTTGTAAAATTCCTACTGTAAATGAAAACTTAATTTTTGATTAGTAATATACATTGCTAAGAACATTATTTGAATAACCAAATATTGTCATATCCTAACAAACTATACATCAATGAAAAGCTTATTTATTCAGCTTTCATATGATGTATAAATCTCAATTTTGAAAAAATGACCCTTACGGCTGGTTTTGTGATCCAGGGTCACAATTTATTGTATTTATCATGTTCAAAAGAGAAAAATGTGTCCAAGTGTTTCAAAAGCAACATTGGGGGGCGCTAGTGGATCAGAGCTCTACGATTGTAACTCACTGAATGTATCTATACGTACCTCTGTCAGCTCTCATTTTTTTATTGCAGTGCAGCGTTGTCCCAAATAAAACAACTGTATTGCTATTATAAGTTTTTATGACACAAAAGTACATATCTGCAGGTTATTGATAAAGAGTTATATTTAGTAACCTTAGTCACATAGCCATGTTGGCCTGTGGAGAGTCAAAGTATATTTACAGCTGATCATTTCCTGTGTGTCCTGCATGGCATGTCTCTGAAATCTCTTAAAAGCAACGCTCAGGTTTACTTTTAACGAATTACCAGTCATTTCACTAATGCGTGACCGAGTTTAAGGCCTCAAGTGCAGCGTTTCTAGCGAACTTGCTCAGACCATTACACTGGTTCTAGGAGCTGGAGTTAATACATAAACATTGACAGCTGCCGGAGAAATTTAAATTATGGCCGGTTAAAGATGGGGTTCAATGTGCAGGGATGGCGTGAGCACTCAGCTGGGAGTAAAATGACGCACAGCACTGTACTAAAAGCAACCTTTGACCGCCTGAGGAGACTGATGACGTCTCATTGCGTGTGGTGTTTGCTAAATTCGTGTGTTTGTTAAATTATACGACCCAGTGATTTAGTTTCATCTACAGAAAAAGACAGATGCAAATGTTGGGGAAAAATAACCATAAAGTTTTATTGCGAACCAAACAAGGTCACATGATTCAAACATTTTACAATTTTACAGTACATTTATAGTTACATATAAGCATACCTTAAGTTTTGTTCCATATACATTAAAACTAATACATAGACCGTAAAATGTACAAACAAACTTAAATAACCATACAGTCTTTTTCCATGGAATGTGGTGTTCAGACAAACTAGCTCATTTCTGAGCTTTACAATTACTGTACATCCTAGGAGGCTGGAAGACTAAGGTAAAACAGACGTCTGATTCCTTGGTCCAAGTGCGTATTTACACACGTTAGCAGCACATCCCTCTAGCACCTTCCGCTTGATTCAAAAGAACGAGAAAAACACACAAAAGGAAGTGCTCTTTAAATTAGGATGATAAATGTGCAACTCGATCCCAGATGCGTAACTGAAAGATCACAAAAACATCAGATGCTGATATATTTTAGTGGTTTTAGCGTCACACTGACCGACTGTATTTATATCTGACACGGACTGACGTGCCAGATCGCATGATTTAGATTAAACAAACGTGTGAAGGGGTGTTAAAACGAAGGCACATACACACACGCACACATCCGATCCATCCAAAACAATGAAGTCTAGCATCAACAATCCTATAAAAGTAAAGGAGCTGGAAATTAATCTCAAGAACGGAAAAGTACATTACGATCGTCCATCAGCATCAATCTTCTCTCTCTGTCTTTTTTCCCCATCTGACACAAGCCGGGGTGAAAGCGGAGGAGAAATCGTGCATTTGGATGCAGTCGATGAAGATGACAAGTCTTTTTTTGAATGTGTAAAACTCAGGCCTTTTAACAAAGGCCTTTTGAGCTGCCGTTACGCCATGTGCAAATGCCCCCTATCTGGAGGCAGGGAAATGAGTCGGGGTTTGCTTTTCTCATAGTGATGCACTACAGGTGTGATTCCATGGGACAGCGTTTCCATGGTAATGAGCTACAGGTAAGAGTCTATGGGATGGCGTTGATGCGTCGATGGGCTACAGGAAGGAATCCATGGCAGGGGCGTAAGAGAAGCCTAGGAAAGCCTCGGCCGCCTCGGTGATGCTGGCTGTGACTAAAGCGCTGTCCGGGGAGCAGCCGATTGAATTCGGCACCGGCTCGTCGGTGAACTCGGGGTCAAAGTGCCGCAAGTCGTTAGGCCCCGTCTGAAAGAAAAACATCAAAATTACAAGATTTGAATAAATTTAGCAGAAGCTGCAATATTTGCATTCTCTTATAACCTTAAGTCAATGCAAAAGAGCAGTGGAACGTACCACGTTGGGGTTGAAGGGTGGCGTCAGCTTCTTGGCATTTAAATCATCCCAGTTTATCGGAGAGAAGAACATGTGGTTCTTGATCTCAGTCTACAAAAGAGAAATAAAAGATACATTAGATATAACAGCAACAAAACTACTATTTCATATGATATAAATACAGCTGCAGTCAAGAATCTGCAAAATGTTAATTATTTTACCAAAATAAGAGGGATCATACAAAATCCGTGGTATTTTTTATTTAGTACTGACCTGAATAAGATATTTCACATAAAGCACGTTTACATATATAGTAGTCCTCAAGAGAAAATTGCTTGATGGCTTGATTCTTAATACTGTGTTGTTACCTGAATGATCCACAGCTGTGTTTTTTTGTTTAGTAATAGTTGTTCATGAGTCCCCTGGGTGTCCTGAACAGTTAAATCCTTCAGGTCCCACAATTTCTTTGGTTTTTCAGTATTTTTGTGTATTTTAACCCTTTTTAACAGTGACTGCATGATTTTGAGATCCACTTTTTCACACTGAGGACAACTGAGGGACTCATATGCAACTATTACAGAAGATTCAAACACTCACTGATGCTGCAGAAGGAAACACAATGCATTAAGAGCTAGGGGGTGAAAACTTTTTGAATGTTTTTAGAAAGTATGTAGTAGCTTCTGAAGGGCAGTACTAAATGAAAAAAAAGACAACATAAAATAAGAAAAATGTACACATCTTCATTCTGTTCAAAAGTTTTCACCCCCAACTCTTAATGCATAGTTTTGTCCTTCTGAAGCATCAGTGAGCATTTGAATCTTCTATAATAGTTGGATATGAGTCCCTCACTTGTCATCAGTGTGAAAAGATGGATCCGAAATCATACAGTCATTGTTGGAAAGGGTTCAAATACACAAAAATGCTAAAAAAACAAAATTTGTGGGACCTGAAGGATTTTTCTAAAGAGCAGCAACACAGTATTAAGAATAAAGTGTATGTAAATTTTTGAACGGGGTAATTTTATAAATTCAACTATTATTTTGGACTATATGTAAATGTATTTTATGTGAAATATCTTATTCAGGTCAGTACTAAATAAAAAAAAAACATCCATTTTATATGATCCCTCTTATTTTGGTAAAATAATTAGCATTTTGCAAATTCTGCAAGGTGTATGTAAACTTTTGACTTTAACTTTATATATAAACACTTACAAAGTCATCAGTGAAGCCCAGTCTCTTGGTTCTGTCTTTTTGCAGCAGGCCTTCCAGCAGGTTTCTTGCAGCGTTGGATATGTTGGGTTTGAGCTGCAGTGGCTTGTTCAGAATGTTATCGTACATTTCTGCCGTGTTACGGCTGTAGAACGGAGGCTGTGGAGAAGGCATAAAAGCAGTCAGCAATCATGTAAAAAGCTGAGTATTCAAGTCAAATCCAATTCAATTAAGCTAATAAGTTAAACACATCAATTTATTTTGCTGGAATAACTCACCAGGCCATATAACATTTCATACAGCACTGCACCCAAACACCACCAGTCCACCGTCCGATCGTACGGCTGCTTATGTAACACCTCCGGTGCCAAATACTGCAAGACAAAAAGAGAAAGTTAACTTACTGACTGCACATGCAATTTATCTACCAATCAAAGTGAATGTTATTTACCTCTGGCGTTCCACAGAACGTTGATGTCGTTCCATTAGGTTCTATGTTCTCTTTGCACAGGCCGAAGTCGGTCAGGATGATGTGTCCTTGAGAATCCAAGAGAATGTTCTCAGGCTTCAAGTCTCGGTACACGATGTTCAGCGAATGCAGGTACCCTAAGGCGCTCGCGATCTCAGCTGCATAGAACCGCGCACGCGGCTCCAGAAAGCATCGCTCCCGTTGCAAATGATAGAACAGCTATCAAAAGACAAAAAAAGAGATGAGACAGATTAGCCTGTGAATTTCATATCCTGAATGGCGTACTTAATCAAGGCTTTCTAGACTCCACAATCCCGAACAATGGCAGGAAATGAGAGCATACCCCCCTCAGCAGTCCCTCAGAGACGTCTGTTGAGTTAGACCAAGTCTAAACCACCATAGCTGCTAAATCTGGCTCCCTCTACCTCACACACTTTCCCCTCCCAGCCATTTCCTGAAGGAGAGTTTCCTATTCAGAGCCCAGCCGCTCCTCTTTGCTTCTCATGACAGGATATCCTTTTTCTGTCTGCATCTACCTCACTGTCTCCAACATCTTTGACTATTTTATTTTCTCTCTTGTAAATATTGTTTTACTCCCGACTGTGTGTAACTTAAACAAAAATGGAAATGGAAAATGGAAGTAACGCACCTCTCCGCCATTGATGTAGTCCAGGACAAAGTAGAGTTTATCTGCAGTCTGAAAGGAGTAATGCAGGCCCACCAAGAAAGGATGCTTGACATTCTTCAGTAACACGTTGCGCTCAGACATGATGTGTTTCTCCTGAGGTCAGAGGTCAGAGGTCATGATAAGAGGTTTGTTATGCCAATGCATTCTCCATAAGCCACTAGGAATGAATTAGAACAGCTTTGTATGATTCCATACCTCTTTTTTCTTCAAGATGGCTTTCTTTTGCAGCACTTTAACTGCGTAGAACTTCTCATCGCTTCGGTGGCGGGCCAGAAGAACCTTTCCAAAGCTGCCTTTTCCGATGACCTTAAGGAAATCAAAGTCTGATGGTTTGGCGGTGGGGTTGGAAGAAGGGCCGAGATTTATCTGCTGAGAAGGACTTGGCTGGAGAGGAGAGAAAGGTGATTAGGCAAATACGATTCATATGTTGTTTTGCAGAAAGATGCATGATGCATGTACAAACACATGGTTTTAATGACACAAAGAAATGCAGACTTACCGGTGGGGAAGGGTTGCTGTTCATCAGCTCAGCATCTTGTGGAGGCGTTAAGTTCAAGATGGACTGGACCTCAGGACTGCAGGAAAAAAATACCAGAGAATGATGATCAGATGCATGGTTTTAACAAGGATAATTTAGAAAACAAAGAGAAATATCCAAATATAAACAATTTTAATTTTTAAAAATTATTTAAAAATATTTTTAACATAATGAAAATATTAAAAATGCATAGGTTATATATATATATATATAAAATGTCATAAAATGCAAAAAAGTAGAAAAAAAAACATCTTATATAACAACATTTTATGTAAATATATACATTTTCATTGTATAAATAAATATGTAAACATGCACACTTTCTTTACAGATTTGCATATAATAAACTTACTGCTTGCATGCATAAGAGTTTGTGGAAAGTTTCTGGATGAAGTCATTCAGTCCCATCTTCCTCTGTTTCATAAAGGCTGCACATGAAAGAAAAGGCACAGAGAGAGAAAAAAAGGGTCCATTAAAAAGCGAAATCACTTAATATTCTTCCCAATCTGTACTAAAGTTGGCTCAGGAGATTCCATTCATCTGAAAAACAAAGCCTACCACTGAGATTAGCTACTAGTCCTCTTGTTTTAGAGTAGGTCAAGTCTGGAGCTGGGACGCCCGTCTCCGTTTGGATAGTCATGGCTGTAATTTTCCACTCCGGGCCCGTAACCAAAACGACACAAAGCGCTACTGAACTCCTACACTACTGTTCCAACTATTTAAAAGACCGGGGGGAGGAGGTTTGAGATCGCGTTCCGCTAAGAGGCGTGACTTGGACTGCGTTCTTAGAGAGGAGGCGTGTCCTGACGCAAGTCTCTGTGTGCGGGGGCGTGTCCTGGCGTCTGTACTTTAGGTTCTAACGGAGTCAGCTGTGACGTCTATGAGGGCCCAGCTGTTGGTGAAGGGTTCGCGAGAACGTAACGGCCCTAAAATCTGATGTTATGTTATGTTACAGTTGCAAGCAAGATCTTCCCGGATCTAGCAAGCCGAGTAGGACTACATGTTCAGCTGAGAGGAACGTCAAAAGGGTTTAAAATTGAGTCACTGTATCTTTCTTTCATAAACAAACCTGTTCGACTTCGAATACAGTCATATTACAAACAGTCCTAGTCTTGCTACACATCCTCATAGCTTCCTTAGTCATCTCAAGAGTAAACAATGTGTTCAGTACAACAAGTGTAAAGATAAAGAAAAGATTCGGTTGATTCATCATACCTGTGCAGAGACCTCCAATGCTATCCATGAGTGCACACCAGTCAGTGAGTCCTACTGCAGCTCTTTCACTCTTTACCTCATGTTTTTTTTTTTTTTTTTCAAAGCCTCATTTTAACTATTGTGACGGATGACGCATGAATGAGACAAAAGACTCGGGAATCGAGCCAAACTTCAACACTCACTGGAAAAATACTGACTGGATTAACGGTGAATGAACCGTTCTTTTGTGTCGGATCTTTTAATGAATCGAACTTGTTCGAACGAGTCAGCCCTAGCCGTTATCGAGTCCACTCACTAAACGAATAACGATCAATGTCATAAATCTGAAAGGTTGTAAAACGGAACCTGATGAGCGATAGTAAGAGTATTCGGGGTGAAAACTAACTGGGACACTTGAAATTACAATATACATTCTTATAAAATTAAAACGTACTAATGGTTAAATATGTGGCTAATGTTACATATAAAACGTTTGAAGTAACATGTTTCAGAGCGTAATAACATCATGACGTAAAATAAGAGATATATGTTTTTGAATGAGTGTTCGAAACGAACTGTTCGACAGAACCGATTCGCGGGAACAAGTCAAAGTTCACATAATTAATTGCTTCTAGGAAAGTTCAAGCATTGTTCCGCATTCTTTCCTTCTGTCATTTAGAGCCTATCAGGAAATTTACAAAAGATCATGAAATGCCCTAGTTTTCCACAGTTATGCAATGCTTTACCCCAGAAGACTATTAATTAACGCCATTTTAAGTCACTCATACAACTCATTAAGTTAAAATAAAGGCTCAGAACCAAAGCATCAAAAAGATTTAAACTCATAAACGGGTTGTGGCAAAAACCATTTTGACTTTAACCACTTCGTTTAAGATAATTATACTGTATCTCGTTTCGTAACAGAGCTTTTTTATATGGTAGATCTGCTGCACTGAACCTAGCACTGTCCTAAAGCTTCACAGCAAAATACACTTGTTATTATCATGCTAGTATTAGTAGACCAAATTACTAGTACTAGCAACCGAGTACTGAGTAAATATATATATATCATGAAATGTTGTTTAAGGAAATACATCCCAAAATGTTTACTTTTTTCACATTGTTTGTAAAACTGCATGGAAAGCATTAAGTAATACACATGAAGGCTACAATAAACAACATGCACTTAATACATATATATATTTTTTTAGTTCTGATTACATGTTGCGTAAACATGTAATTAAGCAATAGTGTTAAATAACCATTTTAACCTAACCTTGGATAAAGTCTGAACGCACCTTCCAGATGTTTGAATAAACCGCCACATAAACTATATATACCCATTGTATTATTTATACATATCACTGTTTTTTTATGATTAATGCGTTCTTGAAAAAGTACAAACCTTTCAGTTCCGCTTTAGTTCTCATTGTGCTGTAATCCTGACAAGTCTCTAATGAGAGCTGAGACTGAGTAGCGTTCCTTATGTTTAGCAAAGGCAGAGTCAAGTGTCCTTATCAGACTAAATCAATACAGATACGAGTAAGGTGTTAAAACCGGGTCACTGCCCCTACGGTAACACACCTACAGATGTCTCCAGTGCACCCTAATTATTAACGGACACCTCCAGTGGACCGTCATTCAAATAAAAACAGTTATAATACATGCTTTCCGCGATTAATTCGACGAGATTAAACTTACATGTCAGCGGTGAAGTTTTGTCTTTCATAGGGTCAGGAAAGAGCGTCAAGTGCCGCAGACACGCTTGATGAGGAAGTTTGGAGGTGAAAGATTTTTCTCAATCCGCCGCATTCCATCAGAGCTGATCTGACACCGGATATCTGTGGGGCGGAGTCTCTCCAGCCCTCCAACAATGTGCTGCACTATTTTCATGAGAAGCTAAGGCTAAGTGAACATAGAGGCTGTCGGTCAAAACCCAGTTGTCTAGCTGATGAACAGTTTTTGGGCATCACTGGCGAGTGCAACTCAATTGAGACCAATGAAGAGACGTCTAATGCGGATATGAAGTACTGGAACTTTTTTTGCAAAAATGTTTTGTATTCTTTCTATACCAATTAAGAGAATTACATAAAGCAAACACCTCCCGCAATTATCCACACCTCCCCAACACTAATTACAGTTTAGCAAATCATGAGAATGATCACACGCAAAATAGAACGTTTTCACAACGCGTCATCAATTCCAAAAGTAAACAATGCCACTGAACCGAACGAAACTCGCATATTTTGCTGATTATCGCTGCTGAAAATGCTCAATTAGTGTCATGTTTTGGGCTGTACTAATCGGTCAGACTGGGAAAAACATTTGGAGTACTATAGACTGCCAAAAGTTATAACAAATCCAGGAGAAGAGTGCAAAAAAACTGAGGAACAAAAGGCGTTCGTGGTTGGCCAAACTGAACCAGGATTTCAAGGGCAAGAATCTTTAGAACATTCGTGTTTGTTCTTATTTCCAGTCATGTAGGTGAAATTAGGCAAATATCTTAACAGGTTTTGTACAGATAGTGTAAAATAAAATTCCAGGCCTTTTTTTTAAGCACTACCTTTTTGATTTTCAAGGACTTCAATCAGAGATCTCACTTATGATTTGATGTTTTCTACTGTTTAAGGAAAAAAATCTGAAAAACAAGATTTTCCAAAATCGCTCCGAAGTCCCAATCTGAATAAAATGATTCGGAATCCTTGTTCCAAAGTCCCGATCTCAATAATGATTCGTGAACCATCATTTCAGATGAGGACTTGGAGCGCAAAACGTGAATGAATCAATTCGCAGAATGATTCAAGAACCCGCTCTGAAATCCCAATCTGAATCAAATGATTTGTAATCCATGCTTTGAAGTCCTAGTCTGAATAATAATTCATGAACCATCATTTCATATCAGGACTCGGAGGGCAAATCGGAAATTATTCAGTTCGTGAAATGATTCAAGGACCCGCTCTGAAGTCCCGAAGTGAATCAAATGATTTACGATACTTGAACATCCGACCATATCAAATGATTTGCGATACACGACTTGAGGTTCTGATCTAAATCAATTGATACGCTATACGCAAAGTTCTGATCTGAATCAAATGATTCACAATCCATGCTACCACTTCCTTATCTAAATAATAATTAGCAAATCATAATTTCAGATCAGGAGAGATCGGAGAGCGGATGATTCAAAAACCCGCTCTGAAGTCCCAAACTGAATCAAATGATTCGTGATATGCAAAGTTCCGATTGAAATCAAATATTTTGTGATACGCAACATGAGGTTCCATTCTAAATCAATTGATTCGCTATATGCAAAGTTCCGATCTAAATCAATTGATTCGTCATACCTGACTTGAGGTTCCGATCTAAATCTATTGATTCGTCATACGCAAAGTTCGCAATCTAAGTCAAATGATTTGCGAACCCACTCCAAAGTCCTGATCTACATCAGATCATTTGCGATATGCAATTTAAAGGCCTGATCTGAATCAAATGATTTACGATACACAATCCGATTGGAGCGCTTCGAAACAGTGAATCATGTTGCAACACAATGGTTTTTATGTTTTTAAAATCATACAAGCGATGTCAAAATTCGAAAATGAGTGGCTCTTTTAATTTGATCTGGTTTTTGCTAGTGAATCGCTTGAAATGAAAAGAAGTCACAAGTTTGAATCAATTGGAGGGGCTCCAGCTTAAATGACTCACTCAATTGATTTGGTTCATCTGTTCCTCATTTTGCATCTTCAGCCATGTTTACACGACACTGTCAGTACTACTACTGGTTTAGCTCAAAAGTTTTACGACATTAACTGAAATGGGCAAAAAAAAAAAAAAAAAGTATGATCTTTTTAAAATTGCATTTAAAAAAAAATTAAACACTTATTTTATACATACATTGTCTTTCAATAATTCAACCACCTGTCTAGTTCCTCCTCAGGAATATTGCTATTTTCAAGGGTTTTTCAGGCCTTACATTTCAAAAAGTACTTCAAGAACTTTAAGCAACTTGTACGAACCCTAATACTGCTTGTACGTATCGTATCTTTACCATCTATTAACTTTAATTTGTTAAAATATCGCACCCTTTCCTGACCTTCTCTATACAGTTTAGTAGCTTTCACACGTTTCTATGGTTTAGACAGCATAAATTAGCAGAACAACATATTCAGTAGTAAATTAACCGTGCAATCCATGCTGTTGTTTACATCCGAGTATCTCCAATATGGCCGTGCATCTGGGTAACTAACCAAATCATGATGTAAATGCAAACCCTTTATAAGGTAAGTCATAATGGAAGCTATTATTAATAGTTGGAAATTATTATAATAGTTGTTTTGAGCTCTCAGCTTTCAGCTTTCAGTTCAATACTCCCAAATACTCCCAATTTTGACTCTCTTGCCCTTCTGTCTCCTTGAGCTCATCTCATCCAGATTCCCTTCTTTTCAGTCTCTCATTCTTTGTGTAAATAGGAAGTGAATAGAGGTCTGGGAGAGGATAGAGAGACACAGACAGTACACAGAGATCAACAGGGCTTCAGTCCTAAGTGTCCAAACCTTTTGTTTGTTTATATGTTGGAAGATGGGGATTACGTAAAAATCTTGTTTAAATGCAGCTAAGCACTCAATAGAGGACCCAAACATTATGAATACTAATGTGATCTTGGATCATACACTGGTTTCAAGAGCATTATGCAATTTCCTACGCACACACACACATTCACATGAACCCATACAAATATGTGCATACACAAACACACCTGCAGTGACTCCACCAAGAGAAACTCTAGTGCTTATGAGATAATTTAGATACATTTAGACTATGAGTAATCTAATATGAACACAAACAAATATATTAATGATGTTGCTACTGTTGTTACAGATTTGTGTGCCTTCATAGGGATTGTACTACATTACTCAATTATGAGACTGCTAAATGTCAGTGATTGCAAATTCCCTTAACTCCAGGGTGAAATGAAATTAAATAAAATTAATATTATCCAACAGACCCATCCCAAGACACTCTGACTCCTCAGGACACTGTCCTCTATGTAACTGTCCTGGATTCAGTGTTATGATATAGGACAAAAAAGGAAAAAAAACAAAAAAACAACTTTCCACAAGAAAAGATAAAAGTATTTTTCCATTTGCTCTTTTTAGATAAGCTTATCACCCTAACCTTTAAATGACTAGTAATATACAGCCATGTCATTGGGAGGGAATTTTTCAAAATCTTCTATCCACAGCGTCAGCAACAGACCATTTATGAGTGAGTCATTAATTATGGGTTGTTTGGTCTACTTGAGCTCATGAAAAATTAAAAAAACAGCTCCCTTATCACTTCTAATCTACATCACCACCAAACAGAAACTTTTTTGGGCAAATGTACACTATGACTGAATTTTTTTTTTTTTTTCAAGGTTGCATTAATTGATATAAAATAGAGTAAAACTGCAATATTATTACAATTTAAAATAGCTGTTTTCTATTTTAATATATTTTAAAATGTAATTTATTCCTGTGATGTATTCTTGCTAAATAGATTGAAATGGAGATCATTTATAACATAATGTAATGTCTGTTATAAATATAAATGTCTGTACTGATGCTTTTAATCAACTTAGTTCCCCCCTTGCTTATAAAAGGCCAAAAAAAAAAAAAGGTTTGCGTAACACTGAAACATGCAAAAAGCCCAAAATAGAGAAATGATGGCTAGTAAATTATATTATATCCTTTAAAACTATTTTGTTTTCTTTAAAATTACCCTTCGGAAAAGAAGTTTCTTAAGATCACCAATATACATAAAATCATTTTAGGAAATACAGTGCATGTTAAGCACTTGATAAATGTGTGTTTCTACCATTATCGGGTGGCATTGAGTGTTTGTAATTGAATAGTGTAGGAGTGTTTTATCCACAGAAGTGCTGTTTTGAGCACTTGCCTAAAAATAGTTATTAAAGGTTCAACTCTAAGCCTACATGGATCAAGGTGATTATGGGTTATGCTTATACCAGCAAGAGAGAAAAACAGGAAAAGAAACAAAACAACAAAAAAAAAAAGAGAAGGAAGTGCAATGACCAATTGCAGAGAGAGTTATAAAGTTGAGTGAATGAGAAAAGATATACAAAAGAGAGGAAGAAAGTATGAAAATAAGGTAATGAATGAAAGAAATACTAGTGGAGAAAAAAAAAACTTACTGGTGTCAGATGGACAGCAATAATCAGACTCAGGTTCTCCATGGTAGTAGAGGTCCATTGCCTGGGAAAAGAAAAAAAAGTAATGTAGGTCAGTGCAGTGTGTCTTTAATGAAAACACTCTTTTGTTGTCTTAGCACTGCATGTCCTGTTTGACCTATACAGGTCAAGTTAAATGACAGAATGAGGCCTTTGGCCTTGAAAGTGACATGGCTGAATATCAGGACTTTGCTTTATTAATAATGTGCTTTAGATTTACTGAGTCACAGGGCAGATTTTGTATCACGCATACACTCTCATCGCAGTGAAATTATGACTTTCAGATGGACTGTCACATCAGCCTTAATCTACAGCTTGCAAAAAATGAAATCATGTGACATCTGGCTTACAGTTTTACAAAAAAGCAGCAAGCTTTCTATGTGAAGTGAGTGAGAGAGCATGAGAGAGAGAGAGAACGACAGAAAGAGCAATTACCCAAATCCACTTCTTTAATAACTTCCCAGGAGAGCAGGCTAACAGAACAGTGAAATATGTGAGGGATAGTATTAAGATCTTTGCACGTGCACCTACGCTAAGCTTTCCCAGCCCATGTGTCTCACTGCTCTTCTATCTTGTGTAAACAAGTGGCTAAGTGGCTAAAATTAAGTTCAGACAACAAAGAATGAAAAATGAGCACAAAATAATGCTTTTAGAAATGTTTCATTATGTTTGACAACCAGAAAGCATCCAAAATAAATGCTGTTTTATGATATAACGACGTTTTTATGAAATATTTTGCTTGAAAAGTGCCTTTTGCTTGTTATCTAATGCAATGAAACTTTGCATAAGACATTTGTTTTTGTGCTGACCTGTGTGCGCTGACGTGGTTGCCATGCCTCCTCATGCCCGTAAGTGATGAAGGGTCCGTTGCAGATGCAACATTCCAGCAATACGGGGCTTCCCAGCAGGGGTGACATCGTCCAGGGGCAGATCACATGCCCCTCTGACTCTGCCTCCTTCACCTTACTATCATTGTGATGTCGACTGAGCATCTTCCATTTTCTCACCTGTTGAAAAACACAAATGAGTTAAGCTACTGTACTGACATGGCCTAGGAGACCTATTATGCCCCTTTTTACAGTATTTAATACAAGTCTCAGGTGTCCCCAGGTTGTGTCTGTGAAGCTTCAGCTCAAAATAGCCACAGATCATTTATTATATAACTTTGAAAATGCCTATTTTGAGTGGAAGCAGAAACACACTGTTTTCATGCATGTCTCTGTAAATGCAAATGAGCTGCTGGTCACCGCCCCCTTTTCCAGAGTAGGACTGTGCCTTTACAGCTTGGACCTCAGATACTCTGCTAAAAAACATCTGTTTGGTTTTGTATGTCATGTCTATTGCACCGAAATCATGTGTTTTATGCCATATTAGTTTAAACTACTGATATAAGCTGTTACACAACATGTGAGTACTAAACTAAGCTCTCTTTCATGTCTTATTGTACTTAAACTGTCAAATACACACAATTCTAAGTTAAAAACACACATGCGTTACAAAAACAGTCGGTTATGTCTGTGAAGCATGCTTTGCTTGAACTTTCGCCATGGTGTTAAAGTAAAGTACTAAAGCCAAAAGTAATGATTATATATTACTATTCAAGTCTGCTCACGTTTAGGGTCAGTAAGATTTTTTGGAAATATTAAAGAAAATAAATAGTTTTTATTCAGAAAATATGTATTAAATCAAAAGTGACTTTAAAAACATTGTTACATTAATTAAAAAACTTCATTGTGAACTTCAACTTAAATCATTTTTGGTTTCCTCACAAAAATACTGAGCTGCACAACAGGTTTCAACACTGATAATAATAATAATAAATGTTTCTTGAGCAGCAAATCAGCATATTAAAATTATTTCTGAAGGATCATGTGACACTGAAGACTGGAGTAATGATCCTGAAAATCTATCTTTGCATCACATGAACAAATTACACTATATTAAAATAGAAAACTGTTGTTTTAATTTGTAATAATATTTCACAATATTACTCTTTTTTTGTATTTTTGATCAAATAAATGTAGCCTTGGTGAGCATACGAGACGTTTCAGGCATGTATATGTGACCCTGGACCACAAAACCAGTGATAAGGGTACATTTTTTAAAATTGAGATTTGAAAGCTGAATATATGGTCATTAATATATGGTTTGTTAGGATAGGACAATATTTGGCCAAGAAACAACTATTTGAAAATTTGGAATCTGAGGGTGCAAAAAACACTATTAAAGTATGAAAATTAAAGTTGTCAGCAATGCATATTACTAATCAAAAATTAAGTTTTGATATATTTACGTTAGGAAATTTACAAAATATCTTCATGGAACAGGATCTTTACTTAATATCCTAATGATTTTTGGCATTATATATATATATATATATATATATGTATATACACACACACACACACACACACACACACACACACTCACAGTACATTTAGCACAGGAACAATCTCTTTGAAGCAATCTAAAGTCTTTTTCGAGGCCATAATGATAACAGTCCATGGATTCACTATTGCAGGGTTCAAAAAAAAGTGTAGTTACCAACTCAGACTTTAACCACTACGTCACAATACCCCATGAGTAAGCATGATGTGCAGAAACAGCACAATAAGAGACACAGTTAAGTATAATTAGAAGCACTTTGTCATGAATCCTGTATCTTTTGTCATGTGCTTTTCTGAGTATATAAATAATCAACTAAGACATTAATTATCTCAGAGATGAAAGTTTTAGAGTCGAAATTCACTAAGAATATCTTATGCTAATTGCTAACAGAGCTGTTTATTTGCATGAGCTGACTGTGTTGGTTTAGCACCTGATTCACAGGAGAAAATACCTATTTTCAGATTAAAAATACCTATTCAAAAGTGTCTGTTTAGCAAATTTTCCTCTAAAGGTCATTGGACTAGATCTAAATTTGACTCAAAGACACAGCTGAAAATGAAGTGTGTGTGAGTGTGTGTAATTGTGCTGATAAAAGCTCAACGGTCAGTGAAAGACGTCACTGCAGCGACTCGAGCTTATTCTATAATCCACAAAAATCAGAAAGACACACACACATTTTGTTCTTTAGTCTTTGGTGCCAAGAATGAAGCACAGATTCCAGGGAAAGGTGATCTTGGAACTGTAACTGGCCTTTCTTGAGGGCCTGGTCTTGTGGACACACTCAGCCTGGCCCAAATATTTCAACATCAAAGGTTGCCGGTTATGTAAGTGCACTTACAGGAAAATGTTAAGATAAAAAAAAAACGGTTAATCAGCAACTCTTCCCTCCCCAGTTCTCCAAACAGTGTGTGAGTTGGCATTTCATTTTCTTTTCATTTCTTTAGCTTTGCACTGCTATTGTAATCTAAAATCTCTCTGACAGTATTTACCAGGCAGAGGTTTTCTAGTCAATACAAAGTGATTATATTTTCGAAGCCCCGGGGTGTGTTTGTGTCTGTTTATGTGTGTAGCCAGGGAGGTTAAATCGCACACTGTAACTCTGTTTGATAAGATTAGACCCAAAACTCTTGTATGGGATCGGCCTATGTGGAATTCCCTAAAGTATTCCTCCCTCGGCATCCCATCACGAAACCCAGCTGGGAACAAATGCTACTGAAAGTCCCATTTCCTTCACCCTTTTGACATTAAGTACTTTGCAGATGTCCCGTGGCATGTAAAATGTTCCTGGCAAAATTATAAAAGTATTTATTTAATTATAAAAAATAAACATGTATATCTGTACTAAGCATAAAATTTGTTCAAGTAATGCCAAAGTAAATGTAGCTGCTTTGCCTTATACCAAATTGTTGAACTATTTTGTTTTCATTTTTTTAATACTTCATGATTCATACTTTTAATTAATTTGACTAAAATACTTTATATTTTACCAAAATTAATTGACTAATATTTATTTTACCAAAAAATAAACTGCCAGTCAAAAGTTTTTGAACAGTAAGATTTTTAATGTGTTTTAAAGAAGTCTCTTCTGCTCACCAAGCCTGCATTTATTTGATCCAAAGTACAGCAAAAGCAGTAATATTGTGAAATATTTTTTACTTTTTAAAATAACGGCTTTCTATTTGAATATATTTTAAGATGTAATTTATTCCTGTGATCAAAGTTACATTTTCAGCATCATTACGCAGTCTTCAGTGTCACATGATCCTTCAGAAATCATTCTAATATGTTGATTTGCTGTTCAAGAAACATTTTTATTATCATTATTATTATCAATATTTAAAACAGTTGAATACATTTTTTTCGGGATTCTTTGACGAACAGAAAGATCCAACAGTCAGCATTTATCTGAAATAAAATGCTTTTGTAACATTATACACAATATCATACGAGTATTGTGTATAATATTGTGTATAATATTGTGTATATCAAAAGTGTTGGGGTTGGGAAATTATGATTATAAATTGATCAAAAGTGAGGATAAAGAAATTTATTATGTTACAAAGGATGTCTGTTTCATATAAATGCTGTTCTTCTGAACTTTCTATTCATCAACGAAACCTGAAAAAAAAAACACACTCAGCTGTTTTCAACATAATAATAATTATAATAATAAATGTTTTTTAAGTAGCAAATCAGAATATTAGAATGATTTCTGAAGGATCATGTGACTGGAGTAATGATGCTAAATATTCAGCTTTGAAATCACAGGAATAAATTACATTTTAAAATATATTTAAACAGTTATTTGAAATAGTAAAAATATTTCAAAATTGTCCTGCTTTTGCTGCATTTTGGATCAAATAAATGCAGGCTTGGTGAGCAGAAGATTCTTCTTTAAAAAACATTACAAATCTTACTGTTCAAAAACTTTTGACTGGTAGTGTATTTTACTAAAATATTTACAAATATTTACTCTAAATTCACACAATTTAAAGATGACACTTAATTAAATATAATTAAATATAATTAAAATATCCTCTAATCTTTTTTAAACTAATTTAATATAATGTTTCATGTTTTTAATATATTTTAAAATATATTCCTGTGATGGCAAAACTGAACTTTCAGCAGCCATTATGCCAGTTTTGGTCTTGCATGTTTTTTATTATTAATAATATTGAAAACAGTGGTTTTGCTTAATATTTCTATGGATACATTTCTCTTCAGGATTCTTTAAAAAATAAAGAAGAACAGCATTTATTTTATTTTATTTTATTTTATTTTATTTATTTTTTGTAACAATATATAACAAATTTGATCAATTTAATGCATCCTTGCAAAAGTATTAATTTTTTAAAGAAAATATACCTGTACATATAACACTATACAATATATTACATTAAAATACATCATATTTGAGTGTACACATCAAACTAAATCTACTCCACACAACATTTTTAGCATGCATTTTTCATGCCAATAGGATTCCACTTTTAAAAAAATTAATTTGCCACACCACAGGACCATTTAAAATGAACTCATAACATAGAGAAAACATAGAGAAATGGTGACCAATCCCAGCACCTAAGATTCCTAAGATAGACGTTCTCTTATTCATATGAAATTTAACATAACATTGCGATGATGATTTAAAGAAAAAAAATCATGAGCATGTCATGTGTCAACTACCATTTATCAGCTTCTATAAAGACTAAAAATATTTTATGAGCGCTTTGGCATGCGAGTCTTGTCTGTCCAGCCCAAGCTATCTAAATCATGACATACCATAAAGCTACGCTTTTTTCATGTAAAGCTATTTTAATGAATGCGGACAAAACCCTGCAATTAAATGAAAAAACACTTGAACCATGAATCATTTTTTACCTTTGAGAGGTTTAGCTCAATACTGTGGTCATTTTTGTCTCTGGAGTATAGTGAAGTAAAGCCTTACACTAAATCCTGTAAGCATAATTAAACCCGCTCTGAACCAGGAAAGTATTCCATTCCCACAGAATAAGCATTACTTCCCCCCTAAAATCTATTAGCCCGCTGTGCTTCTTTGTAGGAGGATTGCAGAAAGATTCAGGAAAGATTACAGAATGATTCAGGCCTTTTCTGCACCAGTACAAAGCTCTCTAAATATAATCACTCCTTCAACACGATAGCGGAAAATATATAAAGTAGGTGAAGGTCACGAACTTCCTTAGAAGAACTTCTACCCAGCTGACACCGCTGGCCCACACTTGGAAGGTGAGAGGGAACTTGGCTCGGAGCCACCCTTGACTGGCACAGCACCAGAGAGTTAGCATGCAACAGCATAGTTAAGGGCCGGGCAAAAGACAAGGGACCCAAAACAGAGATAAAGAACCACCTGAACCAGAGCAAGAGGTCTGACTGGAACTGACGCTGGTGTTGCCACTTTAAGGGCTCTGGTGACAGCACTTCTGTGCCGCGTGTTTTTCCCTGAAACCTAGTAACCATTAGCCTCATTAACCCCAACTGGAGATTCATAGGGGACAAAGGGTTATAGAACCAGAGATGAGACGCGTGAACAAACAGATAAAAATAGTACTTTGTTAAATGGCTGACAGTAGTCCAGAAGGCATTATTGTATAATCCTGCAGACTTATACAACATAAACGCTTTGTACCGATAAAAGTCAGAGCTGTTGTAATAATGACTAACCAGTAGTTAACTAAAAACCATAAAAAAATTAAAATATAAAAAGTGTAAAACATATTTCAGCTAGTTGCCAAAGCAGCATTCTCATTTTAGTTTAAAGATCCATTATGCCCCTTTTTACAACATAAATGTCTCAGGTGACCGCAGAATGTGTCTGTGAAGTTTCAGCCCGAATATCCCACAGATCATTTATTATATCATTTTGAAAATGCCTATTTTAAGCAGAAGCTGACATACGCTGTTTTCATGCATGTCTGTTTAAATGCAAATGAGCTTCTGCTCCCCGCCCCCTTTTCCAGAATAGGGCTGTGCCTTTACAGCTCAGATACTCTGCTAAAAAACAACTGTTTGGATTTGATTATCATTTCTATCGTGCTTGAATCATGCGTTTTAAAGCCATATCAGTTTAAATGTCTGATATAGGGTTTTCTGAGCGCACAGAAAACGGCTGTCACACAGCATGTGAGTACAAAACGAAGTTCTCTTTCATGTCTTATTGTGCTTAAACTGTCAAATACACACAAGTTTATGTTAAAAACACACGAGTTACAAAAAAATCAGTTATGTCCATGAAGGTAAACAGCTGGGAAAGAAATTGCATGTTTATATTAGATCTTTGTGGCAGCAGCGTAATGTACAGTACTTTAAAGGACGGTAATACGGTAAGATCCACTTCCTACGTCACAGTGAAATCTGAGCGGCTTGTTTTTTCACATGCTTGCAGAAAAAGGATTACCAAAACAAAGTTACTGGGTTGTCTTTTTTCATGTTTTTTGAGTTGGTAGATACACTGGGGACTCAATTATAGCATTTAAACATGCAAAAAAACTTCACCTTTAACTTGACATACTAAAAATAATAAAAACTATACAGACATATTTAAATAAAAATCTAGTTTTCATTAAACTATATTTAAAAAAAAACTACAAAAGTATCCCAGTGATTCTAAAATCACACTGGCAACAAAGTCCACGGCATCTCAGCAGGGTGAGGTAAACAGTTGCTTGATCCGTTTGTTTACTAGACGAGTCAAAGCTCTGGAATTTCAGTTGCTGACATCAAAACAGCTTTGAATTTACGGGAACTAATGACACATGCCCTGGATTGTGGACAGACGATGGCAGAAGTGTGTGTTTTTGTGGCTGTGTTTGCCCAGAGGAACATTTCATAGCCAAGAAATTGCCCTTTCATGGATGAGGCGTCTTTTGTTTAGGTATTATCATCATCTCAAATGTTTTTCCTTAGCTAAAATAGAAAAAGAAGTGTATATGTGACCCTGGACAACAAAACCAGTCATAAGGGTCAATTTTTTGAAATTGAGATTTATACATTATATAAATAAGCTTTCCATTTTGTATGGTTTGTTAGGATAGGACAATATTTGGCTGAGATACAACTATTTGAAAATCTGGAATCTGGGGGTGCAAAAAAAACTAAAACTAAATATTGAGAAATCACCTTCAAATGAAGTTCTTAGCAATGCACGTTACTAATCAAAACTTAAGTTTTGATATATTTACAGTAGGAAATTTACACAGTATCTTCATGAAACATGATCTTTACTTAATATCCTAATGATTTTTGGCATAAAAGAAAAATCGATCATTTTGACCCATGCATTGTATTGTTGGCTATTGCTACAAATATACTCATGCTACTTATGACTGGTTTTGTGGTCCAGGGTCACATATAGCAACAAAATTAGCTTATTAGCATATGTCAGGTCAATTGGTTCTGGGAGAATTATAATGAGAACTGTTTGAGTTCATTTTGACTTCAGATGAAACCTGACCTTTAGAGGAGACACATGTCTTTTTCTCAGGAAATAAATCTAAAAAGGAGACTTGAGCAAGTTTTTGTTTGTGTTCCATTGAGGAGTGAAGAACATGGGAAATTAACAGGATCACATGTGTCATTTTCCCTCTACAGTGTAAAAAAACAATTTGTTGAGTCAACTTAAAATAATTTGTAACCTGGCTGCCTTAAAATTTTAAGTTCAGTCAACTCAAAAAATGTTTATTCAACTTGAAATGTTAAATTATACTAAGTGACAGCTTAGATATTTGAGTTGAATCAACTTAAAATTTTAAGGCAGCTGGGTTACTTACACATCTGTTATGTTTAGCAAACAAATATCTAAGTTGTTACTTAGTACAACTTAACATTTCAATCTGAATAAACTTATTTTAGTTGACTGAACTTAAAATTTTAAGGCAACAGGGTAACAAATTATTTTAAGCTGACTCAACAAATTGTGTTTTTTTGCAAGAAAAGATATTTAGAGAAATGTCTTAGTGGTCTTTTTTTGTCCATACAGTGAATGTCAGTGGGGTCAATTTATTTTATTTTATTTTATAATTTAATTAAATTTTATTCAATTTTTATTTATTTATTTTTGCAGAAGAAAGAAATTCATAGATTAGAACAACATGATGAGGGTCAGTAAGTGATGCCAGAATTTAATTTGGTTGAACTGTTCCTTTAAACTAGTCTTTGATTATGTTACTGAGATATTAAAATTATGTAAATGAGAAATGTCTAATTTTGTCAGTTGGCTTCACTTTAAACCCTCTACACTGAAGAGTTTAATCAGTCATAAGCAATCAGACGCTTAATATAATCAATGTGACAAAAACAATCTGCTTCATTACTTTGTTTTGCATTTCAATATAAAAATATTGCATTTGTATAAAACCTTTGTATTAAATATTATTTTGGTAAAATTGTTTCATATATTACAGAAACAATTTTAGTTTAATTAAAATTGATCCGTACAGGGCTTTTCACTTTCTTTATTTGTTGCTTATTTTGTTCAATTGTTTTAAAAAAATCTGTAATTTTCCCTAAAATGTTTTATTTAAATTTGTCTTGAAATCTTAGAATCACTCCTGAAGGATGAATAGATGCATGAATAAACATTTGACAGATGACTGAAAAGTTAATAAACAAGCATGAGGAGGCCCTAGACACTGAAGAGTTTAATCAGTCATAACCAATCAGACACTTAATATAATCATCACGACGGGAACAATCTGCTTCATACAATAATCATTTAGCAGATTCTCCAAATAAATCACATACGATCTCATCACAGGCTCACAGTACAGCTGCAGCTCCCTTCATCTGAAGGCCAGCGCAATGTGGTCAATCAAAGTTTATGCTCATTTCAACTCGGCGCAACCTGGCGCTATAAAAACTGGCCCTGCGTGTGTGCGTTTGTGTGATCCGCAGACCTCATGAGCGATGAGTCATCGGCGCAACCCCCCGCTCCTCGCATCTTTCTGCCACATTAATTCACACAAACACAAACAAGCACACAAATCCACATGCCGAGCGAGAAGGAGCCCCACTGCTCTCCATATTTTCACAGGGCGTGAAATAAAAATCCTTCCAGGCAACATCTACTGTAAAACACGATCATGTTCCTCCTAAAGAGTCGATAAAACAAAATAAATACCATACAATACAGATCCATCACAAGCCCTAGGTTAGAGTTTGGACTGACTTTAACTACAAAAACCTCAGCTGTTGCTTTAGCCTAATAATTAAAATGATGACTGATTAGTGATCGATCTGAGCTGACAGTGATGATGAAGGCAGGTTATGAGGATGAACAGAGTTAGATATTACTCTCAGGTTGCTGAATGAATTCAGTCATTCATAGATGCTGATGTTGCTGCGATTCCGTCATTCGCACCCTGATGTACGTTACATAACTGCAGCCTCGAGACCGACTGGACACAAAATGATGTGTCATCTCTCTCGCTTTTGCTCTCTCCCATAATATTTCCTCTTCTCCTCTCCCATTCTCCCTGTCAGGACACATATATTTTTAACCCAACCTAATCTTGATATACAAGCCGCCCATTGTAGCTCCTACACAAAATTCATGAGTAAAACAGCTCAGGCATTAGTTCTCTGGTTATTTGAGAAGTGTTTGTGGCAAAGCACAGGAGAAGTAGGCAAGAGGTTATCAAATCAATCAAACACAAAATGCAACCAACCTCAGACGGATACAAGTTTAGCTATTGTTATGTAATCGACACTGTCTGTCTGTCTGTCTGTCTATCTATATAGTGCTGCAAATATATAAGACATATAAGACAAAGTAAGATATAATAGAGCTAGATTAATATGTTGCATAAAACATTAAGAACAAAGGTTTTTTTGTAACTTTTTATAACAGCCAAATATAATGGTTCACTTGTGAGGGACCCCGTTCCTAATATAAAGCTATACATTCTTATGAATATAGACTTATTTATCCTCTGTGAGAAAAGTAGTAAATGTCATATTATAAAAATAAAAGTAAAATAAATTGTTAAAAAAATAGTCAATACTAACTTTGTATTAGATTCAATACATTTGTAAAAAAATAAATAAATTTGTATTTTTTAAAATTTGTATAATATTCTTTTTTATGTTATGTTTGTGTTCTATATCTATTGTGTCACAGAAACATTTTTTGTTAAATACAAAATAATTTGTATAGCATTTTTCACTTTTTTTTTATTTTGCTTGTGTGATACATAAAATGTTTCCTAAAATCCTTTTATTTTCTCTTAAATTTTCAACAAACACCCTTAAACCCCACTGGCAACCCCTGAAGTACTTTATCACAATATCAAATTAAGAAACTTTAAATTTTTAAATATTTTCACAAATATTTTCAGTGCAAATAGGGATTTAATGCAAGCCTGTTTCCGCCACTGAATAAAAAAATAAAAAAGTTAATTTATTTGACAATTCAGACTTTTTTTCTTGCAATTTTGAGTTTATATCTGGCAATTCTGACTTTTTTTCAGAATTCTGAAATATAAACTAACAATTGTGAGTTATAAAGTCAGAATTGTGAGATTTAACTCGTGATTGCGAGAAATAAAGTCAGAATTGTGAGATATAAATGAACAATACTAACATTTTTTTCCTCCGAATTGCGTGTTTGTATCTCTTACAAACTTGCAATTCTGCGAAAAGTCAATTGAAAAAGGTAATTCCAACTTTTTATCTCACAATTCCGACTTTTTCCTCACAATTGCGTTTTACATCTCGCAATTCTGACTTTTTTTCTCAGAATTGTGATATAAACGTGCATTTTGACGTAAAAAAGTCACAATTGCAAGATAGAAACTTGCGAGATAAAAAGTCTTAATAACCTTTTTTTGTGGTGGAAACAGGCTTCCATAGGATTTTGCTACGCACCCAGGTAAAATTAAAAACTGGCAATTTATTAAAGAATATTTCAGTTGTTTCTTCAGGTTTCTTTCTTTGTTCAAAATGTTTCACACATTTTTTCTGGATAATACTGTTTTAGTTGCCAAGTTGGAATGCAATTTATAGATTTAAGTCCCCACATCACATTACATTCTGTTAGTTTTTTGCAACGTCCAAACAAAAGCCAGTTACTTCCTATTAAGTATTAGCAATGGATACGATGAATTCTGTAATGCTTTGCAATGTTAGTTGGTATGTGTCACTGTAAAACATTTAATCATGTCTGATAAAATCACAGAAATCAGTATGACATTATCAAAATGTTATAAGTTGACACCTTATGCAAGCCAACATTGTTCCTTACTGAGCAATGCCTAACTTTAGCTCTTAATTCCCATTCTGTTAGCTTCCAACCTATTAATTTTCACGCCATTGTGTAATTAATCAAATTATATGCTTCTGCAGTTAAAGTGCTAAAGTTTGACCACAGAATATTTCTGAATCTTTGCTATATATACAAAAGCTCTCCTAAATAACAACATATACAATACAATATATTTCAAACTGCCCATCTGTTACATAAACTGTGGCCACATATAGCGAGCAGAGATGCTGTCATGTGCTGTCTCTCTCTCTGCAGGGATGACTGAGATACAGACTCCTTCTGAGCTCTGTGTCATCTCTCTAATACTCACAATCTCCGAGAGCCAATCAAACAGTCAGGGGAGCAACTGAGGGAGAAATTGAGAGAATGCTCAACTCAGCTAACCTAGTCCAACCCTAAGAAGCTGTTTAGCATTGCTAAATAGAAAGACAACATGCTCAGCCTCTTATGCATCCCTACGGCACGCTAAGATTAAAAGCTTCCACCGCAAGGGATCAGAATAAACAAGTGAAATGGGGGAAAAATGACATTAAAAGTGTTTTTTCAGGAGGTCCTGAAATATGGATGGCGTAGCCGTTACTAGACTCTATGATGATTGTGATTCTCATCACGTCTGCTGTAAACTGCAGTATGCAATCTGAGGTTATTTCAGTCTGAATCAGTCATGAAATGTCTGCAACTTGTTTTGAGTTGTGTAAAACAACACCTTTTTACCTTGTCAAAAACAGCTCTGTTCACAGCGACCTGTTTTGGTGCATGTCTCTTTAAATGATAATGAGCTACTGCTCACCTCGCCCCCTCTTCTGTTTTCTGTGTATTTGGTGGCATGTTACCATCAAAAACTAAACTAATCCACTGCATCTCAGTGGCTTTGATGTTGGAAGAAACTTAAGACTTTTTTGTTTACTTTTACATTCAAATACAAAACACCTGCATTGCTTACGAGACGTTGTTGTTACAGCTGCTCAAGCGGAGAGTAAATGTTGGACAGTGTTCAACCAGCTTAGGGCGGAGATATGCTAATACAAGACAGTCTATCAGTGGTCATGGGTGGGGCCTGAGCAGAATGACGTCATACAAATAAAATGCAGTCTAAAACAACACCTTTTTACCTTGTCAAAAACAGCTCTGTTCACAGTGACCTGTTTCGGTGCATGTCTCTTTAAATGATAATGAGCTACTGCTCATTTCCGTTTTCTGTGTATCCAGTAGCACGTTACCATCAAAAGCTAACTTAATCTAACTGGCTGAGGGCGAAAATATGCTAATATGAGATAGTCCATCAGCAATTGTGGGCATGGCCTGAGCAGTTTGACATCATACAAATTAAAATGCAGCCTATACAACACTGCCTACTTGACAAAAATTGCCATTTAAATTTACTTTTAAAAAACTGTTAAGAAATGCTCAAGATTGAATGCTCAGAATCACTCCTAAGCATGAATATATGCATGAATAAATAATTAACAGATGACCGAAAAGTTAATAAACAGACAGACAGTTTTCTGACCTTGCATGTCTTGTTCTTGTCTGGCTGGCAGGGTGTGCACGGGGCACAGGGCTGACAGAGAGGGCTGGGAGGATGAGGGAGGTAGTATCCTCCGGGACTGTAGTGGCAGCAGCCGTAAGGTGCTGGGAAATGTGTGTACCATAGGTCCTGGCCTTCCTGACATTTGGGACATGGAGACAGGAAGCCCTTAGCCTGGACCTTCTCCACATTCACCTTGGGATTCCTCATCCACCTGCGCACCTGAAGGCAAAACATGAAAGAGTTTTATAATCTATAAATTATATAATGAATGGTGGTGCATGGTGATTCAAGGCTCAAGGGTTGGTAACCAGTAAGGTTAACTTGACCTGGAGTAGAAACCTAACAAACGAAGTCCAGGAAACAAATTCCAGTGGTCATGTGGAGATTGTACTAAATTTCCATGAAGTGCTTATGAAACCATGGGTTGTGTCGACAACATCTAGGACAAGTATGTTGGGTGTGGATATGAAATCCCAGATGAAAGTGTTACACTCATTTATAGCTCAGTATATTTAATGGGATTCTCAGAAAAGTTTCACTTAAGATTCAGCTTTGTGTCTGATATTTCTCCTAAAACTTGAAAATAGTGCATCTGCCTTGTTATTACTCTAAAGAACAATTTATAATTCCCTTTTATGTCTTGTCATTGAGCTAAAGTAAAATATTTAGTTAACTGGAAGTAAAACCAAGTTTTGTTGGAGTAACTTAAAATATTTGCTCTTTAATTTTGCATTCTGTGAAAACCATATGACCACTGATGTCCACCTAAGATTTAATAAGGAGAGCAAAAAATTATGAAACTAAGTTTTATTTTATGTGTTTGAGAGCAAGATGAGAAAAGCAGGACAATCGATAGTGTTTAATAGTCTTTAATGTTCAATTATGTTGGGATTATTAGAACCGTTCTAGATAACTAGGTACTTAGTATAGTTCTGTAATTCAGTTATAGGACAAAAATGTATGCAACTAAATTAATCATGTTGGAGAGCCACATACATTACTTTGAGGCTACTTACTTGGGTCACTTTTTTCAGTGTGCTTAATATGTACAATTTAGATTTGTATTTATCTTGATATTTGGGGCCAGATTTACTAAACAGGGCAAATCAGCATTAGAGCGCAATTACGTAAAAGTGCCAATGGTAGGGGAAAAAACGGTGTGTAATTTACTGACAATGCACACAATAAAGAATACAGATGCAGCCAGATAGTTTACATAATGACCAGCACAATCTACCAAATTGCCGCTTGCTTTAAGACATGCTTTTTTGGGCGTTAAATAATGGCACAAATACCAGTAATTTGACGCAAATGTTAGTAAACCATGCTGCGTGATTTTAATACTCTCCTCCCATAAATTTTGCGTCTGAGAGGTAAACTCCTACAAATGCATAAGTCCAAGCCTTTCAGTGCTAATTCTTCACTGTGCATCTTTAGTAAATCCTCACGGTACTAAATAAATAAATATATTTAATAAATAAATATATAAATAAATATATAATAATATATAATATTATATATATATATATATATATATAGTTTGTTTATTTTTTGTTTGAAATAAATATATAAATATTTAGTTTCAGTTGACTATAGAAATTTGATTTGGTGGAACTTTTTTTTCAGTTGAAAAACAAGTTGAAGTATTTTTTATTATTTTTTTTACTTTGATCTAACAACACATTTGTTTTTTTCAGTGTAGGATACCTAACAAATGAGATAGTTGACATTTACATTTAGGAGTATTGAGTTAAAACACAATCATTTAAAAAACAAACCAAAAATATGTTAATTTGTTAAATTTGTTAAATTATTTAATAATACAAATCTACAACAATGCACAAGAATACGGACTTTAAAAATAATGTAAAATACAAATAAAATAATGTGAAACTATAATATATATATATATATATATATATATATATATTATATATAAAAATATAACATAAGAGTAAGTTCAAATAATGTTAAGTATAAAAACATATGAAGTAATGAAATAAAATGTATGTCTAGTTTAACTCTTTTTGATGGTTCAATTCTGATAAATTTGAGCAGTTTTGTGACGTCGACATCTCTTCTGATATTGTACAGGAAACATGTCAGTGCATAAGTGAAAGTTTTGATCTACGCCCCATTTATTCTCATACAAGAAATATCTGAGATATTAACAGATCTCATTTGTGATTTTCTTTTATGTGGGATTGAGCATTTTATGGGTCATTCCACGAAACTGGTGCCTTTTGTGTCCCAAATAAAAAAATTAAACATAGATTTAATATAACAACAAATAAGTGTGCAATTTTAAAACATAGCAATTCTATGTATACGTTCATCAATATCACATAAAAAGGTGAATTAAATATGATTTTAAATAACTGAAATAGCATTTATGCTAGTAAGGGTAAGGTTTTTGGCCTGTCCCTCACTATAATTTTTCTTTTAATTTGCAAAATGATATAAAAATCACATTTGCATATTTTTCTAAATATAGTCTCATTGTCAAGCAATGTTTTTGGCACAAGCATGCATTTTTTCTATAAAATGTAAATCATTTTATTGGTGTCATCTGATTTTATGTCAGCCCTGTTACCCTCATCAAAAAACCCTTGTAAAATAATGTACATTCAAGTGACATAATTTCTAGGAGGTTACATCATTTCTCAACCAGGATTCCAACACTTAAAACATAAGCATATCTCTCTTACTCCTCTATAAAGTTCTATTTTTGATAACTTATGAGGCTTGACTGAGGGGGGGCCATCATGCAATGTCAATCCTGTTGCCATTTTTATAATAAACTGAAACAATTATTTCTTACATTTAATATAAGCAATATCTACAAGTAAAACCTTTTAAAGTGTGCAATATGTGCTTTTGTGAACTTGACTATTAGCTAGCAATTAGCACATTTGTTTGAAATGTCAAACTTGTTACTGTCATCCTTTTACTTTTCAAAGTTACAGGTTTTGACGTGGGTAACACGGATGACATCGAGGTTTGACC
Organism: Labeo rohita; assembly: GCF_022985175.1. Lineage (NCBI taxonomy): Eukaryota > Metazoa > Chordata > Actinopteri > Cypriniformes > Cyprinidae > Labeo > Labeo rohita. Next base: position 10,707,781 of record NC_066891.1, on the reverse strand, counting down.
CTGGTTTTAAAGATTGTCTGTGTGCAATTCAAAGATTTTAAAGGTGTATTATTGAGCTAATGCCTATATCATTCAGTGGCATATAGTATCCAGTAACGCTTGTGTTGGTAACAGGGTTGACAAAAATACCAAAACATGAGGTAGAAAAATAGTCATAAAATAATAAAATTACATAGCTTGAGATGGCACAATACAATGTTTCTGTCATTTTAAGGTGTCTTAATTTCATGGATATTTAAAAAAATATTGATTAAACATTTTATTTTTACATTTTTCCAAGTGGAAAAAGCACAGATTTCATGGAATTATGCATTATGCATTTTAGGCTCTTGTGAAACCCAAACGATGTTTTCAAAGTATCTAACTAGACAATCATAATATTTCGTCATGTGAAAACATCTTGAGTTGTTTAAGGCAATCTTTGATTGGTAGATTTGCTTCTGTACAGGCAGATTAAACAGAACAAGGCGTCTCAGGGCCGTACCCGTCGTGTATGTCTTTACAAGCTAAACAATGAAATCTGAAAGGCGTCCTCCAAATCACCAGCAGTGACTGACTAAAAGAGGCAGGGCACAGGGTCGTATGTCTTCTTTGTAGTTTACAATGTATTTAATGACTTCAATCCCTTGAGTGAAAAGCAATTTTCTAGGCCCCAGGAAATCCTGGAACTCACGGCGAGCACAGGCTGAGAGATTTCCACTTCTCACTTCATTTCATACAGCTGCCAAACAGCCAGATGAAAAAACAATTTCAAAGCTCTATATGATCAAACCTTTGTTTTTTTTTTTAGAACGGAGAAACAATGGAGAAAAAACCCCTGAAATTAATAAAAACAATGCCTCGAAATGTCCCACACACATAAACAGTTACAGCATATAGTCACAGATCCCAACAATTCACTGCTCTCTATCTCTCCAGTCTTCCTCACTCTCTTCTTTGATCGGATTTTCAAAGTTATGTCATCGTATGTTGTCACTGTGACGGTACTCTAGCACTCGGAGTCTCTTACGCTACTCTTTTTTTTAAAAAATATGAATTTTTATTCTTTGATCACAGGAATAAATTACATTTTAGAAATATATTCAAATAAAAAGCAGTTATTTTAAATAGTAAAAATTTTTCAAAATTGCACTGTTTTTGCTGTACTTTGGATTACATAAATGCAGCTTAGTGAGCAGAAGAGACTAAAAACATTAAAAATCTTACTGTTCAAAAACTTTTGACTGGTGGCGTATATATTAATCTTATTTAATCTCATTTTATTTAACATGCTGCGTTTTCTGAAGTTGTCATGTAAGTGTGTTATTGTTATGATCTGGATTATCAGGCACATGAATCATTCTTTACAGGAATCAAACACTGAAGCAATGGCAACTCAATAAAGCACTCTAAACACAGGCTCTACTGATGACTCAGCAACACCAAACTTTAGTCACTAGAGAAAAACATCAGTATGTGTGTGTGTTGCCTGGTGCAAAAACACAGAGAGAGCTAACAAACCCGCAAGACTCAAAACACACGGCACAATCCGGTTGTGTTAATGCTACACACGTACGAGACAACACTGCAAGATGACCTACAAAAGACAAACATCAACCTTGGCACTCCAGAAGATTCTTTCTCTCTCGTTCTCGGCGTACACATAAATACATAATAATCCAACAAAACCGTCTCACTGAGTCACTCTCTGACACTCCATCTGCTGTGTGTGTATGTAGGAGTCTGGACTCACTCCCAAACCACACACACTTTCTCGCCTATAACCAAAACAAATACATTATATTTAAATAAATAATTCAGAACATGTTCAGATTGGCCATTGCGGCAGGCACAAATCAAACTGGAATAGCAATTTCGTTCTTGTTAAATTGCAAACAAAAGAAATCCATAAATACTGTCAATACTAAAGTCAAATGATATTGCAAACTCATGTGCAAAATCACAACTGGGTGTCAATAACAATGCGTTATGTATATACACAAAATATTGGTACCATATGTATTGTTTTCATTGATATCCATATTGTTTAACTGCATAATTGTTTATGCTCATTTCCCTTATTGTATATTACATAGATTATCTCTGTTGTCATCTAACACTCATATTTTTATTTTAAAACATTATTTATAATTTATTTAGATAAAACACTATTTAATTTTAATATCGGCCTAACGCTCATTAAAATTTGATCATTAACTTCACAATTTAACAATCTAACACTGTTAAATGTAATATTTGGCATATTTAAAAATTAATATGCATGTTTCATGCTGTGCATTATAATGTTGTGATTCATTTGTAGCATTTAAAATGACTGACTGTCATTTGCAGTTTTCCCATATATATATATTTTTTACGTTTCATCATTTTAACAATTTATTTTATTATGCATTTATACAAAATATTTATAATTATTTTAAAATCTTTATTTTATTTTAATATTTATATTTATTTTAATATTTTTTATTTAGACAAAATATTATAACATTTTAGTATCGGCCTAACATTCACTTAAAGTTAATCTTTAACTTTACAATTTAACTAATTAATCTAACACTGTTAAATGTAATATTTGGCAAATTTTAAAATGAATATGCATGTTTCATACTGTACATTATAATGTTGTGATGCCTAAATTCATTTGTAGCATTTAAAATGATTGATTGTCATTTGCAGTTCTTTCTTTCTTTTTTTTTTCACATATTTTGTCATTTTTTGCATTTGTTTTTATTTATTTATATACATTTTTTCATTTTATTTTAATATTTATATTTATTTTTAAATCGTTATATTTATTTATAATTTATTTAGACAAAATACTATAGAATTTTAATATCGCTCACTTAAAGTTAATCTTTAAATCTTATTTTGTATTTACTTAGAAAAAACACTATATACATTTATTATTGGCCTAATGCTCTCTTAAAGTTAATCATTAACCTTACAATTTAACACTGATAAATGTAATATTTGGTCAATTTTTAAATATGCATGTTTCACACTATACATTATAATATTGTGATGCCTAAATTCATTCATAGCATTTAAAATGATTGTCATTTGCAGTTTAATTTATAACAAAAGTTAATTTATTTAGACAAAATACTATAGATTTTTATTATATTATTATCATAACAGGAACCTATTATTACTGACTATTGACTGAATTTTAATGTTGTTGCATCCCTATCTAAAAACCATAAACATAATCACTGTCACTGCAAAACCACATACAGACATAGATGGATATATTTAATATCTTTAAATGCATACAAACATATATACTTCCTTCATAGGAAAAAATACTTTTACTTCCTAAAAACACTAAGCTTTTTGCAGTTTTTAATCAACGCACAGTGGAGAGGTGATGAAACAAAAAGAAGACAGGACCTGATTCAAACTAAACTCGTCCACATAAGCATCACCGTGCAACATGTCAGAGCATGTGCACTAACCACCAGGCCACGTCTTTAACCAAACAGCACTTCAAGTCTCCACCAGCCCCAGAAGTTCTGCACCCAGCATCCTCACACACTCACCTTCCTCTTGACAAACTGGAAGGCAGAGCACTTCTTAAAGGAGAAAGATTGTTTCTCTGCATTATGGACCAGCCTCATGGCCTCTGGCCGGCCCGCGCACTCTGCGGACCCCAGCGTGAAGCCTTTGAGAGAGACGAAAGGGTGAAAACACGATTAGAAGGTCTCCAGTGTTGTCCGAAGCAATTACGACAGCAGAAACTGTGATATCTGTTGCCTGACAAGCATATGTGTGTGTGTGCACATGCCTGTGGTCGTACCTGTGTTGTTGTCCTCCCCGGTCCAGGTTGTTATGACTGTCACTGCTGACCGATGATATCAGCGCTGCGCTGATGCCACGAGTCCGTCCCGATGATGATGCTGCTGGATTTCACAGCATGTCTCTGCAGCAGCACCGCTGTGTGAGTGTGTGTGTGTGTGTGTGAGAGAGACAGACAGAATGAGATGAAGCTGAACAGACACCTTGTCAGTGTGACAGAGAAAGAGTGTTGCGATCGGAGAGAAGCGCACCTTCCTCCCTGCCCTCTCTCTCTCTCTGTAGCTCTCCGTTCTTCTCCAATGGCACCGATACACTCTCTCTCCTCCTCCTCTGCCCCTTCCCCCTCGTTTTCTGCAGAAGCGGATGCTCGCTCTATCGCAGCATCTCTCTCTCCATCCCTCCCTCCCCGCTGCTTTGATTGTGTGAATGGAAGGATGGGCGAAGGATGAATGAAGGCTGATGGATTGGATGGGTGTGCTTAGCCTGACCACTGCCGTTACAGGAACCGCTGCAGTGCTGCAACCCTCTTCTGACTCACACACTGAGCATCTCTCAGGCTCCTTTTCTCTCCTACCTGTCTGCTTTTCTGGAATCATTCATGAATGAGTGGGGGTGAATGAGTCAACAGGTTTGTCATCGGATGTCACACATCTGCAGGGGTAGGGAACAGAAGATAATGAGGGGAGAATCGATACACTGAGTTAAAGAAATAATGACAGAGATCAATCAACTCCTTAATCTTCTGCGTCAGTGGTAAGTATATCAGGATGTTGACAACATTCACAAAAAAGATTCAATTTTGGGTATCTTATATATTTTTTTGTAAATATGTTAATTTGCTTTTACAAAATAAACCAATCAGAATGGACCTTTAGGATCCCCCCCCCCCCAAAAAAAATATATAAAATGTAATATATATATGTATATATATATATATATATATACATACACTGTAACAAAAACATTTTCCAAACCACCCTACCTGATAATAAAATATGATATATTTATTTGTTATATTATTACTATAATGTAATACAGTGAGTAAAATAATAATAATGATAATCTACACTGTCGTTCAAAAGTTTGGCACCAGGAAGATTTTTAACGTTTTTAAATGGATTATCAAGGCTGTATTTATTTGATCAAAAATACAGAAAAAACAGTAATATTGTGAAATATTTTTGCAATTTCTAATACTGGTTTTCTATGTTTACATACTTTAAAATATAATTTATTTTATATTTCGCTGAATTTTCATCAGCCATTACTCCAGTCTTCAGTGTTACACAATCCTTCAGAAATCACTTTAATATGCTGATTTATTATCAATGTTGAAAATAGTTGCTTAATGTTTTTTTGGAACCTGTGATTCTTTTTTCAGGATTCTTTGATGAATAAAAAGTTGAAAATAACATAATTTATTCAAAATAGAAAACTTTTCTAACAAGCATCACAAACATAAATCAGCATATTAGAATGATTTCTGAAGGATCATGTGACACTGAAAACTGGAGTAATGATGCTAAAAAAATTCAGCTTTAAATCACAGGAATAAATTACATTTTAAAGTATATTAAAACAGAAAACTGTTATTATAAATTGCAATAATATTTCACTATTTTTTTCTGTATTTCTCTTCAAATAAATGCAGCCTTGATAAGCATAAGAAACTTCTTTAAAAAACATTTAAAAATCTTACTGATCCCAAACTTTTTGAATGGCACTGTATAAACTATTATTCATTAAATTGCAAAATACAATTAATAATTATATTTTCTAAACTGTTCTGTAAAAATATATAAATACATTAAAATAAAATGTTATGGTATCTACACATGCTTTAATTCCTAGGTAATGCATGAACTGATCAAATGTATCAAATGCATAAATGTATTATATAAATGCAATATAAATAATATTTGATTTAACAAAAAGACTATAACAGAGTTAATAAACAACCAAGCAAAAATAGGTTTAAACTATCATGTTATAAACTGAATTATTTGAGTGTTGTTTATGAATTGACAGTTTCAAGTAGCCTGCAACTGTGTGTAGTGACTAATTTTTATTCATCATGCAAACACAGCTGGCAAAATAATTTAGTGAAATCTCAGTGGTCATTTACTTGATTTGTGTAGATGACAAAGCTTGCGTAGCCTATATGACTCATAGCTCTAAACCTACATCAAAGAAATCCGAATCCCACTCATACACATAAAAAAAGAAAAATATTTTCTTCTTTTTGGAGATGACAGAAAGATAAAATGCCATACAAAGGCAATTTCACAAATTACAGATAAGGAGAAAATGCATTTCCCATCTTGACTGTGAGAGCTGTCTGATTCACTATAACAGACTAGATCCTTTTATACAAGAGCCAACCTGAGAAAGAAAGAAAAACGCCTTTCATCCTGGACAAAAGAGGTATTCATTTTATGCATATCACTGATCTTGCTGTCTGCTCTGCCCAATCAAACCCAAAATACCCTGCAAAGAGCAAGAAGCCACCAAAGAATAAACCGCTGTTGGAAAATATGATTATTATATGTGTTTCATGGCTCACGCTCTTCATTTTTCATAAAAAAAAAACTGGTGTTGCATCAGTTTGAGCAGTGAAAGGCGTCTCACATAATCTGTCTGATATAATCAGTCACTCTGTGCAATATGAAATGTATGAAAAGTGAGTGATTTCAGATATCCATAAGTCACATAAATATGCATAATTTCCTGCTGTGTTATTTTGAGAAACAGCTACTTTGCATTGTATAAGAATGACCCTTAGACCATAGCATGTTACTGGACACCAACCACCAAGGCTGGATTATTCTGGTTATTATTTTTTTAAAGACAGTCATTTAGTTAAAACTTGTAGGAAATATGAATAACATGATTGCACACACAATCTGGGTGCAGATTTGAGAGCGGGAGCACATTTTTTTTTTTTGAAGTTCCCATTGGATTGTACCCTTAATCAATCAATTTCTGTATACATATATTTAGTAGTCAAAGCACAGTGTAGCAGAGGCCATCTATTATTTATAGAGTAGTTTATTCATCGGCACGTTGGCCGCACTGTCCAATGAATTGAGTCTGTCAGGCACACAGCATGCACAACCCAAACAACTCCAGCTAAAGAAATGTTTTTCTGCTTGTATGTATGCAAGATAAGACATTAAAACTCATCATTTTGACATAAATTGACACATGGACCAGACAGAACCTCTAGTTCTCTCTCTCGTGCCTTCTTAGCTCTTTGAAGCCGGTTTCTCAGTAGTCTCAAGTTGTTATTCTGAGATACAAATCCTAAGATCAAAACTACACAGAGCAACAGGAGAGAGAAAAATGGAAATGTGGGGAACTCTAGTGTGAATGTATCTAGAAATGGAAATCAATTCTGCAATTAATCTAGAGGAAACTTTTGCTCGATCAATGACTGTTCAAGAGACTAAAAGGAGTTTTGGTTATGTTTTGTACACACTGCATTTACATTTTAGTCTCTTATGCTGCATTTATTTGATCAAAAATCTGTCAAAAAAGTAATATTGTGAAATACAATTTAAAATAACAGTAATAGCAGTACTTCCCCCAGAAATCACCCTAATATGTAAATTTGTTGCTCTAGAAACATATTATTAGGGCTGCGTTTAGACACAAATTTCACTATTCGATTCTGATTCACAATCTTGCGATTCGTTTCAACGCAATATATATTATTTTGGATATAAATCAGTTACAGGACATGCCCAATTTTCTGAAGGAAAAAAACATTTCTGTATTCTGTAAAATATACATGAGAGTCAGTTGGTGATACATTACTATAATAGTGAAGGTTAAAATAACTGATTTTGTCAGCGCCGATAGCCTTGTGGGCAGTGCGCTGACATGCAGCGTCGCTGTGCTAGGGGCGTCCTGAGTTCGAATCCTGGCTCGAGGACCTTTCCCAATCCCACCCCCTTCTCTTTCTTCCACTTTGCTTCCTGTCCTGTATGATCTGTCCTATCATAAAAAAGGCCAAAAATAAATCTCAAATAAAAAAAGTAACTAATTTCTACTCTACTTTTTTTTAAAATATAAACATTTTAATAGTGGCTGTCATAAAAAAAAAGACATGAAACATAAAATAAACATTGAAGGACAGTAAAAATTTTTATAAATATATTATATAGTGCATATGTTTAGCAAAATGCCCCTCTCTAGAATTTTTCATTTTTCTAGCTGATTAACGATTTTATGATCACTAGGTATGTTTTTTTCTCTCTCTGAGGTAAATGTGATGTTAGATGACATTGTTTACAAGCTGTTATATTGACATCTTTGCACTGTTAAAACACTTCTTGAGCAATTACGTGAGACAGGATACGGATTTTGAACATACCTTCGGATGTTCATTGGTGTTTACTTCATGCTGTACCTGGTTAAAGCGGAGCAACTACTATAGACGCTACAGCGATCTGTTACTCAACATTAAACAGCGCAACAAAAAACAGAAAAATGGAAATCATTTGTAATATTACACATTTCTTTAATGTCCCTTTTGGTCAAATTAAGGCATCACTGATGAATAAAACAATAATAATATTAATAATTAATAATATTAATTTTTGTTAAGGAATCGTAGTGACTCAAACTATTAAACTGTAATGTAGGTATCAACAGATGTTACTCCAAAAATCATTTTATTCAAATTTTTAATACAGTTAAAGAAATAATTTAGTCTCTGAATATCTGATGAGGCATGTTCGAGTTCATATAGACCTCAGCATTTGATTGATTGATGATCCAGGCAAAACAGTTTGAGATATGGTTGAGATCGCTATTAAAACGAGACTCCTAAGTAGGGGTATAACGATACATGTATTCATATTGAACCGTTCAAAACCGGTTCGCATTACAAACCAACCCATTCGATTCGTTGGACTAATCATATTACATTTGGTTGGGACGATGAGGTAATTCATTAGAGCTTTCCTTCTTTCTTATTCACTTTTAATTAGCTTGTAAATGCCCGTGCGCATTTTACTTTCACTTTCGAATTAGTGGCAATTCGGCATCTGATTAAATTGACAACAACAAAATAGTGCCTATGACGTTTTTATGCCTTTATTAGATAGGACAGTGTAGGTTGACAGGAAGCGAAGTGGGAGCGAGAGAAGGGGGATGGGGTCAGGAAAGGTCCACGAGCCAGGATTCTAACTGGGGACGTCCATAGCGCAACGCCACTATATGTCGGTGCGCTAACCACGAGGCTATTGGCATCGATATAGTAAACGTTTAATTTATTAACAAAACAAACACAAATTCACCATGCTATAGGCCTAGCATAAAACAACAAATAACTTACACAAAGTTTACTTATAAAACACTGAACATCAGCAAACATGGTGGAACCAACTAAATAAGAAACAAATGTTAAAAAACCTTCCAAAATCATCTTAGATAAAAGGCAAGTCAAAAGGCCTTCAAAAAGTCTAAAATATTATAAAAGCACTTGCTTTTGTATTTTGTTTCAAAACTAAATCTTTCGCAAACTTCTTGCCTTTCTCACATCATCGTCAGCTTGACTCACTCGCCTTATGTGATAAATGAAATCTGACTCTTGCCGCTGAACTGAGATGCAACTGTTGTTCGGCACACTGCATTATTCAAAGTAAAAAAAAAAAATCTTTATGATGTTAGTGTTAATAAATTAAAACATTTTTTAAAAAAATCAAGAAAATTTCTCTGGCTTTTCTTTCTTTTTGTTGTATCAAAAACGTACCAAAGCATGTTGTATCGAACTGAACCGTGAATTTTGTGAACCGTTACACCCCTACTCCTAAGGTCTATTTCTTATAAGAAAAAATTCAAGCAACAGAAGGATCAAGCAAAAGCTTCAGTTTGTTCTCTACTTAAACCCATTGAAGCAATTTAAATATTTAGAAGATCACATCTGCGATCTTTCTTTTCTGCTGGAAAGTATCTGTCTCCGGCAAATGGAAAAGAAAACGACAAAATCATGACTAGTCATAGTTGTTTCTCATAAGGTGTTTCGGAGATAAATGTCCCCCTCTTTCTCACATCACTTCCACATCCGAGTCATCCTTTGCTGTATCTGTGTGTGTGTGTGTGTGTGTGTGTAACTTGAGCTGTGTTTTGTGGAAAAGATTAGATCATTGTTGGAGCATTTTGGCCTTCGGTACCTCAGTCCAAAAAAACCACAGGCACCATGATACCAACAATATCATCTGCCCTCTTCTCTCCTCTCCATCCAAATGCTTACTTCTTTTCAAAGTTACTCTCTCTCTCTCACACAAACACACACACACACACACACACACACATAAAAGAGAGTGCGTGAGCCTTATAAAATAAACATGATTCTCTGCACATCTCTCTCTGTGCTACAGGGAAGGCAAGATATCTTTGGGGACACAGTCTCTCTCTCTCTTTTCTTTCTTTTTCTCTCTTCCCATTCTCAGAATAGCTTCTTTCCCCTCACGTGCTGATGAGGCTTCAGAACCAAACAGAATAAGTTACACGTGAGAGTGTGAAATCTCACTTTAAAAAACCTGAGATAACATGAAATCAGGCCAGACAGATGGGAATACTGAATCAGATACATAGATTGACACAATTATGAATGCAAAAAGGGAAAGATTTTGCTCCAGTTTCCCATTCAAAAAGTTTATAAGGTAATGGTGCATATGCTAATATAGCACTCAGACTGAAATAAATAGAGAGAGATGGAGAGATGGCAAGGATGGAAGGTTGACAGGTGGAGTGGGAGGAGTAGCTGTGACTGATGCATTGGCTCATCTTGGTACTAAGTGTGTGTGTGAATGTAGGATAAAAATGACTCCAATGCATGACATTCAAGGCCGTTGACAGGAGTGTAAATTAGAAATGTAATCTCTACACCACAATATGCACATGTTTGTTCATATAGAAGCAAGCACTGGCACTTCTCAAAGAAGACAATTGCAGAATGTGGTCTAGAGCAGCTAGCGACATAAAACCGATGTTGCCGACATCTTTAGCTGAACAGCCAGTGTGTGTCAGCGTGTCAGATTTTCAAACATGATGAGTCATTACGATTCTGAATCTCCCAGGATTTGGTGTTTTTCAGACTACTGCGGCGAGAACGAGACGAGTGTGGGAGTGAAAAGAGCAGAGACATATAGTGATGCTTCGGCAGGGGCATTCGTGAAAGGAGTGTGTTTGTTTGTGTCGTGTCTGAGCGTTGACTCTCTCACACACACATACGTACACACATGTTTGTTTTTGTGAATTGTGGGGACTTTCCATAGACTTCTATAGATTTTATACTGACCAAACAATATTGTCTATCCCCTAACCCAACTCTAACCCTAAACCTAGCCCTCACAGAAAACATGTTTGCATCGTTACACTTTCAGATAAACATCATTTACTATTTTTAATCATTTTTTAACATTGTGGGGACCGGCCTGTCAAAAATTTCAGGTTTTACTATCCTTGTGGGGACATTTGGTCCCCACAATGTAGCAAAAACAAGTACACATACACACATGTGTATTTTATGCTCATATAATCTTTAAGGGTGGTAAAAATGAAAAGGTTTGACTTGCTGTTCAAAAGACCCACATCCTGACTTGACCTCTAAATTTCCCAGTTTGACCATTTACAGTGGCTAGTAAATTAATTTTAAAAAGCAGTTACAATGTTTACATTTAATTGCTTTGGATAACAAAATATCAAACCTACAGTCAAGCTACCCTACGAGCTACAAACAAAAAAGTTAACTACAATGAAGTTATTTAGGAGAGCAAACTGTTTTTACAAAGATTTTCTAACAGTACATGTCAGAATGAACTGATTCAATACAATGAATTAGATTTTTTAACAGTACATGCGAAGACTGTTGGAACAAACTGATTCACTAAAAGGAATTAGACTTTCCAGCACTGCATAAGAGAGGACTGAATGAAACAGTTAATCTTCTAAAGGTACATGAGAGGACTGTCAGAACAAACCGATTCACTACAATGAATCAGATTTTCTAACTGTACATGAGAGGACTCACAGAACGAACCGATTCACTACAATGAATCAAATTTTCTAACCGTACATGAGAGGACTGTCAGAACAAACCTATTCACTACAATGAATCAGATTTTCTAACTGTACATGAGAGGATGGTCAAAACAAACTGATTCACTACAATGAATCAAATTTTCTAACCGTACATGAGAGGACTGTCAGAACAAACTGATTCACTACAATGAAACAGATTTTCTAACTGTACATGAGAGGACTCACAGAACGAACCGATTCACTACAATGAATCAGATTTCTAACAGTAAATGAGAGGACTTTCAGAACAAACTGATTCACTACAATGAATCAGATTTTATAATGGTCATGAGAGGACCATCCGAACGAACCAGTTTATTAGAATGAATCAGATTAATAAGATTAATAAACACTAATAAATGCATTGTTCATTGTTTGCTCATGATAGTTAATACATTAACTAACAAAAGTGTTACCAAAATGATTATAGATAATAGAAAATGTCTAATACATAAATGACAAAAGACATAACATTACTGAAATTACTAATAATAAAATTATTAATTAAACATTAATTAAAACACAATTAAAATAAAAAATAAAGTTGCTTCAAAATATTAAATGTAAGCACGTCCAAACACTTATTGGGGAACTGTATATTTGTATTATATGCTAGATTAGATGCTCCTTTACAACTTCCTTAACTTCCAATTACATTCACTAAATGCCATTTTGAACTGAATGTACACTGCTGGATTGGCTTAAATAACAGCATATGTGTGCAACAGCCGTTTTATCTTAGTGAACATCACGAGGATTGTATATCTGACGGTCTTTCACATTCTCTGCACAAAGAGAAAATGATTGAGGGACAGACTGATTATGCCCTGTCTGACACAACAACAGACTGGATGCATGGGATATGTTGAGTGCATTTCATGCTTAAGACCGTGAAAGTGACCGTGTCAGATGTGACATGAGGTTAAACCATAGACATATGCTGCTGCACAGACCCTTTCTACCTCTCTTTCTCTCTCTCTCTCGCACACACACATTTGTTTTTGTGAATTGTGGGGACTTTCCATAGACTTCTATAGATTTTATACTGACCAAACGATATTGTCTATCCCCTAACCCAACCCTAACCCTAAACCTAGCCCTCACAGAAAACATGTTTGCATCGTTACACTTTCAGATAAAAATCATTTACTATTTTTAATCATTTTTTAACATTGTGGGGACCGCAGGCCGGTTTTACTATCCTTGTGGGGACATTTGGTCCCCACAATGTAGCAAAAACAAGTACACACACACACACACACACACATCACTCAAGACACGTGTGTACTTCCTTTAACTATCTAAACTGCTCAGCATTTCTGAAAAGGTCAAAGCACAAGATGGTTGAGATAAAACAAAAAGAAAGAGATAAAAAGAAACTAGGAATGACTTTAAGCATCAGGGATAGGGTGAGGAGAATCCCATTATTTTTGGTGGTCTATATTAAGCTCTTGTCACAGTTTAGCTCTAATGTCTTTAAGTAAATACAAAACTGCATTGAGGATTTTCCATAGTTACACAACTGTTTTGTTTACTTGTTCTCAATAGTCATCTAAGCAAACTTCATTTATACACAGGCTTATATAACTATATATATATATATATATATATATATATATATATATTGTTAATTATAATAATTATAGAAGAAATTAATAATTTTTTCTATTTCTTAAACTATTTAATTTATTATTTAATTATAAAATGGATAATAAAATGGACAATTCCATTTCATGCTAAAATACTCTTAATCCACAAAAATGGATGAAAATGGATGCTATAAACCTAATATATGATGAAAACATTAATACTGTTAACTATGTTTAAGGAGATTCATGCTTAAAATAAATAAAAAGAACAGGAGTGAATTGTTCCCTGGTTCCTATCTTCTTTTAGTGCATGGAGAAAAAGCAGTTTGTACATTTTTGCTTCAATGTCTCATTCGGGTTGCTTCTCACATACATTTATCTTGCTACACTTTTGCTGGAAAACACTGCAGTATGATATTAAGTGTACTCTTCCTGTTTGCAGTCAATGTGCAACTCTTGTAAACTAGATAACAGCAGCTGACTGTAAGTGGATTGCAGCTGGACAGCGTTTCATCACTCATTTGTGGAAATGCCTCCACTGACTTAAAACTAATGACAAGGAGTCACTCACAACCCAGACAAGACCATACAAAGAGAATATTTAACCAAGATAGAAAGAAAAAGAGAAAGATAGAGAGAGAGAGATGAGTCAGAGAGATGAAAACAATAAATTTGAGACAGAGCAGAAAGGACGGCTTGTGTTAAAGTGAATTGGATATGAGCAGAGAGATCCCAAAGGACTTGGCCTGGATTCTCACTGTTGAAAGGAAAAAAAAAAAAGAGAAACACACCTCACTCTCACAGCTGATTAGTCCAAAGTCACCCCCAATTCATATCAGCTTTGTCCAAAATGCTAAACCGTTCAATAATGAGAAGAGTTAAGATTTTAATGACACAAGGAATGATGGAAGTGAGCATCATCTCAACAACTCTCTCGCTTCCTCACACAGGCATATGCAGGCAAGCCGTTCTCACAGTTCCTTGAAACCTGTCAGATCTGTAGATTTTACAGACAGCCTGAAGTGGGATCTTAACCTAGTTTCACCTCGCTGCTGCAGTTTTGTGGCATAAGGTTAAAAATGCAGAGGATATCACACATGCTTACACACTCTGCACACACACACACACACCCACCCTACATTGTTTCCTGACGGCTTAGTGGTCATTTATTGTCCAGTGTGTGGAATGCCATTGTACAGCATTACGTAACTCAAAAAAGTCTTCCTGGCATTAGAACCAGTGCTGATAACATTCCACTGCCCTTCAAAATGACCTTCAACACACAAACTCAAACTTGCACTCTTTTCCGATCTAACATCCTTCTTTAAAGTACAAAGCTATTAGGTTGCTTGAATATGAACTGAATGTGTGTTTAAATGGATATGTGTGAATGTGACAATGTGTACATGTGTTTTTACACACTATGCATTGTTACATTTGATTTGTATGTGCATAACTGAGTAAACATGAATAATACAGGTACACAACAAAAAACATATAAAGCTAAATCAAAACATGATGTTTTCAAAAATATTATATCATCAAACCGATGTTTCAAGCCACATGTTCTTTTTCAGATTTTGGCTCAAAATTCAGCAAAGTGGTGAAAAGAATAAATATTTATTAATATTTTGTTGGCAGGAACAGTGTGCCAGCATCATGTTTCAATTAAAAAAACTGAAAATCTTGCTGCACCACACTGCAAACAAGTAATTTCTTATCATTAGTGCTGTTAATCAATTATCCCACCTAACATTCATTTTTAAAATATACTTTTATATTGCAATAATTTCACACTCAATCTTCAGATTAATGTAGAAACAACATAGACAGCATATATTTTTTTATCTGTGACCCTGGACCACAAACCAGTCATAAGGGTCAAGTTTTCTGAAATTGAGATTTATACATCATCTGGAATCTGAATAAATAAGCTTTCCATTGATGTATGGTTTGTTAGGATAGGACAATATTTGGTCGAGATACAACTATTTGAAAATCTAGAATCTGATATTCTAAATATTGCAAAAATCACCTATAAAGTTGTCCAAATGAAGCTCTTAGCAATGCATATTACTAATCAAAGAATAAGTTTTGATATATTTACGGTAGGAAATGGACAAAATATCTTCATGGAACATGATCTTTCCTTATTATCCTACTGATTTTTGGCATAAAAGAAAAATCTATCATTTTGATCCATACAGTGTATTTTTGGCTATTGCTACAAATATACCTGTGCTACTTATGACTGGTTTTGTGGTCCAGGGTCACATTTGTTTAATGCCAACTTCTTTTATAACTGAAGATCAGTATCACTGATAGCAATACTACTGATGTCTCTAGGAAGTTGTTCTTTTTTTCCTAATATTTAACCATTGACTATAGCCATTCTACATTACAGTATAATTGAGAGCTATCAATTTTAACATTTATTAGACTTTAAAAAATAACAACTTCTAATTTAAGAGAACTTAAAACAATCTACACACAAGCCCATTATTTACCTGTGTCCTTCAGCAAGTAGGAAATATACAGAAATTGAATAAAGTTATCAAACCTTTTTTTCCTTTTGTTCTTTGATTAACAAACATCACAACTTTTGATTAGCGCCTTGCACAGAGGCAAAGTGGAGTGCGCGTCTGAAAAGTCTCCTGTTTGATGTGGTTGTAAAGACGTTCTGCATCTAAATGAACGCAATTCTTGTCAAGAAAAAAAGAGACAAGCAGCAGTTGTGCGTTAACGGCGTTAAATATTTTTAAGGCCGTTAAACTGGAAAAATTAATCACCTGCATTAACGTGCTAATTTTGAAAGCACTATATTTATTTAAATATTAAATATATTTCAATCTCATGTAACACCACAGTTAAAAAGTTCCAGGTTGGAAAGATTTTTTACATTTTTTTAAAAAATATGTTTCTTATTACTCATTAAGGCTGCATTCATTTGATCAGAAATACAGTAAAACAGTAATATTGTGAAACATTACTACCATTTAAAATGGCTGTTTTCTATTTTAATATATTTCAAAATGTAATTTTATATGTGAGGGCAAAGCTTAATTTCCAGCAGCTTTACATTCATTACTTCATAATTCTTCGTGTCACATGATCCTTCAGAAAACATTCTAACATGCTGATTGGTGCTCAAGAAACATTTATTATCATTATCAATGCTGACACAGTTGTTCTGTATCCTTGCTGAATAAAAGTATTAACTGCTGATGATGTCGTGTGGAACTTTTAAATGCTCAGAAGCACACTTATTTGTTAAATAATTTACAGCGTGTGCCAAGCGTGGGTTACGCACCTCAGGAAAATCATCTTGCTTTATCACTCGGTCCATCAGACAGGTATGTCAGCTGCTGTAGAGGCTCTAAAGGATGACTCACAAATTTCCTGAAGCATTAGTGAAGATCCGGTTGTCTTGACTTCCTCGATCCCATCCGGAGTTTCAGCTTCAGGCTGCATGGACTTACAAGGCTTAATCTGTAAGAGAAAACAATCATGATCAAACATCCTCTCAAATGTGGTTTGAGTCATTAATCAAAAGACACATTAGACCCTATTTGCATCCATATTAAATGTAAGCAACTTGTGATCAGATAACCCAAACAGATATTACCATACAAAAAAACATTTGGAGCTCTTTCTTGGCTCACTATAATAGCTAATATGAAAGCAGTTAGTTTAACAGACCCGGAACTGATGTCTGGAGTATTGTCGGCCAAGTTTTTTCAGGAGTTTGCAGCATGGGAAGTGTATTGTACGGCTTTCAAGACGGCAGTGCTTTGAGCTTGTGAGTTGTTTGTTTTTGATGAGTGACTGAAGTGAGTTAGAGCCTTGAATGGTTATTCATGTGCTAATGAAGATGTGAGTGTATTTCTCTCTCTCTCAACCCCACACACATAATTAAAAGTCAAGGTTTGTATGAATGAAAACTAATTAGTTAATTTCATTCTTTTGATACAGATGAAAACGTTTCTAATTCAGCACTGTTGTGTGTGTGTGTGTCGGCTGATCAGCATTCAGACTGTGTGTGCACTAAAATCATTTGTATGTGCACTGTGTGTTCTTACCTCTTGCGTAAGCAACCCTCGGCTCATCCTGCCTGCTGATTGGCTGGAACTTGACGTCACACAATTGTAAGGGTCTCATCTGACCACAAAAAGATACAAGCCACACATGGAAACAATGGTATCCTGGCAACAATATCCCAGCAACAGCATCCGCCTCTCATGGGACAGAGTGAAACAGGCAACTTTTGTGGAGAAGTTTCAGCATTCACATTCTAGTGAGTTTTTGATGTATTAAAGTGATAGTTCAACCAAAAAATGAAAATTCTGTCATTATTTACTCACTCTCACGTCACTGCAAAGCCGTATTTAATCTGTGGAAAACATAAAAGAGAATTTTTAAAGTATCTTCACTAAGATGTTTTTCAATAAAACGACCATGAGCTGTCAAATACATCAATGCCATCAAACATCACTGATTCATCATTTAGTCAAACCTGCATTTCATCAGAGCTATGTTTGATCTGAGAGCTGAAGATATCCAAAAATACAGGCATTAATTTTGCGTATGTTCATAGTGCCAAGCTATGAATGTAAGGACCAAGTTATATGGACCACTTATAATGTGGAACAGCATGAGGGTGAGTAAATAATAGTTCATCCACACAATCTCATAATTACTACAGCCTATAGTTTGCTAGCTACCTATGCCTTTGTCACACAAATGCATATTACCTGGTTGCCATTCAGGTTGTAGTAGTATTTGATGGTTAAGAGAGACGGCAGCTTTTCCGTGAGTGGGCGTGGCTTCAGCGCAGACAGCGGACACACCCCCAGTGTTAGAGCAGAGAATACTGTTTATTTCTTCAAGATTTTGATAACTTGTTTTAATACTTTGTGTTTTTATTAATCAGATTTGGCTGGCTTATTAACACATTTTTTTCTGTGGTGCAACAAACTCAGAGCACATACTTAATTTTGCTTTACACGGACTTTAAGAGAGACAAACGTTTTCCCATAAGTAGGTGTGGTTTCAGCACCGACAGTGGAAACGCCCCCTATGTTTGAGTGCAAAGAAACCTGCTTATTTCTTCAAGATATTTACTTGGATTTTTTAATCATTCAGATTTGGCTGGGTGGTTAATAACAATTTTCTGTGGTGCGACACTCAAAACAAATTTAATTTAACTTTACATAAGAGAGATGGCAGCTTTCCCGTGAGTAGGCGTGGTTTTAGCGCTGACAACAGACACGCCCCCAAAGTTTAAGTGCAGAGAATACCATTTATTTTTTCCAAGATTTTGGAACATTTGGACATTTTTTTTAATCATTGAAGTTTGTCTGTGTGGTAATAACACATTTTCCTCTGGTGTGACAAACTCAGAATACATATTTAATACTGACATTTTATAAAGACTCCTAATGGAATAAAATGACCTTCTGGTGGCCAGCACTAAGACCAAAAAGCATATTACCAGTAAAAATGGCCCTTAGCAATGAACTTCCTCAAATCTAAGCCCTGATTTTCAGCAGCAACTGTACAAATGTGTGTGTTCTTGGTAGTTAAAGAAATCTGATCTGCTGAGAAACACCACATCACTGGAATATATTTGAACAAGGTTGCAGAAATGATTCACGTAAACATTTGAAATTGCAATTTAAAGGTGCCATAAAAATGGAAAACTGTATTTACCCTGGCATAGCTGAATAATAACAGTTCTGTGCATGGAAATGACATACGGTGAGCCTCAAACACCAGTTTCCCCCTTCCACTGAAGGCCACGCAAAAGACCACTGAGAAAGAGGCGAATCCCAACATAACACAGACTGTGACTTTATAGTCGGGATCATTAATAGTTACGCCCCCAACATTTGCATATACCAGAAACAAGGGGACGTGATGTGCAGGGATGGGTTAGTGTCTGTATTCAGAAAGACACGGAAAACAAATAACGCATTCTAATAAAATAACGAGCCACAAAACGGACATGGTTAGCAGCTTGTTAGCGGTAGCCTGTTACATTACAGTACATAAGATTTCACTTACCACATAAACAGAATAAGGAGAGATGACTGAGGACGATGGCGAATGATTTACAGATCCTGAGCACCACTAACAAGCATCTGATCTTGTAAAATGTGTGGTAAGCACTGCTGCTCTAGTATACACAGAGGACATGCGATTGCAAATCTCGAAAGTGAAAGTAAAAAGTGATCTTGCATTCAAAAGCAGTTTCAGTGCCCCACATATTAATAGCAGGTCCCTGATTAAATACATATTTTCCTCCCTGTGTTTCCTTCCTGCTGTGTGAGCTACTGAAATCAGCCACACTGTGAAATAGCCAATCAGAGCAGAGCTCATTATTATTATTAATTATTAATGATTCTTCCAAATAAGGTAATAACAAACCATTTCATTCTAGGGACAAATCCTAGGGTTGTAAATGGACATGTAAAACTGTTTCTGGAGATTTTTTTGCCCTTACCTAAGCCACATACCTTATTTGTATATAACAGTTGAAAATATTTTATCAATGCATTCTATGGCACCTTTAAGACACAAAAAGAGCAGAAAAATCTGAAAAAGTTAGAGGCAATTTCCTGTAATAAAATAAAAATTGTGCTTGTTTATCACTTATTCCAGATGCATTCATTACCAGTGACAGCATCATTTAATTATCTCCCATCTTCAGTGTTTCGTATGCAAATTCAAAGAACATTTCAGAGAGTAAGGAAAACTTCAGCAAAGAACATCACCAACAGCTATCTGTTAAGAATAACTGTCTATTGCAGGAGATCTATTTGTTAGGCCGTCTTTTATTTCTCCCTTCCTCCTCTGTTTTTCTTCTCTGGCTGCCTTCTTATATTTTAATCTGCAGAATATCATCTGTATAAACAAAATGAGCTAGTAAAATAAATAAAAATGATGGTAAGACAGTTAAATTCTAATATCACATCCAGTACCAGACATTCAGGGCTTAAGGCTGATCCTAAAAACACAGACAAATTACCACTGTGAATCACTTTGGGTGAAGATCCTTGTTTAACCTGCATTTGGGGGGGTGGGACGCTGTGCTTGTTAACGGGGCTGAAGAGACGGTAAGTCAGCCGCTTCCCTCCACCCTGAGGGCCAAAGGCAGGAGGAGACAGGCTGTCCACTCTCTCTCTCTCTTTCTCGCTTGGCCTGGCTTACGTAAGACTGAAAATCAGCATCTTCTTTATCTGCTGCTGGTAGAATGTGGCATGTGCGAGTATCTCAATTCTATCTTGGAGATTCAGCAGTAATTAATCTTTTTGAAATTAGTTTTTGTACTATTCCTTGTACTTACCCTTGAAATGCCTGGTTTCACTTTTTGGGCTTTAGTGGTGTCCATGATTTCTGTTGTGTTTTTTCTTTTTCGTGTTCGGGGCAGATTCCTGTGGTGTATTTGATTACAATAGCCGGTTTAGTCCACACTAGCGGTCAACGGCCTCTTAGACTGTGTGTACAAGAATGAGACCACTAAAGCAATCGTCTCGGCACAACCATATTACACAACAGCGAGTTCACTGCCTCTCTTGTCAAAATATTTGCACATGTCAACATTTAGGTGGAGGGTGTTGGACATGATGAAACATCTCGTCAAACATCGTGATGAAATGTCTATTGTCCAAGTGCATTAGATTTTGGGTTACAGTTCTTATATGTATATATATTTTACTTTGCTTCTGCTCATTTTTCTGCAAAAAAGTCAGTTTTAATTATAGGGAGTTTTTTTGATGCAGACAAGTGGTCTTTTGGCTGGCACAATGTGGTCTGTAGTGCACCATTATATTCTCTGGTAAACTGCACTGCAGACATTTGTATTGTGAAACGCTCTATACAAAATATTTTAAAGGGAGTAATGATTTCATTCAAAATATAAGATTTATAATTCTTTCAAATGTAATATGGGTACCAACATGAACATTTTCTAATGAATAATGCTGTTGAATATAACACTTCATAGCCAAACATGAAGTAACCTTACACCCATCAGCCCTGACAAACAACAGTTCCCATGTTAAGAGGAAAGTTACAAAGCTTCTGAAATGCTCTTCCTTTTCAGAAATATCTACACAATACACTGCATTTCATTGGGAAATCACCAGTTTGCACAGTGACGCTGTCTGTCGTTTATCACACTTCATCATTTCTACATTCTGTACATTCCTTCCTGACTGATCTTTTCAAAAAGATCATGTGACGCATGAGTATGTTTGTGCTGTATATGCGTAAAGCATGATGGTGCTAATGTGAAGCACATGGCCTTCTACACAACCTCTGTAAACAAAAATGAACCCGCTTCACTTCACTAAACTACTAGGAAAAGAACAAAGTCAATTTCTCTATGAGCACTTACACTACCAGTCAAAAGTTTTTGAACAGTAAGATTTTTTCTGCTCACCAGGCCTGCATTTGATCCAAAGTACAGCACAAACAAAAAATGTGAAATATTTTAACTATTTAATTTAATTTAATTTGAACTGTTTTCTATTTAAATATATTTTAAAATGTAATTTATTTCTTGATTTCAAAGCTGAATTTTTAGCATCATTACTCCAGTCACATGATTCTTCAGAAATCATTCTAATATTTTTATTTGCATATTATGTTGAAAACAGCTGAGTAGAATTTTTTTCAGGTTTCTTTGATTAATAAAAAGTTCAGAAGAACAGCATTTATCTGAAATAGAAATCTTTTTTAACATTATAAATGTCTTTATCATCACTTTTAAACGTACTTGCTAATAAAAGTATTAATTTCTATAATAATAATAAAAAAATTATACTGACTCCAAGCTGTATGGAGTAGTGTATAATGATACAAAAGCTTTTTATTTCATATAAATGCTGATCTTTGGATCTTTATATTCATCAAAGAATCCTGAAAAAAATGCACTAAAGTATTTTTGATAATAATAATAATAATACATGTTTCTTGAACAGGAAATCAGGATATCAGAATGATTTCTGAAGGGTCATGTGACACTGAAGACTGGAGTAATGATGCTGAAATTTTAGCTTTGATCACAGGAATAAATTATATTTTAAAATATATCCAAATAGAAAACAGCTATTTTAAATAATAAAAATATTTCAGAATTTTACTGTTTTGCTGTACTTTGGATCAAATAAATCCCTTTAAAAAACATTAAAAATCTTACTGTTCAAAAACTTTTGACTGGAAGCATACTTTAAAGTCTTGTTAAATGTTAAACATGTAACATAACCTTAAATGTTTACCATTATTGCCCATGAAAAAAGATAAAGAGAATTTAGCGCAAACCAATCTTTTCGTGACAATAGTGGGACATATGTTATCACAAAGGTGTCACACTGCAACCTTTCATTATAGAGCCTATTACAGGCTTTTTAGAAAATGTAAATGTTAAAAAAATTATGGAGCACAAAATAATTAATTAAATAGCAACAATATGAAGAGTAAAGTATAAAAAGTTTGTAAGTAATCAGTTAAATCAGTAAAATCATTTGACAGCATACCCTAACTTAACAAAAAATCCCTTTCCTGAATACACAGTTTATTATTTTGGTCAAAACGTACCTTTATTATGTAGCTGACTCTTACCTTAAAGTACGTCTGTGTGGTTTTATTGTGCCCAGTATGACCTTTCTGTGGTATTGCAGTTTTCTTCACCTATTTATATTCTGAAACAGAAAAACAGTGAATAATCATTTTATAATTAGTCATTTTTATTTACATCTCTAAGATAAAAAAATTATTATTGGCAAATGCAAGGTAAAACTAGGTCCTTCTATATTTGGTTCATATAGGTCGTTGTCCTAGTAATCAACTCTCTCGTATCAACGAATTACAAAAATAATCTTTTGGTTTCCTTATTAGAGGAGGATTGAGGAAGAACAGTGAGGTCATTGTTCTCGTTCTCTTCTGATTTCCTCAATCATCACAGCCATAAAGCTCATGGAATCCTTCCTCTCTTACACACACACAAACTCAGTGAGCAGTCAGTATGTCTCCGCTCTTGGCTTCTTTTATGCCATTCCAGGCCTTCATTGGCTTTAAAATAGCTCCACTCTATGGACAGGAAGAGGGGTGTGTATGGACAGGAAGTAGCTGAGAAGAGCTGGAGACGGCCGTCTGCACAGCACAGCTCAGGGTCAAGAGTCACACACAACTCTACTCACAATGCACAGCTCTGCAGGAAAGAGACATACAGCAGGGTCTAAAAGTCTGCAGCCATCAGTGGAAATCCATCTATCCTCCTTTTTTTTTAATTTAGCACTTTTTAAGAAATTATATAATCAGCAGAATAATTGTTACTAGTGAAAGCACCTGTTGAACATCATAACTTTTTTTGGTTACATTTTTTTTTATCCTAAATTTTTTCTGTTATTTTAAGATCTTAATAAGATTTTCAATCCCACAATTTTTGACCCCACTTACGCACACACATACATACACAATGGCAAACACACAATTAGTAAGTAAGAAAAGTAAGATTTTTAATGTTACTTAAAGTCTCTTTTGCTCACCAAGCCTGCATTAATTCGATCCAAAGTAAAGCAAAAACAGTACAATTTTGCTGCTTTCTATTTGAATTTATTTCGATTTTATTCCTGTGATCAAAGCTAAATTTTCAGCATCAATACTCCACTCTTCAGTGTCAGTATTAATTTTTCAGTATAATTTTTTTCAGTATAATTTTTTATTTATTTATTTATTATTAAAAAAAAAGTGATGATAAAGACATTTATAATGTTACAAAAGACTATGCTGTTTCGGATAAATGCTGTTCTTCTGAACTTTCTATTCATCAAAGAAACCTGAAAAAATTCTACTCAGCTGTTTTCAGCATAATAATAATACATGTTTTTTGACCAGCAAATTAGAATATTAGAATGATTTCTGAAGGATCACATAACTGGAGTAATGATGCGAAAAATTCAGCTTTGAAATCACAGGAATAAATTACATTTTAACATATATAGAATAGACAAAAGAATAGAAAAAACAAGCATAGAAAGAAAAAAACAAGTTATTTTAAATAGTACACATATTTTAAAATGTTACTGTTTTGCTGTACTTTGAATCAAATAAATGCAGGCTTGATGAGCAGAAGAGACTTCTTTAAAAAACATTAAAAATCTTTTGACTGGTAGTGTAAATGGCAAACACAACAGCCTAAACACTGACTTCAGTGTATCATATTAATATCATAATATCATGACCGTATCACAGCAGTAAGCATAAAACAAACTCCCACAAGCCTCTCACAAATTGAGTGTCATCTCACTTTCCTGTCTCTTTCACTTGCAGATTGTTGTTATTTTTAGTGCCCCTTTATTGTTGGACAAAGGGAGGGGTTGACAGTGCAATCCTGGTATCTTTTTTGTAGGGAATATGCTGGGAATTATCCCGGAAAGCAGGCTCTGACATCTGAATGTCTGTTGGCAGATTTATGAGAGCTCTGATGACCCCATATGTCTACAAGGTCAGGCTTCTGTGCATGATGAGTCAAAAACCATCATGGGTCATTTAGCGGTGGGGTGAATCTTACAAAGAAATGTCCTGAAAGGTCATGAGCCTAATATCAAAAAATACATATTTTACATGAAGACAATGAAATCTATTTTGAGCTTTTTGCATTTTGACATGACTGACAAGACAATTTAGACCTAAAATTCTCACTACTTTAAAGTGGAAAAACATAATACAGCATAGAAAACCATCCAATCTATGCAATCTATATTATTTTTTAATTAAAATAGCTCAATACTAACATGATGTTTAAATTATCTACAATTTAATTAAAGTCTTTGTTTTATTAATATTGTCTAGTTATTGATTAGCTGCATAATGAAAATAATTTATTTAATGTCCAGTAAGGTGGTGAAAATAGTGTCCCAATGCAAAAAACATCTTAAAATAGGCATTGTTTTCTGCATACATAACAATATTTCACATTCTTCTTTTGATGTTGGGGACAAATTTGTTTTTCCATTCGGTTAATGACCGTATTAGCAAATAAAGCAACCCGCAGAAATCTTGTTTTCTTCTAACCAATCACACATCTCTTTCTGTCCCTGCCCAAATATGTGATTGGTTACCTATATTTATAACCCTTGAAACACTTCACAAACATGTGCTTTTCAAGCATACCTACAAAATATGTGTAGTAGGGGTAAGTATGTGCATCTGCTGACGTGATAGTGTAACCATATACCCATCAAAGCACAGACATCAAAACAACGTCTGGATGGAGACGATGTGTCGGTGTGCTCCTGTGACGCACAGCATTCACAATACTCCCAAACACTGAAAACCAACACAAACGTAAAGAGAGAATTAATGATTAGTGAAGGATCAATGAAGAATTTTGGGGGCTAACAGATACAGAAGGAGAAGGTTGGCTTCACAACAACAGTAAAAATCACTGTGTCATGCTGATGGCCTGATGATAGACCACAAATATAAAGAATAAGGCCATCACAGCCTTTCAAAGCAATTATCAGATGGGTATCATTAGGCGGCATTTGAGAGCTTTAGGGAGCTTGTGCCAGTCTAAACTGACGTTTGCCTGTAGGAGGCCCTCTGAGATGCCCATTAGTCAGCTGACTAGGATGGAACAGAGTGTCTCTTGTTCACTGGTGCCTTTTGTTCACTAGAACCACCTCCGTTTACAGAAAAAACTAAAAACAAAAGCAAAACTCTTTTTTTTTCTATTGCATACACACACATTTTGGCTATGACCAGTGTGTTGATGATGGGTACGCTCTGTACCCTCAGCAGTTTCCTGAGAAAGAGCTCAGGAGGCAATCTTTCATTCTTTGTCTTTACTGTACAATTTAATTGGTTGGCCTTACCTGAAAGAATGCAAAATGACTTCCTTAAAAAAGTAAACATACTTATAAGGAATCTCAATTAAAGTATTTGACTGAATACAGGTTCACCTAATGATCATCTCAAAGTACCTAGACATTTACAGCAGGTGACCATAACTCACAATAATGATTAAATTATAATTGTGCAAATGTCCCCACAAGGATAGTAAAACCTGAAATTTTTGACATTGTGGGGACCGGCCTGTGGTCCCCACAATGTTAAAAAATGATTAAAAATAAGCTTTTCATTGATGTATGATTTGTTAGGATAGGACAATATTGGCCGAGGTACAACTAACGTTATTTGAAAATCTGGAATCTGAGGGTGCAAAAAAAATGTAAATACTGAGAAAATCGTCTTTAAATTTGTCCAAATGAAGTTCTTAGCAAGCATATTACTAATCAAAAATTAAGTTTTGATATATTTATGATAGGAAATTTACAAAATATCTTCATGGAACATGATCTCTACATAATATACTAATGATTTTGGCATAAAAGAAAAATTGACCATTTTGTCCCATTGTATTGTTGGCTATTTCTACAAAAATAAAATATCCTTGCTATGTACGACTGGTTTTGTGGTCCAGGGTCACATTTCAGTGATATCTATCAGGGATTATGGTCATTTTCTATATACGAAAAAAACAATTAATCGCAATACATTTACTTAAAAGGATACAAATGATGAGAATTTTATAGTTTACAGTGTAACATAACTTGATTAAAACTAGATTATCTCACATTAGGTTAACATTTGTTTCAAAATTAAAATCAGATAGTTTAGCATTTAGCTAGTAGCTCTTCTTTTGTTGTTTCTTTTTTGGAGTGAGTGAGGTGTAAATTCTTCTGCTTTTTTTCCATGATATTATACGACTATGATGATTTAACAAAGTGACTAAAAAAAATGTCTCTCTCTTCTTGTCTGTGGCGTTTGAGTACGCTTTTGAAATCTTCAGTGTATTCAGTGACTGCAGGGCATCTGCGTCATATTCATTTACCTGCTCTCACATTGTGTGTGTGTATGTTGAAGGGACAATGTGGTCCGAGAAGAATCCAAGGAAATGCTGCTTTCTCTACACACTTTGTTCAAGTCAGGAAATCAGCTGCTGCATGCTCGTTGAATACAGTAATAATACAGATACACAGACATATGGACACACACTCTTGACACACTCCCTGAATGGCTGACAGAGACGCCTGTCTGAGGCGGAAGGAGTATAATAGACTGAAAGAGACGGTAACTCAAAGTATCTAAACACACGCACAGAGGAAACACAGTTGCAGTCTTCCGCGTCAAAACGTCTCCCTTGTGTCTTATGGACGGCACACCTAAATACTCCCTTCCAGCAGTGGAGTCAGGACGTCTGTCTCTTTTAGGGTCCTTTATCTGACAAAACTAACTTGACAATCAATCAAACAGAGTGCAAAATTTGTGTTTTATGAAGCGAAATCCGTACATCAAACATCCTGGAGATTGAACTTTCAACCTTTGTGTTTGCAGCCTAAATCACAACACATCTAGTTGCAGAACATCTGATATCTCCATGGATTTGCATGTCATCCTGTTTGTACTAATCTTCTCTGTGCAGATTAAATATTGGTTCATGTGCTGCCAAAGCAAGTACAATGCTTTCAAGCCTTTTTTTTCTTTAATAAATGCCATTTCAGTTCTGTGGCCATTCTGTGCCCTTAGAAGCTGCAGTTTGAACCTTCAGCCCACTGATCCCCACTGAAGTTGACTATATGGAGAAAAATCCTGGAATGTTTTTGTCAAAACCTTAATTTCTTTTCACCTGAAGAAAGAAAGACATGAACATCTTGGATGACATGGGGGTGAGTAAATTACCATTAAAACTTTTAATTCAGGAATGAACTAATCCTTTAAAGTAAACTAATGGATATTATGTAACTGATAGTGTTATAATACACTGAAGAATCAGAAAGTCAATGAGAACACATCCAAGCATTTAAAATCGGCAGGTTTGAATGTAACAACTTAAGAATGCACCACTGGAAAACCCATATTGATTAACTTTTTTTTTTTAATAGGTTGATGTGTTCCCCTTCAAGTCAATGGTGGATTCGGCCCTGATAAGAATGTAAATAAAAGCAATGACGCATTCGGTATCTAGGACAAGGTCAGCCAGTCACCTTTGTGTTTGCAGTGGGTGGGTGTGTGTCTGTGTGTGTGAGGGGAATGTTAAGGGAGGTGTGTCACTGTCCACCAATTTGGAGAGAGGTCTAGCTGTCTACTTGTATTTCTTCACAAACATTTATTTGCATTTGTGTTTAATCCATTCTGCGAGTATTCATTGAAGGGTCACAAATTCCCTAAATCGCCACCATGACTTCCCCCATCAACAATGGGAATTACGCACAAGGCATTATCATTTCATCATAATCACCTGTATTGTTTACACATCCAGGACAAGTATCCATTCATCACAAGTATGTAAGTTGTCCAATAACTGAGTTTGGAATTAGTCGAGTGCATTCAGGATGACGACTAACCGTCTCTCTTGCGCTCTTCAGAGTGCGGCTGATTAACTATGACGCAGGACTGTGATAGATGGATTTAAATGTAACTGCATGTGATAAAAGTGTGAATGCCTTTATGTGTTGTTGTCACATGACTTGATGTTTGTCTGAAACTGGTGATGTTAAATTGCGTGCGACGCTTCTGGCTTATACATTTGCTGACGGCAATCAAACTATAATCTAAATGACACAATTGACCATCTGTGAATCATGTCATCATGGTTTGGGTCAGATGGAGGTCAGTAAACTCTCATCTGAAAACATAAAAAATAAATAAGCAAAGATTTCAGTTCAAGAAAGAGCAGAAACTTCAGTTCAGTCACAAACAAATGAGTAAAATTAGTGCAGCTTACTAGTAATGAGTAAGAAAGGCTTTGAGAAATAAATAAAATGGAATAATAAAGAGAATTAAAGATCTTATTATTAAAAAAAAAGTCATCTATTCCAAGGCCAAATGGTCTGATCTATATGCTGAACATTCCGTTTATAGTGTCAGCAATTACTCATTTGATTCTCACTTTTATTTATATACTTAAGAATTTAAGAAAAAATCTAGTCGTTTAAAAAACCTGGCATTGTTGGCCAATTGATGAATTGCTTTGGTTCATCTTTTACAAGCCACTTAAGATAAAACATCTAGTTTGGGTCAAAGGAAAAGTAATAAAATGCCTATTGAAAACATTATTCTAAAAATACAAGCTTAAAGTGGTTTAATGAAACCACAATGCTGAAAATCTGTTTTCTTAGAAAAGAATGAGATTAAATGGAAATCAAATTATGATCAAAACACAGATTTACCAAAATAAGAGGGATCATACAAAATGTGTGTTATTCTTTATTTAGTACTGACCTGAATAAGATATTTCACATACAGTAAAAGATGTTTTTCATATAGTCCACAAGAGAAAATAATAGTTGAATTTATAAATTATTACTATAACTATTTATAAACTTGATTTTTTTTTTTGTTTAGTGATAGTTGTTCATGAGTTCCTTGTTTGTCCTGAACAGTTAAACTGCCTGCTTTTCTTCAGAAAAAATCAGGTCCCACAAATTCTTTGGTTTTCCAGCATTTTTGTATATTTGAACCCTTTCCAACAATGACTGTATGGCTTTAAGATCCATCTTTTCTCACTGAGGGACTCATATGCAACTATTACACAAAGTTCAAATGCTCACTGATGCTTCAGAAGGAAAAAACAATGCATTAAGAGCTGGGGGGTGAAAACTTTTGAACAGAATGAAGATGTGTACATTTTTCTTATTTTCCCTAAATATCATATTTTTTTCATTTAGTACTGCCCTACAGAAGCTACAGAAAATACTTACATGTTTCCCAGAAGACAAAATAAGTTACCATGATCTTCAAATTCAAAAAGTTTTAACCCCCTGGCTATTGATGCATCGTTTTTCCTTCCGGAGCATCAGTGAGTGTTTGAACCTTCTGTAATAGTTGCATATGAGTCCCTCAGTGTGAAAAGATGAATATCAAAATCATACAGTCATCGTTGGAAAGTGTTCAAATACATCATTCAGGTAACAACACAGTATTAAGAATCAAGTGTATGTAAACTTTTGAAAAGGGTCATTTTTTATAAATTCAGCCATTATTTTCTCTTGTGGACTAAATCTAAACGTCTTTTATGTGAAATATCTTATTCAGGTCAGTACTAAATAAAAAAAATAACATGCATTTTGCATGATCCCTTTTATTTTGGTACAATAATTAACATTTTGCAGATTCTGCAAGGTGTATGTAAACTTGTGACCTCAACTGTAACTGAGAACTTTAACCTCTAAATTATAAAAATTTCTTCCGGACTGTTATGAGACTAAATAAAACACTTCAGTGAGCTTCCTTCCCGTCCATATCTCACTTCTCACTAAAAGACTTGTGTCTCACATTCTGT
This sequence comes from Labeo rohita, assembly GCF_022985175.1. Lineage (NCBI taxonomy): Eukaryota > Metazoa > Chordata > Actinopteri > Cypriniformes > Cyprinidae > Labeo > Labeo rohita. The sequence goes on along the minus strand of NC_066891.1, from coordinate 10,676,956 downwards.
ACATCTCTTATCTTGCAAAATAATATCAGATTCAAACAGAAGTACACCAAGCATGATTTCATCCTGCAAAAGCATGTCTCGTGTGTCATTGTCATTTGTGTTGCTGTGTGTGTAGTGTGTGTTGTTTCCATGGAGCGAGACCATCTGGTTAAATGGTGAAACACTAGTCAGCAGAAAGTGATCCAACACTTGGATTCGTTTGCCGCATCGACACCACAGTACATGTTGCAAGATCCGTGGTCATGTCGAGGAGGACTGGGAACTACGGCTCCCACATGACTGACAAATGGACATCCGAATTGGGAGGTCAGCCTCGGTCTTATATAAACACGGAGAGAGTTCAATGCGTCCTGACACAGCATTATGGAAAACCTTATTTTAAAAGCCCATGTTTGCCTAGACTAAATCCACATACATTCACAAACATTCAGATACACAATCATTAATGTTTGACTTGTTTGACCCAAATCTTACTACTTTTTGGCATTTCATTTGTGTCAGAGCTTAAACTTTAGTCAGCAGATATACAATTTATGTAAGTCCCCAGTCACATGAAGGCCTACATGAAATCAGCATACTTTATTCACAACTTCTGTGCTAGCTGTGGTAGGAAATATTGTTGGAAGGGATTTAGATATAATAAAATGTGTTAGATTAATCTGCAAGTCATAGCTGGTTATCATCAACATGATCAAACATGAAAAACAGACTGGTGAGGGACTTATTTTAAGTTTTATGAATGGAAATCTGCAGAGCTTTTGGTGGAATGCTGTGGGCACAGATTCCATACAGGCCTAGTCATGAGTTTTATAACAGCGAGTCCAACTGCTTCCAAAAAGCTGGACAGTAAGTGTTTATATCCGTCAATGACTAAACAGCCAGTGTTTTGTGTTTAAAAATGATCTTCTATGGAAACTCGCATCAGACAAGCTTTCAGTGGACTAGAAAGTCATGTCTGATGATCTAAAACAAATTCAAGAGAGCTTTTGAGGTAAAAACATGAATATTTAGTGACTACTATAATCATTTATACTGCATGGAAGCCTGTTTCTGTCTCAGAGTAAAAATACTTGTAAGATCATTTTAAAATAAAGTGACATATAAAAGCCAAAATTATGGGAAATAGCAAATTTTCAGATATAAAGACACACTATGAAGATACAATTTTGAGATACACAGTAAAGTTACAATTTTGACATATGAAGTTGATACATGAAGAAATACGCTACCAGTCAAAGAGTTCTCATGTTTTTTTCAAGTCTCTTCTGCTCACCGAGCCTACATTTATTTGATCCAAAGTAGAGCAAAAACAGTACAATTTTGAAATATTTTTACTATTTAAAATAACTGTTTTCTATTTATATATATTTTAAAATGTAATTTATTCCTGTGATTTCAAAGCTGAAATTTTAGCATAATTACTCCAGTCACCTGATCATTTAGAAATCATTCTACTATTCCGATTTGCTGCTCATTTACAAATTATTAATATATTGAAAAACAATTTTCAAGTTTGTATGATGAATAGAAAGTTTAAAAAACAGCATTTATCTGAAATAGAAATATTTGTAATAGAAATATCTTTACAATTACATTTGTTCAATTTAAGGCATCCTTGCTAAATAAACGTATTAATTTCTATCACTTCTTTCCAAAATATAAAAATAAAATTATACTGACTCCAAGCTTTGAATGGTATACTGTATAATGATATAAAAGCTTTTTATTTTAGATAAATGCTGATCTTTAGATCTTTCTATTATTCATCAAAGAATCCTGAAAAAATACAGTCAACTATTTTTGATAATAATAAATGTTTCTTGAACAGCAAATCAGCCTATTAGAATGATTTCTATAGGATCATGTGACACTGAAGACTGGAGTAATGATGCTGAAAATTTAGGTTTGATCACAGAAATAAATGTAATTTTAAAATCTATTCAAATAGAAAGGAGTTATTTTAAATAGTAAAACTATTTCACAATATTAGTTGCAATATTAATACACAATATTACTGCTTTTGCTGTATTTTGGATTAAATAAATGCAGGCTTGATGAGCAGAAGAGAAATAGTCACAACTGTGAGAAATAAAGACACATAACAAGAAAAAAGTCATTATCAGACATTTTTTTTTAATTAAATTTTGAAATTTTATGTATTTGAAATATACTGACATGGTATATTTAAAACAGTCACACTGATATAGTCGCAGATGTACAAAATAAAGCCACATATATGTGAAATAAAGTAAAAAATATAGGAAAGTAGCAATTTTAAGATATAAGGCCACGTGAGATTTAAAGTCACAGTTTTGAGATTTAAAATTGCAGTTGTGAGACACTAAACCCCAAATTTTGAGTTTGTAACATATAAAGTTAACGTGAGATACAAAGGCTTTAGTTTATTGAAGTGTGATGAGAGTAAAGTACTGTTTTTTCTGTCCTACACCATCTCTAAAACATCTACACCTGTTCCTTCCAGAGGTCATTAGCAATTTCTCTCCAGTCTCTTTCTCTCCACTCCTCTGTTGGCAAGAAGGGTGGATTGGGTGGGTGGTACAGACACAAACATACTCCATACTTTCTTTTTTTTTTTCCATTTGCAGGAAGTTTTACAAGCTACGTGATCTTCCGCCATTTTCTTCCTGGGTCACGCACACCAGAGACAACCTAATGAATGGGGAGCGACAGAAAGAGAAAGCGAGGGCTTTTTCCTTGTGTTTCCCAGAGTTTATTTAACCTGATTACACTTGATATTTTTCTCACAAGTCAGCAATATTCATCACAGCATTAGATGTCCTCCACCCACTGAGGGCCTCAACGGAAAATTGCCCTGATATGACCTGCTGTTCTGTTCACAGAGCATTTATACACGCACACACACACGGTCATCACACACAGATGTCTGCAGTTTTTTTCTTTCTTTGAAATACACCAACATACCACTGCTATAAAAACTTATTATGTACATTTTTCCCCAAATTTAGCTTTTGTTTTGTATTTAGTTCCGTTTTTGGTCAGACTTCAGGCCCTAGAATTGTTTAAAGGAGAAGTCCACTTCTAAAACAACAGTTACAAATAATTTACTCACCCCCTTGTCATCCAAGATGTTAATGTCTTTTTGTCTTCAGTCGTAAAGAAATTATGGTTTTTGAAGAAAACATTTCATAGAATGGACTTCAATTGTGCCCCCAATTTTGAACTTCCAAAATGTAGTTTAAATGCAGCTTCAAAAGGCTCTAAACGATCCCAGCCGAGGAAGAAGGGTCTTATCTAGTGAAACGATCCGTCATTCAAGCTACATTTTGTAAGTGCAAAATAATTTATTTTCGACTCTAGACAGAAAGACATGAACATCTTGGATAACAATGGGGTGAGTAAATTATTTGTAAATTGTTGTTCTTCCCCTTCCTTTATGGCACCCCTGGATTTGACTATATTTTTAAAGACCTTATATTTACACAACCATTTAGTTAACCGGTAAAACACAGGTTCCTAGCATTATCAAAATTCAGACCCCAGATCCATGGTTATTATGGGTAGCATCCTCAAGGTTTGTATGTGTGTACGTGTGTGCACATACAGGGCGGTACAGGGCATTGCCTGTGGTCAAGTCAAAATAAAAGCTGGCAGTGAGGGCTCTGCCCTTTGAGCACGGATGGTGCATGAGCACGCAGAGACGTGACTGAACACATTCACAAGTTTCCTTTAGTTTTCTTACACAAACGTGCACACACCCCTCATTAACTGAAAAAACCTTTCAATACAGATGCAAGATATCACTGCTTTCCGGCACCATGCAGACACGTACACTATTCTTAGTTTTTTTAGGCCAATTTTATTTGATTTTATTATTCATTCTGGCATTTTTTAAATTCCCTAATATTTTTAATAATTGTGGGAAGCATTCTGTTTGTTAATGTCTATTTCATAAGGTCTGAAAGATGTTGCGATAGAGAGACTTGCCCTAAAGACCTGAGGCCTAAAGAGAGATGAAAAACATCAGCTGGTGTTCTGATTCATATGATACATTATGTAGCACAGAACAGTTGTGGGGTTTTGCAGAAATTTTATGTGTATGTGTGTGATGTGCTACAGTATGTGTCAGATGTCACTTCCCACACTCTGATAAAACTTACACTCTGATAATTCTTGGAAACAGCACATGAATACATGCGCCCAGCTGTGGGAAGGTAACACACGAGAGTCTGCCGACCTAACCTCAATATTTGCAAACATATGTTGTTCCAATAAGATTTAAAAAAAACCTCTAAAAAAATCTCTAATGTTTCACCTAGAAAGCAATGAGATTTTATGGAGAGCAAGCCATGTGCTTCAGTCTCCTGCTCAGATTTTATTCCTGAGGTAAATAAGTTTTTTTCACAGTTCTTCTCCAGAGTTTTAAAAAGTTTTTAATATTGCCACAGACAGTTTTTTTTTTCCACTAAGTACCACTTAAAAATAAAATGAATTATCAATTTGTATATATATATATATATATATATATATATATATAGTAGTCAACATTTGAAGTAGACAACTATGGGTATTTATTCTGTATATAAAATGTTAGATGAATAACAATAAAATTATGCATAAATAAATTATTTTAAATGCTTTTACTATAAAATGTATTATTTTAAAGTTTTTACCCATTTAAAAAGCATTGGCAAACTGCTTCTGTTAAGCCTTTTGACAAATACTTTTCTTTATGCGTTTGTATGAATACATTTAAATTTGTATGAATGCATTTAAATAGGATTTTTAAACATAAATTAACTATAGTTTTAAACATATCTGTTTATCTGTCATTTTGACAAGTGATTTTTTTAAATACTTTTATGAATACATTAATTTACAGTATTTTTAAGTGGCATTCCATAATACCAAAATCTGCAAACAAATATCACATTTCATAAGAATTTTTTCAGAACATCTAATTCTTCCACGACCAAATGATCTAAGCTATGTTCGGGCCCTATAAAATCTGTTTTGTTTTTTCCAAATTCAGTTTATTTTATATTTTTTTTTTTCAAATTCTTTTTTTTTTCTTTTTAATTTTTCTGGATCCCTTTTTTTTCTATTTTATGGTTAAATTTAAAAAATGATTCAGAAAGCATGTCTGATTAATTGAAATCATTACATTTACACAATTTACCAGCAATTTATTAAAAGTTTAACAAAAATGTAGTTATTTGTTCAGCAAAAAATATACTTTTTTTTTTTTTTTTTTTTTTACCAAATGCTGTTTTTCATTACTTTTCTAGATTCCATTTTAATGGTTTCTTTAAAATTTCTCTGATTAACCGATTTTATAAAAATGTATTTATTATTATTTTCTTTCTTTTTTTTTTTGTTGTGTATTTAAATTTTTCTGGTAAATAATTTTTCTGGTAAATATTCCTTTACAATTAATGTTTTAATAATAAAGCTATCATTGGGCTACACTAGGTAATATTTTTCTGGCACATTTTCTTCAAGTTAAACCAAACTTCTTTCTACAACCTTTAAGTTTATAATAATAGTTTTTCTCAAAACAAACTATAAAATGCTCATGAAGTGAATCTCAGAGCAGTTCCAGAGAATGTGTGTTTATGTCATGTGCGCTTCAGTATATGTAATTTTTAGTTAATGAAACTGCGGATCTGCGCCATTCATTTACACAAAGACAGAACATTTTCATGTTCATATTTATTCAGAGAGATTCATATTCAAAACGTTTTCTAAACAGCTATATTTTTCTATCAAAAAGTAACTAATTTGTGCGTTTCACATTGCTTTTAAGAAATTCCAAGAAAAACAAAGTTTACAATAAAGCAGAACTGAGAATTCCATTCTATGTCTGAGCTATGAAACAGCAACTTCCAAGCACTAAAATTTAAGATATGTTAGAGAACATGATAATTTAAGACCACCGAAATGATTCACCCACATTCAATCACCATAAACACCATGAAGCACTTAGATTTTCTCATAAACTTTATTCCCAATCAAATTGAGTCTGACTGCTTCCTCTATAATTTGTAAACAGATTTGAAATGACACATGAATCACGCAGTGACTCACTGTCCATGCGCATATTGCTTCATCCTGTTTCAGTGTTTAATGGTGATGGATTTAACCTCAGTGAAGAAGTGGTACGAGTCTACTCCCCCCTCTCGACCAATGCCCGAGCTTTTCATGCCACCGAACGGAAGATTCAAATCTCTGACCAGCCAGCAGTTGGTCCACACCAACCCAGCCTCCAGTTTCCTAGCAACCCTGTGCACGCGCCCCACATCTCGGGACCACACCGTGGCAGATAAGCCGTAGCGGACGCCGTTGGCCCGTGATATCACTTCCTCCTCCTCATCGAAGGGTGTCACGCAGGTTACGGGACCGAAAATCTCTTCCTGCATCAGTGCGGAGGAGTCTTTCACCCCAGAGATGATGGTGGGCAACATGAAATAGCCACCTGCATTTTGTTCCGGAAGGGTAAGTTTGTCCACACCCTCCCCACAATGCACCTGGGCACCCTCTTTCAGCGCCAACGCAACATAACCTTTAACCTGTAGGAGTTAAGCAGGCATTTTAAATGTTTTAAAAATGTCTGTTTGTAAACTTAGTGTATTCTTCATATCTGTTTTCGAATCCCACATTTCACATTGAAAATGCAGCAAATATATATATATATATATATACATATGTGATTATAATCAGACCTTCTGTAGATGCTCTTTGCTGATGAGCGCTCCATTGTCATTGGAGGGGTCAGTGGGCGCTCCGGTTTTCCACCGGCGAGCCGCCTCCACGAAACGAGTGAGGAATTCTGGGTAAATGCTCCGCTCAACAAAGATTCGGCTGGTACACAGACAGATCTCTCCCTGAGAGAAAAGAGGAAAAAGATGCAAACAAGTAAATCTCATAATTATCACTGGGCTGTGTAAACTAATTATATACAAACATTTTAAATATTAGCTCAAAGATTATGTGTTTGTGTGTGATGTAAAGGCCTAAGCGAGAGAAAAAGAGAAAGAGAGGGAAAGAGTGTGACAGAACACAATGTACAATGCTGTATTAACAATTTATGCGTTTTGAGCACCTCAGTGTGGCAGAAAACTGAACTACATGGTGTTGTTTCATTAAAAGAAAGGTTTGACAGAGTATAATAAACAGTCTCAATATGTTGTTTAATTCTGCCAATTTAACTAAAGTTAAAAGTAATAAAAATCCCTAAAGAAAAAAAGACAAATATTAAATGATAAACTTAAACCTAAAAAAAGAAAGAAAATTAGAAATGTTGCCTTAGCACCTAACTGAAATAAAATGTTCAAAGTGAATTACTTAAATTACTAAAACTTAAGAAATTAATGCTAAACAGAATTATTTAAAAAAAAAAAACAAATAAAAATGGCAAAAGCACATAAAATTACTAAAATCAAAAATGAAAGCTAATTTTAAAAATACTGTAATAGCATGTAACTGATACTACAATAACATCAGTCATCATATATTATATTTTACACATAAGTCACATTTTAGATGTATCAGGGCTCTAGTGTAGTGTAAAACAACACCGTTTTTACCTTGTCAAAATGAGCTCTGCAAAAATCAACCCATTCTGAGGGATTGTTCCTTTAAATGCAAATGAGCTCTGCACGCCCCGCCCCTCTCTTCTCTCTGGAGTGACGAGCCTGTTTACTTTAGCCGCATTTAGCCACGTTTAGCCGCTAAACTTGCTAACTAGCACGTTATTAGGAAAGGTGATTACAGAGATTCATTAAATAAAAAACCTTATACTCACTTCTGCTGTAGGTGAAGCTGGATCACAAATGATTCGCACAAACAGACGCATTTATGTAGATCGGGAGGCGCATTCCCTTCACAAACAAATGTAATTCACTGCATCTTCAGTGGTTCAGATGTCGGGAGCAAATGACGACCACTATGTTCATTATTACATCCAGCAACATAACACCTCAATTGGTCAATCGAAGATATTCTTGCCTAACTTACATCCCTGCTCCGGCATCGAAACAATGGAGGTCGGACTGTTACAGCTGATTTAAGGCGGGTCTGAGGTAAGATGATCATGTCAATCAACTATCGTGGGAGTGGCTTCTGACGGTGTGACGCCACACCGACAGGCATCTGAGAATGGCTCGATTTGAAAAAGGGGATATTATTTTTAGATTCATTAATAATCAATAAACCTTCTAATCAATAATCATAAAATCTGATCAATAATTAGCCTTCCCATACAAGGTTAATTTTGACTCCTTAAAGTGATTTACAGGGGAATTTTAGTTTTTATCTTTGTAATGGCATTTTTCTAACTTTATTAAAAGTATGTCATCTTTTAGGTAATTTTTTGAAATTATATTTTTTAAGCGTTTTAAAATTTATAATTAAAACAAGAAGAATAAGAATGAGTAAAATAAAAATAAGTTACCAATCAAATGAAATCAGTATTACCAAAATAATTTGTATTACAGAGGTGGCATAGAAGAACAAAAAGTGGCTTGTAGGTGTATTTTCACATTGAAGTGGCAATCAAATTTATAAATTCATGTTGAGATTAATGTTTTAAATATAAAATTTTGAATACAGAAATATTAAATGATTTAAATAACTGAAAAGATACTTAAAAATGAAACTAAAACTGCCAGTAGGTGGCAGCAAGTCACTGATTTAATTACTGAATCATTCATTCATTTGATTCGTTCCGACAGCTGATTCATTCAGGAATAAAGCGACTAAAGTCTTTATGAATGAGAAATTGAATCATTGACTCACTAGATTAGTTTAAAAACACGTTCATTCATAAACTAAACGTTTTGTTTGAATGGAGATGTGCAGCGGCTCAGTTGTGACTTGTTTCAGACTATTTTTATGACGAAATAGAGCAAAATCAGGCAATAGTGTTATAATCAGACAATGTAAGTTGTATTAAATTAATGTCTCATTTACAAACTCCCTTAAAATCATTAAACGCTGTCACTCATCTTAGTTCATCACGATCTCACAAAGTAAGCAAAAAGATGTAAGATATTTAGTCTTGTTTCCTAGGGGAAAAAATCTAAATGAGTTAAGTTTGCTTAAAACAAGTAAAATACACTTTTTATTTTTCTTACCCCACTGACAGATCATTTTACTTATTTTAAGCAAAATGCACTTAATTCAGATTTTTTTCCCAAGGAAACAAGACAAGTCATTTTGCTCTTCTAGTAAATGCATCTTGATTTAAGAATTTTCAGATATTTTGACTAAAAACAAGATAAAATGGGCTGGGGGATTGTTTTGTAAAATGTGAAAAGCTATAAATAAAATATTCAAAAAAAAAAAAAAAAAAAAAAAAAAACAAGATAAAAATACTAAGTAAGATAAAAAAAATTTTTTCAGTGCAACCTGATTGGTAAATTTTCTATCAGCTAACCTGATTGGAGAAGCTGGATCGTACAGTAGTGCTGATGCACTGCTCCATGTCAGCATCAGCAAATATAATAGCCGGGTTTTTCCCACCAAGCTCCAGCGAAAGCTTCTTACAGTACGGTGCACTGCGCTCTGTTATCAGCCTTGCTGTAGCTGTGCCACCCGTGAATGAGATCAACGGCACATCAGGGTGGGACACCAATGCATCCCCGGCTCTTGGGCCCGTGCCAAAGACAATGTTGACCACTCCAGGTGGAAAGCCTAGAAAAAGCATGCAGGTATTGTATAGAAATAGTCATTAAATTTAGATATCATATAAAATGCATGTCTGTATAAAAAGAAAACAAAGCTACTAAAGCCTAAGGCCATCCAAGATGTAGATTAGTTGTTTCTTGATGAGAACAGATTTGGAGAAATTTAGCATTACATCACTTGCTCACAAATGGAGCCACTGCAGTGAATGGGTGCCGTCAGAATAAGAGTCCAAACAGCTGATAAAAACATCACAATCCACAAGTAATCCACATGACTCCAGTCCATCAATTTATGTCTTGTGAAGCAAAAAGCTGCATGTTTGTAATAAACAAATCCATTGTGTGGACTGTTTTTAATCAGCTGTTTGGACTCTCATTCTGACGGCACCCATTCACTGCAAAGGATCCACTGGTGAGCAAGTGATGTGATGCTAAATTTCTCCAAATCTGTTCTGATGAAGAAACAAACTCATCTACATCTTGGACGGCCTGAGTAATTTTTAAATTTGGGTTAACTATTTCAAATCGGAGATGGACAAACACAAATCTCTCACCAGCTTCCTCCAAAAGCTGACACATCATCCAGGCAGTGACTGAGGTCATTTCACTGGGTTTCGCCACTACAGTGTTGCCTGCAGCAACAGCCGGGGCAATCTTCCAGGTCAGCAGGTACAGTGGCAGATTCCATGGGCTTATAAGACCAGCTGTAGACAGGGAAAATGTAAATTTAACATACATAAACCATCTAAAAGAGTGATGTACTATTGAGAAGTACAGTGTGTATAGACCACCACATACCTACTCCTACAGGACAACGTATTGTGTAGTTGAGACAGCCCATGTGATCCATTTGACTGCAGTCACTAGTGTGATGCAGGACAGATGAAGCAAAAAAGCGGAAGTTGTGTGCTGCTCGTGGAATGTCCACATTTCGGGCAAATGTTATGGCCTTCCCTGGACAAAAAAAGAAAAAAAAGAAGTGAGAAGTGAGAGAAGTGGAATACACATACACACACACACACAAAAAAGTTAAAATTAAGCTTAAAAAAAAAAAAAAGTAAAAATACATGTACAGTTGAGGTAAAAAGTTTACGTACATATTGCAGAATCTGCAAAATGTTAATTATTTATCCAAAATAAGAGTGATCATACAAAATGCATGTTATTTTTTTATTTAGTACTGACCTGAATAAGACATTTCACATAAAAGACATTTACATATAGTGCACAAGAAAAATAATAGTTCAATTTAAAAAAAAAATTACTCCATTCAAAAGTTTACATATACTTGATTCTTCATACTGTGTTGTTACCTGAATGATCAACAGCTGTTTTTTCTGTTCTGTGATAGTTGTTCTTGAGTCCCTTGTTCGTCCTGAACAATTAAACTGCCTGCTGTTTAAATCCTTCAGGTCCCACAAATTCTTTGGTTTTTCAGCATTTTTGTGTTTTTGAACCCTTTCCAACAATAACTGTATGATTTTTTTGCACAAAAATGCAAAAAAAAAAAAAAAAAAAAAAAACAGAATTTGTGGAACCTAAAGGATTTTTATAAAGACCAGCAGGCAGTTTAACTGTTCAAGACAAACAAGGGACTCATCAACAACTATCGCTAAAGAAATAACACAGCTGTGGATCATTCAGGTAACAACACAGTACTAAGAATCAAGTGTATGTAAACTTCTGAACGGGGTCATTTTTATAAATTCAACTGTTATTTTCTCTTGTGGACAATATGTAAACGTCTTTCATGTGAAATATCTTATTCAGGTCAGTACCAAATAAAAAAATAACATGCATTTTGTATGATCCCTCTTATTTTGGTAAAATAATGAACATTTTGCAGATTCTCCAAGGTGTATGTAAACTTTTGACTTCAACTGTTCAGCTCTCTAAATATTATAAATGCCACTGACAAAAAAAAACATATCTGTTGAGCAGCAGTACATTGCTGACACACTTTCAAATTCTGTCTACCTTTGGTCTGTTGTGCACTGGTAAGTCCTTTGAACTTGTTAACTCGTTTAGTGTTCCCTTAATGTACTATGGTACTGTATTACAGGGCAGTTTCTAGTGTTTTACCTTGGTCTTTAGACTCAGCCTGGGCAAACTCCTCCAGTCGAGCCTCTATCAGGTCTGCCAGTTTATTCAGCACTTTGGACCTCGCTTCTGGACTCTTAGCTGACCAATCAGGAAAGGCCTCTTTGGCCGCCCTCACTGCAGCATCAACCTATAAGCAGTGAGAAAAGGGTTATCTGTGTAAATTGGATATCTTGCTTTGTACAGGTATTGGCCTATTTTAGGATTTGACAGTTATGTAACGTCATTTCAGTATAAAAACTCTTTATTAAATGCATTAAAATGCACTCTACTGATAAAAATGTAAAATGTTAAAAAACAATAAATTAATTTATAATTTAATATAACATAGCACTGTTTTATATGATATCACTGACCCAGACAAGTTCTTCTGGTGTGAGCCATAATAGTTAATAATTAAACACCGGACTTTGAGCAGCCAGCTGATTATGACCAAAGTGTTTACCGCGAGAACTATATGAGAATAAAGGTGCATCACCGTGACTCAGTGGAATTTGTGTCTTCAGCCAAAAAATCTTGTGACTAGTTACATATTTTTAAAGGTAACTGCAATGTTTTTACACTATAAACAAATAAAAATGCTCAACTAGTGAAATATGCATTCAGACAAACGTATAAGACAGTATATCAATAGTGACACAGAATGCATTTGATCGTGCACAACTGACATCACCAATTACTAACAGAAATTGAGAATAATGAGAGGAAGATATATATATAAAAAAAAAAAAAAAAAAAAATCTCACCTCTTCAGGTCCACTATCTGGAATTTTGCAATAAACCGTTCCAGTCGATGGGTTGAATGAGTCTATTAGCTTGGAGCATGGTACAAACTTCCCACCTATATAGTTTTCCAGCACTAGATATTTAATATCTTTTGACATTTTAGAAAAATCAGATTGAAAATCAGTTTTGCAGACAAAAGGAAAAACTCAAATGTTTGCGCACCAGTCAGCACACTGTTACATATGAGCTTTCCCTGGACTCTTTTGCAATATGTTTACTCAAGTAACTGAGAGGTTGTATAGTAAACTAAATGGCTCCTCCAGCAGATATGACACTCATTAATTAGAGCATGAGTTAGGCATTAAAAAAACCTTAACGTGTTAGAGATTTTGAGATATTATTCACATTTCTGTGAAAAGGGAATTGTTGCCTTGAGTTAAGTATTTAACACTGATGTTGATGACTGACCATTGCACACATTTACAAGTCAGTAGAAAACTGTATAATACTAAACCTCAACACATTTAAAGTACTTATTTAGATACAAACGTGTTTATGATATACTGAAATGTTCATTTTGGGCAACTGGAGTGGGTGTTTTTATCTTGTAGTGTGCACAGAAATAGGGAACACGTTACACGTTTTGTGTAAGCACTTTCTGGAAAGAAATGAAAACCAAAATATGTACAGGTGTGTGGGGGAGGTTGATTGATGTGTCACAGTATTAAGAGTGTTTATATTACTGTGCTTCTGAGTGCAGCACTTCAGGCCTGAAATAACCCAGGATGCGGAGGATGAGGCAAAGGCATTAGTCAAAAAGAAAGCGGCGAATATACGTTTACCTACTACACAACAACACAAAATTATCATACATAATACCATCACAAATCCACAGATAACGTGCTAGGAATGTTTTACCTTTGGTTCCTTAAAATATCGATATAAACGGATGGCCACGGTACGCCACGGAGCTACTTTTTCCATAAGGTAATGGAGTAGCACGACAAAACAACTTCGGAGTTTCTAAAATCTGAGGAAACAATCAAACGCTGGACTCGAGATTTGGGTGAATTGGTTTGTTAAGTGAACTGATTAAAAAAAAAAAAAAAACAAGATTCAACCCCTTTACAAAAGTCACTGTGCGTAATTTCATGTCTTTATAAAGAAATATTCCGTTAAATGGTGATATGTTGTCGATTTAGGCTTACAAATTATGATTTATTAAAAAGTTGTTTTGATAATCGTCACCTAATTAATTTAAACTTTTTCTTTGGGAAGAAAAATACAGCTCTGATAAAGTTATACAATTAAAAGGATAGCAATAACAAAACATTTAGCTACAGAAATAAAATGACTTAAATTACGAGTAAATAGTTTGAGGTTCTATGAGAATTCAGTGACTTATTTTAGGCTAATACAGGGTTTGAACTTATGCCACGATTTGGTCAGTTATCCGGATGCACGGCCATATTGCCTATACTCGGATGTAAACAACAGCATAGATTGCACGGTTAATGTACTACTGAATACATTTTCATGCTAATTTATGCTGTGTAAACCATGGAAAAATCATAGAGAGTTGGACTTGGTAAGCAGGAAAGGCTGGTAAAGACAATATTAATTAAGATATTGGCCTAATATTTCACCTACCTGACTGGAAATAATAAGAACAAACATGAATGTTGTTAAGATTCTTGCCCTGGAAATCCTGGTTCAGTTTGGCCAACCACAAATGCCTTTTGTTCCTCAGACAGTTTTTTTTTTTTTTTTTGCATTAATCTCCTCGATTTGTTATCATCTTCACCAGTCTATAGTACTCCAAATGTTTTTCCTCGTCCGACCGATTAGTACAGCCCAAAAACATGACAATAATTGACCATTTTCAGCAGCGATAATCAGCTAAATATGCAAGTTTCATTCGGTTCAGTGACATTGTTTACATTCAGTGTGGCCAATATGGACAATTGATGACATACCATGAAAACATTTCATAGTAACAATATCTCCAACAGCTAATGTGGACTTGTGAGAAACATTTTAAGAGATCCTAAAACACATCGAAGTGAGACAGGCCGCACTTAAACCAAGATGGCTGGTGGAAGTCTGCCATCTCCTTACTTTGCAGAAGATGGTACTGCTGGCAAAAATCCAATCACACTTAATTTCACACTCACTTTATCTGCCTCAGGTTCTCAATGCAACACTAGGTCTCAATTTCAATTTCTTGAGATAACTTCTTCGCTGAGAGACCAATGAAAGAGTCTCTTGAGGCATATTTGTCAATTTTAAGTTTAGAGTGAGATATTATACCAATTCAAAACAGGGAACTTAGAAAAAAGTTTCTGGAATATAACAACAGGGGAGTGAAAGAAAAGAATGAAATGGCAAGAATTAGATTTTTTTTTTGCTGTTTACACATCCCTGCTTTATATGTCACCGAGAAGCTTAATTAGAAAGTGATTTTATAATTTTATATCTCTTTAAAGTTTCATGAAGCAGCATTAGAACAAATCATGAAAATTTTATGGAGAACAGCAGAGTGAGAGACTTTGCTCATTCCAAATCAAAAAACCGGCCTCAGAGAAAAAGTGGGTGGATGTTGAATTTTCACTCCTCAAGAAAAAGATACAAACCACCACAGAAAAATAACATCTATAAGGAGAATCATCAAGCAAGGAGAAAAGACAACTCTTACTGTCAAAATGCCATTGTATGCCATGATGCAGAAAATTAAAGGAAGGAAAAGATCATTACACAACTATTTTGGATGATTTATAAAGAGGATCAAAGAGAACAATGAGCTGAAATTAGAGAAAGACAGCATTAAAAAATGCTATTGTCAAAAATGTTCTTTGTGGGTAACTCAGAAAACTCTTTGATGCTTTTAAAGCAGAGCTAATTACAAAATCTCGAGACTGTGATTACTGCACTTGCAATTGGTCTAACTCTGCAGCACACAGCACATACACTTATTATCCCAAAGCTCATTTGTTACCCTGATGGAGCCATTTGAGCAACCCCAGTGGTATAAAACTAAAAGGTCAGTTCCTAAATTTTTCACTTTTGATGGTAATGTCTTATTAACTACAATCCTGTGTAGTGGATGAGGTCTAAGTAGCGCATTTATTATCAATTTCAGTATATTTGCTTTGTCTACACTGCTGGAAACGTACTATTAATTTTTCAGCATATTTCTCTGCAACCAAGAGGCAGAGACGAATTGATTAAACCAAGCTTCACTGAATCAATGTGTCATCATCTTCGAGTCTTTATCTATTCTGAACAAGCTGCATTCATGAAGTCTTTTGATTACCAGAGCGTGAAGTGGAAAATTACAGCAGCACACTCTCACACAAGCAAACAAGTTATTAGCTACATCTGTTTGTGTTTGAGCACATATAATGAGCAGCTGTGGGAGTGAGCACTTTTTAGAATAAGTGGAAAATTACTTGATTTGCATAACTCAGATTACACTGCAATAGTAGTGTGTTCACAAAACATCGTGTCATTCAGCCTCAGGCCAGAAGAAGGTGCTAAAAGCCAAATCGAGAAATAATGAAAACTGTAGGGATGAAAATAACAGCTTACATGTAGGAAAAACATACATTATTCCTGTCCAGAGAATTTATGATGATTTTGTTAATGTTGAGCAGGGCCATGAAGTACGAAGCCCATGTCCACAGAATAAAAAATACAAATGGTAATTGCAACTTTTTAATTCACTCCCAGGAAGATATACACTCAAAATTGTGAAATATAAACTGCCTTTTAGCAATTCCATTTATCATCTCGACATTCTTACTTTTCCTTCAAATTTGAAAGTTTAAATCTTGCAATTCCAACATCTTTTCTCACAACTGAAGTTTAAATTCTCACAAAAAAAGTCAGAATTGCAAAAAATACACATAAAATTGTGAAACAAATGTCTTTTTTGCAATTCCATATATTATCTCACAATTCTGACTTTGTCCTCAGATTTTGAAGTTTAAATCTCACAATTCTGACTTATTTTCCTACAATTCGGAGTTTATGTCTCACAATTTGAACTTTGTTTCTCGCAACTCTTAAAAAAAAAATCATCTTTATCATCTCGCAATTCTGACTTTTTCCCCTTAGATTTTGAAGTTTAAATGTCCCAATACTGATGTCTTTTATCACAATTCGGAGTTTATATCTTACAATTTCAACTTTATTTCCATCACTTTTTAAGAAAAGAATGTCAGCATTGCAAGATATACACTCAAAATTGTGATATAAATGCCTTTTTTTGCAATTCTATTTATCATCTCGCAATTCTGACTTTTTTCTTTACATATGGAAGTTTAAATCTAGCAATTCTGACTTCTTTTCTCAAAATGTAGAGTTTATATCTCACAATTTGGACTTTATTTCCATCAATTTTTATTAAAAGAATGTCAGAAATGCAAGATGTACACTCAAAATTGTGATATTAATGCCTTTTTTGTAATACCATTTATCATCTCGCACTGCACTGCAACTTTTTCCTTTAGATTTGGAAATTTAAATCTCGCAATTCTGACTTCTTTTATCACAATTCGGAGTTCATATCTCACAATATGAATTTTGTTTCCTGCGATTTAAAAAAAAAACAAAAACAAATTAAAGATATACAATCAAAATTGTGATATGAACAGCTTTTTTTTTTTTTGCAAGTGACTTTTTAGATGTTTAAATTTCATAATTCTGACTTCTTTTCTTACAATTCAGAATTTATATCTCACAATTTGAACTCTGTTTCCAGCAATTCTACTAAAAAAATCTAAATTCCAAAATATACACTCAAAATGTTTATATAAATGCTTTTTTTTTTCAATTCTATTTATCATCTCATAATTGTGACTTTCTTTAGATTTGGAATTTTAAACCTCGCAATTCAGACATGCTTAAATCTCACAATTCTGTCTTCTGTTCTCTTACAATTTGGAATTAATATTTCACAGTTGGGACTTTCCCGCAATGCTTAAAAAAAAAAAAAAAAAAAAAAAAAAAAAAAAAAGGCAGAACTGCACGATTCAGGCTACCATGATAAAACCAACAAACACTCCACAATGGCAAAATAAATGTAAGAATACGATGTAGATATCTACTGGTCCAACAATACACAGACTCATGTTGTCCACAGTGATGAGTATTTTTTATTTTTCTGATGAAGAAGCTTTCCCCCGATTACAACAACTTCAGCTTCGATACACCCAAACGAAATGTTCTTTAAATTAAAACCCCTTAATAGTCAAGTCAAAAACAGGTGATTAAGAGTCATGTCCGTTAAGTCCTCAAAGTGATTATTTTTAGATTACAGACATGCAGATGAGTTTCTTCCACATCCATAGCATATCCATTTGCCTGATGGTTCTCAATCCTTCCGTTTTCTCCTTAATGATCAGGAAAAGACTGAGTAGCAGCAATGGAAGGGCAGGTTTCATTCACACTGTCCTGCTCACATGAGAAACTAATGGAGGAGATGAGAGCAGCCAGCTGTGTTGCTTAATCTATTTCCCTTTTACAAATGTACAAATACTTAACTAACCTGATTAATTAACCTTAAAAACCTTCCATCTGAGCCAAAACTAAATGTCCATTATGTGCTGCCATCTTATAGTCACAAATGACGCACTTTACAATAATCTAAATAAAATATCAAATAATAAAACAAAATGAGTTCAGTCTGTTGCAATGCAATCAATGAATGGAAGCAAACCAGAGTTAGTACTAAGAGGGTTTGAGTTGAAATTTTGGATGAATTATTACACAGACCGATTACAATGCTAGATGTTGCCCAGTAGGGGTCTGTGTGTATTCACTTTGTGTCTGCGTTACTGTAGCTCTGAGGGGGAATTGCACTTCTGTCCAGGGGTTTCGCCAAGTTTTTTTCTGGAGGAACTGGTTCTTACTCTTTGATCTAGAACAGTATAAATATTAGCAGTATTAACAAGCATCACATTCTCATGATGCAATATCAAAAAATGCTGATGAATACAAAAAGGGAATGTGTTTAGTGAGAAAAAGTGGACGTGTACTGCCTTTTACCTCTGTGACAACTCCAGCAGCAATGGTGGAGCCCACGTATCTCAGCATGAACCGCCCCAGCTCTTTATAGTCCTTATAGAGCTCCAGAGCCACAGGCCTCTGTGTTTGAATCTCCACCACAGCGTTCTGTCCTTTACTCAAACACCTGCACAACAGTTACACACCATCAACAAGCTGACAACGACTCTTCAGCAAAAACACCATCATCTATTATTTATTTAATAATCAGAAAGCACCAGAGATTTATTTTAGTTTTCTTTACTTGTACTAAAATTTTAACAAACACTATTTTAGTATTAATTTTCAAATTCGCTTTTTTCATTTTAGTTTTAGCAATTTTTAAACATTTCTATTTAGCTTCAATTAATTTTTATTTCAGCTTTAGTTAGTCATTTTAGTAAGTTGTTTTATTTTACTTCAGCTTTATTTGTAATACCAAAATGTATTTTTAATAGTTTTATTTTTAGTTAACACTAATGAGATGTGAGAGCTGCTGCAAAGGAGAAGAGACTCAAGAAATATTCTCATTTATATTCATTATACAACAAGAGTAAATGTATATCATCAAAAAAATCTGTCATATGGGGTTGTTCAGAACTTTGTTTTTTTTAAGAATATGACAGTCGCCGTTTACTTTTTATAGTTCACCGTTTTCCTAAAGAAAGTCATATAGGTTTGGAATAACATGAGGTTGAATAAAATGATGATAAATTATCATGTGCACAAATATGATTCCATATGAATCATCCACTTACTTTGGTTTCTTCTTGAGAATTTCTCCACTGCTCTTATGTAATACACTGACTAACTTCCTAATTGTGGCTGGTTCGCTTACGGTCTGATAATGTAACAGTATCTGATAATCAAACACAAAATACAAGGAAGTGTTAACAGATGCACACACACACACACACACACACATTCTACCAGTGAAAAGTTTTTGAACAGTATGATTTTCAATGCTTTCTTAAAGCATTAAGTATGATTTTTAATGCTTTCTTTTCTGATCACCAAGCCTGCATTTATTTAATCCAAAGTGTAGCAAAAACTGTAAAATTCTGAAATATTTTACTATTTAAAATAACTGCTTTCTATTTGAATATACTTTAAAATGTAATATATTCCTGTGATTTCGAAGCTGAAATTTTTGCATTATTACTCCAGTCACATGATCCTTCAGAAATCATTCTAATATTCTGATTTGCTGCTCAAAAAACATTTATTAGTATTATTGTGTTGAAAACAGCTGAGTAGAATTTTTTAAGTTTCTTTCAGAAGAACAGAATTTATCTGAAATAGAAATCTTTTGCAACATTATAAATGTCTAATCGACTTCTTTAAAAACATTTAAAATCTTACAGTTCAAAAACTTCTGACTAGTAGTGTATAAATTTATACATATATATAGTATACGTCTGAACAGAGAAAGAGCATTTCTCACGGGGAAGCCTTGCGTGACGGGAACTTCTATATTAAAGAGGAGAATTCTTGCTCGGAATCTTGTACAGGCTTTGATGGGCTCTTTGGGATCACAGAATATACATCCAACACTATAAAGAGAAGAAAGAGCGACGAGAAGACATGATACATGATCATACAGAATCAGCAGTGCCCAGAGTCTTCTAATCAAGCATATAACTATATTATAGTATGCTCTATGAAAGGGAATGCTCTTAACGTGCGTTTCTTCACACACTCACTTTATCTTGATGATGTCCATGCCAGTTACAGTCAGACTGACATGATCACCAGCAGCTGCCCAGTCTAAGGCTTCATCATGGAGAGTGATCCCTAGAGAGACACAGACTGCATTTTAGGGATACATCAACCTGATATGCCAAATAGGGTTAGGCGATACACTACCATTCAATAGTTTGAGGTTAGTAAAATCCTTGAAAGAAGCTTTTTTATACTCACCCAGGCTGTGTTTACTGGATTAAAATGGTAAAAATAGTAATATTGTGAAGTATTATAACAATTTAAAATCACTGTTTTCTATTTTTAAAATTGTCTTTCTTTCTTCAGTCATAAGCAAATTATGTTTTTTGAGGAAAACATTTCAGAATTTCTTTCTATATTGTGGGCTTTTATGGTGCCTGTGAGTTTGAACTTCCAAAATGTAAATTCAGTTTAATTTACAGCTTCAAAGGGTCCCAGCCGAGGAAGAAGGGTTTTATTTAGTGAAATGATCTGTTATTTTCTAAACAAACTGACAATTTCTATACTTTTTAACCTCAAATGCTTGTCTTTTCTAGCTCTGCGTAAACTCTGTGTAGTCCGGTTCAATACAGTTAGGGTAGGTCAAAATACTCCCATCTCATTGTCTCTTACAACTTCAAAATTGTCCTGCATCGCCGCAGAAGTACTGACCCAGTGTTCACAAAGTGAACATGCAAAGAACATTAAACGACCTTTACAAAAAAAAGGTAAAACAGCGACGTAGGATGATTTTGAAGTGGAGAAGAAAATGAGATGGGAGTTTTTCGACTTACCTTAACTGTCTTAAACCGGAATACACAGTTCACACAGAGCTAGACAAGCATTTGAGGTTTACAAGTATACAAATTGTAATTTTCTTTCAAAAAATGACAGATTGTTTCGCTAGATAAGACCCTTCTTCCTTGGTTGGGATCATTCAGAGTCTTTTGAAGCTGCATTTAAACTGCATTTTGGAAGTTCAAACTCACAAGCACCATAGAAGTCTACTATATGGAGAGAAAAAACAATTTACTACTAAAGAAAGAAAGACATGAACATCTTGGATGACAAGGGGGTGAGCAAATTGTAAATTTGTTTGTTCTGGAAGTGAACTTCTCCTTTAAACTTACTAACCCCAAACTTTGGAACAATAGTGTATATTTTCATAATATTCATGATATATATTAAATGATTTTTCTAGCAAAAAAAAGTGCAATATCATAACTACTGTAATAATACTAAAACTTTTTTGATGTCAATACACTTGGTTTGCAATCTTTTCTTGCCTCAGTAGGACAGATATAAAAGTTACTAACAAAAGAGAGCTAATAGTTTGAATCATTATTGTGAAACAGTAACTTATGCAACAATTTTCTCAAAACTGTTTTATATATTAGTGTTTTAGTTTTTATTGCATATTATTAAATATTAATGTTTTATTTTATTAAATTACTGCATTAATTGATTTGTTTATTACCAAGTATTGCTATATTGAGGTTTATAATTTTTTTAAGATCTATTTTTTTGGGGGTTTTTTTGCCTTTATTACAAAAGGACAGATCATAATTGACAGGAAGTGAAGTGGGAGAGAGAGGGGGGTGAGAGAGGGAAAGGTCCTTAAGTTGGGATTCGAACACGGGATGCCCCAAACATACAGGAACACGGATAAAATACATAATATATAATTCTTCATTGTTTTCAGTTGGTAAAATCAGTGCAGAAACATTCTTTATAACTAGATGTTTTCTGCATTTACTGCATTAAACCTATATACATCTATTCTGACTAGAGACAATACTGTGCATGCCTACTACATTCAGCATCCATTTCCTAATTGCAGAATTAAAACTATTCAAAGATCAGTAGTGAATTCCCTTTCATGACAACACCAGAAGAGGGTGCTGTTGCATATCCTCCTGAAGCAATGCATGTCTCTAAAAGTTGATAAAGCTGCTGTGTGTTTACCTTTCACAGTGCAGGTCTCATTAGGAGGCATGGCCAGCACTTTATCTCCTGTCTGAATGAAGCCAGCCTCGATCTTCCCCGTCACACAGAACCCAGAACCCTGATCTAAAAAACAGTGACATGGTTTAAGTGATCATAAAGTACAAAAAAAAAAATCTTAACTACCCATAATGAAAGAGCAAAAATATGTGTTGGTTTCATTTTCAGGTTTCATGTTTTAAACAACAAGGTAGTACATGCACAGAATCCACCTTGTGTTTTGTGCATTTAGATTTTGTGTACTTTTTTCTTCCATGCTGACCTTTAAAGACATCTGAGACGCAAAGCCTGAACGGCTTCTCCACTGACCTCTGGGGTGGTTTGAACGAATCTGCAGACAGATAGAGAGAAAGAGATGAGGAAAGATGCAGTAGTCTAAAGGTTTTCTGTTTGCCTCATCAAGTTTTGATGAGTCAGAGTAAAACTGCTGAGGATTCACACAACTAAGCCGGCAATCAGATCACAGAAGCTTCTGTGAAAATCTTCACAGCATAGGCTTCTACAATCTTACACATACATTTCCATACATGAACACAGATTCAAACATTTCAATGTGCCACATCAGCTTTTTGAGCCAAGTTTGTTTTTTAACGCAACTAAAAAAAAAATAAAATAAAAAAGCTTTGATAATTAATTTGCATAATTATTGAAGGGGGGAAAACACTAGGGCAGAAATAACTATTTCACATGTCTAAATTTGGTCAATTTAGACACGGCCACACCTTCTACAGATAATTTGATTATCAACTACTCAACCGTATTTTGCATGAAACGATTTGCCCACCCAAATACAGAACAAAATTATCAAAATGTCAAGGCTACCCTTCCAATTTCACCTGTTTGTTTTTAATAATAATAATAATAATAATAATAATAATAATGATTATATAACATATTGTATTTTTTGTTATTTTTTTATATTATTTTATTTTATATTATATTATATATTTACATATACATGTGACCCTGGACCACAAAATCAGTCTGAAGTAGCACAGGTATATTTGTAGAAATAGCCAACAATAAATTGTATGGGTCAATCAAAAATTATAGATTTATAGATTATATATTTTCTTTTAGGCCAAAAATCAGTAGGATATTAAGTAAAGATCATGTTCCATGAAGATATTTTGTAAATGTAATACCATAAATATAATCAAAACTTACTTTCTGATTAGTAATATGCACTGCTAAGAACTTCATTTGCATTTTAAAGGCGATTTTCTCAATTTTTTTTCTTTTTTGCACCCACAGATTCCACACTTTCAAATAGTTGCATCTCTCCCAAATATTATCCTATCCTAACAAACCACACATCAATGGAAAGCTTATTTATTCAATTTGAAAATTTAAAATTTAACTCAATTAAAAACAAAAATGACCCTTATGATTGGTTTTGTGGTCCAGGGTCACATATGTGCATGACATCTTTCTTTGAATGTTGTCCAAAACACATACACAATAAAAATGGACATGCACAAATGTGTGCACACAAACACAAACACACACCTATCTGTTCCAGTAGGCATGGTCCAGTGTACCAGGCTGTAAGGTCTGCAACTTTACTCCTGGTGGTCAGATTCTCTCCTGACAGGCCGCTGGTGGGGATGTAAAACACATCTGAATCCTGCAAAGACAAGCATGTTTGTACCACATGACACAGATCATTACCATAGTGGAATGTGCTGTTGAAGGATCAAATCAACAGGTTGAATGGAACCATAAAAATTGCTTTACATTCCCAAACCATTTACCACCTACATTTTTACAGGCCACAGAACAGAAGCACTGGATATATCCAATTACACCACGTTGTGGTACATCACAGGTATACAACACGCATCAACACAGTTAACTGCAAAAACATCAAACTGAGATCTATAAAATGTGTCAAACTATAATAATAGAAAATTGCCAAAAAACAAAACAGATATGCACAATAGTCTCCATTGTTAAGAATCTCTGATGTTGGCAAGAAATAGCACATTACAACTCATAATATTTTAGAAACTAGACATACTAGAAACAAGTTGAGCAAAGCTGAAACTAGTAAAAAGCTGAGGCCTGCAGTTGGTTTCTCTTCCGTAGCCCATATTTCATTATTACAAAGGTAGAATTTTCTTCTATTCTTGTCATATGAACAGCTTTGAAGGAGTAGCTTTTACAAAATTTCAAATTTTGTCAATTTTGACTCATCCTTATACTGCTCCAAAGCCATTCAAACAAAAATGTTTTGCATTTTGCAGAACATCCAAATTGCCCTTTAGTACTAAGACTTTGCAAGCATTATTTATTTATTTTGTGTTAATATTTAAAGATTTATAACTTAAATTTCAATCTACTTCTCATATAAAGCAATATTCGTAACACTTTACAATAAGGTTCATTAGTTAACATTAGAAGCCGCTCCCACGATAGTTGATTGACATGAGCGTCTTACCTCAGACCCGCCTAAATCAGCTGTAACAGTCCGAGCACCATTGTTACGATGCCGAAGCAGGGATGTAAGTTAGACAAGAATATCTCCGATTGAGCGACTGAGGTGTTGTGTTGCTGGATGTAATAATGAACATAGTGGTCGTCATTTACTCCCGACAACATTTAAAGAAACAATCCATCAGAATGAGATGATTTTTGCAGAGCTGATTTTGGCAAGGTAAAAAAGGTGGTGTTTTACATAACCACTGAGAATTTTTAACCAAAGTATATTATAGACTTTTCATTCAGACCCTAAAGAATCATATCAACTTGTTGAAAATGGGCATCCAATGACCCCTTTAACAAATATTAACAAATAGTGTAATTAATGTATTGTTCATTGTTCATTCAACTTTAATAAATGGCACCTTATTGTAAAGTGTTACTGCTATACCACATCACAAGCTCATAAAAATAGCACACTGGATGTTTTACAAAACGTGCTTGTGTGTTTTACAAAATGCAAATAACATTTTGTAGAAAGAGGGGTAAACAGTTTCTTTAATATGCATTTGTAGCAAGCAGCAATAGAAAACCAGGCAGAAAAATAAGTGACAATTATCAGCCTGTAAGCTGATATTGTGTTAGATTCAATCAGAAACATGTATGTGAAGCATATTTTTAAAATGCAGTTTCTGGATGTGTCATTGATCAGATAAAGTCTCACTTTATCCAGAAGCACTAACAGACAAACGTTTGCAGACACAAGTACACAAGAAAAATCATGCACTTAAACGAAAGCAACAAAAAATTTAGGGGAAAATTACAAGGGCAAAACATACATAAACATCCTCCAAGCACACAGCCTACATTACCTTAAAACCAGCCTGCTTCAGGAAGTGACCGAGCTTCGAGATGATTTCCTGGAACCTCTCCTGCTGCCAGTTCACCTGCAAACACACACATACAGACACTGAATGTGATGAGCAGGAATGGTGGGAGAGTCATTGAAGCTGAGTTCTCAGACATAAATAAAATCATGACTGACACTGCCGTGGTTACTGTACAATGTTGTGGTCATCATGGTTACCCACCTGGTCCATCTTGTTGACAGCAACGGCAAGCTGTGTGACTCCGAGGGATCGAACCAGCAGGCCGTGTTCGCGGGTCTGCCCCCCTGCCTCGAACCCGGCCTCAAACTCTCCACGGCTGGCATCTACGACTAACACAGCCACATCTGCCTGCGAAACACACAAACACCTACTCAGATCCTCAGAGTCCAGAATCCACCACAAAAGACACCTGTATATATATATTTGGGCTGTCGGTTTAACGTGTTAACCTAATTAATTAGTTATGAAAAATTAATGCAATTAAAACATTTTGACGCAGTTAACGCTCTGGCCCCGCCCCCAGACCTGTACGTCATCTTATATTTCATATAATTCACTTGACAAATATGATGCAGGCCAACAACTCTACAAATGCAGTTATGTCTTAAAATTCTAGATATTAGTGCAAAAAAATGTCCCTATATGTGTTTTGTCTCATATTTATATATATTACATGTTACAGGATATCACACCGGCAGCAAGAGCAATATCCGAGCAACACAGTGATGTTTAGTTTCTGAATGAATCCGCGTTTTGAACGAACCGTGTGAACCACAAAATGATTCAGAGAGCCATTTACTTTATTCCATTTACTTCACACCCTCATGTTGTTTCAAAACCTTTCTTTTGTGGAAAATAAAAGGTATTTTGAAGACTGTTGGTAACAAAGCTGTTTTGGTCACCAATGACTTACATTGTATGAACAAAAAATACAGAGATTTTTCTCAAATTATCTTCTTTTCCAGTTTATGTGTAATAAATTCTATTTAGAATCAAATAAAATAAATGTATTAAACCAATTATTTCTTGCTGAAGCTACTTTTTGTAATGTCTGTTTGATGCTTTACACAACAATGACTTTAAATGATCTTTTGGGAGTAATTTCTCAGCCAAATTCTGGTCCAGGGTCACATATATAAAAATAGATATATAAATACACATATATATATATATATATATATATATATATATATATATATATATATATATATATATATATATATATATATATATATAAATAAATAAAATAGATTATTATATTATTACTCATATATAAAAAATTATTATATAAAAACTATTATATAAACTTATATATAAATTATATATAAACGTGTATATAAATAATATATAAATTGTATAAACTATTATATAAAAATTCATATATAAATTAATAATGTTTTTATACATTTATTTATATATTCAAAGATGTTACAGATTCTCAAATCAGTATTGCTTTGTCATGTCAATTTCAACTTCCGACATCATTCAGTCATAGTCTAGACCCAATACACACCCACCCTCAATATACACATACACCCACTTGCCCCCAAAAACCCTTTCTCAGCAGACTGACTAGAGGAAATGAGTAAATCCGGCCTGCACAATGTGACTAATTTCATTCAATGCATTTGTAGGTATCAGCTAAATCCAAACACACACACTCATTCACAGAGTACTAGTGGTGGTGGCACCCAAATCCACAAAAAACAAGTTTCATTGAGACTTTACTGTGCACAAGAAATGCAGAGACATCAGTTGTCCTCTCATCAACTCATGAGCACGCAAAAAGCGAGCAGACAAAGGAAGAACAGGCCCTTATTAAAAGACTAGCTCAACCAGAAATGAAAAATCAGGTCATTTACTCACTTTAATGTCAATCTAAATCTTATGTGGAGAAATTCTGAATAAAGTGCCCTGTTTTCCATGAAATTCTAATAAATGCGGACTCAAGGTTTCACATTTCAAAAAACACACTGTGAAGGCATGATAAACGTGGTTCATATGACTTGTGCACTAATTTCCAGGTCCTCTCAAGTCAAACAGACTTAAGACAACACATAATAACTTTGTGTGAGAAACAGACCAAAATTACATCATTCAATGGTAATTTTCCCCTGTAGTGAGCTGTTAACCACTGCGGCCAAATCACTGAGTCAGTAAGCTGAAGCTGAATCAGTCTGATTTGTCAATGATTCATTCAGATCATTTTTTACCCATATCAACTGCTTCATTAAAGATCCAACTTAACATAATGATTCATTCATAAACCAATGAGTTACAGTAGGGCAGAAGCCAAGATTTTCAGTGAATCACTTTTTTAGTCTGTCCAATTCACACAAAGTTATTAAATGGCTTTTTAATATTGGGAATATAACGCACAAGTTTTATGTACAACTTCTATGAGGCTTCTGCATCTTTTTTGAAGAATGAAAGTTGCTGCTCAAAACAAATGCTTGAAAAAACATGTTCATTCTAAGTCGAAGTACCTGTGCAGCTCCTGTGATCATGTTCGGAATGAAGTCTTTGTGTCCTGGTGCGTCCATCAGAGTAATAACTTTCGAGTCAGTCTCAAACTTGGTCATGCCCACATCCATGGTCACTCCTCTATGAAAAAGAAACAAATAAATCTTCGTTTGGGTGAGTTCTACCAAACAGAAATGACACCTGATTGTGTTTTTAATAAACTTACCTGTCTCTCTCCTCTCCTGTCTCGTCCAGTACCCACGCATAGGCGAATGAGGCCTTGCCAGCTTTCTTGGCCTCCTGCTCATATTTATGCATGGTTCTCTTATTAACATTCCCCAGCAGATATAGGAGATGACCCATGAGAGTGCTCTTACCAGCATCTACATGACCTACAAATACAAAAACAGTTCAAGTTTCACATTCATTGCATATATACTGGTTCTGTTATCCAACATATAGACATTAGGCATCTGAATACTTTAGGGCAGTGGTTCTAAACACCAGGCCCTGGAACCCCCTGCTCTGCACATTTTGTAATGAGCTGATGATCTGAATCAGGTGTGTTAAATGAGGGAGACATACAAAATGTGCAGAGCAGTGGGGCCTGAGGACTGGAGTTGAGAACCACTGGTCTAGGGGACAACTTTTTGGACTTGTAATCAAAAGAATAAAGCAAATTCATATGCTTCACCAAGATATAATGTGGTGGGATGGATAGTGAAAGAGAGAATATCATGCCTATGACCACCAGGTTGAGTAATGGTTTTCCTCCTTGTCTCTTCTCTAGTTCAGCACGGATGTTCAGCTGCTGTTTGCTCTTTCCAGCTGGTCGATTCGGGGTTGGGACAGTTGAGTCTTCATTCACGGTCGACGATTTGGATGGAGTTTCTGTGGTTGGTGGAGCGGTGACCTCTGGACTCGGCCCTCTGCGAACTGATGGGGTGACAACGCCGTTTTCTTCCGCACTATAAAGGACACACACAAAACATAAATAAATTAATCAAACAGCACCTTAAAGCGGCTTCTGCATCAGCAACACTACATGCATGCATCGTGGTATTGTCATTGAAGAATGACACTTAAGAGAAGAAAATCTAAAGTTCTTATTTTTTGTCATCTTTGTGCACAAAAAGTATTCTCATAGCTTCATAACATTACGGTTGAACTACTGATGTCACATGGACTATTTTAATGATGTCCTTACTACCTTTCTGGCCCTTGAACATGGTAGTTGCTGTCTATACAGGGTCAGAAAGCTCTTGGATTTCATCAAAAATATCTTAATTTGTGTTCTAAAGATGAGCAAAGGTCTTACGGGTTTGGAAAGACAAGAAGGTGAGTAATTAATGACAGAATTTTAATTTTAAAGTGAATTTGTTCAATGGGACGAGATGGGGATACTGCAATAATTCTATCTATTCATGAACTTATTGTACTTATATGTGGCCACTTAAGTGCAATAATTTGTTATAGACGCTGCCAATTACTATGTATTTATTAATTATTTATATTAGTTATTTTTTTGTGTTATATTCTTAATGCATGTTGGAGTATTTTCTTCATTAGGTTTTAAATTATATTTCTAATACTGATTTTGTACAGTAGTGTGTGTTTTAGATTTAGTGTAGTTTGTCTTTATGAGCCAGTGAAATTAAATTTCATTCATAATTTTGTACATCCTACATGTACAGCTGAATGACAATAAAGTTACCTACCTACCTAACCCTTTAAAGTCAACTAAACCCCACATTTAGCTAATCTGACATTAACAAAAACAAGACTGTGATAAACATACAAAACATTATGCCTAATTTTTAAAACACATTTTTGCATTTTTGGGGGTTAGTAACTTAATTTAGCTCACCATGGCTGCAATTAATTAATAAAAACATAGTAATATTGTTAAACATTATTACAATTTTGAAATAACTATTTTCTATTCCAAAACATTTGAAAGTGTAGCCATTATTTTAGAATATATACTTCAGAAATCATTCTTTTATGCTGATTCGGTGCTCATAAAATCATTTTTTACTATTATTTTATCATGAATATTTTTGTGGACACCTTGATACATTTTTAGGATTCTTTGATGAATAGAACATATAAAAAAAAAAAAAAAACGCATTATGTAACATTATAAATGTCTTTACTGTCACTTTTGATTCATTTAATGCATCAAAAGTATTAATTTTCTTTCAAACCAAATTTTACTGACCCCAAACCTGAATGTTAATGTATATATTTTCAACTTTTTAAACATTAAAGTCCAACATATTGTTAGTAAAAACCTACAAAGTTCTTCTGAAATGGAAAGACTGTGTTGAAACTTTAGCACGAGTCCTCCAACAGCCACTGAAACAAACTGTTCTGAACAAACTTAACCTTTTTTAATAAAAGTACACTGGCTGTTCCACCTGCAGACACCCCTACACCCTTCTTACTGAGCTCAACGGGTGTGGTCTGTGGCTGAAGGAGTGGTAGTGATAGGCTGTGGGTTTGTGTTTATGAGTGTGCGAGATTAATCTACAGACACCAGCCATCTCTCTGTGGTTTTCTGCTATCCCAGAATGCAATGCAGGTAGATAAACTTGGCCTGGTTTGGAGAATTAACCCTGTACCATCTGGTATTCTTTGAATAGCAGATGACCAAGAAGAATGTCATTTTCCCCGTAAATTAAAAAAAATGTCAGAGTTCCACGACACCAAGACACAAAATTCTAACATTTTCATTCAAATCGACCTACACTTTCTATTTCTGTGGTGTCATGCTGAAACATAAAAAAACTGAAATTTCATAAATAAACACTAAATAATATGAAAATTAGAGATTTTGCTGAAATAAAATAAGTTTTAGCTTAAGTATTAAAATAGAATTAATAGAAATACCAAAAGAGAAACTTAGACAAAATATAAAACCATATAAAAACACTAAAACTAAAATTAAATCTGACAATATAAAAATAAAAGCTAATTCAAAATATTAATCAATATTATAACAGTATATAAACAAAACTGAAACAACACTGCCGTGCCAATCATAAAATCTAATTCCAAGCCTGTACATTGTAACTGTACATTGAGCTACATCCACATAACTTCACAGACTATGAAATACCTTGAGTGGTTTTAAGTATTTCGCTTTTGTTCACTGTAGACTGACAAATCACTGACACGTGACATATCTTGCCTGATTAGGACACTGCGATACAGTGCGCTTGTTACAGGGACAGTCCCCGTGGAGTAAACTGTGGTTAAATGCTTCGTTCAAGAGTGAATGATGGTGAAAGATCACATAGTTCAGAGCACCCCTTATAAGGTTTGAACCTACTATGTTTGGGTTATAAGGGCAGATATTTAAACCACTTCCATGTTACCTCAATTGGCTTACCTTCGCACATCAAAGCCCATGGTCTGCTTCTTGCCTGACACAGTCATGCGGGCAACCTTCGGGACAACCTCTGCTTCAACACGACTCTCTGGAGCTTCCCGTGCTTTAGCTAGAATATAGAAAAGAGCATGCATACACTAAATTTAGATTTTTAAATAACATTTATATTTGATATTTAGCTTTTTTTTTAAAAAAAGGTTAAAGAAATAGTTCACCCAAATAGAAGTGTACTCACTGTCAAGCCATCCAAGATATAGATTAGTTTGTTATAATCCACAAGTAATTCACACAACTCCAGTCCATGAATTAGCAAGTTGTGAGGCAAAAAAAGCTGTGTTTTTAATAAACAAATTCAAAACGTTTTAATTTAAATAGTTTCTTCCCAGCAAAAGTAAAGTCCTCTCTAATAACACTTTCTCCTGTTAAAAATAAATAAATTAGGGATGTCAAACGATTAATCATGATTAATTGCATACGAAATAAAAGTTTGAGCTTGCCTAATATTTGTGTGTGTAATTATTATGTATATATAAATACACACAAATTAATGTATATTTTTAAGATAAACATATAAATGTACAAAATATTTTTATTTATATAAAATATAAATTATATAAAATGAATAATAAATACATATACTTGTAAATATTTCTTAAATATATACATAATTACTACACACAGTACACACACATATATTAGGCCAACTCAAACTTTTATTTTGTATGTTGTATATGCAAATAAATAAATAAATGTCTTTTCTGAATCAGGAGAGAAATTTGCACAGATAATAGACTGTGAGAAAACAACAGGAGATGGACTTTTCACTTTTTCAAAGTGTTCTTATGGATTATATTTTGGCCAAAAGTAACAGTTTAAAGATAAAATGCCTGAATAATAGATTTGTTTCATACAACTACACAGCTTTACACTTCACAATATGTTAATTGAGAAATAGGAGTCATGTCAATTGATGTTTTTAATCAGCTGTTTGGCCTCTCATTCTGACGGCACCCATTCACTACGGAGGATCCACTAAGGAGCAAATAATGGAATGGAATGCAATTTTCTCCAAATCTGTTTTGAAGAAGAAATAAACTCATCTACATCTCGGATGGCCCAAGGGTGAGAACATTTTCAACCGACTTTCATATTTGGGTAAGCTATTCTACTTTTTTTCTTCAGAAACTTTTTTTTAGCACAAAGCAAAACTTTTTGCACAATACTACTTTCATTAAATGTATGACAGTGTACATTTTATGAAGTTTCCTGTTTGGTACAGTATAAAGGGTTACTCATTTTCAGATGAGCAGATGTGTGTGTCTGTGCACTCGACATGCGCTGAGCCCTGTTTTCTCACTATCTTACTGAAATTCATGAGTCAACTCCTCCACGCCGCACCAAAACAGGCTCTCAGAGCCAGAGAGGGGGAAGGGATGAACAAAAACGAGGATGAGAGAGTTATTTTTTTCTGTCCCTGTAAGGTAAATGGCTGCAGCGAGTGCTCTGTGTCTCGTCATAGCAGTAGAGCCGTTTCAGTAGCAACGGCCACAGCCAGTCATCTCGCACTGAGCAGTGAACGCTCTGGCCAGGAAAGGGTTAACTCCGGCACGTCACATGTACTCCCACACTGACTGTGCACTTCCAGCACACAAAGGGTTAATGTGCTGAAGTAATGCAACCTCTAACCCCCGAGAACAAAAAATGAAGATGAGAAGACGAGTAGGTTAGGGAGATGTTATATATTTATAATATAAAACAATATATAAATTCAAGGGAAAAACACAAGAGGGAAAAAACACTTGAACTTCGGGAGAATTTGTAAGGTGTCTGACTCACCTTGGGGAAAAAAACATTGATCTTAATCATTTTTAAGGTATCGTAACGTGAGAAAGTACATGTATTTGCACCGTCATATAAACTATAAAAATGAACACCATACAAGTCCCCAGATGCATCTGAGTTGAAATGGCCACACCGCAAGGACTCTTTATGCACAAAACACACATATACACACACACCTGTTACAGGGACAGGAAGTGCTGGGGAATGTAGATATCAATTCACCTGCTCTCTCGCGCACACACACTCGGCCACACCCACAAAATATCTCTCATCTGAACACACACATTCACACACTCAGCAACACTTTACACACAAACCACACCCACACAACATATCTCTACACACACAGTCGCCAGAACGCTCTGCGCTGCCAAATTCAACTCGAAGAGCAAAAAAAAAAAAAAAACAAAAAAAAAAAACCTTAAAATGCAAAAAAGGCTACCATTTTTGCCATTTCCACTCTGATGGTCAACCAAAAAAATAAATAAATATTTTTTTGCATCCAAAAAAAAAACAAAACAGCGAAAGTACTAACAATAATTCACCCCTAATGAATTTTTTTTTTTTTAAATACTATTTTCTCCATATATGTTATTTATACATTTACATATACTTTTACCTTAGTGAGTATTTATATTGTCCATTTCAGTACTATTCAGGGTTGCCAGGTTTTCGCAACAAAACCCGCTCAATTTTTACTCAAAACTAGCCCAATCAGGTTTTGGAGGGGGTCCAGTCGTAAAATTTGCATTCCAGGGGGTAAAATACCGTTAAAGTAGCCCAATTCTTGGCAACACTGGCACTATTAAATATGCTTTGGAAATATTGTATACGTTAGCTATCAATAAAGCATTGTTGACTCTGGCTCTGTCGGATGTTGTTCAAAAGAGCATTACTCATCTGTGACGACAATAAAAAAGGGAAGAAAATACTGTACAGGTAGCACCAAAAAAAAAAGAGAGACACACACCCTTCAGGATATGTAAATGTGCTCTTCCTAGAAAACGGATCCAGGACTATTCAAACACCAGTGAGACATGATCCTACCTGATAATCTGTCGTCTCTTTTTAGTCACTGACAGTGACTGCACACATCTCTCATGCTGTTCTTCATCTTTCTAGACCTGTGAACTACCTGTTAGCGTCACACCTCCATTTGCAAGACGTTATGAACCAAATATGGGGGTAGAATCACAGTAACAAAAGCAAGGAAAAATACAAGCTGTATTTAATCATAATACGCGGTCTAACTAAAGAGATCTGGAAAGTCAAATATGTGTGTTTTTGTTCCAGTAGGGGGAGCTAGTGTTACAAGTCCTGGAAAGAAACAGGACAATAAAACAGTGCAAAAACCCAAGAAGGAACGGTCTTCTTTCCAAAACACTTACAACCTACATTATCTTCTCTCCAGCTTATCTTTCATCCCCTTCTTTTCCATATCAGTTATGTTTATTGGGTTGAGAGTAGCACTGCTGTCCCATAACTATGGGGAAATCCCCGTACACTCACCTCACTACTGCCATTCAGATATCCTCGATTCACAATGACATCTCACACACCATTACAGATTTTCTCACATACAGCCTTGCCCATATGGTACACACCTGCTGAAAACAATACACGAACATGACAGAGGCACTCAGATGCAGCACACACAGGTCTTACTTAATCTTTTTCATAAACAGGGAAGGGCAAAGGTTGACAAAAGCCTATGAATAGGACATTCTTCAACACCTCCATCTTTAAAACAGTACTTGAAACTAGCCTGTAAGAAAACCTTTGCAACAATGTAGCAACATTTTTGTCCTTAACTTTTAGAACAATTGCATAGCAATCAATAAGATTCAGAACACCTGTAGCAGCAAACTAGTCATATCGTTTTTTTGTTTTTAAAAAAAATGTGAGTGGCCTCGTAAAACACTACAATGATGCTAGGGTAAAGCTAGGCATTGTGAGCAAATTTTAGCACATTGCTATGTGATGGCTAGGGTATTCTGAACAGTAATAAAAACTAGATTAGGGCTGTCAAACGATTATTCACGATTAACTCAAACGTTTATTTTGTATGCGATTAATCATTTGACAGCCCTACTATAGACACAAAAACGGTTCACATCTATTATGAATGTGAGAAACTATAATGAGTAATATGGCATAATATGTCCCGCCTTCTAAATCTAAGAGCCAATCACTGATTGGTAAAGTCATTGCGTCACTTCTGCTTGTTTAGTGTGACGTCACGCATCAGCACTCCAGGTCCAAACGCTCTATCAGATGCTACAAGAAAGCAACAAACGGTGCTAATATACACTCACAATGTGATATAATACTACCAAAAAATTATAATCCCAACCTTTATCTCCATATCGAAATCCCCGATGGCCAGACAATGATTCATCTTTTATCCCCCCACCCCCCCGAGTAACCTATGAGCGGAGCCATGAAGTATTCTAACTTCTGTTTCCATAAAAATCCATGTTAAAACGACTGTTTTCGACTTCCATGTTCAGAAAAAGGTGGATAAATCGCTAAAATGTTTGTGTCTTGGCCGCTGTGAGCACAAAGACTATAGTGTACACCATAGGGTTTTTAAATGTTTATCTTAAATGTGTAATATGCATAAACAGTGCTCATAAACAGCTGTTGAGTAGTATTTTCAAGTGAAACGAGTAGAGGCTTGGGCCCAGAAACAGCATCTTACGTCACAACTTAACAAGCGGACAGAAGTCAGAGACTCGTGCTTATGACTACATATGCACATTGGCTGGTCTAGACTGAAAAATATGATTTTTAAAACAGTGTTTGAGTATAAGGAACAACATTTATGAGGCAGTTCATTTTAGATTTTGAAATATATAATTTAATTGCAAGATCAACAATCAGTTTTTGAGATTTCAGGATTCCCCCATTATTGCGATAGGACTTGGTGTTGGATGTCTGAAATAGCTGCCCGGGGGTGTTGCAAATATGGCCGCAGAGTGAACAGACTTTACTTGAAAGAGCCAGTAGGTGCATTTCTATTACTGATTTCGCGATATTTTATAAATGTTGATAAAAAACAAAAAAACAACTGCAAAATGACGGCATTTCCATTAAAAAAAATATTTTATGATTAAATTTTTTCTGTCATAAGTTATGACGACCGATGCTGGTGGGTTTATGTATATTGCAGCCATTGCACTAGCCATCAGTGATGGGAATCATGGCATTATAAATAAACAGCATTTTTTTCTTCAGTAACGAGTAATCAAACGAATTACTGTTTCCCCCGTTAGCATTACTGACAATAAAAAGTGGCGTTACTATAATATTATAGTAATTTTATTTTTCAGTTCATCTGAATGAACGCGCAGCGTACCTGTAGTTGATGAACTGTAATTCGTGAAGGCACACGAGTAGGCGCCGCTCTGTCTCACACACATGCAAAGAAAGATACAGAGCGAGACAGTTTTACATACCATGCAGAATTGACACACTACACGTAAACAATACTCTTTGCTGTATTTTCCTGTCAAAATAACAAGAGTTCCTTTGGAATTCTTCACATTTTTTTTTTTTTTTGAATTCTTCAGCTTTTAATGGGGTCATCGAATGCTAAGTTCACTTTTGCATGTTGTTTGAACATTAATGTGTGTTGGCAGTGTATGTACAAATCTACCCTATAAATGATAAAAATCCATGCAGAGGTTTTTAATTAATCTGTAAAAATTATATTCCCTTTTTCAAACCGAGCCATTCTCAGATGCCTGCGTCACACCGACAGAGGCCGCTCCCACGATAGTTGATTGACATGAGCGTTTTACCTCAGATCAGCTATAACAGTCTGCCCTCTTTGTTTCATTGCCGGAGCAGGGATGTAAGTTAGACAAGAATATCTCCGATTGAGCGATTAAGGTGTTGTGTTGCTGGATCTAATAATGAATGTAGTGGTTGTCATTTACTCCCAACATCTGAGCCACTGAAGATGCAGTAGATTGTGTGTTTGTGAAGGGAATGCACCTCCCGATCTACATATATCCGTCTATGTTCGCACTAAGCATTCATGATCCAGCTTCACTTACAGCAGAAGTGAGCACAAGGTTTTTATTTTTAATGAATCTTTGCGATTGCCTTTCCTAATAATGTGCTAGTTAGTAAGTTTAGCGGCTAAACGCGGCTAAAGTAAACAGGTGCGTCTCTCCACAGAGAGAAGAGAGGGGCGGGGCGAGCAGAGCTCATTTGCATTTAAAGCAGCCTCGACCAGAATGAGATGATTTTTGCAGAGCTCATTTTGACAAGGTAAAAAGGGTGTTGTTTTACACAACTATTGAGAATTTTGAACCAAAGTATATTAATAGACTTTTCATTAAGACCCTAAAGAATCATATCAACTTGTGGAGAATGGGCATCTGATGACCCCTTTAAGAACTGCCAGTTTCTCCGGTAGTAGGCGGAACTAATGCGCAAACGGCCATCTCATTGGCTGGCGCTCACCTATTATCGCTCCTGTTTTGATTTCAGCAAATCAGTTCGAGTGCACGCAGACAACGAGATTGATATTCATGAACCCAGCAGCTCATTAATCCTTAGGGCGTTTTATATTGCTATTAGTAGTAGAATTTGTAGTAGTTTATTTATCTCTTTAGTATTATTTTTAGTTCCTTTTCCCTTTTTTATAGAAACAGTAAATTACAAACAATATCTTAAGCCTCACCACCAGTCCTAAGTTCAGTCAATATGACAAATATGCATTTATACATGGTTATCCTAAAGTTGTAATTACTAAAGTGTAATGCTAAATTATCATGATGTCATATTATAAAGCTTGACTGACTGATGCTGTGTATATTCAGATATTTAAAAAACTGTGCCATTAAGCTTTATATATCTGGTGAGTAAATTAAAAATGTTATTCTTTTCATTTAAATTTCATTCAACATATTTAATATTCCCTGGTAATTAGTTATTTTTATGATGATGTAACTCTATAACTCTTATAATGACGTTACTATTTATGAGAAGTAACTAGTAACTATAATTACTTTTTTAAAGTAACATGCCCAACACTGCCAGCCATTATTTTTATTTTATTTTGAAGGAGACGTAGACATGGTATAAAACACAAGCATTGACTAGAGTGGGAGTGATCAGCTCTGGTGGCTGTGTCAGAACCACGCACTGCAGATGTGTGCAGTGTAAATAAGGGGTTATTCAAGCATTAATGACAAGGAAAGCCCCTTATACTTGTGAGCGGCTACGTATGAGATGTTTCTTAGAGGTTACAGAACATTAAAGAATGATCATGTGACTTATGTATGCCAAGCAAACTGTAAATGTGGAAAAAAGTTTACATTGTAGTTTTGCAAAATATTCCTTTTTCAAATTGCCTGAAAAACCCCTCATGTGAGCGTAAAAAACTTCTATATGGGACATGTATGTATGGCAGTTTTTGCAAAATTAACGCAATTACAATTTGTGCAATTTGAAGGGTAATGGAAACGCAGCTACTGACAGTAATCAGGTGGTTTCTAGAAGTTTCTGAATCTGAGTACTTCAGTGTTGCTATTTTAAACTAAAGCTACTACAAATAACTTTTTTTATCAATTAAAATAAAGTAAAAAATTAGACGACATTTTTGAAGAAATGTTGACATGGCAAAGTTTAGGATAAAATACTGAAATTAATTACCAATTACCAATAAATAAATAAAATACTCCCCTCTGCCAAATATAATACAAAATGTATAATTTAGTATTATAAATAATTTTTAAATATATTCTAAATAAATTTTAGATCATTTTTTTTCTTGTATTTCCCAAAAGCAACTAGGGCCACAAGTCTTTGTTACCAACAGAGTTAAAAAGAATTTGCGACCATCATTTGCTAACAATGCTTTTGGGAAACACACCACTGAATGGGTATTCTATGTAGTCAAAAACGCTAAGAGGTTGCAAAGGCTTTCTGAAACATTTGGAATTGAATCGGTTTGCTACTTAAGGCTGGAAAACACTATGCAACTTTTAATATCGGAACAGATTTTAAAACACTAGGCATCATATACTTGCCAACTCTGTAATAGTCACAGAGGAAAAACTAACCATCATACATTAAACCAGGGGTGCCCAAACTCAGTGCTGGAAGGCCATCCAGCTAATCAAGGATTTACTAAGCATGCTAGAAACTTCCAAGCAGGTGTATTGACGCAAGCTGGAGCTTCAAGAATGAGTTTTGGCACCCCTACACTAAACGAACTGAGGTTCACACACTAAAAAGACTTTTAAGGTTTTTCCGATCACAACAACCTCACACAAAAAAGATGCAACATGTTGCTAGGAGATGCATGACAAATGAAAACAATGTGTTCTAAAATTGGCTCAACACATCAAGCATGTTTGATCTCATCTGACTGGATGGAATCATAGTCTGAAGCAAAAAAATCTTTAAAAAGTCCATAAAAAGACTGTGACCATTATACACTATGCAATTTTCTATAAAATCTGTCAACTCAAATCTGCAGACTTTCAGCAACTAGCATGACCGTCTTCAGACTGTAAATCAGTGGAAAATCGGGGCAAAAATCATGCAGTGTATTCTAGCTATTAGTTTCTTACTTGACCAAGTAAAAACCAGCCATGACTCCATGATACCCAGGGCTCTTCAATATAACTTTGGTCCGTACTACTTACATCTATGGGATATAAATGATATAAAATATGATATAAAATAATAAATAAAAACACATCACACTGACTATTCAGAAATATGAGGAACAAGCCACAAGATTTGCAGTATCATTCATCTTAGTAGAACAAAATGTTCAGAACTAACTGCATGACAAACTTTAATTTCTAGTGTTTAGGGTTTGTTCAAATCCTTAAGTCCAATAATGATTTTTAACTTGGCAAACACCACTAATAATTACTTTTAGCTAAATTAAATAGTTATATAGTTCACTGTAAATTAAGCCTCTGCAAGTCTTCACAGTCTAACTGGGTAAAATCATCTTTAGTTCTACTGACAAGATAAAGGGGAAAGCAAAGTATGAGAAAACAAGAAACAGTCTGACAGAGAAAGAGAAAACTAGCTACAAATGATCTTTAATGACAGTCTCAAATAGGGTCAATAACCTCTCGCGTTTTTGCTCTCTGACCAATCTATGTAGTGCTGCACATCTAGCAGCACAGGCACAATGACATATCACCATTTCTGCAAAAGCCACAAAGTGCAAAAGGGAGAAAACGTCAAAGAGCAGTAACAGGGCCAGCTGTAAACCAGTCACTCTTTCCTGTGTGGGTGGTAAAAAAGGCAGAGAAAACAGAGGGGGGAAAAAAAGGGATAGATGACTTGAGGTGGTCAGATGGCAGAGAGATAGAATTTACAAAACGGAGTGAAAGACAGCAAGTGCGAAAGGTGAGATGCACCATGCTTTTCAAACGCAGGCCTTCACCCACGCTTGGCTCGGCAAACAGAGAGTTAAAAAGAACACGTGAGAAACACAGCTGAAAAACTGTGTGCACTCAAAGCATCCTAACAGTGCAGCAGGATTTTTACATTTTCTGAAAACAAAGGACACTTGTCCATGCAAAACTCCAGTGCCACTGTAATGCTAGAGTTTTCCAGATGTTTGCCAGGAAGTTGCTACGAATATTCAAAGAGGTTGTAAGATTCCTGCTTACTGTTCCAAGTCAAAAAAGCCCATCAACAAGTTATTCTGGTCTCTAGGTATGGCACAGGTCCCTCCTTCAACTTAAGTCTAGGGGATTTTTGCCAGTTTAATTGTCCACCAAATGCAAAGTCCTACGTCTGATTTCTTGGAAATGTAAAAACACACCTTTCATCAAACTGCAAGATCTGAGGTACATTCATGTGTGCAGGACATGTTACACACCACATGATTTTCATCATTCACTCACCCTCATGTTGTTCCAAACATTTATGACACAAAATAAGATAATCTTTTGTCCATTAAATGAAATCATTGTATGGACAAAAACAAAAACAGTTCTTCAAAATGGCTTATTTTGTGTTCTGCAGTGGAATGGAAGTAAATGGCAGAATTTCAGAATTTTTAGAATCTTTAAGATTAGGAGTTTAAATCTTTAAATACAGCAGCACTAGTAATTTTACACTACCAGTCAAAAGATTAATAATGTCTCTTAAAGAAGTCTCTTCTGCTCAATCAGCCTGCATTTGTTTGATCCAAAGTACAGCAAAAACAGTACAATTTTAAAATATTTTACTATTTAACGTAACTGTTTTCTATTTGAATATACTTCAAAATGTAATTAACTCTTGCGATTTCGAAGCTGAATTTTTAGCATCATTGATTCAGTCACATGATCTTTCAGAAATCATTCTAATATTCTGATTCGCCGCTCAAAAACATTTATTATTATCAGGTTAGTAGATTTTTTTCAGGTTTCTTTGATGAACAAAAAGTTCAGAAGAACAGCATCCATCTGAAATATCTTTTGAAAATCTTTTCAAATGTCTTCATCACTTTTGAACAATTTAAGCATTCTTGCTAAATAAAAGTATTCATTTCTATAATTTCTTAAACAGCAAATCAGCATATTAGAATGATTTCTGAAGGATCATGTGACACAGAAGACTGCAGTAATGATGCTAAAAATTTAGCTTTGAAATCACAGGAGTAAAATACATTTTAAAATATACTCAAATAGAAAACAGTTATTTTAAAAAGTAAAAAAAAAAAAAATCAAAATTGTAGAGTTTCTGCTGTACTTTGGACCAAATAAATGCAGGCTGGTTGAGCAGAAAATACACAGAACAATATTACTGCTTTTGCTGTATTTTGGATCAAATGAATGCAGGCTTGGTGAGCAGATGAAACTTAAAAATCTTACTGTCCAAAAACTTTTGACTAATAGTGTACTGTGTGTGCATTTAAGTTCCATGAACATTTAAACCCAACTAGAACGGTCAGTGATTAAATGTTCCAAACTTGTTGTCTTTTAATTGATTCTTTTAGTTTATTTAGGCTTAAGTAAGTGTAATTCACCAACTATTCCAATGAACACCCTCTTTTCAAGTGATTATCAGGATTAAACTGGTTTTAGAGATCAGGTCAGTGTGCAATGAGGAAATAAAGTCTCTAATCATGCACGGGGTGTGTGTGTGTATGTGTGTTTTTTTTTAGACCATCTTCAGATCTGTGCATGTGTGTATCATCTCCCATGGTGGATGGTCTACCACAATGAAAGCAAAGCCTTTGTCAAATCTCTTCCAATATACTCTGGGCGTGTTAACACCTTTATGTGGCCACAAAGACTCTCTGTTTTATATGTACATACGCGCGCACACACGCAGTCAAGCAGACACACGTAAGTGATAAACACCACAAGCTAACACGCCCTTTAAGGTGAGCAAAAAACAAGCTCAGCCTCAACACACACTTCAAGTTCCCCTCCACCCCCACATATTCACACGCACGTCAACATCAATCTCAGAAATGAAACGGGAAAATCTTTATTTCAGAATATATACAAAATGCCAGGCCCATTGCCACAGCAACCACATATGTACATCAGTGCTTTAAAACAAATTAAAAAGGAAATAATCAAAATTCAATTAGAAAAAAAGATGAAAGTGTGTACTGAATGTTCATTATAATAACTAAAATGCACTTTTACAGTGCTCAGTGTCAAAACACATAATAGGAAAAACTCCAGGTGTCCCCCAAACCCAAATGTCTTCCCTCTTTCTGTGTTTGTGGTAAACCAGCACTGCGCCTCATTTCAAAAGGCAGCAAAACAGCTGTAGAGAGAATCTGTTGTTTTTTCATCCTTTATTTTTGCACTGTATTTGTTCCTACTGTGTTTTTTTTGCTATGTAAAGCGACTCTAGAATGTAAGCATAATTTGTCAAAATGTTTGTAAAACTACATAATCAAGTACAAAAATATACATTTAGCTTAATGAATCATTTTAAAAAGTCTGAAAATCCAAATGAAAAATTAAAAATATACTTCAAAAGTAATACTAAATTACTGAAGTTGTGATGTTTCAGACAAAAAAAATTAGTCCTTTTAGACTACTAATTACAGACCTTTTTTAACTTTCCAGTGTAATGGTTAGCTGTAAATAAATAAAAAAAATAGAAAAAATACAAAAGTATAAAGTATTATATGGGGAACAAGATAAAATAGCTGTCTCAGTGCTTTAAATAATTTCAGGGCTCAAACGTACAAACCATCTGAGTGTTGACGTCTTAAAGTTCACATTTTGCTAAAACTATGAACACTAATCTATTCAGTTCATTCTATATATACTATTAACCATTCAGTCAGACAATGTCTCGATTTAGGCTTTGAAATATGGCCAAAATTGTGGCTGTGGCGTTTTTTAAATGTATAAAATTAAATGAACCTGAGTTGCAAAACACCTAGAGGGTTCAAATTTCAGTTTGGTAGATGTTTAAAAGGTGTTTTTTAAAAAAAAGTCAGTCTCGAGTAAAAGCTTTCCTCTGATTCGCTTTGACTATATCATCTGGAGAGGGTGTGTTGAAAGAAAACGGGGTGATGTGATGAAGAGGCAGACACTGCACTCGTTCTTTCACTCTCTCCATTTGTCTGCTGTATAAGAAAGCGCTATGAATCGCTCTATTGCGCCGACTCTTCTCGTATCTCACAGGCACGCACATCGCCACCGCAAAATTCGATGGTTTAACACGCACACCTTTTTTCTGACTATCAGAGATGTGGGTAAAACCCGACAGGGTTGGTGAGCGACCGTCGGGAGACGTTTGGGACATGAGTGCACTAAGATCAACACTCTGATTTAAGCTTAGTGGGCGGGGCTTAGGCACAGCGGCTGCTGATTTGTTTGATGCTTGCTGATTAGACTTATTTTCACTCTTGCATGTTGGAAGTTGCAACCCAAGTGACGTTTGGTGTTGGGACAAGAGGTCGGACAGGGATGGTGCCTCTGAAAAGCCAGGAGGAGCATTTGCAGCAGATGCATGGATAGGCTTTTGAGGACATGCTGTATGTGAATTATGTGCATTTTGGAGTCCAGGCAAACTTTCACAGAGTTTAGGACTGTTGTCCTGATGCTCTTGGATAAGCTCAGCCAATGAAAGGCTTCCAGAGCTTTTTGCTTGTCCTGGTACTCCCAAAGGTGCACTACTTTGTAGGACAGAGCTCAAACTTCCCAATGAGACAGGAAGAGGGGCGGATGGCTTGGAATCCTGCAGTGCTAGTCTACTGAGA
Source organism: Labeo rohita (assembly GCF_022985175.1). Classification (NCBI taxonomy): domain Eukaryota; kingdom Metazoa; phylum Chordata; class Actinopteri; order Cypriniformes; family Cyprinidae; genus Labeo; species Labeo rohita. The sequence goes on along the minus strand of NC_066891.1, from coordinate 10,632,496 downwards.
GAGCAGGTTAAAAGAGAAGAGGATGTCACACCCAGACCAGCTGGGACCGACGTGCCCAAAGAGAGACCAGAGGAGAGTCTCGCACCAGAGCCAACGGACAAACCGGAAATAGGTGGAACACTAGGACCCTGAGAGAGCACTGTAGAAAGTGGGGCAGCAGGACCAAGAAAAGAACCAAAAGGACTGGTAGAGAGGGGAACCGTGTTATCCAATGAGAAAGCAGTGGAGGGAATTAGAGGTGGAACATTTGTACACTTCTGTTCATGCTCAGCTATTAGTTGGGCCAGTGAACTTTGTCCTAAAGTGGACTGCCCACCATCGCCACCTAAATTCTGACTCGAAACCACTTTTAAATGGTCATTTCCCAAGCCAGGGGGAGGATTCAGAGCAGCAGGTATGGATTTGGTTGAGTCAGGGATGGCTAACAGATCACTGAGGTTGTAAGATTGGTCTTGTTTGCACGAACGTGCACTTGATAGAGTCTTAGTACTATTGTGTGAGCGAGGAAATAAGGCTCCTTACCTTACGAGGGCCAATTGAAGTCAGAGAGTGCAACCGAGAGGATGAGGAAGGCGATCAAATTTCATTGGTTAGCCGAGACCACAGAGAAAGCAAGAAAAAGGCAATACATTATACAATGTAAAATTAAGCACATCAACGATTAAAAGCTAAAAAAAACATCAGTTGAAGCACAGAGAAAAATTTGTGTTACATTTTTATTTTTTATAATTATAAGTTAAAGAAGAAAGTACTCTATAAATAAATATTTGTATTAGTCTTCTTAGTGATCTTTTTATTAGTATTTATGTGTGTATATATATATATATATATATATATAAAACAGTATAATAGTATTTATAAACATATAAATATCATATCATAACCAACACTGAACTTTAGTTACAGACAGTGTTGGGGAAAGTTATTTTTAAAAGCAATGCATTACAATATTGCGTTACTTCATTAAAACGATACTGTATTACTTAGTTAATTTTAGTGGAAAGTAATGCATTACATTACTTTTGGATTACTTTTTGTCACCTGAGCAGGGCCTGCTTATTTATTTTTATTAACAGAAAACCCAAAGTTATATTTTTGGCAACTGTAAAGGCCCTTATGTAAAAACACAAAATTTTATTTGAATATATTTGAAAAAGTAACTCAGGTATTTCATTGTAAATTGAAAAGTAATGCATTACTTTAATAGTTACTAGTAAAAAGGATTGATTATGTAAAAAAAAAAAATACAAAATTAATGCATTATTATTTATTTATAGCCTCCAAGATTTTAGGTTCTCCCCAGTTTTGGAAAAACCCTGGAATTTAGCACTTTCCCCTGAGACCTCATGCCCACTTTGTTGGGTGTTTTTTTATTTCCATCTGTGGTCTTGTTGGAGTGGTTTTCATTTTCATTTTAGATTGAAATACTTAATAGGACACATTTTTAAGTGGAAGTAACATTGATGTATTCTGGGTAACTAATGGCTATAAGGGTGTGTAGGGTTTTTTTTTTGGTGATGTGTATTGGTTTTGGGTGGAAGGGCGTGTGTGTGTGTGTGTACCTTTCTGTGGTGCAGCTGTGGTGATAGGCTCGGGATGTGGGTTAGTTCTGGCTGGAGGGGTGTGTGTATTGGTGTTCTCCTCAGTTAGGATAAAATCAAGAGCTCTGTGAGGGTCACAGTCATATTTCAGAGCTGCCTGAGTCAGTGTGGAGTCTGGAATTGAATCTCCAAGCACAGCTCTCATCTGATCCAAACAGGAATACAAGCGACCTGTTCACAAACAAACGAACAAACAGGAAAATAAGAACTGATAAAAACATACACAAAATATTCCCAATAGATTATCACGGTTTATTTGCTATAGTTTAGAAAATGGTAATAAAATATGATAAGAACTCAGAGTCTGTGTCAGAACAAATTCATCTTGATAATGTCAGATAACTTTGATAGAAAGGTATATAATGAATTAGGTTGAATAGCTGTCAGCTGTTAAATTTAAGTAAACAATTAGATAATACCAATTTAGGTCATGTCCAAACGATGCTTAATTTTGTTCAGTCTGTGGTGTAAAAAGGTGGAATTTGCAACTAAAGGAAAAACACTTCAGCAAAACATGGTCAGGTCAAAGTGTCTTCATAATTTTTGGTCCCACATTTTTACCAATTTTACTGGTAGTCCATTGTATGAAGAATTTTTTGGGTATAGTATGTCACAGTTTACTTTATAAAAACTACACTACCATTCAAAGGTTTTTGGGGTCAGTAAGATAAGACGCTGTTCTTTTAAACTTTTTATTCATCAAAAAAATTTCAAAAATGTACCACAACGGTTTTTAATAACATTGATAATAAGGAATGTTTCTTGAGCACCAAATCAGCATATTAGAATGATTTTTGAGGATTATGTGACATTGAAGACTGGAGTCATGTCTGCTGAAAATTAAGTTTTGCCATCACAGAAATTAAATTGTAACAATATTTAACTATTTTACTGTTTTACTGTACTTTTTATTAAAATAAATGCAGCCTTTGTGAGCATTAAAAGCCTTCTTTCAAAAATATTTTTAAAATTGTACCAACCATGGATGGCAGTGTACATATGCTTAAAAAAATCTGTTAGTTTTAGGGTTGTCTGAACAACTAGTTGATTAACCTGTCTTATGGAAGCTGGTTAAGTTGATTTAGTCTTACCAATCCATTGAGTTTAACAGGGAAACTGATAACTATTTTGCCTTTTTTCCACCAAAAACAAAATAAAACAGGGCATAAAAGAAGAACATAAATCTTACAGCAACAAAAAAGAGATTAACAAATTAAATAAAATAACAGGAACACAGTACACTGTACAAAATATTATCTTGATGGCTATAAACTTTACATAAACATCATTCTGAAAGTCTACAGTAGCCACAGACTTCTAGGCTGCCCTCTAAAATCCTCTTTGAGAAGTTACATCTGTATATTTAAGCCCTTTAAGGATTTACTATTAAAAGTATTAAAGCTAAAAAAAAAAAAAAAACCCTACACAGACTTACTAGCCAGCTAGCCAACTAAGTGACCATCTTAACCCATAAAGTCAGAGTGTACCTTGCTGTAGTGGGTCTAGTGTACTTGTGATGGTGGGAGAGGTTGGCATCTCTTCTTCCTCCTCCTCATATTCTGCCTCTTCCAGGGTCTCTACATGTCGAGCTTGCCTTGAGTCTTGACGCGAGTAGATAAACTGTGCGGCTACGAAAAACATGAATCCACAAACATCTCCTTAACAGACAAAACTTAACATCATTACTATACACAGTTATTTATTCAATATGTAAATGAATATGGGATTTTTGGGGGGTTTTTTAGACAAATTTTTTGATAAAAGGCACTGCAATGTGTCATACAAGCCAGTGAAATTCATAGGTTACTGGGTTCAAACCAAATCTTTTTATCAATGTAATCAAGCAAATATGGCCAAAATGAAGTGACCGTGGACCACAAAACCAGTCATAAGGGTCAGTTTTTTGACATTAAGATTTATACATCATCTGAAAGCTAAATAAATAAGCTTTCCATTGATGTATTGTTTGTTAGGACAATACTTGGCCGAGATACAACTATTTGAAAATCTAGAATCTGAAGTTGCAAAAAAAAAAAAGTTCTTAATGCATATTACTCATCAAAAATTAAGATATAGCTACAGTAAAAAATGTACAAATATTTTCATGGAACATAATCTTTACTTAATACCCAAAAGATTTTTAGCATAAAGGATCATTTTGACCCATAGAATGTATTGTTGGCTATTGCTACAAATATACCCGTGCTACTTACAACTGGTTCTGTGGTACAGGGTCATGCAGGTGATAATTAAATAAACAATCTTCAATCCAAAAATATATATTACATTAGGAATGTTTTAAAATTGGGGTTTATGACTGATCTAAATGACTGACATCCTCATAACACCGGATTTATACATTTATTTAATACTAAACACAAACCAGTGGCAGGAGATATGCAGTAGTCATCTTCCACCGACTGCCCGTACATGTCATCATCCTCAAAGTCTATGAACAAGAAAGAACGAGAGACAATTCTGTTATATTCCTAGTTAGTTAAAGCAACCCTGCTGCATCAACAAACGGAAAAGCATTGATGGGGCCAAAAAAGCTTTGCTTAGTCAGCCTCTCCACCTGAAGCAATGCAACAAGAGTTATAAACAAAACAGACTGTCAAAAGGCACAAATACAGGGTTAAAATAGAGTAAACGTATGAATACTGACAAGAAAAATAAGCCACATGTTAGTTTGACTTATATAAGCTAAAAAACTGATTTGTGCTCACCAAAATATAAAACGATACAAAAGCAAGATGTAATGTAAGTGTTGGCTGTGTTTACTACTACTAGATAATACTATTTAAGTTTAAAATCACAGAACTTGTTGTCAGGTTCCCAGTACAGCTGTTACCATCTGAAATAGTGACACGACAGCAGTCTGTCATAATCTGCAGCAGTGAACACTGCATAAATAAACCAGCTAACTAGCAATCATACAGGCCTCTTTACATACAAGCGGTTAAATATCATATTTCCTCAATATACCTTCGTCGTAGTTATAACCTCGGACATTCCTGTGACGGGACATTTTTAGTTCGACGGCGTTCTTTCACGTAAACAAAGTACGCGAGGCAAGAAATCAATTGTCAGTGTAAAGTTTAGGCATGCGACTCACTCCACCGCCGCCATGTTTACGGCCATCAGAAACAGGACAGACGCGCATGCGCAGTGAGAAAATACGCGGTCTGTAAAAGTAAATAGAAATGTGAAAGCTTCTAAAAGGAGATTCGAGATTAAAAACTAGGATTTAAGCGGATATTATAGTTAACATGGTAAATTTTGTACATTTTAATTTTGTGTATCAGAAAATATAGAGACAAAGTTAACTTTTTGTTCTACAGTGTGAATTATTTAGCCTTTATAAGTCAAGCATGAATTAAAACACTGACACGTGTGACATTGTGTAGCCTGTCAAAATAAATTTATGATGAGATGAATTTTGACAGTTGGGGAACCACTTACAATGGGTTTTCCAAATATAGGTAGGTACAATGTGTATATGTTTCACTTATTGTCATATTGTCATGTGCTTAATTGATCTTTTGACCTCCATACAGCTGCCCAAGAGGAGAAAAATCCCCTGTAAGGTTTATCTGTCCTTAGAACACAAGACTCAGCAGCTGCAAAACCTACTCCTGGAAATCACCTTCAATCTTCCTCCTCCTCTCTGCTGTATCAGATTTTTTAGGATCTTGATCTTTCAGTTTTAGTACTTTACAATGACCCTAAAACTGGTGAGGAAAATCAGCTCAGTTCCCTGTATGTATTGTCTAGTTCTGGCCAACAGTAAATTAATTTGATTACATCGAATGTCTTACAAGTCAGGAATACTTATAATGTATGAATTAGTTGTTCTGTACAGCAAGTACTGGTACAGAGACATAATGAGAGAGATTTAACCACAGTCACTAATCTCATACTGTTTGTCCTAAACAGGTTTCATTCACATCTGCATGACATTTAAAACTTTGAGTGCATGTCTAAATTTAGCTTAAAAACAAACTCAGCACTGCAGATATACAGATGCTTCATGCTTTCTTAGAGTGACCCAGATATATCAAGTCTACAGAGTGGGTTGCGTAGAGATGGGTGGGAGGGGTTCTTTCCATGTGCAAAAAAAGCAGCCCAATCTCAACTTTTTCGTGGGGTGGTGATTTCATATTAATTTGTACAATGTAATTTTTTATGGGAAAAAAGTAAGCATGGAGGTCCACCCCTAAATCTAATCGTTATACGAAAATGTAGGAATGAGATGTGTGAAGTCATATAAATTAGCTATAAATTCGGGAAAATGTAAACTAGATACGAACTGCCATGAGAGTTGTATAAAAATAAAAAATAAACATGAACCACCCCTAAACTTGACCATCAGTGGAGCATAAACAAATTGAAAGGAAAATATGAATGTGCACAAATTCATATGAATCAGCCACCAGTTTGCAAAAACATTAACTAGTTGTCAATTGTCATTTGGGTGCATTGTAAAAAAAGATTCAATGCATGACATATATGCATAGTTACTTTGTGTTTTCCTGCTATTGTTGACTGAATAAACTAGCAACTAGTAGAAAACAAAACAGGACATAAACATTTGATTGACCCATGATTCACCTCCGGTGTGGTGTGTGTGTAGTGGGGGATGTTTCATTCACTGCATCCTCCTAAAAAGTGTTACCCACAGGTTGTGTCGGTGGCTGGGTGCCATGGTGGAGGAAAGTAGGGGGACAGAAATAACATTTATCTTTTTATTTAGGCCTTAAACGCAGGTCAGTCTCACACATCATTAAGTCTGTAGTCTGTATGTGGTGTCTGTTTCCAGATTGACTCACATTTATTCTGAGGTCACAAACATGCTGCAATGGAAAACTGTGCACTTTAGCATCATCATGCAGATGCACTTACATTAAGTGATTCTCCTTGTGCATTTGATGTTTCTAGACATACCTCAGACATGCATTTGAGTGGGGGGCAAAAGGGTTAGAGAGAGTGATGAATCATCCAGTTAGTTGTTGCAATTAACTCAGAAACCTCATGATGTCATAGGACCTTACAAATGAGCAAGCAGCGATTACCGGGGCTTAAGTGCTTTAGAAATTTAAGCACATAAGGAAAAAAACATTATATATTATTTAGCAAACCTATAACCACCTAAATCAATTATTAAAAAAGCATTTTTGTCAAATCTAGGTGAAATATGATGTTTTTGTAACATTTATGACTGTTATAGTGCCAGCTGTGGTCCGATCTCCCTGAAACTTTGCATCCTTGTTTAGAATCACCTGTCGCATGTGCTCAGTGGGTTTTGTGAAATTTTGAGTTTTCATGGCTTTTAGGTATATGTGGACAGGCCCCTTCTGACAATTTTTTGAGATATGCAAATGTCCCCATAGACACTTGTGACACCTTTTATGTTGATAGGCCAAATGGTTGCCTAGTTATAGCCATTTTATGATTTTTTTCCCTCTTATAGAAGTGGCCAATCTATGTGATTTTTTTCCTTTGACCTCAGCTTGAGTTCTTACATAAGTGTGCCAAGTTTGGCAAAGATATTTCATTGTGTTAAGAAGTTACAGGGATTTTACTAAAAGTGGCCTGCCCCCTTCAAACGTTTTGCCGTCCCTTTGTCACGGGGAGTCAAAAGTTAAGTTGGATAATTATTGATATTCACTCTCTAGAGAATGTTTCTGCACTGGTTTGGTTCTGATCAGACGAAAAATCTAGGACTAGTTCGCAAAAGTAGGTTTTGCAAAATGCGAAATACCCGAAAATTTTGCTCACGATCGAATCGGTGTGCGTTTTGTCCGGCATGAGCCAAGGATTCCAACAACATAAGACATTTGAGCCTGCGCCGAAAGCCCCGTTCACACTACAAGCGACAGGCACCAACAAAGCTAGTGTGAACGCAGCATTAGTCGTAGGCTCGAATGTCTTATGTTGATGGAATCCTTGGTTCATTCCGGACAAAACGCACACCGGTTCGATTTCCGGGTATTTCGCATTTTGCAAAACCTACTTTTGCGAACTAGTCCTAGATTTTTTGTCCGATCAGAACCAAACCAGTGCAGAAATATTCTCTGGAGAGTGAATATCAAATATTTTTAAAAAGTTTAACTTTTGACTCCCCGTAACAAAGGGACGGCAAAACGTTCGAAGGGGGCAGGCCACTTTTAGAAAATCCCTGTAACTTCTTAACACAATGAAATATCTTTGCCAAACTTGGCACACTTATGTAAGAACTCAAGCTGATGCTGCGTTCACACTAGCAGCAACTTCAGTGGCTTGCGACGAGGTTGCTAGTGGGCGTTCTCACTACTGGTTGCTTTGACAGCGAATCAGGTTTCTTTCTGCTAAATACAAACATTTTGGAGGCAAAACACTAAATATAATATAAATATAAATTAAATCTGTACATACAAACAAAAACGAATGAGAAGCATAGCCTATATTTTTCCATTGCGTATGTTTATCTATGGCTGAGAGGAGAACGATCATGTGAGCTCTACCGTCTTCTTTCCTATTGGCTGTCGCTCCCGAAAGTCGCTCATCATTTGCATAAAGTTGAGGGATTTCGAACTTTGTCGCATCGCTGGACACGCCCCATTCGGTCGCCAACGTCGCTGTAGCTGTAGCTCTCCACTGAAATGAATGGGATCGTGTCGCTTTGTCGCTGCCTGTCGCTTGTAGTGTGAACGGGCTTGAACGGGGCTTTACGCCTGATGGGCGTGTCCAGAATGTTTGAATTTAGCGGCAAGAAACCTGATTTGCTGTCAAGGCAACCAGCAGTAAGAACGCCCACTAGCAACCTTGTCGCCAGGACAGAAGTCGCTGCTAGTGTGAACGCATTTTGATCGCTGTAGCGCCCCCGTCAGGCCGATTGTAGCCGGGCGAGCCTAGGTCACGTTGTAGGCGGTGTGAGTAACTTTACTACCATCCCTCCAAGTTTCCTCCGGTCTGCACGATCAGTTTTACGTGGAAATCGCTGGCTTGAACTCTTAATAATACTCAGTTTTTGGAATTTAGTTTTCTGAAAATTGAATGTAGTTTTAGATTCTCTGAACTTGATATTAGGTTATCTAAGGAATGCAATCCATACATTTTATGTGTGGCTATTACTGTATGCCACCACATCAAATAGTGACACATTTTAGTTTGGGATACGTTGTGTAATCTTGTCATAAATCGCCTGTTACCTCATAGGGAAGTAGACTATTAAAATAAAATGGCGCCTGTGTAAGTGTTTTCTCTTTTAATAAAGCACCCCCGCAATAACCCCTCCTTGTTCTGCAATGGAATGGATGGATGAGCGCACTCGGCAGGCGCGCAGACACAACAGGGGCGCGTTCACGAGCTACGAGCTCTGCTGAGCACGTGAGCGTCAGTGGTCAGAAACAATGGTTCGCGCTGACCGATATGATAAGCGACGGTCACAATATGTCAACCAAGTGAGCGCAATGAACAGACGACCTGTAAAACAAAATATACAGACCACAGCCCTCAAGAGTGTGTGACAGAGTGAGTTTGCTGGTTACCTCCTCGATGATTATGCAATTACGCAGACTATCACATGGCAACAGGTTGGACATGTCGGAGAACTTAAACAAGCTGCGCTACTTTTCCATCCAGACAAATAACCTGACCGTGACTTTCAGTAACAAAATGTGCCATATGTATTGTGTAACCTGACACAAATGAAATTATTTACAACCCAGAGGTGGTACATTTCTGGAAAAGGAAAAGCGAAACTGTTCTAAGCCGAGGAAGGCGAGAGAAGTGGAAAAAATCTGTTTCATTCAAAGGAAACAACAGAACATCGCATTTCGAACGAATAAAACATCATTATGTTTTCTGAGTAACTGGCTTTCCAGAACACCTGCATCATAGGATACTTTAAAAAGTACCGCAATCGAATGATGTGATGGTTCTGAAACTATTCATACTAAAATACTCTGTCATTACTAAAATACATTACCAAAATATTCTCTCAGTGTTTTCTCACTAATATTACTGAATCCACATTTCGAAACATACGGAGACGGTCCCATTCTGAACCGAATCTTATGAGTCGGTTCGTTTTAGTGAATCAAAAACATAAGGCGCCCTATGAAGTTCGTTTCTGGGTAATTGGGTAATTGGTTTTCCATAACTGAACACCTGCATTTTAGGATCTGGAACTTTAAAAAGTACTTAAATCGAATGATGTGATGGTTCCAAAACATGTATTCGTTCATTTTTCTAAAATACTCTTTCATTACTAAAATATTCTCTCAGAGTTTTCTGCACTTATATTACTGCAGAATCCACATTTCGAATTTGGGAACTTTTAAAAGTACCGCAATCAAATGATGTGATGGTTTTAAAACATATAAGCTATTCGTTCATCTAAACTACTCTGTTACTACAATATATTTCTTAAACATTCTCTCAGTGTTTTCTGCAACATTCGGAGACGGTTCGGTCCAATTGTGAACCGACTCGTATGACTCGGTTCGTTTTAGTGAATCAAAATCATACCGCGCCGCTATGAAGTTCGTTTCTGGGTAACTAGGTAATTGACTTTCCATTACTGAACACCTGCATTTTAGGATTGGGAACTTTAAAAAAGTACCTCAATCAAATGATGTGATGGTTCCTAAACATGTAGCCTATTCGGTCATCTTTACTAAAATACTCTGTCATTATTCTCTCAGTGTTTACTGCACTGATATTACTGCAGAATTCACATTTCGAAACATTTATGACTTTTATGACTCGGTTCGTTTTAGTGAATCAAAAACATACGGAGCCCCTATTAAGTTCGTTTCTGGGTAATGGAGTAATTGGCTTTCCATAACTGAACACCTGCATCTTAAGATTGGCAACTTTAAAAAGTACCGCAATCGAATGATGTGATGGTTCTGAAACATTTATTCATTCATCTTTACTAGAATGCTAAATTACTCTGTCATAAAATACATTAATAAAACAGTCATTACTAAGTACATTACTAAAAAATACATTACTAAACACGTTGTGATGGTTCTAAAACATGTACTACTCTGTCATTACTTAAATGTTCTCTGAATGTTTTCTGCAGTCGAATTCTTAAATAAATGACTCTTAAGAGTCGAATCTTTTTAGTGATTCAAAAACGCTGAATCAGTTATCCTCGTATCCCTCTAGAAATATAAAGCATCGTAAAGGCTCCTGAGACTTAAGTCAATCAGTTTCATCAGTCAATTAAATCAAATTAATCAAAGTTAATGGCTGGTTGTTGTTTTAATAAAATGTGATCAGGTTTTTCAGTATTTTTATTTGAAATACAGTTACCATCATTGACAGATTTGCATTCACGGTGTTTCTAAAATGTCTGGTAAATATTTAGGTTTGCATGGAACACGTTTTGAAAGAATTGTGTTAAATGTATGTATGATACACTCGCAAACGATCTTATCATTCGTCAAATAAAATAAGAAATTTATTTTTAATCAACATGATTTTCCACAGTGTTTCATATTCAAGAAAATCAAACAGGATTCGCGAACCAAAGGAATCGCGAAATTTCTTTGCGATTCCATCACTCGCTACAGCACAGCCTCAGTACCGCAGAGGATGCCCGGACCCCTCACGCTCTGTTTCCCCCTGTTTGCCAAACTTTCACTCCCACTCCGAGTCCACATTGTCCTCGAAGAAGCCCGCTGCCACCCCTCCCCGTGTTTTTACCTCGAAAAACACAATATAATTGTTCCAAAAGAACAACAGTGAACGATTAGCGCGGACCTCTCCCTCAAAAGGCGCTCTGATATCTGAATAGTAGAGCGGATGTGCGCATGCGCACAACCCGAGGCGCCAAATTTAGCGGGAGGGAGAGACAGCCCTAGCTTTGTCTGATGGATCTGTTTACAATATCGCACACTCCGTAGAGAGCTTAATATCGGCACTTCCTCCTCGAAGAGGAGCTGACAGCACTCCACTTCAGAACACTTGAGCCAAGCGCACTCATCATCACTTGAATCACTCTTGAACAGCGGGATGGCGAGGCGGCACAGACACAGGTGAGTTTTAAGAGTTACGCATTTTGATGAGAACTTTGATGAGCGCATGTATTTCCTTTTTATTACGAGTCTGCGCTCCACAGCCACATGCGGGCATTTAGACACAGGACTAGACATCTCGTGCTGGCTTCATTACATATACTAAATGCATGCTTAGAAGTGCAGCGCTTGTATTTAGTTGCATTTTGACAAACGCACCCATCTCTCCGCGCAATAGTTGAGCCGCGGAGCTGTGAACAGGTGGATGGCATGTGCGCTCCCCGCTCTCTCCAGCGCGGTGGTCTCGCACTCGCGTTCATTTAAATTTTCAGTCACTCACCGTGCTGGACAGGTTACTGTGAGATTCGGTACTTCCCCATAAAATACACACTCGTTATGATTCAGAAACAATGGACGGGAGTTACAATGTAAGCGGCGACGTAACTTAGTGTGCTTGAAAAAAATAGCGGGCGACTGCAGAAACATCTCGGCATGTTCGCGTGTTAGTTTTTTTTAACTGTTCACGAGTTTTTTCATGGAAGTAGTTCAGCGTTATAACGTGTGGATTAATTTTTAAGATTATAAGTAAGCCGGATGGATTATATTGACTGAGTTTTCTAAATCCGCCTTACAGTTGTCGGATTTGGAATAACAAGTATTATAGTCTTAAAGGGATAGTTCACACAAAAATTAACAGACATGTCATCATTTAGTCAGCCTCATGTTGTTTCAAACTGAAAGGACTTTCGTTTTAGCGTCGGACGAAAAAAGAAGATTTAGGGAAAATCTGACAGCTCGGTCACTCTTTACTTTTACTGCATCCTTTTTTCATACAATGAAAGTGAATGGTGACAACGGCTGTCATCCTGCGTAATATTTCTATTTTAAGAAATGCTCATTTTTTGCATGCACACTCTCTTTAAGTTTGTGTTTCATACTGTAGAGCTATCATGCACTTCATAAGCATGTGCTTTTATAATAAACACAGACAGTAGGTTACAAAATGAGGCGTTAGATCATGACAAACTCATACTGATGTTAAAAAAATCCTCTAAGCCACAGTTGGACTATTTTGACAAATATTTAAATTCACACGTAACGTTACAGTTAGTCAACCCTCAGTGCTCGCTAAAATGAAACTGTATCTATTTGACTACATGTTTGTTTTATTTCAGTGAACTAGGTGCGTTTTGACTTTTACATTTCCAGTTAAATACTTATAGTCGAGGCGGTGAGCAATAACCTTAATCTTTAGTTTTAAGCGCTGCCTTTAAGAATAAACGTGAGGTTTAAAAGTACATAAACACGCATACACCTGTGGCACAAAAGCCAGGAGAACATTGTTCTCCATGTCTGCCTGTGCTCCATCCTGATTGGTCGAGAGCCGGCCAGGTGAGATGGTTTTGACAGAACCTGTGCAGGTCTGAACACGATTTCTATCACGAAACAGTGCCAGTCCACGCACACGCTCGCTTGTTTCTGTGGAAACCAAAAACATCAGAACAGGTTTCTCTGAGCGTGTCCCCCCTGCACCCTAACCTGCCGGCTGTACTGGTTCATCAACTCTAGTTTTGTGTTGACTGTGTTATCGCTTAATTTTTCTATAACGCGTGATAGACGTATGGGGGTGAAAGGGTGTTTTTTTTTTTTTGTTGTTTTTTTCACATATGTCAGCAACATGTATCTAACATGTTCATGAGGATCTGCTACTGTCCCCCACTCCCTTATTGCTTTTTTCCTCATCCTTTGTGTTTGCTTTTGCTGTTTCACTATTTATCCCCACCCCCTTACTACTCTGCTCTCTTTATCTCACAATCTATAATTTTCTCCCCTCCAGTGTTTACAGTAGCGACGAGGATGATGATGATGTGGAGATTTACGATCATGACTACGATGGTCCTCATGCCAAGACAGGAAAACGCCACCTCGGCAAGACACGCTGGACCCGTGAGGAGGTATTTGTTTAAATTTAACCCTCTGGTCATACTTAAAAAAATATTATTGTTACAAATGAATACTCACAAATTAATTATATATATTAAACATGCATTAAAAGAAAACAAAATAAAAAATATCTTAAAACATTATATTATATATCTATTTTTAGCACAACTATTATATAAGGTGGGTCTTGCACCTACCAAGTTTTAAATTTTTGCCTAATTCTTGGACTTTCTTGACATTTTTGTAATAATGTTTTAGTTACTTTTCTTTGATGTTGTATCCTGTGTATTAACAAATTTACCTACTGTATTTGCATTTATTTTAGACGATAACCCCTTATTTGTCATGTATTGTTTACCAATGCATTTTATTATGTATTCAACGCTACGGCATTGTTTTTTTTCAGGATGAGAAGTTGAAGAGGCTGGTAGAGCATCATGGCTCTGAAGACTGGAAAGTCATTGCCAGCTTTCTGCCTGTGAGTGTGTGTGTTTGTGTCTATGATTGTTTAAGTGTGCATCCACATATGTGGCTTGTGTATTTAGGCTTTAGGGGGTTAAGTTAGGTTATGTTAGGTGTGGTGTTTTATATATGTGCATTTGCATGTGAATAGCCAAAGGATCAGGTACTGTCGAAGTGTGTGCACGTTTTGGAGAATTTTGCATAATTGGGTATTCCTCATTGGTTGGCCTAGTTTGGAACAGAGTCAAGTGGGGGGGAGATATGGCAGGGTTTCAGAATCCACTGTGCACCTGCATGCACACACGGATGTACAAACACACACACACACACACACACACACACAAATGTGCACTCAGGTAGAAACATATGTTCACATACAAATTCTCAGGCACAAAAACACACAGTACACATGCACACAGACACTACTTTTAGATATAGATTTCTTAGCGTCAATCTTAAAACATGAACAAGAATTAGAAACTAAAGTTGTTTCATTTCTGATTCACTCTGTGGGGTTTCCGAAACACCTGGGATCTCACGTGCATAACACTAAAATTGTATTAAACACAACAATTTACTTTAATTCAAAATCCACACCGCATTGACAACCCAAAATTAGTTTCCATTCTCTGTTAGCTAACTGTAATTGTGTGTGTGTGTGTGTCACAGAATCGCACAGATGTTCAATGCCAGCATCGCTGGCAGAAAGTCCTCAACCCTGAACTTATCAAGGGACCATGGACTAAAGAAGAAGACCAACGGGTAAGACATCTACAGTTTGACACACAATATTCATACCACAACCAATATGTTACCTCAGATAACCAAAACACAGCCACAGGATTGCAGTTACAAAACCAACTAATCCGCATACAACCAGGAGAAAGTTAAGGGGGAAAATAAAGATCCATTAAGTGAGTGTTGTGTTGTAATGATTAACTGGCAGGACCAGGTGTTTCTCTATTTATCGTCGTTTTTATGACCCAGCAGAAGTCATTAGCAGGTGTATTCTGCAGATATTCAGAATAATACCACTATCTGTATCTGTGTGCAATCCTAAAACACTTATGCAATGTTAGTTCCCTTTCTCTCTGGGTTTGTGCTGGGCTGTTTAACACCCCTCTTTCAATTCTAACCTCCTTTTTCTTTTCCCGCACTTCTGACCTCTAACTCTTTATCTCTATGTTTCAGGTGATCGAGTTGGTTCAGAAATACGGCCCCAAACGTTGGTCTGTCATTGCGAAGCACTTGAAAGGGCGAATTGGGAAGCAATGTAGAGAGCGCTGGCACAATCACTTGAACCCTGAGGTGAAGAAGACCTCCTGGACTGAGGAGGAAGATCAGATCATCTACCAGGCGCATGAGAAACTTGGAAACCGATGGGCTGAGATTGCCAAGCTACTTCCGGGAAGGTAAAGAAACATTACTTGGAGGCTACACTATATGTATTCATATGTGATAACGTCAATCTAATATTACATTCTTAAATTCATCAGAACCGACAATGCCATAAAGAACCACTGGAACTCCACTATGCGGCGGAAAGTTGAGCAGGAAGGCTACCTGCAGCATGCCGCTAAAGTCAGCCCCACTCCGCTAAACAACAACTTCGCTAAATCTCACCTTCTGAACTACAATCAGACACCGACCAATACATCCATGCCTGCCTCTTCTATGAGCAATCAGTATCCGTACTACTCACTACTGTCTGACTCACAACGGGTACGAGTAACCTTATCGCACAAATGTTTACTATTGAAATAATGGTATTGCTAGCCATAGAGTTAAAGTTATAAAACAGTGTTTCGATACCCTTTTTTTTCTTGTGTACAGGTGCCATTTCCACTTGCTGTTCAGTTGAACATCATGAACATTCCTCAACATGGCACTGCTGCTATCCAGGTAACGGAAAAGCAAATGACACAAATGACAACCCTTATATTCATCAAAAAATCCCCCAAAAATGTATCAAAGAAGCCCTAATGGCTGCTGGGAAAAAATAATAATAATAATAAAAAAAAAAAAAAAATCTATATATATATATATATTTTTCTTTTTGGTTTTGTTTTGTTTCGTTTTTTTTTTCAGCAGCCATATATATATTTAGTCCTGCCAAACTATTAATCACGATTAATCACGTCCAAAATAAAATAAATATTAAAAAAAAAACATATATATATACAGCATTTTTGTTAAATATATACATGCATGTGTGTTTACATATACATAATAAATATACACAGTACACGCATATATATTATGAAAACAAAAACCTTTATTCTGGATGTGATTAATCCCGATTAATCGTTTGACAGCAGTAATTATATATCTATAGTAGTCCTGTCAAACGATTAATCGTGATTAATCGAATCCAAAATAAATATAAATAAATAAAAAAAAAACAAATATAGCATTTTTGTTAAATATATACATGCGTGTGTGTTTATATATACATAATAAATATACACAGTACACACACATATATTATATAAACAAGAACTTTTATTCTGGATGCGATTAATTGCGATTTATCGTTTGACAGCACTATTATATATTTATATATATAGAGAGAGAGGGTTTTTTGACTAAATCATAAAAAGAATCATCTAATTTCTTTGTAAATCTAACCACACTGGTGCAGTATAATTGTTTTTCTGTGAATCCGGTGAACAATACGACATATTGTTTTTATATTATTTTTTGATCTGATCGCATTCAGTTCAATATCACAACTATGGCAAAATAAAATCGAGGTATAGATTTTATTATAGATTTTATTATAGTTTTGCTCACTTTGTACCATCATTTGTGATATAGAGACACTACAGCGAAGAGGACCCCGAGAAAGAAAAGAGGGTGAAGGAAATTGAGATGCTCTTGATGTCAACAGAAAATGAGCTGAAGGGACAGCAGGCACTACCAGTAAGTGTGTGTGTGTGTGTATGAGTTTGTGTGTGTGTGTGATTAATTGGAGGAAGCATCTGGGGGTCTATTTCACATTCTAACTGCTTGGCTAAATGATGCAATTGTGCCTTATCACACCACAAGCTCTGTTTAACTCCTTGTGCAACTCCGAACCCCCTCCCAACACTTCACATCATTCAACTCGACAAGTTCCCTTTCTTTCTGACAGTTCTTCCTGCATGCATCCCTCTCTTTATTTTGCTTCATTTCTGTCCTGTACCCACAGAGCTCCTTTGAATCTTTTTCACAGATCTCCATGAGCGGCTACGGTGGATGGAACCGAGGCTCTTTGACGGACAGCTCGGTCGGTGTGGTGGTTTCCGTCCCGGCTCCATCCCTAGAACAGGGATGCCTTCCAGAAGAAAGCGCCCATGGCAACACAAACAGCCCAAACAATGACGCCAGCTCCGCTTTACCAGAGTTCATGGAAGCTATTGATTCGGTAAGAGACCGTGAAAGTATCCTAAAAGGAATGGTTAGCTGATAGCCAGCGTTTAGCTACCTGTCAACCTCGCTGTCCTCACGTGATCTCGTCTCCTCAGGCCCCGTCTATCTGGGCTAACATACACTCCGATAGGAGGTTTCGTAAAATGGAGGCTCAATCCAATCAGGGTTTGGCCACCCACAGCGATGACAGCAGTGGCCTTACATTTCTTTGCTCTACACCCAAACATTCAGCCAGCAGACATCTGCCTTTTTCTCCCTCACAGGTAGCCTGAAACCGCTCGATTCCCATAATTAATCATTCACCCAATAACTCTGAGGAACATAAATCAATCTCACACTAATACAAATCAGTCTGCATTAGTGCGTAGGATTCATCTAAATGTCACATCACCAAACATAACAAACATTTATAGGGCCTGTGAGTGTTTTTAAGGTCATAAAGTGTATGCTGAGGAAAAGATATTAGATGAGCTCTTAGTGCTACACTTTTATGACGCCCTAACTCATTTTATCTCTTCATAATGAGTATTTAATCAGTGGCACCATTGATTTTGTTTGTCTTATGATTGGTTGCTATTAGTAAATTAGTTTCAGAATGATGCCAAACACTTCATAATTGTTTGGTTTCAGTTTAAGATTGTGCATGATATGCACGAATGTTGTTGTTTTCTTCACTACCCAGGAGGAAATTGAAAGAAATTTTTAATGAACACTGTTACTGATGTGCATTTTTATGCATGCAATCACTTTTTAATTTCCTCTGACATTTATGTTGCACTTCATAGTTTTATGCTTAGCAAATATTTGCAGTGTTGCTCTGATCATACAGTGTCATAACATCATGCTATCTTAATGCTTTTCACCTAGAGACAGCATTGTTACTCACATGTGAAACTGTTTTTGAAATTAAATTTATGCTGATTTTGACCCCATTTAGATGTCCTCCTACACCTCTGAATATTGAGTATGTGGTTTTCAGTTCAAAATCTGATTGTCTTGTTTTCCTCTGTTGCAGTTCTTTAATGCATCAGTGAGCCCAGATTCAGACAGTCAAAACTTACCTGTCACGCCCTCGCCTGTCTGCTCCCAGAAAGCACTGCAGCAGGACCTTGCTCTTCGGCCTCAGAAGGAAAATGAGCTGTAAGTGTCCAATCCAGTATTCTCTGCATCTGTCTGTTTCCCATACACATATGAAACAAAATCACAAGTTATATTAAATGATTAAGACTTAATGAAATTAATGTGATCCTAATGAGATACTCACGTACATGTATGCGTTCGTTTCAGGTTCAGGACCCCAAACCTGAGGCGTTCCATCATGGAGTGCTCTCCTCGCACACCCACTCCATTCAAATCCACACTGACAATGCAAGACACCAAATACGGACCATTAAAGAGGGTAAGTAACTAAATTACATAAATAATAGGGCTGTCGTGATTAATCGCATACAAAATAAAAGTCTGAGTTTGCCTAATAAATGTGGGTGTAATTATTATGTATATATAAATACACACAATTTAATGCAAATTCATTTTCATTTATATATAATATAAAATATATTAAAAATTATAATAAATACATATACTTGTAAATATTTCTTAAATATATACATTAATGTGTTTGTATTTATATATACATAATAATTACACACAGTACACACACATATATTAGGCAAACTCATAAATTATGTATTTAATAAAATATAATAAAATAAAATATAGTGTATTTTTATATTATTTATATATTTATCTATATATTTGTATTATTATATATATATATTTATTATATTTTTATTATATTTAATGCTATGGCTGATTTAAAATACTAGTATAATAATAGTATTCCATACTATTTAATGTAAAATTAAAAATAAAATACTAAAAACTAAAATTAACCATTTTAAATTTTATATATCAGTTTCAACATCACAACATTATTGTACAGCACAAAAATGTTTATTTTTTAGATTTGCTAAAATTTATTTATTTTCTTATTTATATTAAGTACATTTTATGATATATGTGACCTGGACCACAAAACCAGTCATAAGGGATAATTTTTTAGATTTACATAATCTGAAACCTGAATAAATACGCTTTACATTGGTGTATGATTTGTTAGGATAGGATAATATTTAGCAGATACAACTATTTGAAAATCTGTAATCTGAGGGTGCAAAAAAAAAAAATATTGAGAAAATCGCCTTTAAAGTTGTCCAGATGACTAATTAAAAATTAAATCTTGATATATTTATGGTAGGAAATTTACAAAATATTTTCATGGAACATGATTTTTGGCATAAAAGAAAAATCGATCATTTTGACCAATAGTATTTCTGGCTATTGCTACAAATACACCCGTGCGACCTAAGACTGATTTTGTGGTCCAGGGTCACATATATAATTTATATCCAATATTATCCAATAAGTTAAATAAAACTTTTTATTTTTTAATATGTCGTCCAGTAACCGATACAATTACTGCATATTGTGCAATGCTAGTTTGTAATATTTTATTCAACACTCTATTCTGGTTTCAGGCCCACAGTCCTCCCCTGGACTCTGGAGTGGTTGGTACTATCAAACAGGAGCCTCAGGAGTGTGAGATCAGCGTTGGGGGCGTGCACCTGGACCAGCCCCCCCTAAAGAAGATCAAACAGGAGGTCAGTTCGGGCTAGCGCGGGCCCCTTCATTTGAATACGTCTCAACGTGATATTCAAATCACTGAAATGTAAAAGCTCCTTGTCTGTACGTTGCTATTTGAATTTGTTAGTAATATCAGTACGCAGTCAAACTCGTCTGTGTAGGAGCGTGCGTGTGAATCATACATTAGATATTATATTCACACATGGAGTATTTAGAAGTAGTTAATAATAATTATTATGGATTCGGATCTATAGGTGGAGTCAGCTTGTCTGCAGTGGGAGGGGCAAGATCTCCACACCCAGTTGTTTCCTTCCAGTGGCTCCGCCCACGACATGCCTGTGAGTATTGTTTGTATACATAAACGGTAAATGTCGTTTCTCAGTATGTTTATATTTGACGACTGTTTTCTTTGGGATCTACAGGATCTGTTGACTAGCTCTGTGCTGATGCTTCCGAACGCAGAGAAAACTGAGGATGGACACAAAGCCGCCCAGCTGCCCCGCAGACCCGTCGGAAGCCCTCTGCAGGTAGCATATCTATCATGATGCCCTTATATGTAACTTTTGACCAACACAAAGCATCCAAATGTAAATGTTTGATGATAATGAATTAAATGTTTTGGCTAACTATGTATATATTATGTGTGGTTGCTGGTTGGTGAAACTTTATAGCTTATTTTGTAGTAGCACATATCGACTTTATGACTCCAGGTGCTGAATTGTACCATAAAGTTGTGAAGTTATGATTTATTGGACACAGAAGTGCAGGCTATGCAAAACCTGACCAATCACCTTCATCTTTGACGTTTTCTACTTCTTCTCTCCATCTTTACTTCCTCTCTTCTTTTCTCTCTCTCTCAGCAGTTGAGCACATGGGAACAGGTGCTTTGTGGGAAGACGGAAGAGCAGACGATGCCCTCCGAAGCTGCGCACAAATACCTCAGCAATTATTCTTCGCGAGCACTGGTTATGTAGTTGAATGAGAGCGAGACAAATATAGAAAGGGAAGAAGAGTGAAAGAAGACAATCATTCTGAAAAGAAGTAAAAGAGGAACACTCCTACACTTGTGGTACATTATTTGGGAGAGGCTAAAAGCCATTTTGTAGACTGCACAGTCGATGTTAGTCGCCAATGTTTAAGCTGTGCCGTCGTTTGATTCAAGCAACCAAAGACATTTTTTCACGTTGAGCTTTTCTACCTTTTTTAATTTCGATTTAATAATATTGTATTATATATTTTGTATTATATATGGGAAATGAATTCTCTATGTGGGTTTTAATTTTATGGATTTTAATATAAGGAACAATTTGCAGTAATTTATTATTATTTTGTATTAAGAATAATAATTAACTACGGTGGGCGCCTTTGCCAGTGTTTGACCCCAGTATTGCTCACTTCTTAATCGCTAAATGTGTGTTAATTGTAAGGAGTGTGTGTCCTCCTAGCATTATCAGAATCATACATCCGAAACTAGACAAGATTTGTACTCCGTATCGGTGGGTGTCCGAACTGCGTCAGAACTGCCCTTGCAGAACTCGTCTGTATTTCAACCAAATGCCTAATGCCACTGCTATGTATTTCTGGCCATAACAAACCATGCCCGATGCCTAAAAACGACTTTGCCAAGTTTGAAAATTCATGTGTGATATATCTAGTGTACAAAGGTCTAGTAGTGTTGCCATTTCAAAAGCGTTCGAGATCGAAACCACAAACGTCAGTCTTTCGCTGTATTAGCACTATTTCAGGTTCTAGATCAACTATGCAGAGATTTCAACAGAACAAAAAAGTGTTTGTTGTTTTCCAGTTTTTGTATTCGCTAAACAAGGTTTACCAAGCGTTTTCAAATCAAGGGTTTAAATGCTCACAGATTTGCCTTTGAGACGACGAAACATTTCTTGATCATGTTTTCATAAACACTTTTGTATGTCAATTTGTAATCAGATTTACATTGGTATTTCTAGTTTTTGAAACACTGAAATGATTGTTGCTTTTATACCTAGTCGGCTTGTTTTTGATATTACAATCAGCCTCTGATACTAAGATTGCAGTGTCCAATCAAAAGCATTTAGCAATAACGTTTTTGTTATTTGCTGCCTTTTTGTATTAGCTTCAAGTACAAACACTTTTTTTTACACTGATTATGAACTTTTCATACGTTTTTTATACAACTTTTATAACTGCCTTGTAAATAAAGTGTGTTTTGGAAAAAATATCTCTGGTTTAATGGTTTCTTTTCCACTTTGAAAACTTTGCTAAAACCATTGTGTTTGAAAAGATGCACAGATGACTACTGTCTGCATTTGATGCCATATCATATAACCCTAGAATAGCAATTGATTTTATTATTTAAGCAATTTATTTTGATAAAATGGTATACAGTGGCTCTGAAATGTATTTGAAGACTTTTTAGTGGAGGAAGTCTGCAAAAAAATAATAAAATAAATACAAATTACAAGCATACACAACCAGTCAAAAGTTTTTGAACAGTAAGATTTTTAAATGTTTTTTAAAAGAAGTCCCATATGCTGACCAAGCCTGCATTTATTTGATCAGTAAAAACGGTAACATTTTGAAATATTTTTACTATTTAAAATAACTTTTCTATTTGAATATATTATAAAATGTAATTTATTTCTGATTTCAAATCTGACGTTTTAGCATCATTACTCCAGTCACATGATCCTTCAGAAATCATTCTAATATTCTGATTTGCTGCTCAAAAAAACATTTATTATTATTATTATTATTATGTTGAAAACAGCTGAGTAGAATTTCTTCAGGTTTCTTTAATGAATAGAATGTTCAGAAGAACAGCATTTATCTAAAAAATTAATACTTTTATGTAAAAATAAAAATTATTATTATTATAATTATACTTTTATTATGTATATACACACACACACACACGCACGCACATATATATATATATATATATATATATATATATATACATACATTTTTAAGTGTGGCCTACTTAAGCCAGCGCGTATCTAATTACTTTTTGAGGCCACTGTAAATATAGCGGATAATTTTGACCTCAATTCTCTTGTGAAGAACCAAACACCACACACCACATAAATAAAGGCAGCCATTTTCCATAGACCACTGAACCATCTCGCCAAGTGCGGTACTCAGTATTTACTCAAACACTTGCTGCCGTGAGATAACTACAATTTTATAGTATTCAAATGGCTGTGTGACTCGTCGCATAGGAAAGAAATGATAAAAGCCTGAATATGAATGGAGAGAATCTGCAATGACCCATTAACTCTTTATCATGGTCTGTAGTAGGCGAATATGCAAATGCCACCAACTGTATTCTCTCAGGCTATCTTAGGAATGCTTTCCCTGAATGCCAACACACACCATCACACACACATTAGATACACATTCTATTTGTTCATATGGGTGTGTTGACTGTTTTTGAGGGTACATTTGAGATCTTTAAGCGAGGTGTTTTGTAGAGAGCTGTCAGTCCCCCAGGGCTTCACACTGATGGAAACACTTTCCAACTCAAGCCCTAACAGATGCTCCCCCACTGTGTGTGTGTGTGTGTGTTGGTGCGGGTGAGAAAATAAAGTAAAAAAATGAACATTTTGGGTAGCATACTAGCATTTGAACAAGTATATGTGCATGTTTGTGGTGTAGAAACTCTGCTCGAGTCTCTTGAGGATATTGCTTTTCCTGTGTGGCTGTTGAAAGCGGAGGCCCGGATCAGGCCAGGGCCTAAATTTACAGCTGCCCAGCTCTCACATCATCCTGACCACCTGCTCGCTGGCCTCCCCACACCCACGTGTAACCCAAAAACACACCAGAGGTGCCAAATATACACTGATACAGCGCTAGAGAAGAGCTGGGGAGCTATTCATGGTTCAGTACACTAGAATAATATCACAACTTTCACAACCACACATAACGTTAATGTACTGTAAGGAAGATATGTGTGTTCAAAATAGAAAGCAGAAAAGGGACGACGGTGATCAAATATGAATTACACAGCACCTAGTTCTTTAGCTAAAGAGGATGCCCGAAAGGGAGGAGAAACAGAAAATTATTGTCTAAAAAGAGTTCAGTGTCAGCTGATGTTCTTTGTGCAAGCATCTGTTCACTAAATGTGTGTGTTTGTGTGTGTGCGAGTGCTGTGGGTTACAGGAACGGAAAGGCCTGTCAATGAAGAGACATGAGCAGACTTTCAGAACAGGAGCACAGCCCCCCAAAACCCCACACACCTGCTCTCTGTCTGAGAGAGAGAGAGCGAGAGAGAGAAAAAGAAAGAAAAGAAAGAAAGAAAAAGAAAGAAAGAAAGATGATGATGCTGTGGTGGTGCTGGTGGGGGGAGTATCACCACCCCAAAGTGACACCAAAAAAACAAAAACACAGGTGCAAAGAGTTCCTTCCACTCATACACACACACACACACACACCCTATGAGCGTGACCTTTGTGTTGGAAACACGGCGTGTGGAACGTTTCCGAGCTCAATAATGACATCACGTATGTCTCTGTAGCCGTCCAATCAGAGCTAAGGGTGTGAATTACAGGGGGGATGGAAGGGTGGATCTGACCCCTATAACTAACATTTTTTTGATGTTGTTTGGGGTTTTAATGTAAAAAGTATATATTCGTGTGAGGAGTTTTGTTTATATTGTGCATGAAGTGTTTCAACAGCATTTTATAACTTAGTATAACCACAAAAGTATCATATCATTTTTCAATTATATGAAATTTTGAAATATTTTATATATGCTGTTCGAAGGTAAAACTAATTCTTTAAATGAGCAGGGATGCATAAAAGGGATAGTTCAGCCAAAAAGACAATTCTGTCATTTTTTCCTCACCCTCATGTCATTTCAAACCTGTAGGACCTTCGTTTATCCTCAGAACACAAATTAAGATATTTTTGATGAAATCTGAGAGCTATCTGACTTTGCATAGACAGCAATGCACGTTCAAGGCCCAGAAAGATAGTAAGAACTAGGGATGTCACAGTTCTCAAAACAATATTGAACCATTCAGTATGACATCCACAGTTCAATATGCGCTTGTGAATTGCATTTTTTTGGTTTTGCATTTAAATAATTTTGTTGTTTTATTTCTCTCGGAATTTGCTGTGTGCCTTGTCATTTCAAGTGCTGAGATGAGGAAATGCCTCGCCACTTATATGTGACCCTGGACCACAAAACCAGTCTTATGTTGCATGGGTATATTTGTAGCAATAGCCAAAAATACATTGAATGGGTCAAATTTATCGATTTTTCTTTTATGCCAAAAATCATTCCATGAAGATATTTTGTAAATTTCTCACCATAATATATCAAAACTTAATTTTTGATTAGTAACATGCATTGCGAAGAACTTCATTTGGACAATTTTCTCAGTATTTAGATTTTTTTGAACTATCAGATTCCAGATTTTCAAATATTTGTATCTCGGTCAAATATTGTCTTTCCTAACAAAACACACATCAACGGAAAGCTTATTTACTCAGCTTTCAGATGATGTATAAATCTCAATTTTGAGAAATTTACGCTTATGACTGGTTTTGTGGTCCAGGGTCTTATATTTGAAAAAGCAAAACACGCAGAGCATCTTCCATTCTAATGACATGCAATGATAAGCCTTTCTAAACCTGTTGTTCAACAAAAGAGTTATAAAAATATAAAAAAGTATAAAAAACATTATAACCTATTTTTAAATTCAAAACATCAGTCGAGTGTTTAAAATAACTTCCTTATGTGATCTGTGTGACTTTGTGTCACAGAATGAGGCAGACAATATATTCTATACTCATATTCTATGTACGTTGATTAGCATTGGCTTAAAGATATACTTAATCAGTATGAAAATACACAAGATGGCTTGAAGAACACAGATAAACCATATATTATTGCAGACGAGTGTTTATTGTCCTTACATTTCATCATTCAAAACGTTTAACGTTATATCTTGTTTTTATTCAGTTACAGCGATAGCGATGCCTTTGTTAGAGATTGGTTGGCTGGAACGGACCGTAATCAGTGCTACTTCTTTGAGGCATATGTGGATTTTCTGCACGAGGGCGCCCTCTGGCGTCCAGTATTTTCTGCACGAGGGCGCCCTCTGGCGTCCAGTATGAATGAAACCCATCCTTTTGCGTAAAAATCGAAAAACTAATACCTCTCTCAAAAAAAAATTTAAGCAGACATATAATAATCTATGCTTTTTTCAGTGTACAGATGTTTACAGTATTTTGTTGTTAATTTTTTGCAAAAAAAACCCCACTGATGTGGCAAGTTATCAGAACCGAACCGAACCGAAAACCGTGGTTAAAAACCGAGGTACGTATTGAACCGTGGACTAAATGTATTGTTGCATCCCTAGTAAGGACACTGATAAAATAGTCCATGTGACATCAGTTCAACCTTAATTTTGTAAAGCTACGAGAATACTTTTTTTTTAAAAGAAAACAAAAATAACAACTTCATTACACTATTTATTCTCTTCCATGTCAGTCTTCAATGTGCATTCACAAGAGGGTCAGAAAGCTCTCAGATTTCAAAAATATCTTAATTTGTGCTCTAAATATAAACTAAAGTCTTAATTTGGAATGACATAAGGGTGAGTAATTAATGACAGAATTTTCATTTCTGGGTGAACTGTCCCTTTAAATTAATCAAAAGTGAAGTAAAGACATTTATTCAAAAACGCATGAAAGATTTCTGTTTTTTTTTTTTTTAAAGATTTATTCTTGGGCTTTTTTATGCCTTTATTATTTGGACAGGACAGTGTAGATAAGACAGGAAAGCATTGGGTGAAGAGGGAGGGGAGTGGGATTGGCAAAGGACCACAAGCCGGGATTTGAACTCGGGTCGCCGTGATCGCAACTGCACTGTATGTCAGCGCACAAACCGCGAGGCTATTGGCGCCGACGAAAGATTTCTGTTTTAAAGATTTTTTTTTAAACTTCCTACTCCTAATTATCAAAGAATCCTGAAAAAATGTGTCATGGTTTCCGAACAAATATTAAATAGCACAAATGTTTTCAACATTGACAATAATAAGAAATGTTACATGAGCATAATCAGCATATTAGAATAATTCCTGAAGGATCATGTGACACAAAAAAATTCTGCTTTCCATCACGGGAATAAATTACATTTAAAATTTCGGATGTCCCGAGTTCAAATCCACCCTCGTGGACCTTTCCCGATCCCACCCCCATCTCTCTCTGTCCCACTCGCTTCCTGTCATATCTCTACTGTCCTATCCAGAAAAATACAATAAAAAAAGAAAAAAAAGTTATACTGTATTTTTTATAAAATAAATACAGCTTTGGTGACATAAGAGCCTATTTTAAAAAACATTACAAATATTACCAACCACAAGCTTTTAAAAACTATTTAAACCTGATTCTAAAAGAATAAATATATAATTAAAGTGTATTTTCTACTGACACCAAACAAATGGTAACAAAACTTAACGATTGCCAGTGTTGGGGAAAGTTACTTTTAAAAGTAATGCATTACAATATTGAGTTACTCCCTAAAAAAGTAACTAATTACGTTACTTTGTTACTTATTATGGAAAGTAATGCGTTACTTTACTTTTGCTTTACTTTTTACATCTGGGCAAGGCTTGCTTGTTTGTTTTTAATATAAAAAGTTATATTTTTGGCAAATGTAAAAGCCTTTTCACACCAAAAGCCTCAGGCTTTGACAAAAGTAAATTCATGTCTGTACAGTAGACCGCAGAAGAAAAAAATGTCATCTCTTCAGCAATAAAAAAAGGAAAACAAATATTAGATTACCTTGAGTAATTTTTGCTTATTAGTATGGTTGAATTAGATCATCAAAGGTTGGCAGCAAAGACATTGGTTAATAAATGGAATTAAATGCATAAAGGATATTTGTATTATTAAACATATTTAATTATTGCAGGTTTGCATCATATTCTGAGTTGAATTTCAGTTTTTATTCATTTTGAGGAATACTGAATCTGTTTTTTATGAGTGAGATGAACTAATGCATGTTCACATTTATTCCAGAACTAATATCTTACTCCCGATTTCTCTCAGCATGGGGACAGGAGAGCTTTTAATCAATAAATTGGGGAAAAGTAACTGGTGTTACTTATTTGAAAAAAGTATATTATATATTTTCTTGTCAATTAAAAAGTAATGTGTTACTTTACTAGTTACTTGGAAAAATTTATAATATTACGTAACTCATGTTACTTGTAATGCGTTACCCCCAACACTGATAATAACAACAACAAACTGCATGTTATCCTGAGGATGAAACCATAGCATTGACATAAACTGTACAATAGTGATCATTTACAGGGTTAATTCACCCAAAAATTTTAATTCTGTCATTAATTCCTCTCCCTCATGTTGTTCCAAACCTGTAAGACCTCCGTTCATCTTCGGAAACTAAGATATTTTTGATGAAATCCAAGAGCTTTCTGACTCTCCATAGACAGCAAGGGTACAACTATGTTCAAGACCCAGAAAGGTACCAAGAAAAAAACTAAAATAATGACTTTATTCAACAATTCTTCTCCTCTCCATCAGTTTGCAGAGTATCACGACGCATGCGTGCCTTTCTCGAAACGTTTTACGACAGCGGCATGTGTTGTTTACATGCAAGGAAAGTGTGCGCATACATCATGATACTCTCCAAAATGGTGTTATTTTTTTTCTTTGTGCACAAAAAGCACTCTCATAGCTTTATAAAATTACGATTGAACCACTGATTGTGTCGATATTCTTGTTAACTTTCTGGGCCTTTAACGTGTAGTATCCTTGCTGTCTATGGAGGGTCAGAATTTGAATTCATCTTGAATTTCGTCAAAAATATCTTAATTTGTGTAAACCCGTCTTACGGGTTTGGAACCACATGAAGGTGAGTAATCAATGACAGAATTTGTTTTGGGGGTGAACTAACCCTTTAAATATATTTACACATTATATGACAAAAAATGTAGTTTTTCGTTAAAACAAGAGTTGACTTCTTCCTAGCTATGCTAAGAACTTGTGTGATTGAACCTCAATATATCCTACAAAAATTACATTAAAATGTTGACCACCTTAAAATCACTGAATACATCAGAACTGATATTATACCACAATTGTATCTTTAAGAAAATCCATAACAGCTCCATCACAGATATTACTCAATTATCACTGCTAATGACCCCAGTGTTGATTTTAACCAGGGTAAAAGCCGTAGTGTCATCAAGGCGGTTTGTGAGTTTATATTTTAGCATGGTCACTGCGGTTAAAGTCAGCTCTGACCAATTTACCTGTCAATGGTTAGTTTACATGATGACACAATCAAAGCAGACACAAACATGCGCAGGCCCCTCAATGCAAACTCCACCTTCAGTGCGACTCACATACAAAACCACAGACTTTGCGCAAAGCAATTAGAAACTTGCATTCTTTTATGTCTCCAATTTGAATCAATTTGTATGTGAGTCTATAGGGTATGAGCTGACATGAAATGGCAAGAATAACTCTGGCATTTTTTCATATCTCTTGGGTTGAGTCAGAGCTCCTTTTCCTCTCTGTGTTCAACAAGGCATCTCTGTGTCGCAAGTAGATTGGCACATAAATTCAGTTCGTTCGACCTGTCACAATAAATTATTAGCCGGATGTTGCAGCAGCACCATTTTCCTTATTTTTTCACTCTCGCTCTCTCTCTCATTCTCTGGCTCACTTTACCCACCCATACACACGAGCACACACACACACACATGCACATGTACCCACTGGGAAGATTACAATAGGCTGATTTCCTCTGTGGTCAGGCCTAGTAGCCACTCCCCGTTCCACTGGCAGGTACAATGTCTCTGAGACACCATGATAAGTCTATGTATGTGTGTGTGTGTGCATGTGTTTGTGTGAAAGACCTAGTAGACTATCACAAAATTTGCAACCCCGAACATTAATTAAAAGCATGAAAAAAATTCCACATTACTGTCCATTTATGATGCTGCAGTTATGAAAAAAGATTATCCAGGAAAAAAAAAACAAAAAAAAAAACAGGGGGAGGCGCAGATAAAACATGTTTGTCTGTTATTTAAATTTTCCAATAACATCTTCCAAACCACAATTCTCATGTACAAGCACCGCATTTGATGTACAAACGGCAGTTTTATGTGGGGAAAAGGCAAAAACATTCTTATAATAGATCACGGAGATAATCTCAACAATTACTGACTGTTAAATATGAGAATATTTGAATATCTTTGAAGTTGTGTCTGTGTGTAAAAACACACGCACACACCCACCCACACACACACACACACACACACACATATATATATATATATGCACACTTTTCAGTCATAAATAAATTCTTCCAATGAGTGTAAAACTTGAAATTAATTTAGTGCGTATCCAATATGGATTACACTCATGATATTATTATTTAATGTGCAAAAAATAAAGCAGTCAGTGCATTTAAAACCCACGAAAAAGTATCATTCGTGCAGAACCTTCCTCAAGGTTTTTTTTTTTTTTACATTTTCAAATACGTTTTTATGATTACATATTCAAAAAATCAATTATAGGCCATTTATTGTCATATAGATTTAGCTCACTTCATAACCATAACTTAATTTACTATATTTCCAAACATACCATCAAGAGTTTCTAACTATATTAATAAACAACACATTTGTTTATATTTATACGTACATGCTAAATTAATGTTCTATTAAATGAAAATTCTGTCATTAATTACTCACTCTCACGTTATTCCAAACCTGTAAGACCTTCACTCATCTTCAGAACACAAATTAAGATATTTTTGATGAAATCTGAGAGCTTTCTGACTCTGCATAGACAGCAACACAACTACCATGTTCAAGGCCTAAAAAGGTTGCAAGGACATTGTTAAAATAGTCCATGTGACCTTAATTTTATGAAGCTCCAAGAATACTTTGTGCCCAAAGAAAACTAAAATAAAGACTTTATTTAACAATTTCGTCTCTTTCGCTGCGTGTTCATGACAATACCAGAACGCATGAGTAGAACATCCATCTCTCTTAGTTCATCGTCTGTATATTCTGGTTCGAATAAGTAAGGCTGGGCAAAAAATGAAGACATAAAAATGTTTTATGTACAGTGTGCTTGTTCTGCTACTAAACAAGGCGCAGCGCATCCAGGTTCTATGTTGCATACGTTTTGGTTCTCTTGTGAACTTGCGTCGAAGACTGACACGGAAAAGAAGAAACTGTTAAATAAAGTCATTATTTTTGTTCACTTTGCACACAAAAAGTTGTAAAAAAGTTCTTGTAGCTTCATAAATTATGGTTGAATCACTTATGTCACATGGACTATTTTAACGATGTCTTTACTACCTTTCTGGGCCTTGAACATGTCAGTTTAATTTCTGTCTATGGAGGGGCAAAAAGCACTTGGATTTCATTAAAAATATCTTAATTTGTGTTCTGAAGATGAACAAAGGTCTTACGGGTTTGGAACAACATGAAGGTGAGGAATTAATGACAGAATTTAAATTTTTTGACGAACTATCCCTTTAAGATTAACAAAAGCATTAAATAGCTTTTAAAGGGCAACATTAAAGAGCAGTTTATTCAAAAGTGTAAATTTCTTTGTGCAATGAACATATTGGAGCAGTTACTGAAAATCTTGACATCCACCTTACATTAAGTTCATGAAAGAAGCAATCAAACATGAACAAAACATTATTTTGTATCAGACCCTTTCAATTAATTTGTTAATCCAGTTCACAAAAAACATCTGAATAATTTGTTCATCTGGTTCTCAATTTCAAACACACTGAATCACAGATCTGCTGGCAGCATTTCTCAAATGTGACCCTGGACCACAAAACTAGTCATAGCACAGGTATATTTGTAGCATTAGCCAAAAATACACTGTATGGGTCAAAATGATAGATTTTTGTTTTATGCCAAAAATCATAAGGATATTAAGTAAAGATCATGTTCCATGAAAATATTTTGTAAATTTCCTACAGTAAATAAATCAAAACCTAATTTTTGATTAGTAATATGCATTGCTAACAACTTAATTTGGACAACTTTAAAGGTAATTTTCTCAATATTTTGTTTGGTTTTTTGCACCCTCAGATTCCTGATTTTCAAATAGTTGTATCTCAGACAAATATTGGACAAACCTTCAATGAAAAGCTTATTTATTCTGTTTTCATATGTATAAATCTAAATAATTTCCAAAAATGACTAGTTTTGTGGTCCAGGGTCACAAATAATAAACTTCCTTGATGAAAGCATGAATAAAACTTACATCTAATGTCTGTTTCTAACACAAATCTAACATATAGCTTCAGAAGACACATAACATAATACACAAACTTTAGGAACAACTATACTTTTAAGGTACTTCTGAAGCTTAAATGCTCCGGTTCACATTCATATTTGTATGGAAAACAGGGACCAACACTGTATGCAAATTTTTTTTGTTGTAAAGAAGAAACAAGGTCATACAGGTTAGAAACAACATGGGAATGAGCAAATGATCACAGAATTTTCATTTTTAGGTGGACTATCCTTTTAGTAATAATCATAGTTGGCGCTTTTCAAAGTACATTCATTTGAATGAATAATACGATACAAATTAGTATCCAAAGTATGTTTAGCATGCAAATCAGCCTTACCAATTTTCTGTCTTAAATAAGACAGAAATCAGCCTTAATTACAAGTATAACACACAAATCAAATGCACATTATAATCCAGGCTCTTGATAATAATATTTAAAGTAACTGTATTCTATTTGAAAATGTTTTAAAATGTAAAGCTGAATTTTCAGCATCATCACGTCTTCAGTGTCACATGATTATTCAGAAGTCATTCTAATATGCTGATTAGCAGCTCAAGAGACATTGCTATTATCACGGCTGTGCTGCTTAATATTTTTGTGGAAACCGTGACACTTTTTTTTTCAAGATTAATTGTTGAAGTGAAAGTTCTAAAGAATGACATTTATGTGATATTTTAGACAACTGAAATCTTTTGTAACATCATAAATGTCTTTACTGTCACTTTTGATCAATTTAATGCATCTTTGCTTTATTGAGGTATTAATTCATTCATTTCTTTCAAAATAAAACCTTTTGAACTTAAAAACTTTTCAACAGTGTATATTCTTTTATATACACATCAGTGCACATCAGTGCAGCTCAAAACAATGTACACAGACTCAAACATTTAAACGCTTTAATGAAATTTTAAAGACACATTTGATCTCTTTGACAGAATAACGAGAACAGCGGAAATGTGAGGAAGATGGAAGATGAAGGAAATGCTGTGAATGTCTGTCTGTTAAGGTAAAGGTTGAAATGATGAGGCAACACTGTGAGATAAAGAGAAAGCATGTGCTGATGAGTGTAAACAAGTGCAAACCAAAACCAAGTCAAACACACACAAACACACTGAGGGTGACAGATGGTTTATTAGCGATAGAGGAGAGAACGCAGGACCAGACCCCTGCCCAAAACGATCCGCTGGCAAGCAAACACGTGAATTTAGACACACACACTCTCAAACTCAGAGAAACATACACAGATTGATCAGATAAAGAGGCGAGAGACAAAAAAGCAAAAGAAAGAGGAGAAAGGGAGGAGGGCCGAGCGAGGGAGTGCTGCACTGAGGGTGATTAGCTGAAGAAACTGTCTCTGTCCTCAGATTTGGCCCCGTGTTGGCGCGCGTTCGTTTGACCGTTCGTTTGTGAGAGTGCAGAAACCTATATAGAGCAGCGTGCCAGTGACTGATAATCACCAAAAAACAATATTAACTGTACACACACACACAAAAAAACAGTGCAGCGTAGATGAGAAGTAGGTCAAAGAGAAAAGCTACAACACAGGGCAAAAGTGATGCAAGAACAACAAGGAAACAAAGATAATGAAAGACATTTTTTAATAAAATCACTGGAAGTGGCTAAAATGATGCTTCTTGCAGTCAAACAGTCATTGTGTGAATTAGTGAATTAGAACATTCTAGGCCTAAAAGTATAGTTCAATATTGTCACAGTTTGGAAACCAATGTGGTCATGTCAGAAGTACTGTAATTTGAGACCAACAGTTTAAATACGTAACTCATAAATTATTCAGGTCATTCTACAAAACAGGTGGCATTGTGTCCCCCAGATATGTTTAAATTAAATAATCAACAGCCGACAGATGCCAAATTTTACTATGTGATAATACAGACATTTTTCTACACACATCAACAGAAATCCTGTATCTTTGTTTTATGGTATATATATTACATAATATATATTTTTTCATTTTACTATTCCATAATCAGCATCTTTTAAAGGGTAATCTTTAAACGTCGTTCTCAAGCACAAGGCTTATAATGTGCAAATAAAAGGTAAGTGTCAATCCTGTTACTTTCTAAAGACATAATTATGTACGTAAAGTAATTTAAAACGTGACATGTCATGAAAATCTGACTTTTTCTATGTTTCAGTGCTATAATCAGGTCCCTAGTGCATCTACCAACCCAGAAAACGTGAAAAAGGACAACCCAGTAACTTTGTTTTGGTAAGCCTTTTTCTGCAAGCATGTGAAATAACTACTGTCCCTTAATCTGTACGTTTCCACCTATGACACCGTCATTTAGTTTTCGCAAGCGACAGCACAAAGCATGTTAACCGTTCTGTCTTTGGCTGCACAGACGAGCACAGAACACTATATAGAGTCCCAGCCTCAGCGGAGACGAGAGAGCAGTGGATTTAATGATTTATTTACTGTATATTACGCTAATACAAACATGCGATTTCTTTCCCAGCTGTTTACACAGCTTCACAGACACAACTGACTGCTTTTGTAACTCCTGTGTGTTTTTAACATAAACTTGTGTGTATTTGACCGTTTAAGTGCAATAAGACAATAAGAGAACTTAGTTTAGCACTCACATGCCGTGTAACAGCCGCTTTCTGTGTGTGTGCTTCAAATGTGCGTGCTCAGAAAAGAACAATGTATCAGAAGTACAAACTAATATTGCTTAAAAGGCACAATTTCGATTGACATGATAAAATCACACAGTGTTTTTAGCAGAGTATCTGAGGTGCAGGTAAAGGCACAGTCCTATTCTGGAAAAGGGGGAGGGGAGCAGCAGCTCATTTGCATTTAAAGAGACATGCATGAAAATTGCATGTTTCTGCTTCCACTCAAAACAGGCATTTTTTTTAAATGATATAATAAATGATCTGTGGGGTATTTTGAGCTAAAACTTAGCTCAAAATTAATTTATATTATAGAATATTTCAAAATCTTACAAATTACCTTACTAAACAGCAAATCAATTCACTTTTACATTAATTCCCGTCAACTATTCTTCTAATTTATTTATTTATTTTAAAGAGCCGCAGGTAACACTGACATCAGACATCAACACTGCCATCTTGGTAGTTTTTATGTGATGTCACATATAAAATTATATGCTTTTGTAAAATTCAGTTTTCAGTTTCTTCAAATTAAGAGTTTGAAAAATGCATGCATAGTTTTTCTACTTGGAAAGTAATAACTGCAATACTGAGGTTGATGTCTTAAAGGAACAGTGCGCCCAATGAAAATTCTGTCATCATTTATTCACCGTCATACTGTACTTACTGACTTTTTATTTATTTATTTATTTTGGAACATAAGAGAAATCTCATTGATTTTTTTTTCTGTAAAACGCAATCTAATGTTGTTCTCTAAAATAATATATATATATATACATAAATAAAAATAAAACAATGCCAATATTACAAAATATAACATTAAAAAGAGTATTAATCACTCGTTTTTCTACAGTAAAACTGTCCAACAGCGACACCAGCAGGTAAAGTTACAGCGGGAGTCTGCATCTCTCTCGCCTCCCCTGAGCCCCTTGAGTTTTAACAGCCCCCCTAAGCGTGCGGTGAGTTTGGTGGGGGGTAATTAAGAATGAATTAGGGAAAGCCACGTGAGAGGAGGCAATGCCTCCATCGCGATATGATATGATTGGATATGACTGGTTATGTTCGGCTCATGCGATAAATCCCGTCTGATTCGCGACTGATTCGCAAATCAGTCTGAAAGAACAATATAATGGCGTTAATAGGAAGACTACTTTAAAAAGTAAGTAAACAACTCACACACTTAAATATAACCACTTTGTTACATCAAAATGAGACTTAAAATGGCATGAAAACATGATCTGGGAGTTTTTAGTGAGTAATCAGCTTGGAGAAATTTAAAGTAAATCTCAGTGTCTGTGACCAATATTTACCGAGCTTTAATGACAAAAACAGTTAAAAGTTAACTATTAAAAAGACTAGCTGAACAAAAGTTCACAAATAAAATATATTGTTTAAATAGTTTCAGCCTTGAGTAATTCTTTTCAAATAAATGTAAATGCTTAAAAACACTAACTTGATTAGATTCATACTTGACTTAGAATATATATATATATATATATACATATATGTATATGTATATATATGTATATATATACATATATATATACACATATATATATATATATATATATATATATATATATATATATATATACATATATATATATATATATATATATATACACATATATATATATATATATATATATGAAGAATTCAGATGCAAAGCCTTTAAGTACGTCTGACATTTTTCTTTAAAATTAGCATTTCTTTTTGGGTACTTTGTATAGGTTTATATATATACACACACACACACATATATATATATATATATATAGGCCAATCACTCATGTACAAAATTTGGCACTTACTCTTGTACATAATACACACCACATACATTACATACAGAAAGTCAAACTCAGAAGTACAATTCTCCCACATGCACACACACTTTTACACGGGGCAAAACTAGAACTACCACTTCTGTGTAAGCTGAAAGCCCAGAGGGGCCTGTCTGGCGACTGCTGGTCCCGCTGAGAATGATGGCATATCCTTAAACATTTCCTTGTGGGAAACAATCTGCATACGTCCATAATTGCTCATATAGGCCAAGCTTTCAAACACATAATAAGGGGAAAAAACTATTATCAGAACAGTAAAAGTGAATATGAATGAAGAATGTGCACACGTGTATGCATGGGGGTTGGGGTAGTTTTGTTGTTCAAAAGTAAAAAGCAGCCTCTTGCTTCCCGCGCGAAGTCAGTTTGTGTATGTGTGTGTTGTGCTCCATTCACCTGGTGAAATAGAGCAGAATGAAAAGACTAAATGGAGCTCATTATTCATCCCGATACACACTCCCGCCACACACACGCATACATACCCCCTGCCCTGTACCCCCAACACCAGGCTGCTGGCCGCTCTTTTGTTACCCTCTAAATGATCCTGACAGCAAATGATGCAACACACACACACAATTTGGGCCACTCGTCATTGGTCACTGGACATCACCAGCTTGAAAATCTCTATGTGTTGCTCTGTTTACACTATATTCCTTTTATCTACATCTTTACAGTGATGCAACTGGTTCAGAATACTGTGAAATGAAAGCGAAAGTTGGTCTGTAAATGACAGTACGGGTTGGTCACAAGTCTTTCCGGTTTCTCCTCTTCAGTGGTGCTTAAAAGTGAACACAGACCTGTCCTTTTTGTAGTACGTGTCATTTCCAACACATTCACACTTATATTCTAGAATCGGAACATTGCAACATGTGATTTGACTCCGGCTGTCATGATTGTGATGTAAACTCAATGATAGTCATTCATGAAAACCAAAGAATGAATCTGAATCATTCCTAAAAACGCACTTTCATAAATGTCACATGAATATTCGTCAATTGTATGAATAACTGTGAATTGTAAAAAAGTTATAAATAACAGGTGATTTTCCGCTTCACTTTATTTGTACATTGTGTACACAAGCATTACAATTTTTTTTTTTAAATATATATATATATATATAAAATAGGAAAATGGAAACTAAACAACTATCAAAATAAAAGATACAATCAATTATCACCCAAAAAACATACAATTACAGGTGAAAAAAATTCAAAGTAAATAGTTTTACTTTCAAATACACTTTAACTCAAAAGTTTTGGGTCAGAATTTTTTTTTAAATATTTTTTTTTGCTTAAGAAATTAAGACTTTTATTTACCAGGGATGCATTAAATTGGTCATAATTTAAAGTAAAACTTCTATTTCAAATAAATGCTTTTCTTTTCAACTTCGTATTTACCGAGTTTTTCATATTATATTATATTATATTATATTATATCATTAATTATTTTAAATACATTAAAAATGCATATATACCATTGAAAACTTGTAAATTTTTCAAGTACTATTTTATTAGTACTATTTTTATTATATTATATATTTAGTATTTATATAGACAATGGGAAACTAAGAAACTATCAAAATAAAAGATCAATTATTCCCCAAAAATGTTAGAAAAATTATAAGTAAATTGTTTTACTTTAAAATACACTTTAATTCAAAAGTTGGGTCAGATGTTTAGATGATTAGCAATTTTATTCACTTGGCATACATTAAATTGGTCATCATTTAAAGTAAAAATTTTATTTTAAATAAATGCTTTTCTTCTCAACTTTCTATTTATTAAGTTTATTCATATAATATTATATTATATTATATTATGTAATACTACTTTTATTATATATTATTTTACATGTAGTAAAAATGTATACACAGGCCTACCATTCAAAATATAATAAAATGAATACTTTCATTCAGCAAGGACACATTCATTTGATCAAAAGTGACAGTAAAGACATGTAAATGTTACAAATAAATGCTTTTTTATTTTCTATTCATCAAAGAATCCTGAAAAAAGTCTCATGGTTTCCAAACAAAGCAGCACAACTGTTATGAACATTGATAATAATGATAAATGTCATCTGAGCAGCAAATCAGCATATTATAATGATTTCTGAAGGATCATGTGACACTGAAGACTGGAGTAATGATGCTGAAAATTCAGTTTTGACATTACAGGAATAAAGTACATTTCAAAATATGTTAACATAGCAAAAACTTTTAAATCATAATAATTTTTTACAATAGTACTAGTAGTATTTCTAGAGATAAGAAATTTATTTCAAAAACAAACGTTTTATTAACTATTTCACTCTGTCAGTGTTGCATAGATGAGGCCCACTACGTGAACAGTTAATAAGTTAATAAGTCTATTTATCAAAGTTGTGTGAGTGTGTGCTGCAGGGGTGTGGTCTGCGTCCATGTAAGCTCTAGTGAGTGCGTGTGTGTTATTGTGTAGTGCAATGCAGTCAGGGGATTCCACAACACCTGCTCAAGCGTTATCACTCATTTTATAGCACTACATTAAATGACAGTACCGCTTCTATAAATACACACAAGCACCAAAACAAACAGAAAACTCACATTCATACGCATGATATCAGGAAATATTCAAGATATTACACACAGTAGCCCCTCATGAGGGGGTTTCCAAATTGCGCATGCCTAGTTTTAGGTATATGTACATGTTTCATGCTGCTTTGCATAATGAAGTATATTAGAAACACAAGTGTATTTTTAGCACATTTTGTACCCTCGATGTGTCACAAGCTCTCAAATAATGTTGCATGCACGTACACAAACATGAGTACATCATACACAAAAGAAAAAGGAAAAAAAGGAGAAGTAGTATATGTGTGCGATTTGCTAGTGGTTAGCGTAAGAGAGCTGGAGTACGAAATGAAAACAACTCGACAAGTCACTTCCCCTATAACTACACACACACACACACACAGAAACACACACACACCTTCCACAATACCTCATTAATATCAAAGAAATATCCTCTTAGCACAGCGGGGGGAGGGATTTGGACATTTTTTCATTCTGTGTTTGTGTGATTGGGTCAATACAGTGGCGGAGAGGCAGTCAGTGAGGGACGCTGAGTGGATGTGTGAAAAAGAGCGACAGAAGATGATACAAGGGAACGTGTTAAAAAATAATGCTGACGATGTTTAAAAGAAATACAAAAGAGAAGCATGAAAAAAAAAATTATGCTAACAGTAAATTCAAAACAACAGCCAATTCAAGGTTACTACTTAACACATATGCACTGTGCTGTAACTATGATAAATAAGTGTGATTGATGTGAAAAAATAAGCAGGGTACGAGTTAGTTTCTTTTAATTAAGGCACTTGTAGCACATATCTTTTTGTTTGTGCATATGTACACTACCAGTCAAAAGTTTGTGAACAGAATGTTTTTTAAAGAAGTTTCTTCTTTGCAAAGTACAGCAAAAACAGTAAAATTCTGAAATATTTTTACTATTTAAAATAACTGCTTTCTATTTAAATATATTTTAAAATGTAATTTATTCCTGTGATCAAAGCTAAAATTTCAGCATCATTACTCCAGTCTTCACTGTCACCTGACCCTTCAGAAATCATTCTAATATGCTGATTTGCTATTCAAGAAACATTTTTTTTTATTATTATCAATATATAAAACAGTTTTTCGGGATTCTTGGATGAATAGAAAGATCCAAAGATCAGAATTTATCTGAAATAAAAAGCTTTTGTAACATTATACACTATAGCATTGAAAAATTCAGAGTCAGTATATATATATATATATATTTTTTTTTTTTTTTTTTTTTTTTTTTTTTTTTTTTTGGGAAAAGAAATGACAGAAATTACTACTTTTATTCAGCAAGGATGGTTTAAATTGATCAAAAGTGATGCTAAAGACATTTATAATGTTACAAACAATTTCTATTTCAGATAAATACTGTTCTTCTAAACTTTCTATTTGTCAAAAAAATCTGAAAAAATTCTACTCCGCTGTTTTCAACATAATAATGATAATACATGTTTTTTGGGCAGCAAATCAGAATATTAGAATGATTTTTGAAGGATCATGTGACTGGCGTAATGATGCTAAAAATTCAGATTTGAAATCACAAGAATCAATTACATTTTAAAATATACTCAAATAGAAAACAGATATTAAATAGTAAAATTTTACCGTTTTTGCTGTACTTCGGATCAAACAAATGCATGCTTGGTGAGCAGGAAAAACTTATTTTAAAAACACTGAAAATCTTACTGTTCAAAAACTTTTGACTGGTAGTGTATATATATATATATATATATATATATATATATACATGCACTTGTTTGCTTGTGTGTGTATGTACTGTGTTAAATAGATTAGTAATATATATATATATATATATATATATAGTATTAGTTTCACCTAAATAACAGCAAACACATTTTAGCATATCAAACAGAATAGCTGAACTCGCACACCAACGCTGCATATATTTCTGCACATACACACAACTCTGCAAGACAAAAGGTGGAAAATACGTTTTGAGTTCTCTCATATCCACCCTAAACCACATCGCTATTAAACTGGGAAGCCACCACTCTGGGTTCCCCTTCACACACACAAATGTATGCATGCACGCACACACATGCAGAGAGAGAGAGAGAGAGAGAGTCAGGCATTATCAGAGCACAGCACTTGGGTAATGTGTCATCAGAAGCACTTGGGTTTCAGACAGACCTAAGCAAAGATAACAGTGACAAAAACCACAGACACACACAGAGAAAGAGAGAGAACGTGGATAGGATTGAAAAAAAAGTCGAAGCACAGAAGGTCAGAAAGATAAGAGATGTTTTTGTTTGTTGTTTAATGGATAGAAAGTGACAACATATCAGTAATAACTTCTCAAACAATCAGCGACCTTTGTTTCACTTAAATATCATAATATCTAAAAAGAATACTTCACCCAAATATACAAACCCAAACAATTAAATAGGAAATAACCCATTTTTTTCCTACGAAACAAAAAAGTTTGATATTATGAATATTAGAAGCTTTCAAGCTCTAATAAAGATGCAAAAGTATCAGAAAATGTAGTCTGTATGTGTTTTTCTATATTCCAAGTAATAAAATAGCTTGGCTTGAGTTATTAAATATTGTTAACCGATTACTAAAGCAGTCAGCTGATCTTCAGAAATGAATTGATTCATTTAAAGGATCCACCTTAAAATAACAATCATGTGGAAATTGTTCTTCTCTAAAGAATTTGAAATGACAGCTGTTGCATAGACAACTTTCATGACACTTTTCACATTTGTGTCTTTTTGTTCCTTAAAAGCACCAGCAGAAGATACAAAAAAACAAAAAAAATCATACACTTTTGAAACGACATATGGAGGAATAAACATTTTCTTATTTTGTTCAAGACAAGTTATTTCTTTAAGTGATTCTTTCAACAGAATAGATACTTTTTTTGCATATGTGGAATTGTAGAGAAAATTCTGTTGTAAATACACTGTGTCTTACTAACTTTACAATCTTTGAAGAATTTGTCATAATCCTTTTACTAAATCTGTAGTACTGACTAATTAAAATCACCTTTTTAATGTGTTTTAATAGCTTTAATGGTATTTTCTCATTATAAACTTAGCTTAACAGAAAAAATGTCACGATTAAAGTAAAAAAACATTAACCAAAATCAAATGTCACAATGGCTTTCAACTTTCCTTTCACACTTTCACAAATAATTTCAAGACTGTTGCCATAGTAACCGACAAGGTGAAAACAAAGTCGAGACTGTTGACAGTATTTGAAGTATCGTCTAATTTTTCTAAACTCTGATTCATTACTAAAATA
The DNA here is from genome assembly GCF_022985175.1 of Labeo rohita. NCBI lineage: Eukaryota > Metazoa > Chordata > Actinopteri > Cypriniformes > Cyprinidae > Labeo > Labeo rohita. Next base: position 10,589,804 of record NC_066891.1, on the reverse strand, counting down.
CCATAGAAGTCAAAAAGAAATTGAGAATGGAAGAAAGTTACCCATGTAGCCAAGCCTCCATCACGGCGTTGATTGAACCTACCTACTCACATTTTCTCCTTTTAACATACGTCTCTAATCCATCTGAAAAACCACAGAAACACACACAAACTCAAGCAAGCAAGTGCTCAAATGATATCTGCTTCATACTTACGTTCCCCTTTGAAATCTCAACAAACTGACTAGATACAAACCGCACGCAAAGCTAAGTAAGAACGAGCAGATTAAGCCGACTCAACGTGTGATGGTTTGATCGGAATGGGGAAGAGGGAGCATAGGAGTTATGCAAAACACACATAGATTCACTGCCACTTTGCACAGCTGACTCATTACACTGCTTTTGGACAAACTTTTGGTGTAAAATTCTGGTGTTTAAGGGCATAACAATTTTAAGAAGCATGACGGATGAACACATAAATCAATCCGGTCACCTGCTTTTCAAGGTAAAGTCAATGTATTCGGAATAAACCGCGAATACCACAGCATATCAGTCTACTTCCTAAATTCTCACATTAAAAAGAAAGTGCACTAAGAGTCCATGCAGCCAACACTATGAGAGTCATTGCAAAGTGTGACCTTTGACATTGTGTTGCAGTGTAGTGCTGTTAACTGCCAACTATAGACTTTTGAATTTAAAAAATCAGTTCCACTTTATATTAGGTGGCCTTAAGTACTATGCACTTACATCAAAAAATAAGTACAATGTACTTGTTTTGTATTGCAAAAGACTTTTGCTGCTATTGAGGTGGGATACGGGTAAGGTTAGGGACAGGTTTGGTGGTATGAGTAGGTTTAAGGGTAGGTTTAAGGGTGGGTTAAGGTGTAAGGGATGGATCAACATTGTAACTATAAACCTAATACAGAAATTAATTAATTAATCAGATGTAATTACATGCAGGTATGTTTTTAAAAATATATGTATAATGTAAAAACATGCATGTGCACAATAAGTGCATGGAATCAAATATAAACTTAAATGTAAGTACAGAGTAGGTAAGGCCATCTAATATAAAGTGGGACCAAATTTTCACACAATTTACACAGATGATTTTATAGTTTATTCTAGCAGGTAGTTAAAACAGTTGAAAATTTGAATATTTGCAATATAATTAACATATATTACAATTGCTATAGTTGTTGTATAAACAAGGGAACACTAAAGCACACTAGCATAAACGCATGCAAAGTCCAATATTATAATGAAGATTTTAAATGAAAAGGTAAAGAAGTAGTTCATCCAAAAATGGAAATTTGCTTAAAATTTACTCACCCTCAGGCCATCCAAGATGTAGATGAGTTAGTTTCTTAATTGGAACAGATTTGGAGAAATTTAGCATTACATCACTTGTTCACCGATGGATCCTTTGCAGTGAATGGGTGCCGTCAGAATGAGAGTCCAAACAGCTGATATAACATCAAAACAAGTAATTCACAAAGCGAAAACCAGAATCCAAATCACTTCCAAACAAATATGTGGGTGGATTTTGATATGAGAGGACAACAGGAAATGAACTTGTTGATATGGACTCATATTTTGGCACGAAGTGACCGTTTAAAGTTAAAACGCTTTACTGATGGATTTGTTTATTAAAAACACACAGATTTTCACTTCACAAGACGGTAATTGATGGACTGGAGTAGTGTGGATTACTTGTGAATTATTGTGGTGTTTTTATCAGCTGTTTGAACTCTCATTCTGATGGCACCCATTCACTTCAGAAGATCTAGTGGTGATGTAATGCAAAATTTCTTTAAAAATCAGAAGAACAAACTCATCAACATCTTTTGAGGGTGAATAAGTTTTGACTGGTTGAATGTTGCATGGGCATTCATATAGTCAAAACATTGGTTTGATATTGTATAATCTTGCACTTACAGTTGAGGTCAAAAGTTTACATACACCTTGCAGAATCTGCAAAATATTAATTATTTTACCAAAATATGAGGGATCACATGTTTCCATATAGTCCACAAGAGAAAATAATAGTTGAATTCATAAAAATGGCCCCTTTCAAAAGTTTACCTACACTTGATTCTTAACACAGTTGTTACCTGAATGATCCACAGCCTTTTTTTTTTTTTTTTTTTTTTAGTGATAGTTGTTCATGAGTCCCCTATTTGTCCTGAACAGTTAAACTGCCTGCTGTTCTTTAGAAATATCCTTCAGGTCCCACAAATACTTTGTGTACATTTTGTAGATGTGTACATTTTTCCATATTTTGCCTAAATATCTTTTTTTTTTAATTTAGTACTGCCCTACAGAAGATACTTACATGTTTTCCAGAAGACAAAATAAGTTTTTGTTTACCCTGATCTTCAAATTGAAAAAGCTGCATATGAGTCCCTCAGTTGTCCTCAGTGTGATAAGATGGATCTCAAAATCATACAGCCATTGTTGGAAAGAGTTCAAACACACAAAATGCCGAAAACACAGAATTTGTGTTTCTCTTGTGGACTACATGTAAAAATCTTTTATGTGAAATATCTTATTCAGGTCAGTGCTAAATAAAAAAAATAACATGCATTTTGTTTAATCCCTCTTATTTTGGTAAAATATTTAACATTTTGCAGATTCTGCAACGTGTATGTAAACTTTTGACCTTGATTGTATTTATTTATTTATTTGCTGAAAAGTCATTAAATAACAAAAAAGAAAGTTCCAGTTATGGCAACTTACTTACTTTGCATGAACATGGGAAATATTCACTGGAGTAAAAAAAAAAAAAACAGTCTTCCATATTTCACAGCTCAGAAAAGTAAAAAAGTGGATGTGAGCTATGTGGGCAGACCATCAAAAAGTAGACTGTTCCTATTCAACATAAATATATGTGGATGGTGAGATGCCTGTTATTCAGACTGGAGAAAAATATAAGGAAGTGAATTTAAGGCTTTAAAGCATTACAAAACAAAGTAGAAAACCCTGAGGACAAATGCAGGTACTAAATGTAAGCAACACTGAAAATAAGACAAGACAGACCTACACATAACGCAATCTCCTGTATGCTGGGATTTTCCACTATTTTGCAATTGCCAAATTTATTGACATACATTTTTAAGAATTTATGGCAGATGTTGAAAGAAGTGGTCAGAAAGTGTTTCAGGGGTTCCTTGGCATGGCAGAAATCCACCACAAACTGCCCTGTCTTGCTGATTCAGCTGAAGTTGTCCTCACACACAGCACAAATGGCCCCACCAGTTCCTGTACTCTAAATCATTCTCCATTGTTGATGCCATCTACAAAGGACATCAGAACACATCTTGGAGAGGAAGTCTAACTAGTACCCCAAGGCAATTCACTATACTTCTGGTGAATCATTACCACAGTCTTTCCTTTACCACCTATTGGTGTAATAATATGTGATCCTGGAAAATAAAGTCCCAGGATGTTCCACTTCAACACTCTTGTGAGGTTATTCACAAGTCAGATAGATAGAAAGGTGGTAAAACCACTGGAGGTGTCAAAGAACATAACATTGTGGAGCCAATCAAAGATTAACTGAGTCTGCCAGTTTGAACTAAAGTAGACAAAGAATGCATAATTAGAATTAGAATCTAGAATTAGATTCACAGACATTCACACAACTAAGTGTAGTTTTAGTGATAGATTTCTTAAGAGCCATAACCACCACAGACATAGAGCGGGACACACCATTAGACGGCACTCTTGTTGTTAGGATGAAAAATGCTTTAAAAGTTACATTTTCAGACTGGTCTACCTCAGCACTCATCAGTGTCAAAATAATTGAGATGACCAATTAAATCAAAGTCGGCGCGGTTTACTGTTCACAGAAGCAGAGCGTGAATTTCAGTTCAAACATGGCAAGACAGTGAGGTAAGATGGATGCTGCAACTCATTAATATTAGTCAACTCTGTTACAACAGAAATATTAAAGAGGTGGTCTACTGGCTTTTTTTCAAAGACTTGATTGTGTTTATAGGGTGTACTGTAACGCGTTCATGCTTTAAAAAAAAAACAGTCTGCTGACTTCCTGGTTTTTCCCTCAGAAATTCGCAATGGCATCAAATTGGTTAGCTGGCCCAGTGTGTTGTGTTTTGCTAACTGCCATGTGCACGTAAACGGGTAACCATTATGGGTAGTTGCGTGTTCTCGGGGACTGGGTTTATGTGAATTTCAGGGTTTGTGATGTCACTAACCTAGGAAGTAGCTCACTGTACCCTACCAGCCATCTGTTGTAGGCCTTAAAAAGCGAATTCTGTAAAAGATGATTTCTCCCTTCGCATTGAACTTTGAGCATTGTAATTTTGCAGATGTTGTTTATGCTCAAACAGCCGCATTACACACTAAATATAAAGTTCTGGTGTGAAACTCTAGATGGTGTAGTCCAATAGGTCTAACTTAAAGGAGAAGTCAACTTCCAGAACAACAATTTACAAATAATTTACTCACCCCCTTGTCATCCAAGATGTTCATGTCTTTCTTTTTTCAGTTGTAAAGGAATTATGTTTTTTGAGGAAAACATTTCAGCATTTTTTCTTCATATAATGGACTGATATGGTGCCCTGATTTTGAACTTCCAAAATGCAGTTTAAATGCGGCTTCAAACGATCCCAAATGCAGTTGTAAATGATCCCAGCCGAGGAAGAAGTCTTATCTAGCGAAACGATCGGTTATTGTCATTTAAAAAAATACAATTTACACACTTTTTAACGTGAAACACTTGTCTCGTCTTACTCTGCTTGGACTGACTTTGTTCCGGTTCGTGACAGTTAGGGTATGTTGAAAAACTCCCATCTCATGTTCTCCCTCAACTTCAAAATCGTCCTATATCGCAGTTTTACCTTTTTTGTTAAGGGTGTTTCATCTCACTAGCATGTTCACGTTGCGAAGACTGTGTCGTAAATTCTGCAGCGATGTAGGATGATTTTGAAATGATTTTTTTAAGGTGAGGGAGAAAATACGATTTTTTCGACATACACTAACTGTCTTGAGTCAAAATATACAGAGTTCACTTTTTTGAGATGAAAAAGTATTTAAATGTTATTTTTTTAATGAAAATAACCAATCGTTTCGCTAGATAAGACCCTTGTTCCTCGGTTGGGATCATTTACAACCGTATTTGCGATTGTTTAAAGCCGCATTTAAACTGCTTTCTGGAAGTTCAAAATCGGGGCACCATATCAGTCCATTATATGGAGAAAAATGCAGAAATGTTTTCCTCAAAAAACATAATTTCTTTACGACTGAAGAAAGAAAGACATTAACATGTTGGATGACATGGGGGTGAGTACATCGTATGTGAACCTTTGTTTTGGAAGTGGACTTCTCCTTTAATATGACATAATGACATCATTATCACATGGCACAGCTGATTGGTTCTGTCCTGTATCAGTAGCCAATGAGCTCACTGCTCAACATTCAAATATATGACTAGTGATTGCTGAAAGATGCAGAAACCCTCCACCTTCCCCAGCTCCACTTGTATAGATCTGCTACGAGGTGATTTGTGCATGTTATATGGGGGTTATTTCATGTATGTTACATGTGCAGCAGCAGTATTTCTTACATGCTCACAGCAGCATGTTATGGATGTATTGGCAGTAGCAAGTCTCGGTACCTGCTCTGCTACAGCCATAGCAAAGCGTAGCAGATCTATTCCGCCAAGACCAAATACATTAACATTGTCATGTACATTACCATGTACATTACCATGCCAATCCCATGACAGAACTAAAGTTAAAAAAGTGGAATCGTAATCTATGACCCCTTTTAAGTGACCGACAGCTATATCTAGTGACAAACTGCTTGACTTTTTTCTCAAACATGGCTGTTTAGAGAGACAGAGAGGATGAAAGTTGCTTGTGAATTAACTGCATCTGTTCGTCTTTCTCTACAAACAATAAAGCTGTGAGTTTAGTTACTTCAAAAACACCTTGTGGCTTAGATATATAATGAAATATTTCAGTATCAAAGCTATTTTATTATAATTAAAGTCCCGGGGTAGTGTTGACAAAATTTTTTTCTTTTAATAAACAGGTTTGACTACTTTAGCAATTTCCACGAATATAAATCTTAATGTTTAAGCACATAATTATATTCTAGGGACTTGTGTGCTTCTAATTTTATACGGATAGTTTGGTCAGGACTCTTTTCTATTCTAACATGACAATGCATCTCTGTATAAGGCAAGGTTCAAAAAGAAATGATTGATTCAGTCAGTGTGAAAGAACTTGAATCCCAGCTGAACACCTCTGGTGTGACTTTACATGTAGACCTTGAGCCAAAAACTCAAGGCCAAACACCACTGACTTGTACATATGGGTACAGTAATTTTAGACACTGGCAAAACCGTGGCAACAGAGATGGAATTACAAGTAAATACATGAATTATGTTTCCATCTTTGTTGACACATTTTTGGAAGTGCCCTTTTCTGTTTTAAAGCAGGGGGTGTCCCAATACTTTTGTCCATATAGTATGCAAGTCACTGGTGTTTGGTGATTTCATACAAAATAAAAGTTTAAGTTTGCCTAATATGTGTGTGTACTGTGTGTAACAATGTATATATAAATACAAACACATTCATGTATATATTTAAGAAACATTTACAAGTGTATGTATTTATTATAATTTGAATATAATTTATATTATATATAAATAAAAAATATATATATTTATATATAAATATATATTATATTTTGTACATAAATAACATACTTCTCTTAAATATATACAATAATTTGTGTGTTTTTCCATATATATAATAATTACACACAGTACACACATATATATTAGGCAAAATCAAACTTATTTTGTAGGCGATTAATCGCGATTTTTCATATTTCAATATATATTTAATTGTTTTTTTTTGTAGAAAATCAGTCATTTTAGAAAATCAGCACATTAGAATGATTTCTGAAGGATCATGTGACACTGAAGACTGGAGTAATGATGCTGAAAATTCAGTTTTGCATCATAGGAAAAAATTTCATTTTAAATACATTAAAATAGAAAACAGATATTTTAAATTGTAATAACATTTCACACTATTGCTGTTTTTACTGTGTTTTAATTAGAGATCTCTTTTAAAAATAGTGGAAAAACTGCAAACTATATAAGTAATAAATTATAATGTCAATATCAGTATTTACTTGAATAAAGTTTACTAAAACAATGTAACGGACGTTGTACTACATGCCAAAATTAAAATTGCTGATGTTAATTGTTTTGACAGTAATAAACTCAGTTTAAAATGAGCAGTGCATCAGGAAATAAAAAGGAATAATTGCGCAAAATTAAAATAGTAATTATTTATAGGTGTTGACACTAAGGTTTAAACTAATGCAGTTCATCTGTTGAATTCCACTTCCTGCTGTTTTAATTCATCTTCCTTTGGGGTCAATTCAAATTCCAGTTTATGAATTAAAAAAAAAAATCTCTAATTGTATATTTCAAATACGCACCTTTAACTCTATTAGCCAGCATTCTTGAACTCATATTGGTCAGTAGTGAACACAGCGGTTTTGTCAGGACACATCAGTCCTCGCACATGTGTCCCTGAACAAACTTACCTTCTTACAGACCAAAACACTCCCTGAACCACAGACACGCCTTACACACATACACACAAACACAAACAAATAAACTTTACTACCACACCTCGTTCTGTACTCCCACACAGCCACATGAAAGACAACAACTCTCATATGCTGTATTTTAATCCCCTAGATTATTTCCATTAACCTTTCGAACTTATTGACAACGGCATCTAAGATTTCATCTCAGACACATAAAAACACCAAGAAATGGATTTTTAGCAGGGCAAATATTTAACACAAGTGGAGGGGGGGAAATCCAGGCTATGACGTGACCCTATTCGCTTTTATTATATAATATCAGCACGCTAGCGTGAGCATACAGGTATGTATAGTGGCTTTGAGGTTGACTGACAGGTGAGTCATAAAGAACAGGTGCAGAGCCTTGAGACCTGATAAGAGCTTGTCTGCCATGCACCCTCCCCCATAAAGACACACACACACAAATGCATGTTTAAATACACATACATACGCATTCATGCAAACATGCAGTTGTGGAGATACAAATAATGGACGCCTGAGTGCTTGGGGTGCTTACACAACAGGAAAACAGATTTTGATAAAGACAGGGAGGCGGGTTGCGGAAAAAAGGGCAATGCATCCTATAAATATGGGCTATTTCCAACATCTACCCACTCAAAAATATCCACCAATGCAACACAAATATAGGATATTAATGCTCCATTCCAAACAGTGCTGTTATCTTTAATTACACTATAAGAATTACTCTTTTTGTAATGTTATTTCCCATATTTTGAATTATGCATTGCATTACGTTTTCAGGTTAAATGTCTGTAAACTTAACGAATAAAGTCCCAGAAAATTACCAGTACTTTTTCCATGTTTTCTTACAGTGCAAAACTGAAACTATTTTAAAAATATGATTTCCATTTAAATAAAGCTGAAATAAAATATAAATATTAGACAAAAAAACTAAACGAAAATTAGGAACGTTGCAATCTCAAGTTTTAAGTATTAAAATTACGAACAGAAAACTGAAAATTTGAAATTCGTAAAGATTAAAACAATATAAAAACTAAACTAAAATTAAACTAAATGGGTGGGTGTGTGTGTGTGTGTTTGTGAATTGTGGGGACTTTCCATAGACTTCTATAGTTTTTATACTGACCAAACAATATTGTCTATCCCCTAACCCAAACCTAACCCTAAACCTACCCCTTACAGAAAACATGTTTGCTTTGTTACATTTTCAGATAAACATCATTGAGCATTTTTAATAATTTTTTAACATTGTGGGGACCGGCCTGCGGTCAATGTCAAAAATGTCAGGTTTTACTTTCCTTGTGGGGACATTTGGTCCCCACAATGTAGCAAAAACAAGTACACACACGTGTGTGTGTGTGTGTGTGTGTGTACTTGTTCTTGCTACATTGTGGGGACCAAATGCCCCCACCAAGATAGTAAAACCTGAAATTTTTGACATGGTGGAGATCAGCCTGCGGGTTAGGGTTGGGTCAGGGGATAGACAATATCATTTGGTCAGTATAAAAACTATAGAAGTCTATGGAAAGTCCCCAAAATTCACAAAAACAAACATGTGTGTGTGCGTATATGTATATATATATGACTATATGCATATATAGTAGTGCTGTCTAATAATTAATCGCAATTAATCGCATCAAAGTAAGTTTTTGTTTACATAACATATGTGTATACTGTGTATATTTATGTATACACACACATACAGTATATATTTTAAAAATATTTCTATGTATTCCCATGTATATATTTACATATACTGTATTTATATTAATGTAATTTATATTATATATAAATATTTTTAATATACAAACAAAATATTTTTCTTAAATATACACATGCAATGTGTATTTCTATATACAGAATAAATATACACAGTACACACACATATATTATGCAAACAAAAAATTAATTGCAATTAAATTTTAAAGCACACACACACAAAATAATTGTAAATAATTATAAAGTAAATCAAAATAACAATAGCAATTATAAAAGTATATAAATAATGTTCCAAAACCCAGTGAGTTGCCTTTAAGAAATCATAACACAAAATATTTAGCAAAAGTAGCTGTTTTAATTATGCTGCTTAACATACTTTAATTCTAGCTCAGTTTTAAAGCAGCATTATATGTATCCTTCACAAAGAAGGCAATCCCAGAATGCACTGCAGCGAGCTCAGTGAAATGTTTAATTATAAAAAGCATTCATTATAATTTAAAAAAGTTTATTTTACCTAATATTTATTATGTGAATTTTTATGCTTTTTTGAGTGTTATGCTGTTAGCTTAGCAATATGCTAATGGAAAACTCTATTAAATGGTACATGATGGTCAGGATGATGACTATGCACTAAATAGGCCGCTCACAATGTTTTGGCACAAAGCTACAGCTGAGAAAATGAGAAGTGAAGAGAAGACAAAAGGCATATTTCAGTCATCCACAATTCTGTCATGTTCTGTCAAACGTACCCACCCATGCAAATACACACATACACAAACGTGTGATCGCACACACGTAATGATGAGGAAGGAACACAAAAACAAGAAGAAAGGACAGGATAGAAAAGGAGGATGTAAGAGTGGTGCTATGTGATCCTTCTGGCAGAACCAGATTGGGATCAGGGTGAATCACCACAGGCTCGGCTCAGCTCAGCTCGTCTCTGCCCCCTCACCCTCCCATCACGCCCTGGACCTCTCCCCTGGGATCCGGGATCAGTCCAGACACGCTAACACACACAACACAACCCGGACACGCACGACTAACCTGTACTGTCACCCTGCTTCTCATTCACTCATAATAATGTCAGAGTGAAAGAAAGATGTGCGAACACATGTGACAAGTCAAGGAAGAAGAGAGGCATTTATGTGTTGTTTACAGCAAAGTGGGATTGCAGAAATGCTATTTTCTTTAGTTTTAATAACTGAGATTTCATTCACTAGGTAAAAGTGTGACCAAATAAAATTCAAAAATAAACTGCAATGTCTGTGCAATAGTGTTTTTACTTAAAAAAAAAAAAAAAAAAAAAAAAAAAAAAAAGAAAAACCTGGCAGCTGTGGGTGCCAGAAATTCACAAGCAATGGTACAAATTATAACCACATATTTAAAGTGATATAATATTATTGTGCCTACTTGCATTACAAAGATCAGGTTCCATGAAGAAATTTTGTAAATTTCCTACCGTAAATATATCAAAACTTAATTTTTCATTAGTGGTATACATTGCTAAGAACTTAATTTGGACTGCTTTAAAGGCGATTTTCTCAATATTTTGATTTTTTTGCATCCTCAAATTGTCCCATACATCAACATAAAGCTGAAAAACACTAAAAGGTATTCCCAAAAGTCCCTGTGTGACCTGTCACATGTGACTATATAAATATTCTTTTAAAAAAAACAGATTGTTTTTGATTAATTTTGTTAGTGTAATGTACATTTGGGTGTTTTGAGTTGTATTTGTGACCCTGGACAACAAAACCAGTCATAAGGGTCAATTTTTGAAAATTGAGATTCATACATCATCTGAAAGCTAAATAAATAAGCTTTACATTGATGTATGGGACAATATAGGACAATATTTGGCCGAGATTCAACTATTTGAACATCTGGAATTTGAGGGTGTAAAAAACCCAGACACTACAGGTGAATAAAGTAAAAAAAATTACACTGATAATTGCAAACATTCTTTTGTATTACAAGTTTTCTAAAATGTCAGGTTTAAATACGCAAATGAGGCATTATTTAATGAAATATACGCTATTTTGCATACATTTCTAGTACAAAAATCTGAACACTGGATGAAGTCAGTTTCAAAATTCTTGTTTTATTTTTTTGACATATTAGAGTCAAATGTTTTTACAGAGGGAATTTTGGGTATCTCATTTTGTTACTCCATAACTCAGAAAATACTTAGAACAGACAGAAAACCATATATATTTTTTCACAATTCTGGGAGGAACAAAATGTTGTATATAATCAAGCTAATTATATATGAACAAATCCCTCTGTAAAAACCTTCAGGATATAGACAGGAATAAAAACGTAAAGATTGGTGTGTGTAAGTGTCTCCACTAAAGTGGAAAATTATGGCTCAGTGTAGAAGAAAAAGCTCATTTTGGGAAAACGGCCTTTAAAATATGTACTGTAATTGAAATCTATTGACATAAAAGAAACACTTAATGTCTTGTGGATGTTTTCTTTCCACTAGTATGAAAAACACTTCATGAAAAACCAAAACCCAAAATCTCAAATTTGACAGGTGCATGAAAACAGTATTTTTCTCTGCAGTGTCTCCCCTTAAAGTTGTCCAAATGAAGTTCTTAGCAATGCATATTAGTTTTGATATTTACAGTAGGGAATTTACAAAATTTCTACATGTGGAACATGATCTTTACTTAATGATTTTTGGCATAAAAGAAAAATCATTTTGACCCATAAAATGCATTTTTGGCTATTGCTACAAATATACCTGTGCTACTTAAGACTGGTTTTGTGGTCCAGGGTCACGTTTTTCTCTTACTTAATGGGCAGGTTACTTTCATTTAACTTTCTACTGCGTCACATGTATTATTAAGGTGGTTATTAATAGATTTGATAGTAAACAACTGATCTTTGTAATGCAAGTAGGTACATTAATATTCTATGATGTTAAATATATGGTTATAAGTTGTACCATTGCTACCTTTGTATTTTATGGTGCATTTCTGGCACTCACAGCTGCTTTTTTTTTAATTAACAGAATATTATTTACAGCATATTTAATCATGTACAGATGGAAGCAGCAGGCCTTTGGTGGGGGAAACCACAGCTATTATAGTTCAGTGGGAGCACAGCAAGAAAAGAAAGAGTGACAATAGAATAAAAAGACATATGGTTAGCAAGAAAGCTGGATTGCAAAGCATTGTCAACAAGTCGTCAGCCTGCCTGACACATGGAAGAGCCACAGGCCATGGCAATCCTTCTCATCAGATGTACCTACGTCAGTCTCCCGTGTCCTGGGAACCTAACCAGCTGGTTTAGCTTAGAGATATCTTTGCCTCCAGTCCAAACAAGTACATCATGTCAGGCTGCACTGATCCAAGAGTGATACAGGAGGAGACGCAGCCAGGTTTCTGCCCACCTGAAGCAACATAAAAAAAAAAAAAAAGCGACAGAGAGTCAATGATGACTGAGAGATGTAATTAAACAAATAAGATAAATAAGATGGCAAACTACCTACAGATGTTATAATAAATTGACACAGGGCTAAAATCCAATTGCTGCCAGTACAGGTTCAAATTACTGACATTTTGTTCCTGATAACTATTATTATTAAACAGTGCCATGATACTCAACAAATAGCAGATGTCTCACATATTGCCCACATGGCACTTATTCAAACAAAGAGTAAACACCTAGACCTTTTCATGCTGATTAAAAATGACTCTTTACGCAACACTTCAACAAACACTTGCAGCAACCCGATAAGCATTCATGTGATATTTGTCAGATTCGTAGGAAAAGGCAACGTCATGAATCCGGGTTCTAGGACATACAGAATTAAAGAGGAATGTATTTAAGAAATAGTCTACCCATTTTTTTTTTGTCAGCCCAAGTCTGTTTGACTTTGTTCTTTAATCCTTTAAACGGTCACCCAATTTTGAAACTAATACATTTTCTAATGATTTTAACGTACCATTTCCATGGTAATGCAAGGTCAGGTTATGATTGATTTTTGACGTTTTAAACTTTCAATTGATATATATGGTCATTTGTGAAACTTGATAAAGAAAAAGGCAACAAAAATTACTTTTTGTGACAAAGGTCAGAACTCCTATTATGATGTAGATTTTTGAGGTGCACTCGTCATAAATTCTATTACAGTTCCTACTTTATTTGTAACAAATAAACAGTGGTAAAACATCTTTTTAGGAGTCACAGTGAAGTAAACGTGTTCTGGTCGCTCTTTTCCATTGAATTACAATAATTGCAGACTGAAGCTTTCAAGCTTCAAAAAGGGTTCAAAAACACCATTAAAATATATTTTTATGACATTTTTTTTATATAAACTGACTGAACTACCATTTAAAAGTTTGGATTCTGTTAGACTTTTTCATGCATAAGGTGTGTTGACCAAAAATACAGCAAAAACAGCACATAATTTTAAAATAAAATGTAATTCTGAAACAGAATTATTTGAAACAGAAATCTTCTGTAATATACTGTAAATGTCTTTACGGTTTCTTTTTTGACCAATGTGTTCTTGTTGAATAAAGAGTTAAATAAAATAAAAAAAGTCTTTCAACCAAAGTTTTGAACAGCAGTTTACCTCTTTTTATTAGGTAAAAAGGCCATAAATGTTGGCGCCAACAGCCTCGTGGTTGGTGTGCTAACATACAGCGCAACAACGCTCACGGTGACCCGAGTTCGAAACCTGGCTCAAGGTCATTTGCTGATCCCACTCCCCTCTTTCTCCACCCAGTGCTTTCGTGTCTGCTCTACACTGTCCTCTCCAAATAAAGATATAAAAAGCCTACAAGTAAATCTTTAAAAAAAGGCCATAAATGATTTTCCTGTCACTGTGGTATCAAAAATACGATAACATGATTCTTGAATAAATATTTTATCAACTTTTATCCTTCAGTGTTTTACATAAGTACAGATAATATCTGTTTCGGCCAAGAGTAAAGAACTCCTCCAGGACATGCTGCTTGCAAATTAGACATTGGTTAGTGATTCACAGAATTATTACTTGATGATTAATAATGGCTAAACAGCACAGAATGGACAAATATTTAAACATGCAAATTTTTTTTATGGAGAATCCAACATTTAAATAGTTTTCAGTTAAAAACTGAAAGTCACAGAGGCATGTGTTGGATAAATCTCTGATAACACACAGACACCCTCATATACAGATTCTTCCCCTTAAATCCCTGGGGGACCCCCAGAGTCGCATGGAAGGTCACGACTGTTCTCGTGGGAAAATGCTGGACCGATACTCCCTCGGCCGGGACACAAAGCTGGAATCCTGTCAGGCCTGTTTCCACCTTCTCCCTATTCTCAGAGTTCCGATCCCAGCATGTCCAAACCCGTCATGGCGAAGACTTGCAGAACGGGAAAAATGTGACCCATTTGACGTGAGGATCTTATTTAGGTTTGTTCTGTCAGAAAAAGTTGTATGTTCTTCTCATTTCTTGTCAGTTTCATTAGGAAGTCATCAGAGGAATAATAAGAAGTTTCAAATGTTTTACTGCAACACAATCCAATGATTGACTTTTACTAGGGTCACACTTTTGAATCAACCACAGGTTGCACAAAAGTTCAACTTCTCCTAAAACACAAATAATGCCTACAAAACGTCCCTATAAACACGGATAAGCCTCACCTCTTCCCCTCCACCTCATTCACCACTTCTTCTTTCCTATAAATTCCAGAGATAGAGGAAAGTGGAGGCAAACAGGACAGACTGGATCTGACTGATGTATAGTTCTGCCAGAGGATTCTCCATCTTAATGTGGGAGGTTAATCACCTGCCTGAAGCTCTGGCAAGCAGGGTTTCGCCTGAAAGAATGAAGTCATTTTCCCAAAAAATTTGTCAGTGTGCCATGGACAGGTTTTGCTACCTGTGTTCTGAACTCTACTAAACCCGTACATTCCTACTTGCAAAGGATTATGTGTGCTGTTCAAAATTGGAGCAAACGTTTAATTGCAATTATTCCCTTATTTTCCGTAGTTAATGAATTTAGTTCCTTTGTAAGGAAAGAGAGGTAAAGAATAATAATAAATGTGTGACCCTGGACCACAAAACCAGTGGTAAGTAGCACGGGTATATTTGTAGCAATAGCCAACAATACACTGTATGGGTCAAAATTACAAATATTTCTTTTATGCCAAAAAACATTAAAATATAAAGTAAAGATCATGTTCCATGAAGACATTTTGTAAATTTCTTACCGTAAATATATCAAAGCTTAATTTTTGATTAGTAATATGCATTTCTAAGAACTTCATTTGGACAAAGCTGATTTTTTTTTTTTTTTTTGTTGTTGTACCCTCAGATTCCAGATTTTCAATTAGTTGTATTTTGGCTAAATATTGTCTTATTCTAAAAAAAAAAAAACATACATCAATGGAAAGCTTATTTATTTAGATGATTTATGAAATTCCGTTTTCAAAAAATTGACTCTTATGACTGGTTTTGTGGTCCACGGTCACATATATTACTCTTTATTAGGGTTGTCAAAAGGTACCGAGTTCGGTACTTTCGGTACTGAAATTTTAAAAACGTCCATTTCCCGCTCACATTTGAGTGCTGTTGAGCAGATTTTTAAACATCGCTGATTGGCCATAGTGTTCACGCGCTCAACAGACATGACTGTGATTGGCTACAATGATAAGCGATTCACGCTCCTCACCGAGCGCTCACATATAAGCACAACCAGAGCGTTTTAAAGCCGCGTCTGTCAGCGGATCAGTCTATATGCAGATATATTATGGATCCGCTGACACACATGGCCTTAAAACGCTCTGGTTGTGCTTATATGTGAGCGCTCGGTGAGGAGCGTGAATGGCTTATCATTGTAGCCAATCACAGTCATATCTGTTGAGCGCGTGAACACTATGGCCAATCAGCGATGTTTAAAAATCTGCTCAACAGCGCTCAAATGTGAGCGGGAAATGGACGTTTTTAAAATTTCAGTACCGAAAGTACCGAACTCGGTACCTTTTGACAACCCTACTCTTTATAATAATAAAATAATATAGATGCCACTTGGAATAATGTTTATAAAATGCAAAAGCATTTATTTATTTTTGAGTGTCCAAATACTAGTCTTGGGTCCACTGCATTTTGCATAATTACGCAGTATAGTTGGCTTGTACTAGTGAGTATGAACTTCATGAGCCCAGTTACTGAACTACCCCATAAAACTGTATGTAGTTTGAGAATTTGAGCGGTGTGGTAATATTTTACAATAGGGTTTCATTTGTTAAATGGAAAGTTCACCCAAAAATACATTTCTGTCATTAATTACTCACTCTCATGTCGTTCCAAACCCATAGAACTTTTTTCCATCATCGGAACACAAATTAAGATATTTTTGATTAAATCTGACAGAAACGCAACTGACACGTTCAAGGCCCAGAAAGGTAGTAAGAACATCGTTAAAATATCCCGTGTGACATGTTATGAAGCTACAAGAATAATTTTTGTGCACTTTTTGCGCTCTTAATAAACAAAGGTCTTACAGGTTTGGAACGACATGAGGGTGAGGAATTAATGACAGAATTTTCTTTTTTGGGTGAACTAACCCTAAGAAACAACTCCTTATTGTAAAATGCTACTAATATGGTCACATATTAATTATAGAGTATTCTAATGTACCAGTTTGCTACTTCAAACTTCATAACAATTCATCATTTTAAAGTAAACTCAAGAGCAACAATACTTAATTTGCCTCAGCAGCCATTATGATGTAACTCTCTCTTTACCCCTCTGAAAAACACCTGGCAATGTCTTGACATCCTTCTAGACACACCTTGTCATGGGTCTCCTTATTTGCATAGCATTTGCAAGTCAAATTAAATTTTCTGCCTGATATCAGGCCAGGGGTCTTAGCAGCCAGTTTTACACTCATTCTGTCTGCCCCCTCAACCTTCCAGACACATCTCAAACTACCCCTAAAACATAGCCTCAAGCACAGAAACACACATCAAGAACTCCAGAAAACACAGTATGCCAGTTAATGAAACATGAAAAATGAATTATTAAATTATTAACTACATAGGCCATTTGTTTCAAACAGACACCATTGTATGCACTTTTGTGCTTTCTTGATTGGAATATTTATAGATTATCATGTAGTTTAAACTTTTAAATCTGCCACCACATTTGAAAGAAAGTTCAAAAGAAAGTTTGAAGGTTTGAATAAAAGTTTGAACACTCAAAAAAGACAAAAGAAGCAAAGATTAAAATGGAAAAAGACTGAAAGAAAGAAAATGTTAGAAACAAAAAAAGTCCAAAATGAAACATGTTCAAAATTCTAAAAAAATATTTAAAATAATGTTGTACAAATGAAAAAGAAAATGTGCAAAAGTTCTGAAATTTAGAAAAATTCTGAAAAAGAAAGTTCTAACATTTTTAAAGTGGAAAGAAATAAATTATTGAAAAAAAACAGAAAGGAAATATCAGTTAATGAATTAAAATAAACTAAAATATTAACTATAAGCAATTTATAAATAGTGACAACGTTGTATGTGTTTAATTTTCACATCTGCACAAAAAAAGAAAGCTAAAAAGTTTGAAAGAAAAAAGAGAGTGGGCAGAAAAGTTCTTCCAAGGAATCTCTCAATAAGATTTCTTGGGAGGAAACTGAAGACATAATGTCGCAAGAACGTTGTGGACCACTGCATAGTGTGGGCAGAGAGAGTCACCGTAATTCTACACGAGTCCTTGTCTCAGCCTTCACGACGCACGCATACTCAGCCCTCCTCTCTCTCAGCGTGACCCCCACATACACAACTGGCAGACACATGACCACCTCCTTGACACACCCTTACTCAGGGCCCTCATTTGCATATCGATTTGCAAGTCAAATGAGATTTTATATTCCCTGTGTCAGTCCAGGGGTAGACATCTCCAAGTTGATTTCACCAACACACACACTTTCCAGTCCAAACACTTCAGTCCTCACACAAATTCCTGATACACATGCAAAATGTTCCTGGTGCTCACAGCTCCAGTCAAATAAACTGTAAAACAAACTATTCAAGATAAATCTAAAGTGTGTGATTGCTGAGGCATGGGCATCACCAAACTTAACTGTAAGAAAATGACTGTTTTCAAACAGGTTTACCTTCAGCGATTGGTCAAAAAACCGACAGCGTCATCAAAACTCAGGCCATTGAGTGCAAGTTTCCGTCCACTTTTTCAGCAACCTTCGTTTCCAAAGTATTTTCCCCATAGCGATTTTTAAAAAGCCTCTGTTAAACGGTTATAAGCCATGAACCAAACCAGAAAGCTACAAGATTAGAACAACAGCATTAGAACTATCGACGGGGTGCGCATGCGCGATACAAACAAAAAAACTACGTTGTGTAAATATCTTAAAACCGTTAATTTGCGTACTGGCATGGTTGACAGCCGTTCATGTACAATCACCGCTTTAGATCGACTAACGTAGTATAATACTGGATAACATTTCCATTCGAAATAAAAGCATAACGTAAATCTTTCGGAGCGAAAAGCAAAACATTCACTGACTGCTTCACTCGACAGCTCATTTGCCGGCAAACCGCCAAAATAAAAGCTTTCTGATTTTAGGTTTTAAAATGTTTAAAATTAATATAAAAATAAATAAATAAAAGCAAAAAAAAAAAAAGAGACGAATATCTAAATATTAGCATTGTATTTTTAAGTGTACTATAAATTAATTGCATTTTTATTTAATACTATTTTTTTTTATTTTAAAATATAATAATATTACCACACTGTATTATTTTGTTTATTTTATTTTAAAAAGTAACTAAATAAAGTGCAAAAATACTATTATTTATCATTTTATTTTATAGTTATATTTAATGGGTATATTTAATGGGTGTATATATATATATATATATATATACACGTGTGTAAAAGTGCTGTCAAATGATATGATTAGTCACGATTAATGGCATCCAAAATAAACATTTTTATTTGCATAATATATGTGTGTATATTTATTATGTATATATAAATACACACACATACAGTACATGTGTTGAAAATATTTAAATGTATTTACATGTATATATTTATATTCATATTATAAATACTTTAATATACATATTTTACATTTTTAATATATAAACAAACGTTTTCTTAAATATATACATGCATTTGTCTGTATTTATATATACATAATAAATATACACAGTACACACACATATATTATGTAAACAACAACTTTTATTTTGGAATGCGATTAATTACGATTAACTGTTTGACAGCACTATTATATATTATTAAGGAGTTTGAAAGTGATTATATCATTTGAAGTGATTTACTGGAGCGGCGGCAATTCGATTATCTGACTGGTGGATTTCTTTGCAGAATTATGGGTAAGGTAGTTTCTCACGTGGACTTCTGCTGTTAAACATGAGTATGTTAAAAATAAGTTGGAATCATGCAGGTTGGTGGCTTCAACAAAAGCATATGCCATCAATGAATAACCTCAGGGTCACAGTGGACCTATCTTTAACGGTTTTTAGGTTATTGTTAAAAATTAATTTGCCTATGGAGAAAATGAATGGGATTTTTTTCTTTCAGAATTCGACTGTTGCACTCTATTGGTTGAGCATGTTGCTGGTCTAAATTCCCAAACAAACAATGTTTTGATAGCACTTCAGAGTCACAATGTTTACAGTGGAACCAACTCTACAAATCTCTTACTTGCAGCTGTAATATTAATTTAACTAGTACTTATTTTACACTGCACTAAAATTACACTGAACATTATTGGTCAATGCAATGCCACACATTTGTATCATGAACCCATGAGAAACAAATGTACTGAAACATGAAATGTTTTTATTATCATGGTAACTTTTTAGTCATCTCATTAAGTCGTGATGAGTCAGTGTGTACTCACGAAAGGAGACTGTATTGTTTGTGACCTAATATTTGCCTTTAATTAAACCCAAAAATACAATAATTAAAGCAGGCAGCTGAAAAGCAGACAAACTAGCTCAACTCAACTTACAGGTTCGACTCATTGAAACACCTTTTTTCTATTTATCATCTCTCTCCTTGTGTGGAAATCACACACAGAGCAGCTGACCCATGACACTTAGCGGCCTGCTAACATACAAAAAGCTGCTCTCTTTTTCTTAAACACGCCTATTTGTAATGTTTATGATTGCAATAAGAGCAGGTGATAGAGACAGGTGTGTTTTCCTCTGTTTATGGGGGCTAATAAAAAATACATGAGGCTGTGAAAAGCACAAAGTAGTATTTAAACATACGCATAACCACTATCCACAAATAAAACATGCACATGTGTGTCAGAGGGCAAGATGTGCGTAAAAAGTCTAAATGAGAAGATGCCAAACGAAAGAGAAAGGAGAGCAGGAAGAGAAAGACAGTGACAGGAAGAAAGAGAGAGGGAAGAGAAAAGGAGAGAAAAAGAGATGGGGGCAGTAAAAAATTAACCCTTTCTTTCCCAGAATCATCAGCTTACTCATTTGAGAACTCAAATGACTCTCACTGGGAAAGTACCAAGCTTAGGCCAGAAGGAGGTTAAACACGCACTTATGACGCTTATACAGTGCATTTGAGTGTTATTAACGTTAAAATGAATTTAATTCTAGAGAAACTGAATTAGTCAAGCGGAGTCCTGACAAATGGCGCGAGTGTAAATAGGGTCATAATGGGCCTCGTGGGGCTTTGTGTTGAGTGTAAATAGTGCTTGTGTAACATGCACACATAAAAACAGATTATGTTCAATGACTTTAAACATGTAATTTGCACTTCCTGCTAAATCTTGCATGTAGTCTGAGCTCCTTAACAATGCAAGTCAAAAGTCTCATGAACTTTCGTAACCTCAAAACCCCTAAAAATGACCACTGGTCCACTAATATAAAAAGAAAAAAAAAAAATGTATGTATATTAAACAAGGTGTCATCAAGGTTGCCTTGCAATGTTGTAGATACCTTAATTTAACCTATTAACTTCAGTTGTTTAGCCTCCTGTCAATAACATGGCCTCCACATGTTTTTCAAGCACACAAAATGCCTCTGGAACACACACACACACACAAACAAACAAAAAAAAAAAAAAAAAAAAAAAAAAAAAAAATCTGCAAATTGATGTTAGGAAACACTCCACAAGGAATTCTTCTCCCAGGTAAATAGGTAAATGTTCAAAATAGTGAACAAAGAGTGCGTCAGGTGACCAAGCGAGCGGCCAATCACATTGCAGTGTTCCTTTAAATCTTTGGCTTGACTTTGCCTTGCAAATAGGTTCATACAAGTATGCAAATTCAAAATGACACCGACTCATGAACTTTCGTGGCCTCACCCTAGCCTCTTTTTTTGTTTTTCCACTCTTATCACATCTCTGCACTGTACTTTTTTTTTTCTCTTTCTCTGTAAAGTGGCCTTGTTCATCAGTTATCAGTTTCTGCAGCGTTATTTCTGATTGAACGATGACGGCAATCCTTAAGCGCCCTCAAGTGGTTCTTTGACTCGTTTTTGTTCATACAGCTTGTCCTCAAACAGAATCGACACGTAACAGAGCCTGTATTTACTCTTTACCCTTTTTAATCATTATACCTGCCAGTAAGAGCTCATATTAATGAGGAATATATGAAATAAGTTAAGCAATAAGAGAATATTTAACTGAATAAACAGGAAATATCTAAAAATCTTAAATATCTACATTTATTACAAAAATAAATGAAAACACACATTCCCTTAAACACTCAATATCAAATTTAATGTAAATTCCTGAAGAGTTCAGTTTAGGTCAGGGCAGTGTCATTTGCTGAATGCTATTGCTAATCAGACACAGATATTAAAAATGCCCAGGAGTGTCTGGAAGACAAATATAAGTTAAAAAAAAAAAAATCTGTTTAGCACTCTTTTAGCAAGTTTTAGTAGTGCACTAGCCAATTTACAGCCTAAAAACGATTAAAAGCTAGCAGTTCAACAGTTTTGTACCAACTTTTGACAAAACTCAAATTTTGAAACTGAAAACTGAAATTTTCCTCCTCCAAATGCTCAAACAATCTTACATATTTCAAAACCTTGGAGGGAAAGAAAGCCACCTACACAATAATTAGCCAACAGAATGCCGGCTGCAGTCAGGGTTGTTTAAATTAAAATAAACTAATACTAATAAAAATCACAGGGCCTGGGAAAACTTGCTTCCTGTCTGTTAGCACTGACATTTTATTTGTGGTATTAACAAAACGAAAAGGGGAGGGAAAAACATCATCATTATCAGCCTCCTGGCAAATTCTGTCAATCTTAAGAACAAACAAACATGTGTTACGGAAACGTGGGGGTATTAAATTTAGTCCACAAGTTTCTCATTAGAGCAGGTGCATTTCTAAAGATAAACAAAAATAGAAAGCATATGCCAGATATAGCAGTGGGGGAGAGACTTTACACTGCAATATTCCACTCTGAACACCCTCCTGTCAGGCCAACATCACAACACGTCTGACGGAAGCAAAGGATCAATCAGATTTTCAGCGTGTAACCATTTCCTGTCTCGGTAGACCAGCATATCCTCTCCATGATAACCTTTAGTGATTGGAAGGATGTGGTTTACAGACACAACACGTCGCAATTATTCCATCAAACAAGCATCCACCCACACATACATGCATACACTGGGCCTGACAACAACAGTGTAAACACATGCTGGCGTGTGGAGGGTGTTAGGTCAGGGTCAAAGGTACACGCTGCACATTCAGTTTCACACAAGAAGTTTGCATATGCATGTAGTTTCAATGCATTTAATGTCGTTTTATGTGTGCTATCCATATTTTTTTTACGCTGGGGCCAACTGAGGGATTCATATGCAACTATTACAGAAGGTTTGAATGCTCACTGATTTTTTATTATTATTATTTAGTACTGCCTTTCAGAAGCTACAGATGTTTTCCAGAAGATAAAATAAGTTCAAATTACCCTGATCTTCAAATTCAAAAGTTTTCACCCCCTGGTTGTTATTGTATCACGTATCCCTCTGAAGCATCAGTGAGCATCAGCTTTAAACAAGTAGATAGAATAGAAATGGAATATAGAGTGCTAGTATTATAGGGTCAAGTTTTTTATGTAATTAAATACACACTTTGAATACATTTGAAAGGCTTATCACTTGTTTATTGCTTTTGAGTGTGATACTGCATTAGCACTTTGTAGGAAACAATAAAAATACATGAGAAACATGAACGAACAATTTAGGTAACCAAGTACCATTTTTTGAAACTTAAAGCTTGATAGTATTTCATTCAGAGATCTTTTGTTAGCTTTAAAAAAAAAAGCATAAAAAAAAGTGTCTGCATAAAAATCTCAAAAACATGCACAGTGTATTCAGATAGAGGTCCATGTGATCAATTCAGAGAAAGGGGACAGGGAAAGAGAGACAGTGCAACCAACATTAAGAAATCTGTCCATCCAGTCAGACACAACTTTGTTCCTGGAAGATGTTAAGCTTGAGGGTCAAAGGTGAATGCGTCCCTGGCTGCGTCTGGTGTAGGGAAGTATCTGTAAACCAATACAACATGTAAGTCAAAAACAGCACACAATGCATTCTCATTAAACTGCATTTGCAGCTAAACTTTACAGGAAGACATCAAGGGTGTAAACCAAACACAGGTGTAGGAAAGACTAGTAGAGAGGGGAAAATAAGACCACCACATACATTTCAGAAAGGCATACCAAGATCTGAGCAAAAAAAAAATGCTCCACAATGAATCAATAATTCCCATAAATGTTTAGATACTGCTAGGAAATGTGTTCAGTCAATGCTGAGGTGGCTAAAATTTGCACAGCTTTCACGTGGCTGTTGCACTGGACAAAGTAATGAAAAGTCGCCCTCTGCTGGTCTAAATGTAACTTTTTTTACAGATACACTTCCCCTAGTGGTTCAAATGAGAGTTACACTGCTATTACCGCACTGTGAAGGGTCATAAATCCAACCTGAATCCTAGCAAGTTTAACATCTTTTTCCCAGGCTAGGGACAATGTTTATTATGGCACTCAAAAACCCCAGTTCTACCTCTAAAATCTGCAATAAATTTACTTATCTATAATCAAAGGAAGTTACTACTCGGAAACAACAGTAACGAGTGTGTGTATATGCACAACAAGATAGAGATCAAACATTTGCGTATTCAAAAAAAAAGAAAGAAAAAAAGAAAGAAAGAAAAAGAAAAACAGACATTGTGAGAAATCTCTGTTTTGATCAGATTTTCCTCTGGGGTTTATTTCTGTAATTATTTGTATTCCCAAATAAAAATTTTAAACAAAATCAGATATATTACTATTATTTCACCGTAAAAAAAAAAAAAAATAATAAAATAAAATAAGTATTTAAAGGAGAAGTCCACTTCCAAAACAAATATTCACATATAATGTACTTACCCCCATGTCATCCAAGATGTTCATGTCTTTCTTTCTTCAGTCGTAAAGAAATTATGTTTTTTGAGGAAAACATTTCAGCATTTTTCTCCATATAATGAACTGCTATGGTGCCCCGATTCTGAACTTCCAAAAGGGAGTTTAAATGTGGCTTCAAACGATCCCAAATGCAGCTGTAAACGATCCCAGCAGGGGAAGAAGGGTCTTATTACTATTGCTATTGGTCTTTTTTTTAAAATAAAAACTTGAATACTTTTTAACCACAAGTGCTCATCTTGCATTAGCTAAACTTCATACATTACGTAGTCACATTGGAAAGATCACGTAGGCGGAAGTACCGATCCAGTGTTAACAAAGTGAACATCTAAAGAAAGTCAAACGTCTTTAAAAAAAAGGGTAAAACAACGATGTCGGACGATTTTAAAGTTGAGAAAATGAGATCCGAGTTTTTCATCCTACCCTACCTTTTTGAAACAAAGTACACAGACGAAGAACTAACCGCACATGACCTTTCCGAAGTGATTACATAATGCGTGACATAGCACATGCGCATTTCAGAGCAAGTGCAAGACGAGCATTTGTGCTTAAAAAGCATATATATATATATATATATATATTTTTAAGATAATGACCGATCATTTTGCTAGATAAGACCCTTATTCCTCACCTAGGATCATGTAGCGTCCTTTGAAGCTGCACTGAAACTGCAGTTTGGACCTTTATCCCATTGATCCCTATCTAAGTCCACTATATAGAGAAAAACCTGGAATGTTTTCTTCAAGAACCTTAATTTCTTTTTGACTGAAGAAAGAAAGATATGTGTATCTTGGATGACATGGGGGTGAGTACATTATCAGGAAATTTTGATTCTGCAAGTGAACACATCTCCTGTTGTACCATTGTCAACAGAAATGAATTTTAGAGGGGGAAAAAAAAGAAAAAGAGGTAACCTACTCTTGGAGTGTCTGGACTGCTGAAAGGTGAGGGTTCAGCCGAGTTGTTTTCTTTACCAAACGAATCGTTCCTCTGTTTATGTGCAAACTTCCTTTTCAGCGCTTCGGCGATAAGAGCTGCCGGATCAGATGAATATGCTACACCTTTACTTCTCCGTCTCTTTACTGGCGTTCCACCTGGAGACCTACAAATACAAATACATACTCTGTACTGAACTTAAAACGTAGCTGTGCTTAAAGTTTGAACACGTTAAATCTATACCTTTCCACAGAACGCAGTTTGACTTGATTCATGTCTTTCAGCACCTCTAACATGGAGGGCAGGGCAGCAGCCGCTGTACCAGCAGATGGACCACAATGTGCAAGCTTTTCTTTTTTTGCTGCCTGTCTTTGTCGAATCACATCTGACACGGACACCTCTACGCAGCTGCCCATAGCAGGAGGAGGAAGTGGTGGTGGAGGTGGAGGCGGAGGACAGATAGGAGTGGAAGTGAGGACAGGAACTGGTAGAGGAGTCGAGCATGGAGTGCCAGGACCAGCTGGAAGAATGGAAGGGCCTGTGAGACAGATGAGAAATGAATATAAATGTATTGTATGTATTAAAGAGGACATATCATACTTACTTGATCATTTTATTTTACCCTTGAGGTTCACTAATGTTAGTCAAGTTGTTCTATTTTCCTGAAACAGAAAATAACTTTATTTTTCCTCTGTGTTCCACTAATTAATTATTATTTGAGCCAAAAATTCAATTTAGATTTAAGACCTTCATTGAAATCTAAGAGCTTTGTGACCCTGCATAGACAGCAATTCAACTGACATGTTCAAAGCCCAGAAGGTAGAAAGGACATTGTTAAAATAGTCCATGTGACATCTTTGGTTCAACTGTAATGATCTAAAACTAAAAGAAGACTTTTTGGGCGCAAAGAAAACAAAATACAGACTTTATTCAACAATTTCTAGCCCCCACAGACAGCCTTCTCATTATATGAGATCTTTGCTTTTGCAGAATTTCTATCTGTCAGTTGCAGAAACTAATAGCATATGTTACCTGCTGGAGCTGTGACTATCAAAGCGATCTGTGCTCGTAGTCTCTGGAGTTCCTCTTCCAGAGCTGAGATCTTTTGCAGGGCCTCTGGCTGGGTGCCCTGTCCCAGCACCCTCTGAGCCGGGACAGACACGGATACTGAGCGTTCATGCCCCAGTGAGGGAATCTCAAAAGCTTTTCTCAACGGGACGACATTCCTGTTATGCACATGATGACACAGAGCTTTATGCATTAAACCACACTTACAAAAATGACATACACACAGATCAGAATCCAACCAAAAAAACAAAAAAAATCTCATGACAGACATAACTGCTGTTTAGAAGTATATTTAGCACTCATACAGACAGCATCAGTGAGCTATTAATAAACACCTGTCTAAAGACAATTAAATTTATACGACTTCTGATGTGCGACTACCTCAATTTAGTGTGGCAGTCCCCTTCATCCTCCACCAGCCACACCACATCCGCGAATGTAGGAATGGCCGGAGTGTCCACAGTCACATCAATATGGCCATGTCTATTGAATGTCTGCAGAGGAATCTTGAAATGAAGAGTCAGAGTCATTAGTGATGGTGCTCGTAAGTCCTTCAAAGCCTTTTGCATGCAAAGAGACTTTAAAGTGCTTCCCAAAACGCTTATTAACAATTCATATCAAGTGAAGACATACATGTGCTGTATACAAGCAAGCATTACGCCTTTGTTATGAAATGAACCAATCAGAAAAGAATCATAGTGTTTATATATACACACCACCAGTCAAAAGATTTTGATTTTTAATGTTTTTAAAGAAGTTTCTTATTTATATTTATATTATAATTTAAAATGCAATTCATTCCTGTGGTCTCAAATCTAAATTTTAGCATCATTACTAGTCACATGATCCTTTAAAAATCATTCTAACGTTCAGATTTGCTCAAAAAACATTTATAATTATTATTATTATGTTAAAAACAGCTAAGTAGAATTTTCTCAGGTGTCTTTGATGCATAGAAAGTTCAGAAGAACTGCATTTATCTGAAACTGAAATCTTTTGAAATGTCACTTTTGATCAATTTAATGTCCTTGCTAAAAAAAATATATTCTTGCTAAATAAAAGTATTAATTTCTAACCACCCCCCCAAAAAATAAAATAAAATAAAATATATATCTTTAAATTAATTTATATATATATATATATATCAAATAATATAATAATTAATTTAAATAATTTAAAATAATTATAAATAATTTATAAAATGAAAATAATTTTTAATAAATAATTTTTAAATAAATAATTTAAATAATTATATCAAATATATATATATATATATATATATATATATATATATATATATATATACACACACACACACACACACACTTCAAATAGAAAGTTATTTTAAGTACTAAAAATATTTCACAGTATTACTGATTTTGCTGTATTTTGAGTCATATTGTAAAATAAAACTGAGTCTTCATCTCTTTGTTATTGTGTACATTCAGTGTTGTAATTGTTTTTAGTAATTGGGGGAAAATAAACAGAGAGAGAGGATGAAAAAAACTTAAAAAAAAATATTAGTAAAAATTAGTAATGTTGCCTTGGAAGCTAACTGCAATAAATTAAGCTGAAGTACTACAATAATTATTTCTTTAATTATTATTTACTTAATTACCTTTGTTTTCTTTTGTTTTTTTTAGTAAAAAAAGAAAAAAGCACAAAACAAAATCACTGAAACCACATTTCTCAAAGTACTCAAAAAGAGAGAAAAAAAAAAATGACCGAGTACAAACAACAGAATACATTTTTACCTGAAACCGCAGTCGGGGCTGAGGCGAGAGGGGAAGGTTTGTCCCAATCATTCGGACTATGCTCCGGTACTGTCCACAGTATGTACTGTCCCATACTGGAACCAACTGCAACAACACAGTGTCACAAAGATGTACGGTTAAAAAGCTGCATTTATAACCTTTAAATATATAACCAGACATTTTTACCTGTAAAACTATGTTTTTAGTTGTAATATTATATACAAATATATTTGCATACTAAATTAATTTTCACTTTACCATGTCAGGTGGCACTCCAAAGTATTCCAGGACACATCTCAGCAGGTCAACGATGTCCTCCAGCAGAGACATTGACAGTATTCCTGTGGGCTTCCACGCTGGATTTCTGCTGACAGATGAGCCAACAACACTTCACTGCACCAAACTTATCCACGTGACCTGAGGGATCAAATCAGCTGCATTCCATTTACTTCTGTAACAAAATCGCCGCTAGAATGTGCAATGTTACATTTTAATCACTGAGGAAAAAATATCACTACAAGTGAGAGAAAAGCGTAATTAACGACAGCAGTAATTAACAGTTAACTATCAGCATCAACAAAGATTATCTCTGGCATCCGTCAGTATCCTCCACTATCTCTAGGTGCGTGAGAACACGCACGTATTTCAAACATATACGTTACTCTCTGCTTAATTTAAACACATATACGTTGCATTTTTAAAAAACTTACCTTATATTTACAATGTCGATTTATTTAACGCATAATATTATTCACGTTACCTCTTCCTGGTATCACGCTGGCCGTGCAGGTAAACTCAAATAAAGCTCTTTGCGTGAGAGCGCTTCTGATTGGTCCGGGGGAAAGGGCTGGCGCCTGTAGCCAATCAGCTTGAAGGGTGTAGAAAATTCGTCAGAGGGCTTCGACCAATCATTTTGTTTGAACACAAGCAGTGGGAAGTTTTGTATTTTGAGTGTGTGCGGTGTTGTAAAGTAACGGTAGGGGTGAGTAGTACGCTTTAATTTTATAATTTAATCAACTTTTTGCACGAAGTAGGTTTTCGAGAATGATGTATAAGAAGGTTAAAACGAATAAAAACGGACACTCTAGCATTACATTAATGTATATTTACATTAAGCTCGAATCTGAATTCCAGCGATGTAGCTTTTATGCTAACACACTAACGTTACTGTATTTTGGCTCAAGGTTCTTAGTGTCTTTTGCGTTTGGGTTGTAGTTATGTTAACTCTTTTAATGCCATCGGTAATATTAGTGACTAAAATTACTTTTGAAAAGTATATGTATTTTAAATGAAGTGTATGTGTCTTGATTTACTGTGGACATTTACGTGGCTGGTGTAAATGGTCACATGACCAGAGATGTTGCTCTTTTTGTGTCTGTGTCTGGTGGGAAAACCAAGAGATATGATTTAAATACATAAAACAAGTATTAAATCATGTTTTAGTTTTACAAGTGGATCTGTGTAATCAGACATGATTCAAATAATTTATCATATCCTTTTTGTTTCAGATATCCGCAAAAATGATGGACGCATTATCAGTAGTCGCACAGCTGCGGGACCTGGCATCTGAACCACAGAATCGGGAGGCGATCGTTCAGGACCAGGGTTGCCTTCCAGGACTAGTGCTGTTCCTCGACCACAAAGACCCTAAAGTGCTTTTTGCCACCCTCCAGGTAGGCCCAGACCTGATTTTTTAAAAAAAAAAAAAAAAACACAATTCATGTCAAACTGACAAAGAGCCAGTTGTAGTGTCAAATTGTGTTTAATGTCTTGTATGTTTCTTGTGTATGTGCCTCTTTAGACTTTGCGGTATCTGGCTGAATCGCCCCACAACATCAGCACCATGAAAAATGAGCTTGGCATGATGATGAGCCTGGAGAAACTGATGGAGAGGTGAATTTATTTTGTTTTAATGTAGTATTAATATTTTGAATGTTTTTTTTTTTTTTTTAAAATAATTTCTGTTTTCAATGTAATTGTAGTAAGTGTTAGTAATTTTGTTGATTTTTGTTGTCTTTGTCATTTTTTACTTTTTAAACGTTTTTCTTTAAATGTTAATAGTTTTTATTTTTATTTCAGTTTTGGTTATTTTAGTACATGTTTAAATAATATTTTAAAAAGTAAAATAAAATTTTAATAAAGTAAAATATATTAAAGTAAAATTATATTTAAAATATTAAGATATTTATTAATATTTAGATTTTTGTTTTATAATTTCTGTTTTCATTTTCATTTCAGTTATAGTGATTTTGTTGATTTTTTTTTTGTTTGTTTGTTTGTTTGTTTGTTTGTTTTGTTGTTGTTATTGTTGTCTGTCATTTTTGACTTACTTTTTTTTATATATATCCATAGTTTTTTTTTTATTATTTCAGTTTTGGTTATTTTAGTACAAGTCTAGCTATATTAATATTTTACTTTTAATATCTTAAAGTCAAATTTGAAATATTAAGATATTTATTAATATTTTTAATGTTTTTTTTTAAATTTCTCTTTTCATTTTAATATAACTTAGTTTCAGTAATTTTGTTGATTTTGTTGTCTTTGTCATTTTTTTTAACATCCATGTTTTTTATTTTGGTTTTGGTTTTGGTTATTTTAGTACAAGTTTAACTAAATTAATAGCTTAATTATAGCTTAAAGTCATAAAATAATAAGACATTTATTAATATTTTAAAGTTATTATGTTTTTTAATACAGTTTTTATTTTAATTTTAGTTTTAGTGATTTTGTTGATTTTTGTTGTCTTTGTCATTTTTAACTTTGTTTGTTTTTTATTATTTTTATTTCAGTTTTGGTTATTTTAGTACAAGTTTAACTAAATTAATAGCTTAATTATAGCTTAAAGTCATAAAATAATAAGACATTTATTAATATTTTAAAGTTTTTATTATGTTTTTTAATACAGTTTTTATTTTTTATTTTAGTTTTAGTGATTTTGTTGATTTTTGTTGTCTTTGTCATTTTTAACTTTGTTTTTTATTTTTTTTATTTCAGTTTTGGTTATTTTAGTACAAGTTTAACTAAATTAATAGCTTAATTATAGCTTAAAGTCATAAAATAATAAGACATTTATTAATATTTTAAAGTTATTATTATGTTTTTTAATACAGTTTTTATTTTTTATTTTAGTTTTAGTGATTTTGTTGATTTTTGTTGTCTTTGTTATTTTTAACTTTTTGTTTGTTTTTTATTATTTTTATTTCAGTTTTGGTTATTTTAGTAAAAGTTTAACTAAATTAATAGCTTAATTATAGCTTAAAGTCATAAAATAATAATATATTTATTAATATTTTAAAGTTATTATTATGTTTTTTAATACAGTTTTTATTTTAATTTTAGTTTTAGTGATTTTGTTGATTTTTGTTGTCTTTTGTCATTTTTAACTTTTTGTTTGTTTTTTATTATTTTTATTTCAGTTTTGGTTATTTTAGTACAAGTTTAACTAAATTAATAGCTTAATTATAGCTTAAAGTCATAAAATAATAAGACTTATTAATATTTTAAAGGTATTATTATGTTTTTTAATACAGTTTTTATTTTTTATTTTAGTTTTAGTGATTTTGTTGATTTTTGTTGTCTTTGTCATTTTTAACTTTTTGTTTGTTATTATTTTTATTTCAGTGTTGGTTGTTTTAGTACAAGTTTAACTAAATTAATTTATTAATTTACTTTTAATATCTTAAAGTCAACTTAAAATCAATATTGACCATATCTATGTTCTTTACACCAATTAGTGTCATTGCGATGCTGTGGTTTTTATTAATATTATCAACTTTTTTTCTTTTTTTTAAATTTCATTTTAGTTTTAGTAATTTTGTTGTGTTTTTGCTTTATTTACTTTATTTTATATTATTATAAAACATACTTTTAATAGAACACTATAAAATATTTAAAATATCTTACTTCATTTTATTACTTGTATTACTTTTGTAGTTTTTATTACTTTTTATTTCAGATTTAGTTATTGTAGTACAAGTTAAACTAAATGAAAATGATGTTAAATGTTGCAACTAGCTGAAATAAAATACGTTTTTAAAAATGTTATTTTAGTTTAATGCTTATTTCAAGTAACAACAACTAAAGTGTTTTAAGTAACTAAAACATGTACTTAGTCTTACTTTGTCCAATTCATCAATCCACATTATTCGAAAGGGGGAAAAAAAACACATTTTTGTATTTTTTCCACCTTTTCTACTGTTTGAAGGACTAGTATGACGACGGATATTACAGACCTGGCAAAAGAGGTGTATGGTGTGTTAAGTTCTCCAACACAGAGACAGGTTCGTCAGATGCCAGAGCAACAGAAGAGGAGGAACAAACCCCAATTCTTCATCAACAGCTCCAGCAAGAAAGCCAAATCAGTTACCCTGCATATACAAGGCTTAGATGGGGCAGTATGTACCATAACAAAGCTTTCACACATGCACTTTGTTAATCTTCCCTGGGTTCGAAAACTGTTTCTGAGACATATTTATGCAGATTACAGAGTAAAAACACATGTGGCATTGTGTTGGCAGGATCAGAGAGGTGTGTGTGAAGAAGCTCTTTTGAGAGTCAAAGGAGTAATCAGCTTCACGTTCCAGATGGCTCTGAAGAGGTGTACTGTACGCGTCCGTGCCGACCTGCCCACTGAGGTACACGATATTCCTCTTTCTGTAAGAGGCAACTAATAAAAGCAGATTTGCTTTCATGAAATACTAAAAGCAAATATCTTTTGTCCAGAGTCTGGCTACTGCTATTGCTGCCACAAAAATGCTTTCAGCTAAGCAGGTAGTGAAAAATGAAAATGGAGAAGAGGTGAGAGTTTCTGTTGCTTTTAAAGTGTGTATTTATAGCTGATAGTTTCAATAGTTTTACTTCCCATAAATATGCTTTTATTTATTATTATTATTTTTAAATTATTATTTATGTCTGTACTCTGGTTACAGGTTCTCATTCCGCTCAGCACCTCTGGCTCAGAGGTAGAAGAGAATTCACACGTGCCAGATTACCTGCCAGAAGACGAGAGTCCAGAGAAAGAGCTGGATCGTGCCATATCCCGTACTGGTGCTAAACAAGACACCGGTGGCAGCTGGCTGAACACAGCAGCCAGTTTCCTCACTAAAACCTTCTATTGGTAAAGTTTGAGTTTCCTGTCTGAGTTTGGACCTCAACATTTTTTTTAAGAAAGATCAGCGTGGAAGAGCAGGTTGCACCGCTATGAGAGCTTAAAGCACTAATGGAAGGTCAGTGAACTGACAAATGTGCTTTAACGACCTACAAAAGTTCAATGTGTGTGAGATCTCAGCCACATTGCAACTTTGTACATCTATAGATGTAAGTTCACGTTGTACATTTATATATGTTTATGAAAACATGTCTTTCCTCCCTCTCAGGATCAGAAATTTTTCTGTTTCTGCTATCACATTTGTCTGCTGTATCTTCTTTACACCTGATTTCTTGTAAATATTTCTATTTTTGTCTTATAAGGGGAAAGTATCTTGTATCTTGAGTCCCATTTAATAATGCAAACAACTAAAAGACAGATTAAATTTCTAATGCTGTTTTGTGTAAAATAAAGGTTTTTGAAGGAAGACTCATTTTTGCAGTTGACATTTTTTTAAACAAATTATGGGTTCAAAATGTGTGCTTTCATGTTGAAAAGGCAGTGATTACAGATGCGCACACATCTGTTTATTTAGTTGTAATATGGTTTTTTGATACAAACGAACAACAAAGTTTTACAGAATAAAGGATTTAAAATTTTCTAAATAAATGAGTGAAAAGTACACACACACTACCAGTCAAATGTTTCTGAACAGTAAGATTTTTTTAAATGATTTTTTTTAGAAGTCTCTTCTGCTCACCAAGCTTGCATTTATTTGATCCAAAGTACAGCAAAAACAATATGATTTTGAAATACTTTTACTAATTAAAGTAACTGTTTTCTAATTGAATATATTTTGAAATGTAATTTATTCCTGTGATTTTCTAGCATCATTACTCTAGTCACATCATCCTTCAGAAATCGTTCTAATATTTTGATTTGCTGCATTATTATTATGTTGAAAACAACTGAGTAGACTTTTTCAGGTTTGTTTGATGAATAGAAAGTTCAGAAGAACTGCATTTATCTGAAATATAAATCTTGTGTAACATTATAAATGTCTTTATCATCAATTTAAAGCATCCTTGATAATTAAAAGTATTAATTTCTATAATTTCTTTCCCCCAAAAAAGAAAAACAATTATACTGACTCCAAGCTTTTGAATGTTATCGTGTATAATGTTACAAAAGCTTTTTATTTCAGATAAATGCTGATCTTTGGATCTTTCAATTCATCAAAGTATCCTGAAAAAATGTGCTCAACTGTTATAAATAATGATAATATTAATAGTAAATGTTTCTTGAACAGCAAATCAGCATATTGGAATCATTTCTGAAGGATCATGTGACACTGAAGACCGTAATAATGATGCTGAAAATAGCTTTAACTATTTTTAAATGTATTTAAATAGAAGACAGTTTTTTAAATAGTAAAAATATTTCAAAATTTTACTGTTTTTGCTGTACTTTGAATCAAATAACTGCAGGCTTGGTGAGCAGAAGAGACTTTAAAAAAACATTAAAAATCTTACTGTTCAAAAACTTTTGACTGGTAGTGTACATTTAAAAATCAGTGTGTAACTGATTTTTAATCAGTGTGCAAGGTTTTACAGTATAAATGTCTTACATACTTTAAAAAAATAAACGATAGCAATAATTTAAACTACAAAAATTAAATTTATGCAAATCTTGTAATGACAGTAATGGCATAACAGTACAATGGAAAAATACTGTGTTAATGACCTTTACAGTTCAGAGATTCTAAGACTTTTCTTACAAGAAAAAAGCAACAACGTGCACACCTTGGCCCATCTTTTGAAAACAGCATTGCATCAGTCAACTTGTAACATACTTATAACTGTACATAGTACATATTAGTATCAAACGGAAAGTGCTGGTTTGTATAACTAACACTATTGCAACAATATAAGTAAAGGATTTTAAAATAAAACATCTGAAAGCGTAATATAAATTACCAACAAGAAGAAGTGCAGTTGTCAATGTTGAGGTATGGCAGCATTCTGCTACACTTTCATCAAATGTTGATGTGTGCTGTACAAACAGGCCTGATTTTAATACAAGCTGAAAAGACAAAAGAAAAGATTTATTGCATACATTATTACATAAAGCTCAACAAATGCAAATGTAGAATTTGAGTGTTTTGTAAGACACATTGTAAATATTATGCTGTTTAAAGTGTTAATATACTATCATTATAGGAACTACTTACATAAGTTTCTCTAGTTTACAGTCAGGATCATCTAGTAGGGCAGATAGCGGCCTCACGGCTGCGTCTGTAAGACTGTTTTCACTAAGGTCCAGCTCTCTTAATAGTGAGTGCTTAGATTTCAGTGCAGAGGCTAAAATTGTGCACCCTTCCCCTGTGATCCTACAATTAGACAGCCTGTACAGAAAAAGAAAACATTTGGTACAGGCATAGATCATTAATATAAAACTATTTTAATGTTGACCAGATTTTTTTTTTTTTTTTTTTACAGGAAAATCACAAGTAACTTCTCCGAAAGCAATTTTGAAAGTTTATATAGCATTACCCTAAAGTGTCCAGCTGACAATGTGGATTTTCCAATCCAGCACAGAGGACTTTAATTCCCAGATCTTGTAGATTATTTACTCCCAAATTCAGTTCTCTAAGACTTGATTTTTCTTCAAGAGTTGAAGCCAGTGAATCACAGCAGGCCATGGTTAAACCACACTGACTCAAACTAGGGAAAATGATGATATAGAGGCATTTTATTTGACATTAAAATTTATAAGAAATACCTTATGCTCACAAAGGCTGCATTTAATTGATCAAAAATACAGTAAAAACTAATATTGTGAAACATTATCATTTCAAATTATTGATTTCTATTTGAATATATTTTAAAATGTAATTTATTTCTGCAATGACAATGCTGAATTTTTAGCACCATTACTCCAGTCTTCAGTGTCACATGATCCTTCAGAAATCAGAAAGATTATACAGTTTTAGAATGTTATGATGTTATTCAAAAATATTTATACAGAACCTACTTCAATTTCATAATGTTGCTGCTGTGATTCCTCAGAACAGGAGAAAGGAGCTTCATCCCTGTGTCTGTGAGATCATTACTGCTCAGGTCCAGCTCTCTCAGATATGACGGGTTTGAGTTTAGAGCGGCAGCGAGCACTGCACAACCTTCCTTTGTGACCCGACTGTCTCCTAAACTGTTAAGTAAAATATTCATATTTATAAAATTCATTAAAGGGGTCATCGGATGCAAAGTTTACTGTTACATGTTGTTCGAACCTTAATGTGTGTTGGCAGTGTATGTACAAATCTACCCTATTATGATAATTGTTTCGATGCTGGAGCAGGGATGTAAGTTAGACAAGAATATCTCCCAAGCCACTGAGGTGTTGTGTTGCTGGATGTAATAATGAACATAGTGGTCGTCATTTACTCCCGAGCCACTAAAGATGCAGTGGATTACGTTTGTTTGTGAAGGGAATGAGCCCCCCGATCTACATAAACGCGTCTATGTTCACGCAAATCATTCGTGATCCAGCTTCACCTACAGCAGAAGTGAGTATAAGGTTTTTTTTTATCAATCTCTGCAATCACCTTTTCTAATAACGTGCTAGTTAGCAAGTTTACCGGCTAAACGCGGCTAAAGTAAACAGGCTCGTCACTCCACAGAGAGAAGAGAGGGGTGGGGCGAGCAGAGCTCATTTGCATTTAAAGGAACAATCCATCAGAATGGGTTAATTTTTGCAGAGCTCATGTTGACAAGGTAAAAAGGGTGTTGTTTTACAAAACCATTGAGAATTTATAACCAAAGTATATTATAGACTTTTCATTAAGACCCTAAAGAATCATATCAACTTGTGGAAATTGGACATGTGATGACCCCTTTAAATCTTCTTGTTAAAGCATTTAAAACTAGATTTATGATCTGCTGAATGCATGAATCAGTCACAATTCAGCATCAAAACAAATGTACGAAAAACCGACTGACCTCAATATCACATCATCACTGTTGATTGTAATTCACCCAAAAATGAAAATTCTGTCATTAATTCCTCACCCTCATGTTGTTCCAAACCTGTAAGACCTTTGTTCATCTTCGGAACACAATTTAAGATATATTTGATGAAATCCAAGAGCTTTCTGATCCTGCATAGACAGCAATGCAACTGACACGATCAAGTCCCAGAAAGGTAGTAAGGACATTGTTTAAATAGTCCATGTGACATCAGTGGTTCAACCAAAATTTTAAGCACCACTCGCATACATCGTGATACTCTTGTGAACGCATATCGAAGATATGTAAGAGAAGAAATTATTGAATAAAGTCATTATTTTTGTTT
This sequence comes from Labeo rohita, assembly GCF_022985175.1. Lineage (NCBI taxonomy): Eukaryota > Metazoa > Chordata > Actinopteri > Cypriniformes > Cyprinidae > Labeo > Labeo rohita. Next base: position 10,551,874 of record NC_066891.1, on the reverse strand, counting down.
TCTTTGCATACAAAAAGTATTCTCATAGCTTCATAATATTACGGATGAACCACTGATGTCACATGGACTGTTTTAACAACGTCCTAACTACCTTTCTAGGCCTTGAATGCGTCAGTTGAGTTGCAGGGTCAGAAAGCTCTTGGATTTCATCAAACATATCTTAATTTGTGTTCTGAAGATGAAAGAACTTCTTACGGGTTTGTAATGACATGAGGGTGAGTAATTAATGACAGAATTTTCCTTTTTGGGTGAACTATTCCTTTAAATTGTATACAAAGTATAGTTACCTATCAAGCATCATAATGAACGTCTTAAAGCTTCAGTTCTACCACTCACCATAACGTCTCCAGCCTACAGTTTGAATTCTTCACCACTTCAGCGAGTCTTGATACACCATAATCCTTTATGTGGTTATGTCTCAGGTCCAGCTCTCGCAAATGAGCCGGGTTAGAAACAAGAGCTGAGGCCAAATCATCAACACCCACCTCTGTGATCTCACATGATGCCAACCTGAAAAGAGGATATGCTTCAAGAGATTGCTGAGGGTAGCATCTAAATATACTGTAGATTTAAAACCCTCACCTCAAAATCTCTATTTTACAGTGAGGGCTTCCAAGTCCATTTGAGAGCATTTTCACTGCTCCATCATATATTGCGTTGCCACTCAGATCTAAAGCTTTTAGAGTAGAGAAGCTGGACCTCAAAGCTAAAGCCAAAGACTGACAGGATTTCTCAGTAAGCAATCCGTAACTTAGCCTACGGGTTGAAAAATGAACATTTAGGGCATTCTGTAAAAATTATAATTGTGTAGATTTATGATAGTGTACTCTAACATTTATTTAAGTAAAAGCAGATAAACAATACCAAAGTGTTTCAAGCTGTGAGAGTGGATGCTGTATTACAGCTGAAAGCTTCTCTACTCCATCATCTCCTGGGTTATTCCAGTGCAGGTCGAGCTCTCTTAAGTGAGATGGGTTGGACTGTAGAGCTGTGGCTATTGAAATGGTGCCTTGAGTTGTAACTCTACAGTCCTTGAGTCTATAAATAATGCAATGACAAGTGATCATGAGGACCAAATAAATTCCACATTTGGTATTTATGTCTTCTGTTGAACTGAAGTGGTTTGAAGATGTTTGTTTCAATTGCTACTAACCTCAGTATCTCAAGTTTACAGTGCTGATGCTTCAGGTAATTGGCCAGGATCTTAATTCCTGCTTCTCTCAGACTGTTTTCACTTAGGTCCAGCACCCTAAGGTTTGGAAGGTTTGGAAGCAGTCCCGACTGCAGAACAGAGCAGCCATGTGTGGTGATTCTGCAGTATGACAGCCTGAGGAAAAAGTATAACATTACCAGTGTTGGGGAGTAAGTTTCATGTAATGGAATTACAATTGGAATTATGGAATTATAATTTAATTTTAAAATAAATGTTTCTGTAATCTGTATGTAATTAAATTACAATGACTTGAAAATGTTAAGGATTAGGGAGGTTACATCTAAATATTTTCACATGCATACAGATTTGATTGATTTCTTTCAAATTTGCAGATGAGACAACAATGTTTCAGGAGGTTAGGACACAGATTAGGACACATGCTTATACGATAACTTTTATTTCTAATTTGGGTTTCTGTATATCTTTATTTTTGAAGTAACTGATTTACAAAGATTTAATTTAGAAAACAGTATCAGTGCAGTTAAATTATAAAATTATATCTTTTTATGATTTTAAATCTGTATTTAACCTTTAAAACTTAAATTTAAATGATAACATTAATTATAAATTATTTAAAATTAAATTATTATAATCTTAATTCAAGGTTTTTGAAGGTCTGACAGTAATCAGAGTACTACGGTAAAGGTTAACCCGGCCTGCTTCAAATGTTTTAAAATGCTTAACAGAAATTTAGGAATTTAAATTTAGAAAAGTAATCAAATGTAATCAGCTACATTATTTAATAAAGTAATTGAAATAGTTACACTAATTACTACATTTTAAATAGGGTAACTTGTAATCTCTAACCTATTATATTTTCAAAGTAACCTTCCCAACACTACACATCACATGAATCTTCAAAGATCTAATGTTATAGTACTAAATATGAATTCACAGCCAACATGAAATCACTGTATTGAGGAAATTTATTAGGCTTTATGATTTATGCTTTATTGGGTTTTTCTTATTTAGTATTTAAAAAAAAAAAAATCAATAAAACAGAACAATATAAGCTAAAATATTTTTGATAAACATCTTTTTAGTACCAGGGTTAGGGTAGTTTAAAACTTTTGTTTCCCTCCAAACATGTGACCCTGGACCACAAAACCAGTCATAAGAAACTGAGATTTATACATCATTAGAAAGCTGAATAAATAAGCTTTCCATTGATGTATGGTTTGTTAGGATAGGACAATATTTGGTCGAGACACAACTATGCAAATTTGAAATCTGAGGGTCCAGGGTCACATATTTAACGAAAGCTTTAAACTGATCAAAAGTGAAAATAAATACATTTGTAATACACAATACGATTTCTATTTCAAATAAATGAACAAGACAGTGACTAAGAGCTTCACCTCAGTTCCTCTAAATTACACTGTGTGTTTTCCAGTCCGGCTGTCAGAAGCTCCAGTCCTTTGTCACCTATGGAGTTATTGCACAGATCCAGCACTCGTACATTAGAAAAACTGCAACCGATAGTAGAAGCAAGAGCTCTGCAGCACCTCATAGTAAGTCCACAATTATCCAGTCTGGAATACAATATAGACAAAATAACATAATAACATAAGAACCAAACACACTTCATGTGACCTTTAAAATATAAAAACATCAAAAACTCACAGTGCAGATTCTGATGTTTTGACCACTGGTAACAATCTAGTGAGGCCTTCATCTGATCTGATGTACTTTTTCAGGTCAAACACATCCAGCTTCTCTTCTGATGTCAGTAACACAAAAACTAGTGCGGACCATTGTGCAGGGGAGAGTTTAGAAAAATGCCCCAAGTTCAGGAAGCGCTGGACCTCCTTGACCAAAGACAGATCATTGAGTTCATTGAGACAGTAGAAGAGATTTATGGACTTTTCTGGAATGGACGTCTCCTCTATCATTTTCTTGATATAGTCAATGGTTTCCTCAATGCTCTGACAAGCTCTGCTACCAGATTGGGAGAGCAAGCCTTGTAAAAGGCTCTGATTGGACTCCAGCGAAAGTCCCAGAAGGAAGCGGAGGAAAAGGTCCAAGTGTCCATTCTCACTCTGTAGAGCCTCATCAATGGCACTCCTATGCAACTCAAACAAGGTGGTCTCTGTAAGCTTTTGATGCTCTTCATGCTCTTCATGATCAAGAACGTTACTGTGGTGGATCTTAAACATGTAATACACATACATGGCTGCCAGAAACTCCTGAATACTCAGATGGATGAAGCAGTACACTTTGTTCTCAGTTAACGCAGACTCCTCTTTGAAGATCTGTGAGCAAACTCCTGAATACACCACTGCCTCCTTCACGTCAATCCCACAGGCTGTCAGGTCATCCTCATAAAATATTAAATTGCCATTTTTGAGTTGCTGGAAGGCTAGTTTACCTAGTTTTAAAATCATATCTTCATCCTGCGGGCCTGGGTTGTGCTGTTTGGTGTATCTTATGTTTTTCGCATGGGTTTGGATGAGAAGGAAGTGTGTGTACATTTGAGTAAGCGTCTTGGGGATTTCTTCATCTTCTGCTGTGTTGAACAGTCTCTCTAGCACCGTAACAGAGAGCCAACAGAAGACTGGTATATGACACATGATGTACAGACTTCTTGATGACTTTAAGTGTGTGATGATACGACTAGAGAGCTGTTTATCATTGATTCTCTTGTTGAGGTATTCCTCCTTCTGTGGGTCATTAAACCCTCGAACTTCAGTCACCAGGTCGATATATTCAAGAGGGATCTGACAGGCTGCTGCTGGCCGAGATGTTATCCAGAGAAGAGCATTAGGAAGCAGATTGTTACTGATGAGATTGGTTAGCAGGACATCAACAGATGCTGGAAGAGTTGGGTTACTTAGCTTTGCATTATTCTGAAAATCCAAAGGAAAGCGGCATTCATCCAAACCATCAAAGATGAAGAGAACTTTTTGATTTTTGTGATTATCTCCAAAGCCTGTTTCCATTTTGAAATGTTGGAGAAGCTCAATCAAGCTGAACTGCTTTCCTTTCATCAGGTTCAGCTCTCGGAATGGAAGCGGATACACAAATTTGATATCCTGATTAGCGCTGCCCTCAGCCCAGTCCAGTATGAATTTCTGTACAGAGACTGTTTTCCCAATGCCTGCAACTCCCTTAGTCAGCACACATTTGATGGGTCTGTTTTCTTTAGATGAGTGTTGAAAAATGTCATTGCATTTGACTGGCATTTCAACTGTGGTTTTTCTCCGCAGCGCCGTCTCAATCTGTCTCACCTCGTGCTCTTTGTTAATATTCTCACTTTCGCCCTCAGTAATGTAAAGCTCTGTGAAGATGTCGTTCAGGAACGTGGGATGTGACTGCTTGGACATGTCATTGTGAATGCATTGAAATTTGGATTTCAGTCTTGATTTATATTCTTGTTGGCATTCCATGGCTGATTTTGAATGGACTTTTACGTTGGTAATATTGTTTGTGTGAGACCTGTAAAAATACATTGACAATGAAAGTGTATGACTGGACTCTCTGTCCAAAGGTTTGGGGTCAGTTAGATATTTGTTTCAGAGAAAATTAATACTTTTATTCAGAAAGGATGCATTAAATTGATCAAAAACGACAGTAAACACATTTATAATGTCACAAAAAATGAGAAAAGTGTTTCTTGAGCACCAAATCAGCATATTACAGTGATTTCTGAAGGATCATGTGACACTGAAGACTGGATTGGTTTGCCATCACAGGAATAAATGACTTTTAAATGTCATAAATAGCATGGGTATATTTGTAGAAATAGCAAACAATACATTGTATGGATTAAAATGATCAATTTATTCTTCATGCCAAAAATCATTAGGATATTAAATAAAGATCATGTTCCATGAAGATATTTTGTACATTTCCTACTGTAAATATATATAAATGTTTTTGTTTTTGTTTTTTATTAGTAATATGCATTGCTAAAAACTTCATTTGGACAACTTTAAAGGTGATTTTTCTCAATATTTAGATTTTTTTGCACTCTCAGATTCCAGATTTTCAAATAGTTGTATCTCTGCCAAATATTGTCTTATACATACCATACATCAACGGAAAGCTTTTTATTCAGCTTTCAGATGATGTATAAATCTTAATTTCAAAAATGACCCTTATGACTGGTTTTGTGGTCTATATTGAATAAGAAAAATTATTTTAAACTGTAATAATATTTTACAATATTGTGGTTTTACAGTATTATTGATCCAATAAATGCAGCCTTGGTGAGAAGAGAATTCTTACAAAAAATGTTACCGACCCCAAACTTATCCACAGCAGTGTACGTGTACAAGTAGAAATTAGGAGACAAAAAGGGACAAACTTTTGTATGAAAATCTTACTGTTGCTCAGTAGCAAAGTCTCCAATACTGCAAGTAATTGGATCAGTCATTGATGCCTTGCTTTTGTTTGACACATCATTCAGCTTGCTCTGCGTACCAAACCTTTAGAAAGAAAATACAGCCAGGCTATGTTTGTGCATTGCATGCAACATGTGAACATGAAAAGTCATTTTTATTAAGTCTATTATTAGGCATATTCAGTTATGTTTTACTGTCAATATGACAAATACTAATCCAGAATGAATAAAAGTGTCTGGTATTTTCATATGAATGATTTTAGCATTTTTGAAGGGTAACTAAGCAGATGTTACATACCTTTGTACTGAACAGAGAGGCTCTCTTTTAAAATCAACTGGATTCAGCAAAGAATTAGCACTCTTTAAAGAAACACGGCTGTGCTGATTTTGTGAGACCGTCCTTAACTGAGAGAAAATTAGTTTAGAAACACATTTAATCACTCACTTATCTTATAAATGATGAAAAGACATATTACAACACTTTTCTCACCATAAAGTGTTTCAATCTGGCAAATTTTCTTCAGTTAATGTCCAATGTTTCAACAGCTAAAAATTATGATTCTTTTCTTTTTCTAGGAGCATGGACCAAAAATAAAAGCAAGATTATTTAAAGAGTATGTTATGTGATAAGAAAAATGACAAAAACCCAGAGAACTATAAATACACAAGAACAGTTGATTAAACAAGACATGCCTGGATACAGTGAGGGAGTGATTAGTGAACAAACACATGACGTGGACTAGAAACATGAAATTTCAAAATGTGAGCAAGAAAAAGATAAGATACATTATGTGCCACTTATTAATAATTCACCTGAACTTTCAGTAAGAGATTCTAATCAAATCTATGAACCAAGTATGTTTAAAAGAATGTACGACCCAAAGTACACTAGCGTGTAGAGGACTTTCTCTTAATCTATAAATGGCGGGTATTTTCAACATCGATTTTGCAATTTACAAAACACAGCAACAGAATGAGGAAGTTAAGTTGGAGAAGTTAACCAGTTTCGTACATTCATGTGGGTTTATGTTTGAAAAATAAAAAAAGATCATTTTTTTTCTGTGGTTAAATTGTATACATCATTTTATGAATGACCTCATGTAACTATACATGTTACTAAATTATGTACACACACACTGGTGAGGCTTTGATAAGTCTTCTTCAGCATATTTATAAGTATATAAGTATATGTAAGAATATGAACATGACTGTATATCCATGTACATTTCATGCCATGTGGTTTTGAATCATCACATGTTGCATCATACATCTATCTTGAACTTCTAAGGGTGACGATACACAGGGAAACTTTTTAAACAATGTTACTGGGCAACTTTTGGCAATGATATTGTCAACGGGCAACCAGGTGAGACAGGGCCCTAAACAATTTAATGAGTGATCTATTATCACTCATTAAAAATCTATTATTCTGTTCAGTTTTGTACCACAGTGATGCTGATGATAGGGTGTCTGGACTGAGGAAAAGACGATATTAGATAATAAGCCTATACAGGAGACTACATTTTAATGACAACGTTTAAAACTGAGATTAGAAAGTAGATTAGAAATACTATTAAACAACTTAAAATGAAAGTAGACAAGTAGTAATTAAAAAGCATTCATTACCAGTCACTGTAATGAGAGTTTATTATAGGCTATATCTCTCCCAGCCATTATCGACTGTAAAATTAAAACTTAAAAATTAAAAAAAAAAATAAAATAATTAAATTTAAAATTTAAAATTTAAACGTTAAAGTTTAATTTTCCTTTTCCAATAATGATTGCAGGTCAAGCCCAAAACCTTTTATCCCAGTTATTTAAGAAACTATTTGTGTACTTACGAACAAGCCTTGTATATGTCCAAACGTAAGTTCATTCTACTTTCGCTTCAGTGATTTAGCTCCTGTCAGTCAATGATCACGTGGTCACAAGGGGGCGGGGCCGCGCTTAGTTCATACTGTTCACGTTTCTGCTCAGGTTGGTCTGTTTAAATTATTTCAAAATGTTGCTGTATTTTATGCTGTTTGTAGGAAAATGTAATTTTGCTTGTGCTAGTGATTAAAAAAGGCTATAACAGATTAAGATAATTTTTAAACAGTACACATTCAACAAATATGGTACTTTCGTGTCCTCTGACCTTTAAATAAATGCTGTTACTACTAATAACTAATTTAATCTTTGTTTTTTGAATTGCTTAAATTTGATGCAAATTTAAAATCAGGGTTTTAAACCCTGGTGTTTTAGACCAAAATAATATAATAGCTCATATAAAATTTAAATTTACAACTTTCTGAAGTTGATAGTCAACTATTTCTAAATCATTTCTTTCATTGACCACTTGTTTAAATAATTTCAGGCACTATTTTGCAGGAAGTGCCAGTATGCTCTATTCTAAATCAATTGATTGATTTAATCAATGATTTCCACTCCACACAATGTTAGCTTTAACAGTGTAGCAAGCCTATGAATTAATTCAATAGCAGTGTTGGGGAAAGTTACTTTTAAAAAGTAATGGATTACAATATTGCCTTTCTCCATAAAAAAAAGTACTGCGTTATATAGTTACTTTTTATGGAAAGTAATGCATTATGTTACCTTTTCGTTACTTTTCCTTACCTGGGCTGCTTGCTTATTTATTTAACAGAAAACCTAAAAGTTATATTTTTGGCGACTGTAAATGCCCTTTTCACATCAAGAGTGAAATTAATAAACCTCACGATGAGGTACCTGTGGTTTGCACCTCACTCCCAATTTCTCTCAACACAGGGAAAAGTGAATAAATAAGCAAACAAAGTAACTTGTGTTACTTATTTAAAAATAAGTAAATTTAAAAGTAATGCGTTACTTTATTAGTTAAAAAAGTAATCTGATTACGTAACTCGCGTTACTTGTAATGCCTTACCACCAATACTGTCCAATAGTGAATTTAATAGAATGGAAATTAAATTAGATTTGCATATACTTCACTGACTTTGGACTGCCAACAAGGGTTTGCACTCCAGTCTTTCAGACACCCACCTGGTGTGAACCTGATGATGTAGGACTCCAATCAGAGCTGGAGTCCAGCCAAACCCAAACACCGTGGAGCTGCTCCAAGAGGATGTGCGTAGGCAGTCCTAAGAGCTTGGCTAGAGTGCACGGACAACACGCTCCTGGTGAAGACCATGAAGCCGAAGTCTCTCTGTGTCCCGCGGCTTGGCCTCTTTGAGGACGTTAGCGGCAGATACAGGCGGCAGATCGATACCGGGGCACCGGAGCATAATCTCGATCAACCGGTGGAGAAAAGGCCCAGAGATCTGCACCTCACTTTACTGCCGGAGAGATCACCATACGAGCCTTTAGTGGAAGACGACAGCTATCACAAACTAAAGGAGGAAAAGAAAGCAAAAAAGAAGGAAAAGTATAAAAAATACAGAAAGGTGAGATGAATATACTTTGTAGAGTAAATATTTTCATTAACTGTTTTTTCCTTAGTATTTATTCACTGGTGCTTTTGGGATACAGACAATCCGAAGCAGGCCTTCTTGTACTTTACTAATATTTATTATTGGCAAGTATAGTTTGCATTCCAACAGTGACAAGTAACTGCTCCAGTGGTATTGGTAAATTTGTCATTTTTGTGGTTTGTAATTCTTGTGGCTGAGATATCAACTGTTTACTTCTGACTAATTTTATTACCACAACTTTGAGAGTACTTTGACAACAATTCTTCAAATTTGTCAAAATGGTGTTTTTTTTCTGATTTAAAATGTCACAAACCTTACCACTGGGTTTCAGAAAAGTCCTGGTTTTAAGTGAAATATGGCATTATTAAACAGAAACTGTCATGTGATATTTAGTCATGAAAAGATGCTTTCAAAAACAAAATGTTTTTGCAATAACCAGAGAATTGCGATTATGAAATCATGCACAGTTTCCATTTCAGTTGATGAATATAATAACCATATAAATCGTTCTTTTCTGAACAAGCACATGGCTTCTTTTAGTGAATTTGCTGAGCCTGTGTTATAGGTCAAAGATCAACAGGTAAACCTGTCTGGCGTCTTAGAGTGTTTCCTTATCAGACTTAGCCGATTAAAACTGATGAGACTGTGAGTAAATGGAATATCTTTAGTAAATGCACCGTCTCACTGTAATCCACTTACTATCTGTAGCAGCACTGTTTTTCTCCCCCGACCATTTACAAGTAGCTTGTTAAAGTTTGGTGCTTTCTCAACAATTTAAAGTGAAATAAAGGGCTCAGCAATGAGAATTTTCTTTTGCTTTATTTTGAGACTGTACTGATATTTTCACACAACCATACATAGAAACAACCATAAATAGAACAGATTTTACTTTTTTAATATAAAATTATGAGACACAAAACATTTTAAACTGTTACAGAACAACAAATGTTTGCAAAAACGTTTGCATTGTCCATATGGAGACGTTTTCTAGTGAAAATACAACATGGTCTACGTAACCATTTATTTGTGTTATTTTGGGAGGGAGAGGGTCATTCAGAGCACATGGTGTTCCATTGTCACGCAGCATAAACTTCCTGCCGCAGGATAAAGCAGTGCATCCTGTTTCTGACCTGTTGTCACACAGAGAGACAGTCACTAACGTAAAGCCACTAAACTACATGCTGTTTACAGTTCAAAATGATAAAGCTTAGTGTTTAATCCAGCTAAATTGTCTACTTGGAAATCCTTTAGGTATTTAAACCACTCAAAGTCTTAATTCTATAATATTGTCACTGGCACAGGCTAAACCTCCTGGATCTGTGAATGAAGCCGTGTCGCCTCAGCCCCAAAAATAGTTGTAGCACAGGTATATTTGTATGGGTGAAAATTGATTAGGATATTAATTAAAGATAATGTTTTATTAAGATATTTTGTAAATTTCTTACCGTAATTATATTAAAACTTAATTTTTGATTAGTAATATGCATTGCTAAGAGCTTCATTCAGACAACTTTAAAAGCCATTTTCTCAGTATTTAGATTTTTTTGCACCCTCAGATTACAGGTTTTCAAAAAGTTGTATCTTGGTCAAATGTTGTCCTGTCCTAACAAACCACCCATCAATGGAAAGCTTATTTTTCAACTGTCAGATGATTTTTAAATCTCAAAAAAATTGACCCTTATGACCGGTTTTGTGGTCCAGGGTCACAAATGATTTTGATAAACTGCTCGATTTAACCAAAGGCCAAAGCATTGTGAAAAAACAAATCTAACAGTCAAATCATTTTTTAATAATTACACTTTTTAAATGTTTTATCTAAAAACAAAACATACAATTGCAAACAATAGAGAATAAATCAATGAAATGAACAAAGTCCTTATGGTAATATCTAACCTAAAACATGCAATACTTTTTATATTAATTCCATTTCATTTGATTATGTAATTTATTATTAATCTAATATTCAGATATCATGTAAAAATGCATTCCTGTAGTACAAAATAAACAAAGCTACTAATGAACTCTGAGAAGGGCTATTTAAAATAGTAGTTCACCCAAAAATGAAAGTTTGCTAAAATTAAAAATTTTGGCCTGTAGGCCGTCCAAGCTGTACAAGAGTTTGTTTCTTCTTTGGAACAGATTTGGAGAAATTTAGCATTACATCACTTGGATCCAATGGATCCTTTGCAGTGAATGGGTGCCGTCAGAATGAGAGTCCAAAAAACTGATAAAAACATCACAATAATCCACAAGTGATCCAGTCTATCAAAAAACAGCTGTGTGTTTGTAAGAAACAAATCCATCATTAAATGTTTTACCTTCAAACTGGCTTCTGGCTAAAATATGAGTTCTCAATCCATAATATTACTTTCTCCGGTTATTTTCTGAATCAGGAGAGAAATATACACAAATTAAAGATCATTTGTGAAAACAGTCCAAAACTCTTATAAACAAATATGTTTGTGGATTTTGGTGTGAGAGAACAACAAGGAATTTTTCAGTGGAGCAAGTGGCAGTTTTAGGCCAGAAGTGATGGTTTAAAGATTTAAAGCACCCATTTATTGCAAATGATTCATTGGTGAGGAAGTGATATAATGCTAAATTTCTCCTAATCTGTTCCAAGGAAGAAAGAAACACGTCTACATCTTGGATGGCCTGAGGATGAGTACATTTTCAGCAAATATCAGCAAATCCATTAAGATAATATGTTGGTTGGCTAAGCTATTTATTTGCTATGTGTGTTTGAATATTTCAACATTCTGTTTGTCTTCCAGAACGTAGGAAAGGCTCTTCGCTACAGTTGGAAATGTCTGTTGTTGGGTCTGCAGAACTTCACTGTGGGATATTCCACTCCTTATTCAGCTGCTGCCTCAGGTGTCCCAGATTTCCATCCAGGAGGAGCCTGGGGTTGAGACAGTCTGTGACCAACATTTGTACTTCACTCTCACCCTAAAACTTTATGGACCATTTAAAAAGCACATCCAGATGCTTTTTAAAAACGGACAGTACATCTGCCCTGGGCAGCTTGACCTGTCATGCTGTGAACTGTTAAACTGTTGTAAGAATCTGCCTTTCAGATTTGTTTTTAAAGTGGTGTTTCTACCTTGCATTTGACATTTACAGCTGTAAGAAAGACATGTATCTCTTTTACTCTCAGTTCTATCTGTATATAATTTGCTTTGACTGAAAGAGAACTTTTATGAATTTCTGTACTGAAGTAATGAAATATTCTTGTATCATAGAACTAGTAGGTTACTGTCATTAGTGTTGATTCTGTAATTTTATACATAGGCTGGATTTTTTTTCTGTCAGTTGCAAGTTAAATGGTGACCTGAATTCATGCTGTGTAGATGTAATGTTGACAAAGGTGAAACTGATTTAACTGGAAGTGATAGGTATGCTCATGCTCTGTAAAGGGAATTAAATTCCCGCTGTAATGATTGTTTTATTTGATTTAGAGAATGTGCTTGACATGAAGAAGCTGGATGTTCTTAGAAAGGGTAAGAGTAAGAGTAAGAGTAAGTGTCTTCAAAAGGTAATTAGGGCAAGAGCTTTAAAGACAAAGGATAGGATTATGAGAAAGCACAACAGGAAAAGACAGTCTGGCACAGGGTGGAGAAACATGACTTGTTTAAGAGGATTAGTAAAGCCGAGTATCTGTCATGCTTGTAACACCTGTTTAAAATGAACTACAATAAATGTGACACAACAACAAAACCTTAAACAAATAAATTCTGAGTGGGACTGTTTTTGTAAATTTATTTATTAAATTAAGACATTTTGTTTGCACAAAAAAACATAATTATGAAGAACTATCCAATGTACATTGATTTATACAGTCCCTTATGAAAATTAACCATGGTGTAGTAACCATGTTTTTTTTTTTTGGCATATTGACTATCATTTGTATAACCACAGTTTTACTAGAAATACCATGGTTAACTTATGGTCAGTGTAGCAAAACCATGGTTAATTTGTGGTTACCATAGTTTAACAACAGTAACCATGTTTTTTTTGTTGTTGTTGTTTGTTTTATCTGTAGTAAACCATGGTTAATTTTCACTACCAGTCAAACGTTTTTGAACAGTAAGATTTTTAATGTCTCTTCAAGAAGTCTCTTCTGCTCACCAACCCTGCATTACATTGATCCAAAATACAGCAAAAGCAGTAATATTGGGAAATATTTTTACTATTTAAAATAACTGCTTCTATTTAAATAAATTTTAAAATGTAATTTATTCCTGTGATCAAAGCTACATTTTCAGCATCTTTACTCCAGTCTTCAGTGTCACATAATTCTTCAGAAATCATTTTGATATGCTGATTTGCCGTTCAAGAAACATTTTATTTATTTATTTATTTGGGAAATAAATTATAGAAGGATCCAGATGGATTTTTAAATTGATGATCATATGTGATGCTAAAGACATTTATAATGTTACAAAAGATTTCTATTTCAGATAAATACTGTTCTTTTAAACTTTCTATTTATCAAAGAAACCTGAAAAAATTCTACTCAGCTGTCTTCAACATAACAATAATAATAATAATAATAATAATAATAATAAATGTTTTTTAAGCAGCAAATCAGAAAATTAGAATGATTTCTGAAGAATCATGTGACTGGAGTAATGATGCTACAAATTCAGCTTTGAAATCACAGGAATAAATTACATTTTATATATATTTAAATAGAACACTGTTATTTTAAATAGTAAAAATATTTCAGAATTTTATTGTTTTTTTGCTGTAACTTGGATCAAATAAATGCAGGCTTGGTGAGCAGAAGAAACGTCTTTAAAAAAAACTTTTGACTGGTAGTGTATTCCTGTAAAAATATCACATCAAAAACATATTAACATATATCCCAGTTTGTATGGAAACAATGGTTTAAAAATGAGAGCAAATCCAGTGTTTTATAAGATCCTTTTTGACTTCACTGTTGATAAAAACAAGCGTGTGGCAGACGCGCTCATCCCTCCAGTGCAGCAGGTGACGCTGTTCAGCACTCAAGTCTCGTTGGTAACGTGACTCCGACCATCGAAGAAACGCGAGAAGACATCATGGCGGGATTAATGAAATCCGAAAGTGGCTTTGGAATCGAAACTGTCAGATTGAAAGTTGTCTTCTCGGCTTTGTTGTTTTTATTTCATTTATCTCAAACCTCAGGTAAGCAATAGTTATTTCTTAATATATTATGTTTATATATATATTGCTTTTAGAACAATTAAGAAAGCTAAGTGTTGTTAGCGTACTAAGTGTGTAACGTTAGTTGATGTAACGTTAATTGTTTAAAGCTGTAAAAACTGATCTTTTGAAAATAACGATATGTAATAAAATCAGTATTTTATATCTCAGCCTGTTGTTTTGTAGTAGGGTCATCGCATCACAGATGATTGTTGATACATATTCACGTTAATTATTTACACGTAAAGTATTTTCTATAATGGCTTATTTTAAATATATACGATTAACAAAAAGCATAACTGTCATTTTCATCTTCCTGTAGGTGCCACTCGTCCCATTATAGAAGTAAAAGATGGACAAGAAATCAAAGTACAAGCTGCACAACATTTTTGCTATAATAACTCCATTGTACCTGGATGGAGAGAAACATGGACTAGATTACAGGTAGAGGACTTTAATTGAGACTCTTGTCTATGTCATAAGTTTCCATCTTATGATGTTGACAGCCCCTTCTCTTATTGACTGATAGGTGAAAGTGTGGAGCACAACGAAGCTGAAGGTGACGGTGGTTAATGATGAGCAGGACCTGCAGGAGCTTGAGCATTTCAGCATCTGGAAACTCGTGCAGTACTTTGTTCGTGAACAGACCAATGAGACCACTGTCAGCGTCAGCCTCTTTAACAACAAGACCTGTTTCAGAGTGGACCCTTCAGATTCCCAGACACTCTATACAGTACAACCTAGTCGACGTGAGTCGAAAATGTACTTAAAAGAAAAAAATTAAATGGACTGTGATATTGATTTGGAGATTGACATTGTTTTTTCTCCTATAGATTTTGACATCTACCTGTTTTTGGTTTTTCTGGCTGGACTGTTGCTGTTCTTTTTTGCAGACATTCTAAGCAGGTGATTGACGTTTATGTACAGTTGAGGTCAAAAGTTTACATTCACCTTGCAGAATCTGCAAAATGTTAATTATTTTACCAAAATAAGAGTGATCATACAAAATGCATGTTATTTTTTTAATTAGTACTGACCCGAATAACATATTTCACTTAAAGGCTTTTACATGTAGTCCTTCAGGTCCTGCAAATTTTGGATTTTTTTCAGCATATTTGTGTATTTTAATCTTTTCTAACAATGACTATGATTTTGAAATCCATCTTTTCACACTGAGGACAACTGAGGGCCTCATATGCAACTATTACAGGAGTTTCAAACGTTCACTGATGCTCCAGAAGGAAAAACAATGCATTAAGAGCTGGGGAGTGAAAACTTTTTGATTTAAAGATCAGGGTAAATTTAACTTATTTTGTCTTCTGGAAAACATGTAAATATCTTCTGTAGCTTCTGAAGGGCAGTACTAAATGGGGAAAAAAATATGATATTTAGGCAAATAAGAAAAATGTACACATCTTCATTCTGTTCAAAAGTTTACACCCCTGGCTCTTAATGCGTCAGTGAGTGTTTGAACCTCACTGAATGGAGTCCCTCAGTTGTCCTCCGTGTCAAAAGATGGATCTCAAAATCATAGTCATTGTTGGTAAGGGTTCAAGTACACAAAAATGCTGAAAAACCAAAGAATTTGTGGGACCTGAAGGATTTTTCTGAAGAACAGTGGGCAGTTGAACTGTTCAGGACAAACAATGGACTCATAAACAACTATCACTAAACACAAAAACACAGTTAGACCTAGTGTGTGTAACTCTTACACCTGCTTGATTTGTCTTGTAGAAGTCAAGTTTTCTACTACTCTGCTGGCATGAGCACTGGAATGATTGCCTCCCTTATCATCCTCATCTTCGTCATCGGCCGTTTTTTACCCAAGGTAGATCCCTCACATTCTTTAATGTGTTTTCAACATCTTTCTCTCTACAATTGAACACCTCAGGATGTTAATTATGAGACCTTATTATATGGTTTTAATTTCAACATGTTTGTTTTCTTGACTTGTAGAAAAGCCCATTCTATATGCTGCTGATGGGCGGATGGTCTTTTTCTCTCTACGTCATCCAGCTGGTGTTTAGGAATCTGCAAATCATTCTTAAAGATCACTGGCATCTGGCTATTGGTAAGTGCACAATCAAAACATTGTGGTGTAATTCAGCCCTGGGTCAGGTAGTAAGGTTTTAAAGTGAAGCCCGGGTATTAAAACTTGCATGGCTTAATATAACGTAAATTATGTATCTTATTGAAATATGTAGTGGAAAACCCATGAAAATTTATGTTGTTTAAAAAACCCACATTGTTTTATACATATTTTGGACTGTGGGGGGCGCCATTATGATGTGAAATGTTTCCACTCAGTGAGCTGCTGGCCCTACCCATTGCTATTTTTACAGCAACACAACTCGGAAAATAAAACACTGATATGATGACCGCAACTATTGAAAGAGCTTACAGGATATAAGTGGACTTAAACCAAATGCTATACCATCGATTTTCGCCACAAGAAGTCTAAACGCCACAGATATCGAGTGAAATCCATGCGTTTCTTGTCTCTGCTGTTTGTAAACTCTTTCAGTAGCTGTGGTCTATTAAAAGCCTCAAAGGAATCAATGCTAAAGTGGAGAAAACAAAGATGTGGGTCTTTAGGAAGTTTTATTTGTCCACAGGCATCTTCCCATTTTTTTATCTCCTCTTATCACTAGGAAAAGCAGTGAAGACTTAAAGCACTTCTCTTGTTGCCCTTCGACTGAAAGTTGCACCCAAAAGCAGCACAGTGTGGCATCGTATCAGTATTTTATTTTGAGAGTTGTAGCGGTAAAAATAGTGACAGGCAGTGCTAGTCGCTCACCGAAGGCAACCATTTGACATCATTAAAATAATGGTGCCCCACATAGTCCAAAGTATGTATAAAATGATGGCCAACATAAAATTTGTAGTATGACATTTCTGAGTGAAACGTATTTAGTGTGAAATAATGTATGTGGATAAGACTTTTATATGCTGGATTTGATTGTTTTGTAAAAAGTGTGCTAAGGTTTATGTTATTCTTTTTTTATTTATTTATTTTATGGTATTAATTTTTTCAGTTTATTTTATTAGAATGCAATGAACCATTTTTTTTTAAAATAAAAATATTAATACTTGATTAATATTATGCTAGTCTTTTAAGTACTATATTAGTTGATGACTGTTCTTTGCTTAATATATTTTTAGGTTATACCATTGTGGTCGGGTTTGTCAGTTTTGCAGTGTGCTACCGCTATGGACCCCTAGTGGATCAGCGAAGTATCAACATCCTATCCTGGACGCTGCAGATATTCGGCCTTCTACTGGTGTACGCTGGAATTCAGGTCCAACAAGTGGCTCTGGCCATCATGGTAGCTGCATTCTGCTCCAAAAACCTGGAGTACCCTTTTATCAAGGCGTACATGCTTTATCAGTGAGTATATAACTTTAAAGGAGTAGTTGACGTCCAGAACAAAAAATTACAGGTAATGTACTCACCCCCTTGTCATCCAAGATATTCATGTTTGTCTGTCTTCAGTCGTAAAGACATTGTTTTTTGAGGTAGAAATTTCAGGATTTTTCTTCATATAGTGGACTTCTATGGTGCCCCGAGTTTGAACTTCCAAAATGCAGTTCAGATGTATATAAATTGTATTTTTTTTAAATGGAAAAAATAACTGATTGTTTTGCTAGATCATTTACAACCGCATTTGGGATCGTTTGAAGCCGCATTTAAAACTCCTTTTTTCAAAATTCAAACTCGGGGCACCATAAAAGTCCATTATATGGAGAAAAATTTTGAAATGTTTTCCTCAAAAAACATAATTTCTTTACGACTGACGAAAGAAAAACATGAACATCTTGGATGACAAGGGGGTAAGTACATTATCTGCAAATTTTTGTTCTGGAAGTGAACTTCTCCTTTAATAAATGTTGTTCAAATACATGTTGAGCAATGTAGTCACTGTCTTCTTGCTGAATGAACGCTCTATAGGAAGCTGAAGCCAAAGAAACTCGAGCCACGCCGTCTGCTGACAGAAGAGCAGTATCAGAGAGAGTCAGAAGTGGAGACTCAGAAAGCTCTAGAGGAGCTAAGGAAATACTGCAGCAGTCCTGAATTCAACACCTGGAAGACCGTTTCCAGGCTCCAGTCTCCTAAAAGGTGTGAGAGGATATTTTACACTAACCAAAATTATAAACGCAACACTTTTGTTTTTGCCCCTATTTTTCATGAGCTGAACTCAAAGATCTGAGAATTTTTCTATGTACACAAAAGGCCTGTTTCTCTCAAATCTTGTTCACAAATCTGTCTAAATCTGTGTTAGTGAGCACTTCTCCTTTGCCGAGATAATCCATCGACCTCACAGGTGTGGCATATCAAGATGCTGATTACACACAGGTGTGCTTTAGGCTGGCCACAATAAAAGGCCATTCTAAAATGTGCAGTTTTATCACACAGCACAATGCCACAGATGTCGCAAGTTTTGAGTGAGCGTGCAATTGGCATGCTGACTGCAGGAATGTCCACCAGAGCTGTTGCCCGTGAATTGAATGTTCATTTCTCTACCATAAGCCGTCTCCAAAGATGTTTCACAGAATTTGGCAGTACATCTAACCTGTAACCACACCAGCCCAGGACCTCCACATCCAGCATCTTTACCTCCAAGTTCATCTGAGACCAGCCACCTGGACAGCTGCTGCAACAATCGGTTTGGATAACCAAAGAATTTCTGCACAAACTGTCAGAAACCGTCTCAGGGAATCTCATCTGCATGCTTGTTGTCCTCATCGGGGTCTCGACCCGACTGCAGTTCGTTGTCGTAACTGACTCCAGTGGGCAAATACTCCCATTCGATGGCGTCTGGCACTTTGAAGAGGTGTTCTCTTCACGGATGAATCCTGGGTTTTCACTGTACAGGGCAGATGCCAGACAGCATGTGTGGTGTTGTGTGGGTGAGCGGTTTGCTAATGTCAATGTTGTGGATCGAGTGGCCCATGATGGGGATGGGGTTATAGTATGGGCAGGCGTATGTTATGGACAACGAACACAGGTGCATTTTATTGATGGCATTTTGAATGCACAGAGATACCGTGATGAGATCCTGAGGCCCATTGTTGTGCCATTCATCCACGACAATTACCTCATGTTGCAGCATGATAATGCACGGCCCCATGTTGCAAGGATCTGTACACAATTCCTGGAAGCTGAAAACATCCCAGTTCTTGCATGGCCAGCATACTCACCGGAAATGTCACCCATTGAGCATGTGTGGGATGCTCTGGATCGGCGTATACGACAGCGTGTTCCAGTTCCTGCCAATATCCAGCAACTTTGCACAGCTCTTGAAGAGGAGTGAACCAACATTCCACAGGCCACAATCACCAACCTGATCAACTCAATGCGAAGGAGATGTGTTGCACTGCGTGAGGCAAATGGTGGTCACACCAGATTCTGACTGGTTTTCGGACCCCCCCTTAGTACAGTAAAAGTGCACATTTTAGAGTGGCCTGTGCAATAATCATGCTGTCTAATCAGCATCTTGATATGCCACACCTGTGAGGTGGATGGATTATCTCAGCAAAGGAGAAGTGCTCACTAACACAGATTTAAACAGATTTGTGAATAATATTTGAGAGAAACAGGCCTTTTGTGTACATAGAAAAAGTCTTAGATCTTTGAGTGTTGCGTTTATAATTTTGGTCAGTGTAAAAACAAATATATAGTGTTATAAAGTGAGGAGAATGTCTTCAGAGAAATCTGCACAATTATGCAACTTAGGTTGCTCATTTAAAGCTCACTGTATCAAATTTAATGCAAATAATCTACATGCATTCTGCAATCTGATTTATAGTTCATAATTTAGCAATTAAAAGACAGTTTAGTATAATTCTGTTTTCAGAATATTGAAGAAACATGCTCAATAAGAGCAAAAATATATACAAAAGAATGTAAAGATTTGAATTTGATTTTGTGGTCTTATAACAGTACTCTGTCTTGCACTCAGGTTTGCAGACTTCATTGAGGGTTCTCCACATCTGCTGTCCAATGAGGTGTCGGTTCACACACAGGAGTACGGGCTGGGAGGATCGTTCTTTGAGGATGAGTTGTTCTCCACTGATGAGGAAAATCAGGAGGAGGAAGACGAGGGCTGGGAGACGGACGATGGTGTGAAGCCAAATGTGACATCTCCACGACTCAACAACTCACGGGTGAAATGACCGATGAACAGTGTTGGAAAGTATTTAATTTTTTCAGCAGATCTGAGATCTGTTCAAGCGTAGCATTTACTGTTCTTCTGTAGGTGCCTTTTGGAGGTTTTCATTCGTGAATTCAGTCTCTCATGATGGACTATTAACAGTGAAAGTACCCTGTTGTTTTCATGGCTCATGAGAAAGGCCAAGAGTTGTTTTGATTTATTTTTCTTATCAGTTTTTATTTGTCTTTTATTAATTTGTCTTTGAGTTTGAGTTAGACTTCCTGTGTGAGTAGGGAACTGTGAATGTTGTGCTGTTACATGGACTGTATTTTATGTTTTGTTTTTAAGTTTATACTACTAAATCAGTGGATCAGAAGAGGCACATACATTATACAGCTTTCTGTGGCCATTGACTAAGCTGTAAGTCCGTTTATGGTAAAAGGATTATTTTTTATGAATGAGCAATAAAAGCAGAGTAATACATTCAGTGTGTCTTTATCTACTGACATTAGTTTTTAAGCCAATAAATATGATCCCTCATCAAATTCAGAAATTAAAGGGGAGGTCAAATGCTATTTCATGCATTCTGACATATTTACACTGTTAAAGAGTTGGATTCTCATGCTAAACATGGGTAAAGTTTAAAAAAACAAGTTGGATGTATGAGTATTTCTGTGCCAAATACACCTCTTCAGGGATTGTATCCACCTTTTTCTTTCCCTAAGAGTGGGCATGGTCATTAGTAAATTTTATGTCTGGCTTGTGGTCTCATCCGCGTCCAGCTATTTTTAGCTGTACAAAACAGCTTGTTTTGCTGCTTGATGTTGCTAATTGGTGTGTCTTACTATGTTATTTTAATGCATTGTCTTAATTGTAAAGTGTTTATAGTGCAAAGTTTTACCATTTACTACACCTTGTTATTCTTCTCGTTATTTTCTTTATAGCGGGTAATGAATCGGAAGTCACTATGGAAAAAGGTAAATAATTTTCTTAATGGTTTTTTTCCGACCATAACCCTGTATGATGCCATAAAGAGCAAAATTCCTTGTATGGAAGAGTCCTCACACATCAGCCAGAGCCAGAGCAAAAGCACGCCCATCAGCGAGACTCCACAGGACCTGTTCAAAAAGAATTTGTCATTTTGTTTTTAGACCATGAAATCAATAATGTCACCAAAGTGGTTTGTTTTTGGTTGTGAGGGAAAGATGACCTTGTTCAGCTTTCCAAAACATTAAGGGAACAATGATGCAGTTCGTTTCTCCAGGGCAGCAGTGGAGTTGTGCAAGTGTGTTTGTTTGTTCCCAGCATTTCAGTGATGTTTAATAAACTAAATAAATAAAATTGAAGTCAGTAAAGTTTTTGTTCCTGTTTTATTTATGTCGATGTCACAGCTTGCAGACGATCGCCTCCAGGAGCTCTACTGTTTTCGGAGAAACGTAGTGCAGATGTATCCGTCTTCTATAAATATGATAAAACTAAAGACTCCGGAGATATGAAGGATGCAGCGCTCCACCTTAATCTTCAGTGCGAAAGTAAGCCTATGGGCGAGACTTCCGGTTTAGCCGCTATAAGGAAATAACTAGAAGAATAACAGCATGCAGTAAACGGTAAAACTGTTTGCACTACAAACCAGTGTGTTCGTTATTAAGATTATACGTTAAAATAACGAAGTAGGACACACCAATTTGCAGTATCAAGCAGCAAAACGATCTATTTTGTATAATAGTTGGACGCGCAATAAGACCGGAAGCCAGACCCATAAAACGTACAAATGGCCGCGGTCGCTCTTACAGCAAAATAAGGTAGGTACTCAAGATTAGCATGAGACTGGCAGAAACTGTGTCATATCCCCTTTAAATACGTCTTTATAGTGACCACTTGGTGGCAGCATAAACCAATAGAGGTTTTTACATGTCAACATAAAGGTGTGAAGGGTTGATACTGGGTATTTCCATTCACTGAAAGAGGAGATTTAACATTTGGATAGACGACCTTGTTGAAGAATGTGCAAACATGCATTAGGGGCTTCCAGCACTGCTTTATTTGCATCCTTGAATTTCTTTAACAACAACAACAACAAAACTTTTAACATTACTTATTATCATCTATAGATGTGGCCCAAAATATTTTCATACTTTCTTTTCCCAAAATATAACGTTTTTTTCTAGAGCTTACTGAAATAAATGTTTTTGTGTACACATGTATTTCTTTGCTTTGCAAAGGAAAACCACAACCGTATGAGCTAACTTTTATAAATACAAAAATCAATGTTAATATTACCGGCATCCTAGTTGAAATATATGGTACAACCTTTAGACAGTATAACTAAGTGCTGTCAAATCAATTAATCGCGATTAATCGCGTCCAAAATGAAAGTTTATGTTTACATAATATATGTGCGCGTCCTGTGTATTTTTATATGTATAAATAAATACACATACATGTATATATTTAATGAATATTTACATGTATATATGTATTTGTATTTATATTTATTTCTTAAATACATGTATGTGTGTATATTTAGCACACGCACATATGTAAACGCACATATGTTTATTTTGGGTGCGATGAATCGATTTTTATTTATTTGTTTGGCATTCCTACACGCAGTGAAACTTGAGAAACTTTGCATTTGCTCGCAATACTTTTTTAATATAGAAATAACATGAGGTGGGATGAAAAACTATATTTCGGTACTTTTGCTAAAGTTTGCTTTTTTTTTTTTTTTTTTTTTTTTTTTTTGCAAGAGGGGGAACGCAAACAATGGAATATTTTCTTTTTTTTTTTTTTTTTGTCTAACACCATATGGGCTTCGTAAAACGCCTTTCAACAGTTTCCTCTGGAATAACAAAACAAAAACTAAAGTAAGGTTTCCCTAAGATCATTTTCACTTTTCTTCTGTTTTTATTATTGCTGACTCGCTTCTACATTCCCTCCTCACCTCTCCAGTAAGTGAACCGGTCAAAATACAAAGTCATTCCGCAGCCTGTCAGCAGAACAAGACGCAGTCCCTCTTTAACTACTGTTTTACGGCTGATCTCCTTTTGGTTTTCTTTATACAAATGCTGTGGTTTGGCTGACCTTCATCGATCAGTGCAGACCTTTCTTATAGCGGGTTTCGCAACAGGAACACGAAGAAAGCAGAATTTGCGAGAAACAGCAGAAGCATTGTCCGTCCCGTCACAACGCCTCTCAGGAATCCCGCCTCGGCTTTTGGTTTTTGGACTCGACCGGTTTTGGAAGCGTGGATCTAAAGTTGCGGCCAAGAGCAGATATCACATCCTTCCTTGTTGCTGTTCTTCCTCTGCAGCTCATGCAAATGCTGTTTGCATTCCAGCGGTGACATCAGCGGTGGTCCCCGTGTCACGAGCACAGGATTCCTCAGTATTCTAGCGCACTGAGGCAGAATACTATTTGCATGTGCTTCCGTGGTAAATAAAAAGCGTGTGTTACATATGCTAGGCAAATCGGTGGCATAGGTGGGCCGAGGACACTATTCCCCTCCTCCTACCTCTTCCCTGAAATGCAGTTGGGAGACACCTGAGCCTGTAGGTGGGGATTCCCGTGCAGCTATCGGCTTATCGCAGGAGCCGGGCTTGCCCCGTCCGCGTGTAGGTGTGTAACATGTAAAACTCACGGATTTCCCCCTGTACACCTTCACAACTTATCCAAATGCGCATCCATAGTCATCGAACTGACACAGAACCGAGTCTGTGTGTACGGCGTGTTTTTGTTTAGCTTCCGCGTGGCTCATTCTTACACCTCTTCCTTGTCCACCTGTGTGGTTTGTTGTTATCCAATAGGTCAGAGGCGAGGATTCCCACGTTAACTGTTCATCTGCATGCGGTTAGATTGATCCTGTAGTATTACGATTGCTTCAGATGATTTACATGCTTTCTCGTAACATGATGCAACTTCAAGCCATTCTGCCTGTGCATCAGACTTTAATGTCCTGCTAATTAGATGCTTATCGTTATAGATTAAACACCGGTAGCTGAACAGTGAGGGCCATATACTGCCACACATTTAACTGTAAATGTCATTTCTTTGATATAGATCTATGAATGCGGTGATTTCCGTATCATATCATCACATTAGGTCTTCTGAGACTTTGTATATTAGTCCAAATGACTTTATGACTGATAAGTTATCTGGTGCAACTACCATTTTAATTATTATGGTGCAACACTGTACAACTGGGTTGAAAAAAAACTGAACATACTAAACTGGAAATCTGATGCTGAATCATTATATTGTGGCAGTGTGGGGTCCAAAAGTAACCATTTTTCATCACGTATTTTAACAAAACGTTGATTTGAGATATCATCATGAATTGTGACCCTGGAACACAAAACCGTCATTAGGGTAAATCTTATTTAGGGTTAATCATAAATTGAATCTTATTTATTTATTTTTTTTATTATTAAAAAAAAAAAAAAATCAATAAAACAGAACAAAATAAGCTAAAATATTTTCCGTAAACATCTTCTTTTTAGTACCAGGGTTAGGGCTACATTGTTTCCCTCCAAATATGTGACCCTGGACCACAAAACCAGTTATAAACCAGTTATTTTTCATCTGAAAGTTGAAAAATAAGCTTTTCACTGATGTATGGTTTGTTAGGATAGAAACAAGATACAACTATCGAAAATCTGGAATCTGAGAGTGCAAAAAAATCTAAATACTGAGAAAATTGCCTTTGAAGTTGTCTGAATGAAGCTCTTAGCAATGCATATTACTAATCAAAAATTAAGTGTTGATATATGTTAGGATAGGACAATATTTGGTGAGATACAACTATATGAAAAGCTGGAATCTGAGGGTGCAAAAAAACCAAACAATCAATATATTGAGAAAAATCACCTTTAAAGTCCAAATGGAGTGCTAAGCAATGCATATTACTACTAAAAAAAAATAAGTTTTGATATATTTACGGTAGGAAATTTACAAAATATCTTCATGGAACATGATCTTTACTTAATATCCTAATATCCTTTCGGCATAAAAGAAAAATCGATAATTTTCACCCATACAATGAATTGTTGGCTGTTGCTACAAATATACTCATGCGACTTATGACTGGTTTTGTGGTCAAGGGTCACAATTTTAGAATGTGAGAATATTAGGTTTGTCTCCTTTCAGCCTAAATGCACTACATGAATTCCACAAGTTTGTGTAAAACCTGATGACTATGATCTCCAGCATTACTTGAGACCAATCCGAAAACCATCCTATCAACATTTGACCATCTGTACGTGTTTCACATAAAAAAGGAACATGGAAAAGCAGTAGTGCAGAATATACTATTTCTTTTTCTTTTTACATTCTAATGTTTTATTTTTAAACATTCTAAAACTTCCAGATTAATTCCAGTTTTAAATTATATTTTGAATACTACATTTTCATTTTGGTCTCAGACTTTTGTTCCCCACTGTGTGTACTTTCACTTTTATATTGCGAACAAACATGATCCATGCATACATGTACATATTAAAAACCTATATTAATAATAATAATGTATGCACACCATGGCAGTTGCTTCAAATTGATATAACAAATGAAATAAATAGAGGAATTCAAAGAAATCTAATATAGCCAGCGCTCTATAAGAAACCTTAGCAATGAGCTTTAAAAGAGAGCACTTTAAGATTGTTTACTATTTCACATTTATACATTGTCAAAGATCGTTTTGCATTTTTTAGAGCAAATTAAATGAAAAATGCCAGAAGACAATTCAAATTAAAACCATAATCAGTTTTTCTAATAATTCAAACATAACTTATTTACTGCAGTTGTGACATGTTGTATATACTCGAACACTGACAAAAAAACTGTCTGAATATTATAATTCAGTGCTTCATGTTTTGACCCCACAGTAACAGAGCTTGTTGTGGTAAATTGGTTCATGCAGAGTGAACCTTGAAAATGAAAATTGTGTCATTAATTACTCACCCTTATGTTGTTCCAAACCTGTAAGACCTTATTTTTGGTATTGTTAATGAAAGACGAGACTGCAACGCAACTGGCACGTTCTGCAACGCAACTGGCACGTTCAAGGCCCAGAAAGGTAGTAAGGACATTGTTAAAGTAGTCTATGTGACATCAGTGGTTCAACTGGTGAGGACTGACACAGAAGATTAGAAATTGTTCAATAAAGATGTTTTTTTTTGCGCATAAAAAGTATTCTCATAGCTTCATAACATTACGGTTGAACTACTGATGTTACATGGACTATTTTAATGATGTCCGTACTACCTTTCTGGGCCTTGAACTTGTCAGTTATGTTGCTGTCTATGCAGGGTCAGAAAGGTCTTGGATTTCATCAAAAATAACTTAAATCACTTAATTTGTGTTTCAAAGATGAATGAAGGTCTTATGAGTTTGGAACGACATGAGGGTGAGGAATTAATGACAGAATTTTAATTTTTGGGTGAATTGTCCCTTTCATAAAATGAGTATCAGCAGGGGATAACTGGCACATTGTCTGGTGCACTGAAGTCAAAAACATCCTTGAATGTGATGAATCTAAAAATTATGATGGAGATCTAGAGATTATGATGAAGTGAAATTACAGACATAAGACAGGATTTTAAAAAAAGAAATTCCACAGATTGAATAAACCTGAGCACGGAAGGCCTTTTTTTAAATAGTGTACTTCAGTCCAGTGCAGTTTTGGTTCCTTAAGGCCTTACGGCTTTGGACCAAGAAAGCATCAGATGGAGAATAAAGGAATCTCAGTCATCTCATCTCCATGATGCTACATCCCATCCACAAGTGGGCTGAAGTGTTATCAGTATTTGTTTATACCAAACAGACGAACTCCATGAAACTGAGGCAACTTGGGAAGGAGGACACTTAGTAGTGAGCCAGTGTTTACTAGGAAGTGAGTAGTATCATATTTGGTGTAGAAGCTGGCCAAGATGTACCTATGAAAAAAATGATGGCATTTAATGCAAATATTATAATTAAATGTAATGATTATACTGTAAATGATTATATATTATTGAGAATGTACACTACCAGTTTTTATGCTTTTAAAAGGAGTCTCTTCTGCTCACCAAGCCTGCATTTATTTGATTCAAAGTACGGCAAAAACAGTAATATTGTGAAATATTTTTACTATTTAAAATAACTGCTTTCTATTTGAATATATTTTAAAATGCATTTTTATTCCTGTGATCAAAGCTAAATTTTCAGCATCATTACTCCGGTCTTCAGTGTCTAATGGTCCCTCAGAAATCATTTTAATATGCTGATTTGCTGTTCAAGAAACATTTATTTTATTATTATTATTATTATTATTATTATTATTATCAATATATTTTTTTCTGGATTCTTTGATGAATAGAAAGATCCAAAGTTTTGCATTTATCTGAAATAAAAAGCTTTTGTAACATTATATGCTATACTATTCAAAAGCTTGGAGTCAGTATAATTTTTGGGGGCAAAGAAGTGATAGAAATTAATATTTTTATTTAGCAAGGATGTTTCAAATTGATCAAAAGTGATGATAAAGACATTCATAATGTTACAAAAGATTTCTATTTCAGATAAATGCTGTTCTTCTGAACTTTCTATTCATCAAAGAACCCGGAAAAATTCTACTCAGCTGTTTTCAACACAATAAAAATAATAGATGAGCAGCAAATTAGAATATCAGAATGATTTCTGAAGAATCATGTGACTGGAGTAATGATGCTAAAAATTCAGCTTTGAAATCACAGTAATAAATTACATTTAAATAAACTATATTCAAATAGAAAACAGTTATTTGAAATAGTAAAAAAAAAAAAAAAAAAAAATTAATGTTTTTGCTGTACTTTGGATCAAATAAATGCAGGCTTGGTGAGCAGAAGAGACGTCTTTAAAACTGTTCAAAAACGTTTGACTGGTAGTGTATATAATCAAAATTAGATATACTTAAAGTAATTATAATTGATTACTAGTATTGAAGGAATATATATTAAGCACATGGTCCTATTTCTGTCAGTTACTAGAGAAATATGAATATGACTCACAGTATAATAGGTGAGATGGTGAGGAACTTTCTTGACGCTGTGAACTGAACACCGTAGTCCATCTGCTCCCAGTGAGTGAGCAAACGTGCCTTGCCTTGGTCCGGCGTCTCAAACGGCGTGCCTTTGACCGTATGTAAAAACAGATACATCGCCTAGACGGCAGAGAAGCTAGTTAACACTCAACACTCTCATAATTACTGCTTAATGTGGCTTTATTAATGTTACTAATTACTAATGTGTCATTTAGCTAATGCTTTAGTTTTAAAGGAATAGTTTATGCAAAAATGAAAATTTGCTAATTATTGAATCACCCAAGGCCTTTCAAGATGTAGATGAGCTTGATGGACTAATTGATGTACTGGATCACTTGTGTACTTTTTTGATGTTTTTATCAGCTGTTTGGACTCTTGTACTGACGGCACCCATTCACTGCTGAGGATCCATTGGTGAGCAAGTGATATATTGCTACATTTTTCCAAATCTGTTCAGATGAAGAAACAAACTCATCTACATCTTGGACAGCCTAAGGGTGAGTAAACTTTCAGGACATTTTAATTTTTGCGTTAACTATTCCTTTAAAGACTTCTTGCATGGACTGACCAGGTTGTGTATGACATTGGTGAGTGTCCACACCACAGGCACACTGAGGAAAGGGATGCTGAGTAAGACCACATGCAGGGCAGTGGTGAGCAGCAGGTAGGCCAGCCAGATCCCCCGGCTGTTCATCACCCGCGTGTTTGGGTTCACCTCGCTGTGAGCAACGCCCACATTCATCCTGCGCGAAAATGACAGCTGTGATATGCTTCATGCAAACATCCAAAGCCATCAAAAAACAAATAAGGATGCCCTTTGACAGAGACCACACACTTTACAATGAGACGTGCGTTATCACAATTAACTTACATAACACTAAAGTCTGGCGACGATAACTAGTTTATTGTTTATTTAAGTGTGTATACGACCGACCGAGTCTAATATTTACTTTGCGGGGTCTTAATGCGAATGTACAACATATCACCCGAACACTGTTAGCTATCCGGCTAGTGGATTCAAGACAAGTTCAGTCGCTGCTGATAAAAGCTAAAGAAAAGGCGATACGAAAAAGAATCACGATTGAAGCACAAATGAAGCGAGTAATGAAAAAAGCTCAAAATACAAGCTAAAGTACATTAAATTGTGTAAATAAAGAGCTAATGTTGTCATATGACAGCCACCCACCTTGCGAAGTAACCAGGAAATAGAGAGTCTGCGGCTGTGTTTGAAAACCTAGCAAGCTGCCTACGTAGACAGCATCCTAAGCGCGTGCCGGGTAGAGCGTTTACGCGCTTACGACGATGTCTATGTAAGCAGCGTAGTAGGTTTGAAACACAGCCGTAGATCTCCGCCCTCTGAACATGGATTTGAACATTACTACAACATTACTTAAAATATATATTACACTTTTTTTAATATTCTATTTTTAATTTCAGTATATATATATATATATGGAGTTAAATGAAACTGAATGAAAGTCTGTATATGTATACATACACACATACACACACACAGTAGGAATATTGCTACTACCAGTGAATCCAAAAACTCTAGATATCAGAGGTGATATTAGATCGAGGAGTTTTTAGATTCACTGGTAGTGGCAATATTCCTACTTCCTTTTCACATACTGTGACCACAGGAAAAATTTCACACATTCATGTCATAATACGAAGAATGCTAAGAATGAGTACAGTTAAATATTTTAGCACTGTGTCATAAAATGTTTGATGCTGGCGCTTGCACTTACTTAAATTATTATTATTATTATATGTTATTTGTTTTGTATCTTTCCTGTCTACAGGAGAAAAAAAACGGTATTAGTTGGAATAAGTCAACACTGTGAACTCTGTCTTTGCTTGTCTTGTGTGTTTGTTGGTAAACCAAGTTCCCTTTTGTAGTTATGACATCATTCTTGGCAGGACAATACACACACGTTCCTGAGAGTACTGAGTGGTGACAGCCACTCCGAATTTGGGACATATTTTGCAGGAAGCTTCACACTGCTGTAAAACGTAGCATGAATGTTTATGGAAATCACATCTTCCCTCTCCTTTTACAGAGAGCTGTTGACTTCAGACTGGGAAATTTGGCCACATTTGGCCACACTCAGTCATTTCCTTGTTGATTAGAGCACTAATACTAGTAAAAGTAATGTGGATACATGTTAGCTCTTCAGTTAATTTCTTTGTTCCCCCAACAAACAATATGAACGAAGACAATATATAGAAGACTTGTTGATATATTTATTACACACTTCTTTGGAAGTTACATTAAAAAAATGTTACACATTGTGATAAAATAATTGTACAATAAATATGGAAATAAATACAAACACAATAAATAGTTCTATAAATATATCATTTCATGTCAAGTATGAATGTTGTAAAGATGTTATTAAATCCATGTTATTATAACACAGGAGAACCTTTGTAGAAGCAGCAAACGCTGTTTGAACATTTTGACCAACATGATCACAACTGACACATTATCTGTCTCTGTCCTCTCAGTCTAACACTGTTTCATCTCGATTCCAGGAGCTTCTGTGGATGCCAGAAATGAGAAGACGCGAGCAGATATAATCGAGAATGAGTAGAGCCTTTCCACGCTGTCCCGGCACAGAGCATTGTCATACCAGTCCACCGCGTTCAACGGAGCATCCACCACTGGTTCCTGATAATCAAACTAGAACAACAATGAATTTAAAAGTGTTTACTAGAGAAACCGATGCAGCAGTAATTTACATATGAAACTTTCCAAGAGGATAACTGATAAGGATGTGGGAACACCATGTGCCCCTTGTTGGTGGCAGGTGTCCAGACATTATATCAAAAGGAAGTATTCGTAAAACAATAGCAAAGATTTTTGAATAAAAACAGACATACCTCCAGCAAGCGCAGGAGGTCTCCGGTAACATCGGCCACCTTGTTGGCTTGGCCTCTCCACTTACTGCAGGCTGAATTCTTAAACACGCCATTCTTGTTGAAAATTCTGGTGTAGTTTTTCAGAGCGAGAATAATTCTTGACTGACAAGTCTGAAATGCAAGATAGGGACAAATTACAACATTTGACAAAGTAAACACACACTTTTGTATAGAAAGTTTTTAGGTTAGACGCCATATTGAATTTTACGTGGACGAAAAAGAGCGTACAATTGCAATGGCACACGCTGTAAAAAGTTTGGAATTTTCACAACTTTCAAAACTGTTTCATCGAATTTTGATGCGCTTTTTTATTTTTAAAAGACGTTTCGTCATCTGAACAATTGGAATGTTGTTAATAGCAGTAGGAATGCTTTCATTCCTGTCAAAAATTAAATATGGCGTAACACTAAATAGGGTCTATAAGCAGTAGCCTATAACAGTTGATCTACAAGAGAAATGAGAAAATCATTCATATAAAAGCATGCATCTATAATATTCAGTTATTTACCTCTCTGTTGCTGTAAAGGCTCACTGGGTCACATATGTCAATCGGTCTTACAGACACTGGAGGGTCATCAATGATACTTGAAAATTCTGGAGACTCAACCTGCAGAGAGCATAAAAATTCGTTATTATAAACAACTCAAGAAGGTGCCTGAAAACAAATCAAATGAATATATCATCCTTTATGTACGTACCGTGTTGTATAAATCTCTCGCCATCTCATTGAGTTTGATGGACAGCGCTTTACACTCCGTGAAATTCACCTCATCAGCTGCCCGCGCCGGAGCTCCATTGGCGCTTGACAGCGCCGATAACGCCACGCAAAGTATTAATAATGTTGTATTCATTGTAGCAAGATGTCCTGTAGTTCTATAGTACCTTGTTGTATCTGTCTAGAGTTTATCCTTTCTTCTGCAGTGCTTAGAAGCCAAATTGCAGTGTAGTGGCGGCATCGCATCTTTTTATGCAGGGACGGTGAGTCACCAGGATTTTCCCCTGACTACAGGTAGAGAGACTTAATTAAGTTTTGAGTTTCGCTTTCATTAAAAAAAAACGTATTGTTCCTCAAACTTAAGATGCTTAACATAATGCTTAAAACTTTGATGAGATCAAATAATAATTTAATAACCCTTTTTATATAAGTAGCTCCTTGTTGCATCAAGGTTGAATTTGAAGGACCTTTGAAGACGTGAAATGCATTAGCCTACATATATTTTAAATTGTTTTTACCAGGGTGATCAGTCCTATTGTGATTATGGGGTCCAGTTGTGGTACTCCACTCAAAAATGAAAATTCTGTCATCATTTATTCACCTTCACACCAGATGAGCTATATGACTTACTTTTTATCTGATAAAGATGTTTAAAAAAATAATCCATCTCTGTCCTAATGCGGGTGGATATTCAAAAGTTGACACTTGATGGTTATAGACAAGTGAATGATTATAGTAATTAGATAATTTTCATTTTGGGGAGAACGATGTTGGTTATGTTAGAATAGCATAGTTCAGCATTAGGTCTATTAGTATAATTATTGGTTACTCATTATATCATCAAATGAATTTGATGGACCTTTAAAGATGTGAAAAGCATTAAATATCTATTGAATTGTTTATTTATGGGGGTCATTTGTGGTTTGGGGGTTTAAAGAGATACTCTACCCAAAAACTAAAATTCTGTTATCATTTATTCACCTTCACACCAGTTGTATATGACATACTTTCTTCTGATAAAGATTTTTAGAAAAAGAATCCACCTCTGTGTCCATATAATGCAAACATTTGACACTTTATGGTTATAAATAAGTGATAGTTTATAATAATTTTCATTTTTGGCAGAAGTAACCTTTTAAAGGTAAATATCCATGTAACACTCAGATCTCTACTTTATTTCAGTCACTCCATTAACATATTAAATCAGTATATAAATATAATAAATAAATACATATAAATAGCTGCGACTTATGTAAAATTGTGTACAACAGTTCTAAGTTGGTTATTTTACAATTCAGACACCTTCAACATTTCTCACATTATAACAGTTTATTTGCTACAATTTAGAAAATGGTAATAAAATATGAAAAGAACTCAAGAGTGTCAAAACAAATTCATCTTAAAAATCTGACATAACTTTGATAAAAAAGGTATGTAACAAAACAATACTCAGGTCAAAGTGTCTTTTATGGTCTTAAATTTTTTATCAGTTTTACTGGTAGTCCACTGTATGAAGAATTTCTGGGTATAATATGTCACAGTTTATCCTCACTTACATAAATGAACTATCGTGTCCTGCACCCACTAGTAAAAATAATGATAATGTAGGTGGATATTCAAAAGTTGACACATGATGGTCATAATTGATTATAATGAATTTTATTGAGTATTATAAGAAGTATCCATTTATATATATAAATGTTTTTGCATAAGCATGTTATGGCCACGGGGCAAAAGTAAATGTTGCATTATATCTTTGTGAGGACATTTATTGACACAATGCCATCTCTTGATCCTTATCCTAATCCTACCCATTAGAACTAAGTGCCTCACCCCCCTAACCCCTACACCTAACCTTTACCCAATTATAAGCTGATCCCTAAAATGAAGTCTTGACCCTCAAACAGGTCTCTGAAGGGGTCTCAGAACTGAGGGCTGTCCAAAATGTCCCTCACTTTATTCTCCAATAAAGTGCACACACACACAGAGAAATTGGGTTTGATTTATATATACTGGTGGGGACTTAAACCTGAATACACACAAATTCATGGGGACTCATGTCATGGTGGGGACCTAAACTGAGGTCCCCATGGGTACAAAAGCTTAAAAACCTTACAGAATAAAATTTTTTTTTTTTTTTTTAGAAAGTAAAAATGCAGAAAGTTTCATTTAACGGGTAGGTTTAGCTGTAGGGTTGGTTTAGGTGTTATATTTTGACTTTACATTTTACATAAACGACATACATAAATAGTTTTTACATTTTTACATTTGACCTATTTGTTGTTTTCTGACACTGGTGTAGAATGTATTTCCTATTGCACCTATGCGCCAATTGTGGTGTGAGGTCAGATATGAATGGAATTTACTTAAAAAAATGTCCTCTGATTAATATATTCTGACAAATTGTATTAGTTAATTATTAAATTTGAAATTTACAAGAATTGCCGTCAACTTGTCCACTGATGTGATGTCCTAAAAGGAGGGCAACAACAAAAAGCAATATGGGAAGTTTGATAACATAATAAGTAACTAATGATTGTACTAATAGACCTAATACTCAACTATGCTAACATAAACAACCTAGTTGTATACAATTTTACATAAGCCCCAGCTATTTATATGTATTTATTTATTGCATCTATATATGTATTTATTTTTTAACGATGGAGTGTTTGAAATAAAGTAGTGATCTGAGTTTCACGTGGACTTGTGAGCCAAGGTATTTTTGGAGTGAATCTCTACTATAAAAGTCAGGATTAACTTAGAACTCTGCAAAACGTAGTTACAGGAATTTTCTTCCACATACAAGATTCATGAGAATTTAAGCTGGTAAATCTCTTCTGTAGGTCGCCCCATTCACAAATGTTTCACTAATTCTTTGACGTTACTATAGAGCAAAACAATTCATCTATTATTGCAATTGAAATTATAAAAGTTCCAATGTAGTAAACATGACCACACAGCATTCCTAGAAACCTGAATGAGATATTTCCCTGATCTGAAAGTTTTTTTTTTAATAATCAGAGGAACTGAGACTGTCCACAAACCTGTAACGCCGGCAACGGCAGGCACAGAATTTCTTCTTTCCTGAAGATGTCTGTCTGCTTGTAGTGACATAAATATCTACCTTGACTGATCTTAAGATGCTGCTGACTTTATAGCTTCTGGTCATGTTTGTCTTCAAGCTGTCCAACCTCACATACCATCTTAATAAATAATAAATAACTCCACCGCATTTAGGCTTGAAAATGTTTCTACACATGCATTTGACATGTCAGGGAAATTCTGAAGGTTTATATTTTGTCTATGTTATTATTTGACAAATTTGAGTCTGCATTGTATTAACAAAAGCCTTTGTATTTTGGAGCCAGCAGATCATGCAAATCACAAAATTATATAATTTCTATTTTGATAGATAGAAACATAGACAGACAGACAGATAGATAGATAGATAGATAGATAGATAGATAGATAGATAGATAGATAGATAGATAGAACTTAAATAATACTTTCATGTCTAAACTGTCTGAAAGCGGCTATGATGATTCCGGATGCAGTTCAGTCTAACCCGGAAGTGCATGTTTGTTTTTGTTTTGAATGAAGCGAGTAGTATGAGCATATGGATCCGAGGATAACTGTATTTTAGAGGTATGATTTATCCTGTTAAATGTTCACAATACACATTTTAAGTCCCTACCTGCTGGTTTGCTTGAAGAACTTTATAAACGAATTGAAATCCTGAGTGTAGATGTCACATGTGCCATGCACAGAAAATGACTAACTTTGCTCTTTTATTCAGACGTATTTTGCACGCTCATTTTAAAAGCTTACGCTATAATAATACTTTGTCTACACTGCGGTAGAATAGCGGAAAAGTGTCGCACACTTCGATGCGGTAACACCCCGTTTTTTACGCAACGTTGGTGTGCAACAGTATTGCCGTGTTTCAAAACCGAGCGAACTGCTTACCTAAACAGCAATTTTGGAAGCATAGGTTTCATTCATAATCATTCAATCATTCGTGAAGCCTAAAAATGCTGTCTAGGTAGGCAGCTCACTAGCTTTGTAAAAGCAGCACATACAGCAAGCCTCCATGACAACTGGATTTAATTATCTAAATCTTTCTAATTTCTTATGAAACAAAGAATGTAATAATAAATGTATTATGTTCATAAACTGCTGTGCCTTTGAAATGTCACAAGGTTGATATTCACAAGGTAATATCCAATAATCAATTTACTGACAAACTAAGCCAAATATTAGATAAAGTGTTATTAGTAAAAAATATTAGAGTTTAAATAATAAAAAATGTGGCATGGAGGACTTTTCATGGTAACATACTTGATATGATGCTTCTTCGAGTCCATACAATATCATGTCACTAAAATTAAAAAAAAAAAAAAAATGGAGGGAGAGGGAATAAATGCAGAATCTTAGTTTTTATTTTCATATTCCATATGGACAAATTGGGATGGTAATAGGCCAAAAAGTCATTACATTTAGAAAGAAGTAGTTTGGGATTAGTGAGACTTGTAATATTTTTTAAAGAATTCTCTTACACTCATTAAGTCTGCATTTATTTGATTAAAAATACAGAAAAAAGCAAAATATAAATATTTTCTAACAATGTAAGTCTTTACTATCACTTTTTATCAATTTAACACGTCCTTGCTGAATAAAAGTATTAATTTCTTTCAAAAACTTTTGAACGGTAGTGTATATTGTTAGAAAAGATATATATTTTGAATAAATGCTGTTCTTTTTAACTTTTTATTCATCAAAGAATCCTGAAAAAAGTATCACAGGTTCCAAAAAAATATTAAGCAGCACAACTGTTACCAGCACTGATGATTTCTGAAGGATCATGTGACACTAAATATTGGAGTAATAATGCTGAAAATTCAGCTTTGATCACAGGAATAAATTAGATGGTAATGTATATTAAAATAGAAAAACATTATTTTACATCATAATATTTCACAATATAATTTTTTTCCTGTATTTTTGGTTCAAATAAACGCAGCTTTGATGATCATAAGAAACTTTAAAAACATTAAAAATCTTACTGATCCCAAACGTTTGAACAGCAGTGTATATATTTTTTAACATATGTATTTATTGATTGATTGACTGATGTTTTAACGACATGCACACGGAAAAAACACTGTCAAAGTTTTCTTTGTGAAAGTTTCATAAAGGGAAACAAAAGGCACCCCTGACCCAGTTTTCCTCTCACTCTAACCCAGCACCAGCATCCTCATGATGAACTTTGAGGGTCTGGACCCGGGTTTGGGCGAGTACACGCCCGGCCTGCATGGCGGCCTGGAGCCCGGTCTGGACTCTTCAATGGACCCACGGCTCGATCCGGCGCTGCTGCAGGGTGTGGAGCTCGACCCCGACGCGCTGGCTGTTCCCGTGTCTGAATCCATGCATATAGTGGAGGGCATGTACTCGGAGTTGCACAGCGTGGCTGCTGAGGTCGGAAT
The DNA here is from genome assembly GCF_022985175.1 of Labeo rohita. NCBI lineage: Eukaryota > Metazoa > Chordata > Actinopteri > Cypriniformes > Cyprinidae > Labeo > Labeo rohita. The sequence continues at coordinate 10,514,355 of NC_066891.1, read as the reverse complement.
CCCTGTGACGGCAACACACTTCGACCTGCAGGAAGAGCTGCTCTGGATGGGGAACCATAGGGTAAAGTGACACAAATGTTTGGAATAATTGTGCTTTTTAGAGAGGTCAGTTATAATTCCTAAGGCTGTGTTTATTTGGTCAAAAATACTGTAAAAACATTAATATTGTAAAACATTCATACAGTTGACCCTTTGCAAACAGCTTGATTGACGGGTGATCTGACCAATCAAAAGGCCGAATCCGCCATTCTGTCTGACAAGCAAATCAGACAGGAGAGTAGATTAACTTCGGTGGGCATTGTGTGTATTTAAGTCTTTCTGCAGTTGAAATAAAATATTTTCTTATGTTCATTCATGTTTTTTCATGCGAAAAGGCGATCGGTTCACGTCATTGATCTAATCTGTCATGACACATTAAAGAGCCACAAAATGGTATTTATTTTTTAAATTTCTTTAAAAATGACAACATTTTAAAGCTGAGACCTTGTTTCATACCAGACGTAACCTGCTCTGTCTTGCCTGTCAGCATGTTGTCAGTTTACTCTTTGCTCCGCGATGTATTTTTCACTGCGTGAGAACATAATGTGTAGCGGCACTGTTTGTGAGACATAGCAACAGCAACTAAGAAAAGCAGGTTTTTGCGAAGGGTCAATTTTAAATTGTAATAATTAAACTGTTTTCTGTTTTAATATATTTTAAGATAGCAAACCTTAATTTTCAGCAGTCATTACTCCAGTCTTGGTGCTTAGTTATTAAGTAATAGATCTTATTATCAGTATTGACAACAGCTTTTGCTGTTCAGTAGTTTTATGGAAACTGTGATACAATTTTTTTTTTAGGACTTTTTTTTTTTTTGTTTGAAATAGAAATCTTTTGTAATGTTATAAATGTCTTTACTGTCACTTTTGATCAGTTTAATGCGTCCTTGCTGAATCAAAGTATTAATTTCTTTGTTTTTTTCATTATTTTTAAATGTTATTTAAATTAGAATCACATTTTTCTTGACCAGCAAATCAGCATATTTAAATGATTTCTGAACAATCATGTGACACTGGAGTAATTGAATATGCTTCTTTGCCATGACAGGAATAAATTACATTTCAGGACATATTCAAATAGAAAACACCTTTTAAAATTGTAATAAACTTTTAACAATATTCTGGTTTTACTGTGTTTTTATTAAATAAATGCACCCTTGGTGAGCATAAGAGACTTATTTAAAAAGTCATAATAATTCCAAACCTTTGATCAGAAATGTATGTCATCTATTCAGAGCTATAAAATGAATCAATCTCAGAAGTATTTTCACCAAAAATTTTTCATGAATGAATAGATGTTTCTATTGAAGTTGGGAGATTTAAGGTTAAAGTTTAATCTCACTCCAAAAATTCAGCTGTGGTTTTGGCCACTAAATTACATTACCTTAATTGTACTTCCACATTAAAGAGGTGATGTCACTTTATTCACAAGCTCGAGCGGCATTACTAACTGGGGTGTGTGTATGTTTGTTCTTTCCTCTGTTTCATAACAGGGACATGCAAGTTCCTTTTTTGGTCCAACAATGGGCCGCTACTCATCTTTCCAGGTGCACATGACTGATGACATTCGCCACATCCAGAGTATGGACACAGGAGTGCTGTTTTTGACCAAAAACAACCTCAAATGCCTCACCCGGGGAGGTTTAATTATGTTTGAGTATCCGTGAGTTGGAAACCCGCATATGCTACAAGTATCATTTGAAGATAAATGCAGGTATCATGTCTAGACTAGCACTGGTGTGAGGAAGCCCTCAAAAGCATACAGAACACAGGTGTATGCCATGAATGCTGTAATAAAATGTTTTATTTGCCTATCTGTGCCTATGTGTGGGTGTTCATTCATTCATGTTTTTTTAGAATGGAGGAAGGTGCCGACATGCACAGTTTGATTCTGACCGATAATAACACATTGTTAATGGGAGGTCTGCAGAACTATGTGGCCGAATTGGACCTCACAACAGTACAGGAAACACAAAAAGTAAGACGATACAATACTATTGCAGTAATACAATAGTAATATATATATTTTTTAATTGTATATAATAAATTTGAAGATGTTTCAGTATTTACATCTTTAAATCTAGATCTTTCATTTCCACTTTCACTTTAGTTTACTGTTGAGGTGCCCGGAGTCGCCATCATGAGACAGTCCAATCGCTTCTTCTTTTGCGGTCACACATCTGGCAAGGTAGGTGAAGGAGTAAAGCAAAAATGGATGTGGAACAAAAACGTTTCCTCCTTTCGCTTTTCCCACAGAATAGAGGGATGTTGTGTGTGAAAAGTTTTGCTCTGAGCTAATGTGGGAACGCGCTGCCTACACTTAATCTGTAAACACGGGTAGAATACATAGGGCTTTTTCTTTTTGTGCTTTCACACATTCCTGATTTTTCTCACAGGCCGATCAGCTCAGACTATTTGGTAGCTGGAATTTTCAGATTGTCCACAAAATTAAATGGAACAGCTTAATGTGCAACAACTTCATTAAAAAAAATGGAAAAAGGTTCTTGGTATTTCATTTGTAACTGCAGTTAATGTCATTTTCCAGCATGTAGTTGAAATTTATTTAAAGAGATAGTTCACCCAAAAATGAAAATTCTGTCAATAATTACTTACCCTCATGTCATTCCAGACCTTCATTTTATCTTTAAAACACTAATTGAGATATTTTTGATGAAATCCGAGAGCTTTCTGGCCCAGAAAGGTAGTAAGGACATTGTTAAAATAGTCCATGTGACATTAATGTTTCAACTGTAATGCTATAAAGCTATGAGAATTCTTGTTAAAACCTTTTTTAAGTCTGACACAGAAGAGAAGAAATTGTGTAATAAAGCCGTTAATTTGGTAAGTATTCTCGTAGCTTCATAAAATTAAGGTTGAATCACTGATGTCACTGACTAGTTTAACAATGCTCTTACTACCTTTCTGGGCCTTGAACGTGTCAATTTCATTGCTGGGTCAGAAAGGTAGTAAGAACATTGTTGAAATAGTATAAAAATGATAGAAATTAAGACTTTTATTTAGCAAGGACACTTTAAATAGATCTAAACTGATGATACAGACATTTATAATGTCACAAAAGATTTCTATTTCAGATAAATGCTGTTATTCTGAACTTTCTAATCATCAATAAAAACCTGAAAAAAAATCTGCTCAGCTGTTTTCAACATATATATATATATATATATATATATATATATATATATATATATATATATATTAGCAGTAAGTTATAATATTAGAATGATTTTTAAAGGTTCATGTGACTGTAGTAATGATGCTAAAAATTCAGCTTTGAAATCACAGGAATAAATTACATTTTAAAGTATATTCAAATAGAAAACTGTCATTTTAAATAGTAAAAATATTTCAAAAATTGAGTGTTCATTGTACTTTGAATTATATAAATGCACGCTTAGAGAACAGAAGAGACTTCTTTAAAAACTTTAATGTTCAAAAACTTTTGACTGGTATAGTTTTTTGTATATTTAAGTAAACTGCAAAAAAACCCCTAAAAGATGAGAACATTTTTCAAATGCATTCATTAGTTTACATAACCTTATATAACCTCTGGAGTATGTAGTAGAATATATAGTGATCAACATAAATTAAATCTCTTTATTTGTGAATGTGTGTCAATCATTTGTCATAGGTGTCTCTGCGTGATCTACGCACATTTAAAATGGAGCACGAGTTTGACGCGTTCTCTGGCAGCCTGTCTGATTTCGACGTGCACGGTAACCTGTTGGCGGCGTGTGGCTTTTCGAGCCGTGGCTTGAATGGACTGTCATGCGACCGGTTCCTCATGGTGTATGACCTGCGAATGATGAGGGCCATCACCCCACTGCAGGTCCACGTGGATCCCCTTTTCCTCCGCTTCATCCCCACATACACCTCCCGTCTGGCTATCATTTCTCAAACAGGTACGATGTGTGAACGTGTATGTCACGTAGGTGGTATTCACCTAACTGTTGTCACTAAAAGGAGAACTTTAATGGTAACACACAGAATAAAATACTATGAAAAATACACAGGATGATACTGGTGTCATTGCCACACCCTAGTCGGCTGCTAACTGTCCCTGATGTGTTGAAGAACTGTTGGGGGATTTTTGTTTGCAACTTGCAAAGTATTTTAATCATTCAGTAGTGGTCTTCTTTGGATTACGGTTGTTGTTCCCAGCCTCACGTTTAATCTAGTAATCTTTTCTTCTGAAGCTTACTGATGTTATTGCAGTTTTTCAGCATTCAAAAGTCCCACCTTACTTTCATTTCCCTTTTGGCGGTTGTCATGTTGTCCACATAGATTTTCAGTCTGTGGGTCATATGAATTAATCATGCTGAAGATGCTAAACAGTGTACCAGACAGCCATTACAGAGTACTTGGCTCGAGGGCATTCTGACTCAGCATTTACCATCTGTAATATGTTATATTTCTAAACAGGAAATGAACAAAGTGTAGGTAGTTTTTTTTTTTTTTCAGGTTAATCATACAACGTGTGATTTTAGAAATTGTTACACAACTTAAACAACTTTATATTATAACAAACTTTAACAAGCTCTATATTATAACTAAAATGATCATAAATGTGCAAAAACAATACATAAAACCATAATTAAAAATTTATTTGGGTATGTAAATCTTTGTGGTTTTATCAGATATCATCTCGCTACAGTTTGTTGCATAAACCTGAGAAGTTTTTTTTTTTAATATGCAATCAAACATACATATTTTAAACTGAAATTAACTATGTTAAATATAAATTAACAGACTGCATAAAAATTAAAAGTCTTGTTAAGATTATTTTTAATAAAATTTATGAGAACATTTTATTACATTTAATATATCTATTTTTTTAAACCAGGTGTAAAAGCCTGTTTTTGAGTTCAGATTTTGACTCAGAGTTGTTACCCGGTTTACAATTGACTCCCTCACTGAACCACAGAACATTTTTCCATTGTGTCCGATTTAAAATAAGCACTGCTACTGTTATGTACTAGTCTATTCAATTTTTGGTTGTTCATATTACAGTATATGATTAAGTATAGTTTAGCTAATTAATAATGGTAGCCTGGTAAAAGAAAAAAACCCCTTTCAAATATTTTAGAAAAATCCTGATGAGTAAGTATGTGTCTTTGTGTCTACAGGTCAGTGTCAGTTTTGCGAGCCCACTGGCCTGGCCAATCTGGCTGATATCTTCCACGTCAACACTGTGGGGCAGCTGCTGATGAGCTTTGATGTGTCCGCCAGCAAACAGGCGCTCTCCTTTGGGGACTCTGGTGGCTGTGTGCACCTGTGGTCCAGCGCCCCTGAGGTGTCCTTTAACAGTTACTCCAGGGAGACAGAGTTAGCATTGCCTTGCCTGGTGGATTCCCTGCCCCAAATGGACTGGAATCATGAGCTCATGCCTCTGTCTCTCCTGCCCATGCCACTCACCAGTACCGAGCCCCTGCTCTCTGATTGGGCCACCTCCCTTATCACTCCCAGCCCAAGGTATGACTGAGCCGTATGTATACAGTGGTGGCCAAAATTATTAGAACACAGTAGTATTTTCACCAGCTAAAAAATGGTTTTAAGTCCAGTGTTTTATTTTTTGCTGTAGTGTGTCAGAAGAAAATTATTATCAGTGTCGAAAACAGTGTGCTGCTTAATGTTTTTTTTTTTATATAAATGCTGTTCTTTTTAACTTGTTATTCATCAAAGAATCCTGAAAAAAGAATCACACGTTCCAAAAAATATTTGGCAGCAGAACTGTTTCTAACATTGATAATTCTAATAATAAATCAGCATATTAAAATGATTTCTGAAGGATCATGTGACACTTAAGACTGGAGTACCAGTTTTGCATCACAGCAATAAATTATGTTTTAATGTATATTAAAAAATATATATATGTATTTTGTATTGTAATATCATTTTGCAATATTACAATTTTGCATTTTTTTGGTCAAATAAATGCAGCCTTGATGAGCATAAGAGGCTTCATTAAAAACATTACAAGTCTTCATGATCCCAAAAAGCTGTATTTATTTAATTAAATAAATGTTTTCCAAACATATTTAACACTGCCAGTCGAATCACATGATGAGTGAAAAAAATTGCATCATCTGGAAATTTTGTGCAGAAATACAGTTTGCATATTTTGCACAATGGGAATACTATATTTTGCAGAAAATCATAGAGCATAAGGGAAGTATGGTATTCTGCACAGTCCCTGTATTGTAACGTTATTGTGTAATACTGCCCCCTACAGTATGTCTCAGGCTAGGTCATGTTCTTATGTCACAGACCTGGATCAATTGTGATATTCATTACATTTTAGAAAAAATATATTACTTTTTTATTCACTCTCATTTCTTGTACACAGTTTTTGTACACAAATTTACATAACAAATGGCATGCTATATGGTGATTTGTTCACGTAAATGTGTTCTTTTCACTATCAGACGAGCCCCTCCGGTGGATCCAGAGATTCTTAGGACTATGAAAACTGTGGGCTTTATTGGATACGCCCCCAATCCTAGAACCCGTCCCAGAAACCAGGTAAGCATGTGCTCTTTTCAAATGAAATCTGATTCTAGTTTACATCTAAAGATGGCAAAATGCTAAACTTAACAGGTTTGAAAGATTGGTGCTTAGAGTCACTAAACACGTAATGGTACAGTCAAAGATTTTCCGTGTTATAAGAAGGACATCCTGTTTCACGGTAATATAGCTGATCTAGTGTCTCTGATATGTCATTTGACAGTGCGTCAGTCATGTCAGTGCAGTAATGCTGTCTAACTGGTTATTTCTTTTCCTTTGTTTTTGACAGGTTCCTTATAAGATTAAAGACATAGAGCTTGAATATGACAGCTATAACCAGGTCCCGGAGTCTCCCATTGGTCGAGATGAGGAGCCGCATCTTTACATGATACCAAAGAAATACAGGAAGGTAGTGATCAGCCAGTGTTGTGCATAACCCCATGATCTTTGGTAATAATTACGTAGTACATGAGCTATTTTGACTTTTACAAATGTTGGCATGCAAATTTGTTTTGGATGAGATAATGTTCTATGTATTATTTTTAGAACAAAAACTGTTTGCATGTAATTTAAAGGGATAGTTTACCCAAAAATTAAAATCACCCTGTGATTTACTCACCTTAAAACCACCCTAGGTGTGTATGACTTTCTTCTTTCAGACGAATATTATCGGACTTATATTAAAAAATCTCATGGCTCTTCCAAGCTTTATAATGAGAGTGAATGGGTGTTGAGATTTTGAAGACCAAAAAAGTGCATCCTTCCATTATAAAAAGCACTCCTCACAGCTCCGGGAGGTTAATAAAGGCCTTCTGAAGTGAATCAATGTGCTTGTGTAAGAAAAATATCTAATTCCACTAACTTTCGTATGTGTGTTCACAAAAGAGTGACGTTCTAGTGGATGCCACAGGATGTTGTACATCATCCAGCCTTTATTAGGCGTTTATTAACCCTCAGGAGCCCTGTGGAGTACTTTTCATGATGGATGGATGCACTTTTTTGGGCTTAAAAATCTCAACACCCATTCACTGCCATTATAAACCCAGGACATTTTATAATATAACTCCGATTGAATTCATCTCAAAGAATCAAGTCATATACACCAAGGATTTTCTGATTATACGGTTCTGATTATGTGGCATATTTTTTTTAATGTCAGGTCACCATTAAATATTCCAAACTGGGACTGGAAGACTTTGATTTTAAGCACTATAACCGGACTTTGTTTGCTGGTTTGGAGCCTCACATACCCAATGCTTACTGCAACTGCATGATCCAGGTGAAAACACACACACATACCATTTTTACTGCATTATAGTATTATATTGAATATATTTAACTTAATATTAAAGACATTTAAAATTCTGAATCATAGTTATGCACATTAAAATGTAATTGCCTGACATTTTCCTGAGGAATCTGAAAAAGTCCCAAACGTCACTATGCCTTTTACATTGAAAAGTCCTTGGTATTTTTTCTGCTTTCTAAGGAATTTCGGGAATGCACAGCTTTCGCTTTAGACGTTCCAGTCCTCTGGAATTTTATCAAACGTTAATTCTGTGTATGCTGTGGCAGGTGCTGTACTTCCTGGAGCCCGTCAGGTGTCTGGTACAGAATCATTTGTGTCAGAAGGAGTTCTGTCTGGCTTGTGAGTTGGGGTTCCTTTTTCACATGCTGGACTTGAGCAGAGGAGACCCCTGCCAGGTACTTTAAGTTCAATCAAAATTCATCCCCAGCTGTATCTATGCCATCAAAGCTGTCATATCATATGCATGTACACAAAGCACTTGTTTGTTTTCTTCATAGGCCAGTAATTTTCTCCGGGCTTTCCGGACAATCCCGGAGGCGTCTGCGTTAGGCTTGATCCTGGCTGACTCAGATGAGCAGACAGGGAAAGCCCGTCTAGGTCGTCTCATCCAGAGCTGGAACCGTTTCATTCTTGCACAGCTGCATCAGGAAACACTGGAGCAGGAAGGGCCGCAGGCATACAGAGGAGCCAGCAGCAGGTGAGGATCTGCATCATGTACTTGAATTCAGTGCAGCAAGTTACACTAGAATGGAGTGTTTTATGTTTTGTGTCCACGCCAGTACGCTGGGTTCCTCAGGGGAGTCTGTGATTGGCCGGTTGTTTGGCTGTGAGGTGGAGAACAGCAGTTTGTGTCGCTGTGGAAAGGAGACGGTTCGCTCGTCCTTGACTCTGCTGTTTACCATGCACTACCCTGAGCAGAGCTCTCAAGGTCAGAACTACCAAACCACACTTTATTCACATATGAATACATCTATGTAGACCAGCATGGGCATGAAATATAGATGTTTTGCTAGTTTGTTTCTTTTATCCACCTTTTTCTTCAACATGGAAGTAAACCTATGGGTGAGACTTCCGGTCCATTATCTGCTATAGGGAAATAACGAGAAGAATAACAACATAAAGTAAATGATAAAACTGTTTGCACTACAAACCAGTGTGCTCATAATTAAAATAATACATTAATACACCAATTTGCAATATCAAGCAGCAAAACAAGCTGTTTTGTATAGCTAAAAATAGCTGGATGCAGATGAGACTGGAAGCCACACCCATAAAATTTACAAATGGGCAGAAAAATGTGGATAAACAAAATTAATAATTAAATTATTGCTTGCTTTGATTTTTGACAGATAAGACAATAGAGGAATATGACTTCGCAGAGATCCTGAAGAAGAGTATTTGTCTGGAACAAAGCACACAGGCCTGGTGTGACAACTGTGAGAAATACCAGCCAACAGTACGTTTTTGCACACATATGTATATGTACACATTCAAAATCAACACCTTTATTCGGCAAAACTGATCAAATAGTGGCAGTGAAGACTATTTCAAATAAAGGCTATTTAATTCCAACTTTCTACTCAAAGTATCCTGGAAAAATGTATCACCGTTTGCACAAAAATGTCCAGAAGCACAACATTGAATTTTCAACACTGATAATAATAATAAATATTTTTTGAGCACCAAATCAGTATATCAGAATGATTTCCGAAGGATCATGTGACACTGAAGACATTTTAATAGTAATGATTTCACAGTATTACTTTTTTTAATACTACATTTTTCACCAAATAAATGCAGCCTTGATGAGCATAAGAGACTTATTTTAAAAACATCAAAAAAATCGTAACAAACCAAAAGTGTAAAAAGCGCAAAGTACTAAATATCTAAATATTTATGTGTTTTTAGGTGCAGACCAGGAACATTCGTTGTCTGCCTGATGTCCTGGTGATCAACTGTGAGGTGAACAGCGCTAAAGAGGCAGAATTCTGGAAAGCACAGACTGAGGTTAGACCCATATCCTTTCCTGTTGGTATATGGTAATGCATTGACAGAATTTAACCAAATCTCTGCCCTTAAATGTCCTTTAATGCTTTACGCATCTGTTGAAGTCGTTACTTTAGGATTCCTTTGTTATATAATATTTTTCTGTCATGTGACAGTGAGATATGTCAGTGGTGTATTAGCAATGCAACAGCTTGTTCATTCAGCTGATCTGTATGTTGTTATTATTTTTTTTTTTGTTCACAGTATGCATACAACAAAGCTCTGAAGAAAGAAGCAGCTGAACCTCCCAAACCCAAAGAACCTTTACCGACAGAATGGTGTTTAGAGTAAGTGTTTTATGTATGTGAGCTATTCTGCAGAACTGGAGAAAAAAAAAAAATCCAAAACATTTGTAAGTATGCAAATTTTATAATGTCCAAGCTATACATTTCTAGTAATTGTGCAGTTAATTTTTATATTGTATTTTCAGAACATTTTGGAATATTTGTCCTCTCCTTAAATTTGTCACTACCAAAACGCAGTAATAATAATTGAATTAGAAGGGTTATATTGACCTATTAAAATTTTGCTTACATCTGTATTGTAAATATAGTTTTCTGCTATTTTGTTAAAAAGTAAATCAATAACATTTACATTTTTAACAATATTGCAGTTGTAATTTATGATTTGTTGTATTTTGAATCCAATTTTTCTTAGTAAAAAGCAATTAAAATCTATTAGTCAGAACATACATTGAATCAAACTCTATCATAGCATCTATTTTTGACAAAACATACCATGTTGTGGTAGCAATTGCACATATTTTCGGTAGTGATAGTAATGCTTTATTAGCGACCACATCATATTGCAGGCCTTGCATACTTAAATACTAAAAATTTGTATAACTGTCAAATTTTTGTTTATATGCTGATTATGTGTTCCCTTGTGTCACTGCTGAAACGATGATGACATGTTTTGGTCGTGACTCTTTCGGTTGTGACAAATTTATGGAAAAACACCCAAAAAACTACCAAAACTCGGTCATGACTGCTTCAGTAATGACAATTTTAGATACTTTTGAACCTAACACAAAGATGCTAATCAGCACATGGTTAGCTAACACATGTAACACATGTGTCAGTGGCCTACTGACCATGTACTTATGATAGAGAGGGAGACATGAATATTTTCTAATAATGGACTAAAACACACTGTTTTGTTACTGTTGTATCAAAAAGATACTAAAAACAATGATGGAAAAAATTACAAAAATGATTTCAATATCATTTTCATAAATTGAAATTTAGGGTTTAGGGTTCTGGACAGCAACCTCCCAATTGAAAGTACCCAATAAATTAAGGTTTTATGTATATTAAGCTTACTGATATCTTAAATATTATTGTGGGTTTCAGTAGATAATAGAAGCATCTTAGTAGGCATCTAAGATTTGAATACTTAAATGTGTGTTTTGGTTGTGGCACAGCGGTTTGGACCAATCCTGTAGAATGGCCCATATAATTTACATATATTATGTACAGGGAAGAGCTTTGCAGCGTGGAGGGCTTGACCTTTGACACTCAAGCGGAGGATATGAGGCACGTGTGGATCCCTCTCAGTCTGAAGATGTGCATCAGTAAGACTCAAGGCCTGGAGGTCAGCAGCCTGTCTGAGGGAGAGGAAGTGAGAAACACTCTGAACTTTATTAACCACATCAAGATTGGGAAAGATGACTCTTGAGATTATTTAAACTGAGCCTGCTCAGATAAATTTGATCTTGTTTCTTCTCATAGCTAACTGAAAGTGAAGAGGCAGAAGGAGCGTCTGTCTATGACCTGGTCGTCACCGTATCTCATATCCAGGATGCTCGGACAGGAGGAAACCTGGTGGCACATATCAAAGTAGGCGAGACCTACCATCAAAGGAAAGAGGTGTGAGCAAATCTTGAAACCATTTGAATTTGACACAATATATTGGACGTGAGGTACAAACTGTGTTTTCTGTGGCTTTCAGGGAGTAACACACCAGCAGTGGTATCTGTTCAATGATTTTCTGATTGAGCCAATTGACAAGGTAAAAATACCAAACATCTGACAAATTTCAACTTTTCCTGTTATGAAAACATCCCATATTACGTACTAGCACAGTAATTTCTGTATTCCCTCTGGAAGTGCGTCAAATGTGACGCTGAATGGTGTTGCAATATGTCTCCATTAGGCTGAATCAGCTCAGTTTGATGTAAACTGGAAGGTTCCTGCTGTACTTTATTACGTCAAGAGAAACTACCACGCCAAGTATGATTTGCGAAGTATGTGTTCATTTACCTCAACATTTATAATATGCATACACTGCTGTTCAAAGAAGTTTAAATTATATTAATACTTTTATTTAGCAGTGATATGAGAGTAAAGACATTTATAATGTTACAAAAATGCTTAATTTGAACTATTTATCAAAGAATACAGCACAACTGTTTTCAAATATTTCTTCAGCATCAAATCAGCATATAAGAATGATTTCTGAAGGATCATGTAAATAAATCACATTTTAAAATAGATTAAAATATAAAACTGTTGTTTTAAATCATAATATTTCATAACTGTTTTTACTGTATTTTTAATCAAATAAATGCAGCCTTGGTGAGCATTTGTTTTAATTATTCCTGCATCTTCTCCATTTTCTCCTAGTTAAGAACCCTATTGATGCCAGCGTTCTGCTGACGGAGGCCTCGTTGGCACGGAAGCAGAGGAAGAGTCACGCCACCTTCATACCTCTCATGGTGAGCGAGATGCCGCAGACTTCAGACCTTGTTGGACTGGATGCAGAATTTGTCACACTCAACCAGGTCAGTGAGAAACACTTTAATGTTCTGTATACCAATTTGGAGTAGACGTCACAGTTATGTCACTTGCAGAGGCGCACACATTGTGGTGGCAGAAAAAAACTGATAACAAGTGGAGGGAAACAGGTAAAATCCATGGAATAAGAGAAAAAATGTATTATACTTACATGTTTCCCAGAAAACAAAATAAGTTGAATTTACCCCAATCTTCAAATTCAAAAAGTTCAAAATATTGTCGTCAAAGATGCCATTTAAAGCTAAACACAAATGTTTACTCTACTTTAAAGTGTACAGTTGAAGTCAAAAGTTTACATACACCTTGCAGAATCTGCAAAATGTTATTTCACCAAAATAAGAGGGATCATACAAAATACATGTTATTTATAATTAGTACTGAAATACTTCAAATACATTTACATATAGTCCAAAAGAGAAAATAATAAGTGAATTTATAAAAATTACCCCTTTCAAAAGTTTACATACGCATGATTCTTAATACTGTGTTGTTACCTGAATGATCCACAGCTGTTTATTTTTGTTTATCGATAGATGTTCATCAGTTCCGTGTTTGTCCTGAACAATTGAACTACCTGCTGTTCTTCAGAAAAGTTCTTCAGGTCCCACAAATTCTGTTTTTTTTTTTTTTTTTTTTTTTTAGCATTTTTGTCTATTTGAACCCTTTCCAATAATGACTTCATGATTTTGAGATCCATTTTTTCACACTGAGGACAACTGAGGGACTCATATGCAACTATTACAGAGGTTTCAAACGCTGATGCTCCAGAAGGAAAATTGATGCATTAAGAGTCAGGGGGTTGAAAACTTTTTGAATTTGAAGATTGGGGTAAATTTAACTTATTTTGTCTTCTGGAAAACATGTAAGTATCTTCTGTAGCTTCTGAAGGGCAGTACTAAATATGATGAACAAAATATGATATTTAAGCAAAATAAGAAAAATTTATACATTTTCCTTCTGTTCACAAGTTTACACCCCCCGCTCTTCATGCATCGTTTTTCCTTCTGAAGCATCAGTGAGTGTTTAAACCTTCTGTAATAGTTGCATATGAGTCCCTCGGGCTTTCCTCAGTGTGAAAAGATGGTTCTCAAAATCATACAGTCTTTGTTGGAAAGGGTTCAAATATGCAAAAATGCTGAAAAACAAAATAATTTGTCGGACCTGAAGGACAGCAGGCAGTTTTAACTGTTCAGGACATACAGGGGACTCATGAACAACTATCACTAAACAAAAAAACACAGCTGTGGATCATTCAGGTAACAACACAGTATTAAGAATCAAGTGCATATAAACACTTGAACAGGGTCATTTTTTTATAATTCAACTATTATTTTCTATTGTGGACTATATGACAATGTATGTAGTACCATGGATTTAAAAGGATTCTCCTTATTTTGGTAAAATAATTAACATTTTGCAGATTCTGCAAGGTGTATGTAAACTTTTGACTTCAACTGTATATTTGATTTAAACAATAGGTCTACACAATATTCACATATGCAGTTCATAGGGGACATTATATTAGCTCTACAGTTACAGCATGAAATACTATTTAAACCTATAACATTTTACATAACATCTACCTATTTTATCTCACAATTCAGATTTTTTTTTCTTGCAAATGCAATATTATATCTCCTATTTCAGATTTTATAACTCAATTTAACTCAGTTTGTCAGTTTTGAGGGAAAAAAGCCAAAAGTGTGGGATATACACTCAAGATTCTGAGCCGCAGATAAAAGAGACAATGACGTTTTTATTTTTCTTATCAGAATTGTGAGAGTCAGAAATGTAAAATATATATGCAAGTTTACTTATTTTTATTTTTTTGATTCCATGCCGTCTATAGACTACTACTTGAAAACTGTAATTTTCTGGCACCAGATAGACTCTGCCCACAAAAAATCTCCAAATTGGTCTATAATTGCTGGCATTTTTTGACATATTTTTTCCTACCCCAAATATTTAATGCTTTTGTGTGTTGCTGCTTAAACAGGAAGAGGCAGAACTGCGAAGTGACGGGACCAAGTCCACCATTAAGCCCAGCCAGATGTCTGTTGCTCGTATCACATGCGTGAGAGGCCAGGGACCCAATGAGGGAGTGCCGTTCATTGATGACTACATATCTACACAGGAACAGGTCAGAACTTTTAAATGTACCTCACGTAATAGGGAAGTTACCTTTTGAAATTATCAGGACCTTTTAATGACCTCATAAAGTGAGAACCACAATTTTCTGCCTTATCAGGAGAGATGTGTTATCTGTTAGTGTCACATGTAACAAGGAATATGTTTAAATCATTTAATTGTAAAATGAATCACAGGAAATGACTATTACTGTACCAGTGATTTCCATTCGATTGCTTTGTGTTTTTCTCAAAATGTTGGGAAAAACCTTTTTGCTTCTTACTCATTTAACCTTTTTGCATGTATAGGTGGTGGACTACCTGACTCAGTACTCTGGTATCAAACCTGGTGACCTTGATGCAAAGATTTCCTCAAAACACTTGACAACTTTGAAATCTACATATCTAAAATTGCGATTTCTTATTGACACTGGCGTTCGCTTTGTTGGCCATGGATTACAGAAAGATTTCCGGGTCATAAACTTGATGGTGAGTTGAATTTGTTAGTTTTTTTTTTTTATTTAGTATGTGGAAGGGTTTACATTTTAACCGCTTTACATTTTCAGGTTCCAAAGGAACAGGTGATTGACACCGTCTACCTCTTCCACATGCCTAGGAAACGAATGATCTCTCTGCGTTTTCTTGCTTGGTATTTTCTCGGTGGGTTTCTTGCACAAACTTTCCCTTATCTCTTGACCATATATGTAAATGTATCATTCTGTCTCAGTGTTTTATGGCTTTTTGAATGTTTGTTTAGATCTGAACATTCAGAGCGAAACTCATGATAGTATTGAAGATGCACGGACTGCCCTACAGTTGTACAGGAAGTACTTGGAACTGAGTCATAATGGAGGACAAGAGGAGTTCCGCAAGGTTCTCAAGGCTCTCTATGAGAAAGGACGCAAGCTAGACTGGAAAGTTCCAGACATTGACACTGCAGATGGTCAAGGTAGCCCAAAAAGTACGAATCACTGACAAGGCAGTGAGATTGTTTCATGTAATACATATTAGTGCTTATGTCTATAAGTTTGAGATCAGTACAGTTTTGAATGTTTTTTTTGTTTGTTTGTTTAAAGAAGTCTCTTATGCTCAGCAAAGTTCCATTTATTTTTAAGTAAATATTATTGCCAATTAAAATAAAAGTTTTCTATTTTATTATACTTTAAAATATAATTTCTTCCTGTGATGCAATTCTGATTTATCATCAACCATTACTCCAGTCTTCAGTGTCACATGTTCCTTCAGAAATCATTCTAATATCCTAATTTATTATCAAGGTTGGAAACAGTTGTGCTGCTTAATATTTTTGTGGAACCTGTGATATTTTTTCAGGATTTTTTGATGAATAAAAAGAGAAAAAGAACAGTGTTTATTCAAAATAGAAGTCTTCACTATTGCCATTTTATCACTTTAACACATCCTTGCTGAATAAATTATTTTTTTTCAAACAACGAAGAAAGAAAAAAATTCTGACCCCAAACTTTGAACAGCAGTGTATATTGTTACAGGAGATTTCTATTTTAAATAAATGCCGCTTTTTTTAATGTTTTATTTATCAAAGAATCCTGAAAAAATATCACAGATTCCAAAAAAAATATTAAGCAGCACAACTGTTACCAACATTGATAATAAATCAGAATATTAAAATGATTACTGAATGATCATAAGATACTAAAGACTGGAGTAATGATGCTGAAAATTCAGCTTTGCATCACAGGAATAAATTATATTTTAAAGAATAATAAACTAGAAATAGAAACTAGAAATAATATTTCACAATATTACTGTTTTTTTCTCAGAAATGAGAATCTTTTGTTATTGGCAAGTATGCTTGCGCATACTAGGAATTTGTTTTAGTGTCATTAGCTTCCAGTACACAGAGACAGCAACAACATACAGACAATAAACATAAGATGAGAATAAAATACACATATGTAAATATAAATAGACAAAACTTAGAAAAATAAGATGAGAATAAAATACACATATGTATATATAAATAGACAAAAAATAGAAAAATAAATTGAGAAATAAATAAATAAGTGGTATGTGCAGTTGTGCTATTGAATAGAATAGAACAGAACAGAATAGGATAGGATAGGATAGAAAGAGGTAGAGATGCAGGGATGCGCTAGGATGGGGGTGGTAACTAATAAATAAAAGTTACTGCAAAATGGGGGGAACATTTAACTGTTCATAAAGAGAATTGCCTGGGGGAAAACTGTTCTTGTGCCTGGTTGTCCTGGTGTTTGGGGCTCTGTAGCGCCGGCCAGATAGTAAAAGTTCAAAGAGATGTTGACTTGGATGTGAGGGATCCAGAGTGATTTTTCTGAGCTCTTTTCCTCACTCTGGATGAATACAGTTCTTGAAGGGGGGGCAGGGGAGCACCAATAATCCTCTCGGCAGTCCGAACTATTCTCTGTAATCTTCTGATGTCTGATTTTGTAGCTGAGCCAAACCAGACAGTTACTGATGTGCAGAGAACAGACTCTATGATGGCTGAGTAGAACTGTTTTAGCACTGTTTTAGCAGTTCTATCTTTAATCAAATAAATGCAGCCTTGATAAGCAGAAAAGACATTCAAAACAATCAAAACTCTTACTGATCCCAAACTTTTGAACAGCAGGTATTAAAAAAGTAATAGTACAATATTTTTAGAGGCTGTTCAATATTCAGCTGCAAAATATTTTTTGCAATGCATTCACAGTTAACCAATATGGGTTTGTCAAATGCAGATACCAATGTCATATGAGTGAATTTAATGCTAATGTACTGTATTTATATATCTTTTAAATTATTATAATATAATATAATGAAGTGGAAGAACATTGTAGCCGGAGCTACTTCTCTCTGTTTATGTCTGTGACGAGTCGTGCAGGTACTGGACTACTCCGCAGCGGTTCCTATCAGAACCAGTCTAAAATAGTCTGAATATAAAAACATATTATAGGTTTACCATAGTGATACAGGATAGACCAAAAACATGGTTTGGAAAATGGATTAATGATGTACTCACTTCTTGTATAACTTTTGTACATTTTGAACACAAAAAAGTTACAGACAGCAGCTATATTAATAAATATTGTTTGATGAACTTCTGATGCTCTTTTGCTTTTGCAGGTACAGCCGTGTTTCCTTCTGTGATGGGTTTATGATTAGACCCGTGTTGGTTATATTCCTGCCAAACAGATGCCAGCTCACCAGCCATTTCTTGAAAGGCCTTTCAGTTCTGTTTTTAAACATCTGATGAGCCAAATTACACCTCTTAATGAGTATCATTAGATGGCAAATCTGAAATAAGGCTGTTAGAAATGTCTGTTTTGATATTAAAATCAAATGAAAACATTTCATTGTGTCAGGGTTTCTCCACTGCTTTGTATAGCATGTGGTATTAAGAAGAAAATGCATAAGGAACAGGAAAAAAAAAAATCTGTTTTTAGGACTGAGACCCGATTTAAAACTCTTTAACCAAGTGTTTTTGTTGCTCGCGTTTGACTCCGCGGTGGCTTTTTCACCAAGGTATTTATATTGTGTCAAAAACTGCATTTACTCAGAATATGAATTACTGTACACTGAATATGAATTAAGAAGTCAGTGGGTTGACTGTGTTATTTTCTATATTGTAATATTGTACACTTTCATAATGTGGCAGCTGAATAAAGACTTTTGGATAAATCTTCGAGTCTGTTTTAAAGCTCATTTCAGCTGGGTGGATTATTTCAGCAACTTCAACAGCATTAAGGCTAGTGTGGTCTCAAAGTAAAAGGAAATTTCAATCTCTTTTTGTAAGGTATGTTCTCAAAGTTTTAGATATGCAAGTGAAACTTTTAAACAATAAAATTGTATTCTATGAGAACGCAAAAAACAGCAACATGCATTTAATAAAAAAAAAATAAAAATGAATAAAAAGCAATATATAAATTTCATATACATTTTCTGGGTATGCTCTGCTATAGTGAATCATTCTCTTGATTTGGCTCTTTTCTAACGAAACAGTCAAACTTGTCAGAGGATTTATAAATGAAATGATGGTTTATAAATATATTTTTTTTTTAATCAGCAGGTGTTTTCACGGGTAGGACACTAAAATTTTGGGTTTGTGCTTTCTAATTCTAATGATGTTGGTCATTTAGGGAAACTTGAATGTACAGATTTCACTTTTCAACTGAAAAACTATTGTTGTTTTAGTAGTAATTTGTTACTGCCAGACTTTTTAGGGTTAACATGTCTCTGGTCTAGTTCTCTTAATTTTGCAACCTGCTTATTAACTTCAATTACAATTCAAAGTTTAACACATTGTTCACTGTTGTTAGCCAGACCCTCCTCTTAAATTTAGCTCCAGTTTGCTCGGCTGGTCGGAAGCTGTAAGTGATGGTAATATTTTTAGCTCTTGACCCTCTTGAGTTGACAACAATGATATATTATTTCTGTCCTACTGATTAAACAATGCATGGATAATCTATTCCTCACAGCAAGTATAATTGCAGTCTACAGCATATACAGACATTTATCAAGTTTATTACACTTTGTATAATCTGCGCTAACAACATTTATTTTCCTACCAATGCTAACAAGCAATGCACATTACAGCACAATATTTAGTACAACTCTGCTTACTTAAAGACTCTTCAGTCTCGTATATTTACTTAAACCTTTTTTGCTTTAGCATATTTCTGAAATAAGGACTACTATTTGCTGAGAAAGGAAATATTAAAACAGCTATAAAACATCCAGAACTACTCAGTGTTAACATTTTTAATCATTAAAGACCATCTACTAACAGGTACTGAGTTTGTTGTTTTATAAGGGTCAAAACTTGATGTAGGAATGCATATGTGACCCTGGACCACAAAACCAGTCTTAGGTAACATGGATAGATTTGTAGCAATACCCAAAAATACATTGTATGGGTCAAAATGATCAATTTTTCTTTTACACCAAAATCATATAGGTATTAAGCAAAGATCACGTTCCATGAAGATATTCTGTAAATTTCTTACCATAAATATATTAAAACTTAATTTTTGATTAGTAATATGCATTGCTAAGAACTTCATTTGGACAAATTTAAAGGTGATCTTCTCAATATTTTGATTCCAGAATATCAACGATTGTATCTCGGCCAAATATTGTCCTATCATAACAAACCATACATCAATGGAAATCTTATGTATTTAATTAAATCTCAGTTTTTAAAAAAAATGTCCCTTATGACTGGTTTTGTAGTTCAGGGTCACATATATTTGATCTTAAAAACAACAATATGCATTTACTGTAATCTTGAATTTAAAATGATCTTGCATTTAATGCAAGAATAACTGAAAATGTTAAATATATATTGTTTACTGCAAAATTGACAGCTTTGTTTTATTTTGTTAAATTAAAATAAATGCTACATTTATTTTCATTATATAAACGTGAATTTAATTCATAATTAAGTGTAATAAAAATAGCATTATCTACACTATGTTTTAAATTTTATTTTAATAAGTATTCTAAAACGATTCTAATTTTTTATTTCCTTTTTTAAGGTCTGAATATAAATATATATATAATATGTTAATATATATTCATGTGTTTAAAGTACCATAAAGCATAAAGCTTGAATTTTTGGATAGTGTTGTCTCAGGTATTGTTTTAGGTTCTATCACAGTTCTTAAATTATTTACACTTATTAAGCTTATTCAAAGAGCAGTTACCGACTGTAATAAAACAATTTCAACAACCTTCATAAACGAATAATCTTACTTGTTCTGACTGCTCTTCGTTAAGTTACATGAAGTTTCTGACGAGACTTCACCGGATGTAATTGTTGCACGTAATTATTACATGCTGGAAACTAAAACGCTCCATTGTGAAATGGAAACAAAGTTAGCAAAGCGTTACTTATTAAAAATACTCATCGTAAAAACGAAATTGTACTAAACGTTGCTTAAACAATGCATAATGAACTCAAAAGAGAAGAAAAGTTCTGCTACTTTGTCACCTTAGTTCCCGCACATAAAGGCTTCTTTGCTAACTAACAAACAAACCAGACGTTGTAAACAAGCGGAATGATGATATATTAATTGTATCTGGTTAAATACAGTGTTATTTTTGGAAAAAATCTGAAAGATGTTAATTAATTCTTAGAAACTTGAAGTTTTCCTTTACCAGTGAGTTGAAACTATTCATCATTTTTGAAGATTGCCATTCCGCGTGATTGATATTTGTTTTTAGTCTATTTATAGAACTCGCTGTAATGCAACGCGAGTGTTTGTGATAGTTTAAATGGTGAAAAATAAGAGTGAAATCCCACCCTGAAAGTTGGTCAAAGCGTTCTGACGTCACGTTCCCACAATGCACGCGCCCATCAGCTCGAGCGCTACTGCTGCTGTGTGTTTAGAGGGAAAGAAACAGCAGGCCCGAAAAATACACACATTATTGAACAAAAAAGAAATTATCCACTGCGAACAGTTTTTGAGAATTCATCGAGGTATGACCTGGAAACGAATTTTGCATTTGCACCCTGCGAGATGTAGAATGGAGGAATGCTTGTGAAAGGCAACTTTAGCGGGGATCAAAAGTTTCTGGTGAGCACAAGACTGTTTTTATGCAAATGTTATAGTGTGAATTTAGGACCGCGTGGACTGTTTGCATTGATGTTCACATGTTTGAAATCCTCGTAGAGTTTCGTGGGTAGTATTTTTAGACTTTTGAGAAGATAAATGTGCGCCATTAACTCACATAAGAGGTTGAAATGTTGCGTGCATGAGCAAACACATTAGCTACGCGTAAGACTGTTCAGTGCATTCAGTGTATTTATTTTCATTTGTTTATATTTTTAACATGAGGAAAGGATCATTCGATTTGTGTTCATCCGCTCTTTATTACGGATCATTTCGATTTTACCATTTAATCGCAATGTTCTGCCGTAACGTACTTTGCTGAGCGAAACGTGCCACAGGTTTCTGACCCCGAAACGTGCCAGAAGTAAATATACTAAACGATAAGATCAGCATTATTTGTTTATGTATTTTTTAATATATATAATTAATTTCAGACACAGCTTTTTTATCTAACAGCAAGTTTAGTGAAGTTTATTTTATTTTATACAATCAGGTTTTACACACATATTTTTATGTGTGCAATTAATTTCATGTGTTATATTTGCATTAAACTGTGAGTTAAAAGAGGAAATGCTGTAACTATATAATTTGTAGCCTTTTGGAATTTTAAACATTCGAAGCTGAAAATTGTCTGAAAACAAAAAAGTTTGTTTCTGTCATTGTATTAGGTAATTATGCTATATTTCTACATGAACAAGTTTTATGTTTAAAGTTTAATAGGTGGAAGAAGAAGAACTCTAAAACAGAACCAAATTCATAAGCTTAAAAAAGAATATTTCTTACAAAATAAAAACTGAATTGTAAGAATGAAATAAAATAGTTTGGATTCATGTGCATATAAATGTGCAAAAATACTTGAAACGGTTCGCTGAATGATGTCCATCCGTTTTCTAAAAGGGTGGGAGTAATAGTGGACATGCGTTTTCCGGAGGTCTGTCAGGATAATGAATGTGCTTTTGTGAGACTTGAAACAGGTAAACAAACCCTTTATAAATGTCACTAACCAATCATCATGGACATCCCTTCAGGGTGTTTTTAAGTTTCTTGTGTTGAAATCTGTTACCATGCAGAGGCAGGTTGGCTTAAAGACTGCACTGCTTTGCCATCAAGCACTTTTGGGTTTTGTTTATTACACAATAGTTTTATAAATAAATATAAGTTGCTTCCGACGTTCATATATAAAATCAATCTTTAAATTATAGAGACTTAGTTAAACAATTCCAAATTCTTTTAAAACCGTTTGTACAGTGTTATCTGTTTAACTAAACTTAATCAAGAATTGATTCTTTTTTCTATTTATTTCTCTTTTATTTATGATCTCTTTATAAGTCAGAATTCTTTAGGGGAACTTTTTGTCCTTCAGAAATAATTTGTGTGTTATTTAAATGATATATGTTGAAAGAAGACAATAGAAATTGATGCATTTGTGTACTATGTGTACTTGTGTTTATATGCCTTAAATATTTAGTTTAGAGAATGTAGCAACAAAATAGTGATAATTGTACTTTGTTTACAAGCATGTTAAAGGGATTGTTCACCGTTTTGGCTGAATCATGTCCATCCATTCTCTAAAACGCATGAAAATGATCATTTTTTGCTCATTATCCTTTTATGCAACCCAAAAAAAGATTTTTGAAAATTGTTAGTGTTCATTTTTTTGGTTACCATTAATTTAAACTGCATAGAAAAAAAACACTATGGCTTATTATTATTTTAAGTACACATTTACAGAATTTTAAGGGGAAAAATAATTTTGTACTTTATTTTATTTTAATTTTTTTTACACTTTATTAAGGTATCATTACAGTGTAATTATACAAATAAGTACTGAGTAATATTAAAGGGATAGTTCACCCAAAAAATAAAATTGTTATTAAGTACTCACCCTCATGTCGTTCTAAACCCTTTAAGACCTTTATTCATCTTCAGAACACAAATTAAGATATTTTTTACTAAATCCCTGCAGAAAGCAATGATACTACCGTGTTCAATGCCCAGAGAGGTAGTAAGGACATTTAAAATAGTCCATATGACATCTGTGGTTCAACCTTAATTTTATAAAGCTATGAGAATACTGTTTCTGTGCAAACTAAACAAAAATAATCCAAAATATCTTAATTTGTGTTCAGGAGATGAATGATGGTCCTGCAGGATTGGAACCACATGAGGTTAAATAATTGACAGAATTGAGAGGTTGACAGAATTTTTATTCAATTTTATTGAACTATTCCTTTAATTTACAACATGTACTTACTATAGAGTTAGGTTTAGAGTTTCAGTTTAGGGTTAGTTGCTTGTAAATGTGCATTATTTACTGTTATTACTTTGGTAAGTGCATGTAACATATATGAGAAAGACACTGTAAAATAAGGTGTTACCAAATCCTCACCTGCTGCATTTATTTGTTCATGTGCAGAAGACTGAACATGCAAAAAAACAACCTTCACTCCCAAGAAAGATCACCTGTTGGAGCTTCTTCTCAGGTATTTGCCTTTTTCTCTTCTGGAGAACTATCTTCCTGCAAATTACACTTCCAACACACCTGTTTGTATTTATCAGGTTTTCCTGCACTGAAAAAAAAAATGTGTAGAGTTTGATAAAATCACTTGCACTAACACATTGTAAGTAAATTTTACTGCTCTGTACAATTTACCTGTTATTGTCGAGTAAAATCTTCTTACATAAGTTAAGTAAATTTAACAAAGAAATAAAGTAACTTTAGCTTGGCCAATAAAAGTTTGAGTAGTTTTTAGATTGGCAATATTTTACTCAATATGTGACCCTGGACCACAAAACCAGTCTTAAGTAGCACAGGTATATTTGTAGCAATAGCCAAAAAGACATTGTACAGGTCGAAATTCTAGATTTTTTCATTAAGATATTAAGTAAAGATCATGTTCCTTGAAGATATTTTGTAAATTTCCTACCGTACATATATAGAAATTTGATTTTTGATTAGTAATGTGCATCTTCATTTGGACAACTTTAAAGTTGATTTTTTTCTTTTCTTTTTTGCATCCTTAGATTCCAGATTTTTAAGTAGTTAAAATATTGTCCTATTCTAACAAACCATACACCAATGGAAAACAAATAAATTCAGCTTTCAGATGCTTGATCAGACCCTTATGACTGGTTTTGTGGTCCAGGGTCACGTATAGCACTGAATTGAACCATGTTTTTAAAGTGTGTGTGTGTTATTCAGAAACATCTAAGTAATTAATACAACAGATATTATGTAGATACCACATCTACATAATTAGCAATGTGGCACTCACTCCAACACAAACTCAAACACACAATGATGGTAGCATTCTGTGGATCATTTGTGAGTATAAATTTGTCATTTTGAATAGAAAATGAACCCCAGAAGAAGTTACTGAACCTAACAACAAAAGCAATGAAAATACTAGGGCTGTCCTCGACTAAAGATTTTCTGGTCAACTAGTAGTCATTTTAAGCGTTAGTTGACTATTAGTTGACATTAATTAACACACTCAAGTTCACAGAGATGAGACGGCAGAAAGCGCATCCTGTTTGCTTTCATTATTTTACAAAAGCGCAACGTTTCGTTGTTATTATGAGTGTGCACAAATAAACATAGAGTCTTTACAGATTTGAAAGATGTATTATTACTTTTATTTGTAGGAGCAAAAATTACTTATTGACCGCACCGATGCCTCCATCTGTGATGCAGTGAGCGCGCTACTGTTCAGCTTCCACACTCCGCACAGAAACTCGAATAGCACACATTTTTCTAGGTTAACATTAGATTGAGTGGCCATGTAAAGTTGCTATTTCAAATGAAAAGAGATGTTTGAGGTTGATGAATGATAGGTGTGTGTTTGGATGTCCTGCCCGATGAACTATATTACCACATAGGCTAGCCGTTAACGGTCTGTCCGTTACGGACTGCGTGACTTCGCCACTTCCTGTAAAATTCGTTTTTTTTCTGAGACTAATAAAATTTTGGCCGACCAAGCCTCTTCTCGTCAACTATTGGGGGCAACCCTAGTAAATACAGCTGGAAAAAGGGCAAAAAAAAATCAACCTTACTAATTATTCATGCCCCAGTGCATGATGGGAACATCAGTATTAGAAAAGTAAGTAGTAAGTTTTACTTAATTTTCTTCAACGCTTGAATTTCTAATTGAGTGCTAATTTAAAATTTACTTTTTTTTTTTTTTTTTAATTGCCTCAACTAACTTTTTCATGTAGAAATTACATTTGTTTTTCTGTAGTATTTACCACCACAGAATAATTTTTATCAGTGTGATTAATGTTGGAGCTAAACTTTGCAGGATGCAGGGAACCTCTGCTCTAAAACAATGAGACTAAAATTGTACTCTCTTTCTAACCTTGAATTCATCATTCATTCCTGGCTTTTCACAGATGTACAGTGACATATGCCCTGAGAACAACCCATATATGTGAGAAAATGTTCCATGGCAAAGACCAGCTAAACAGCCACCTGCAAAACCATGACCCCAACAAGCAGGAACTGCGGTGTGAGGAATGCGGAAAGCATTACAACACTCGCCTAGGTCTTAGACGCCACGTGGCCACGCATGCCACTTCTGCCGGCAGCGATCTCACCTGCAAGGTTTGTCGTCAGGCTTTCGAGAGCATGCCTGCGCTGCTCGAACACCTGAGTACGCACACTGGACGGCCACCTCCGGGGACTGTGGTACGAGAACGAAAGCATCAGTGTGAACGGTGTGGCCGGCGCTTTTTTCACTCGCAAGGACGTCAGGCGGCACGCGGTGGTGCACACTGGGAGACGTGACTTCCTGTGTCCACGTTGCGCTCAGCGATTCGGCCGTCGCGACCATCTCACCCGACACCTAAAGAAGAGCCATGCTCAAGATTTGGAGAGCCTTCCTCCGATTTCCATTAAAGAGGAGCCCAGTCCTACTGTGTGCTCTGTCGGGTCTCCGAAAGATGCCACAGAGGCATTTTCCATGGCCATGTTTAACCCTCAAGGCCTTCCGAGCGCATCTACCTCAGGGGTCAATCATCACCATCACACGATGGTGTCTGGCCCCCTTTCCAGCCCGATGGGTGTGGGCTGCTACCTTGAGCCAAACAAGCCTCCGGCGCAGCAGTACCAGCAGGCTCCCAGATATCAGCCGAGCTCCACTACCTCATATCTGAAAGCGGAGATGGAGAACTTCCTGACCGAACTCCAGTGCGGACCGATGCCACCGCAGGCCGCCGTGGCCACTGCCGTCTCCCGGCCTGGCGACCTTCTCCCTGAGAGTCTGGGAGGCCAGAGTGCCCATTTCACCCTCAGGAACTCGGCGTTCACCTCAGCCGAGCCACCTACCACCTCCGCCAACATGGACCTCTCGCACCTGTTGGGCTTCCTGCCTTTCGGCCTGCCTCCCTACAGCACTCCCTTGGGATACTCCACCACCACCACTGCATCCCCAAGCCCTACCTCTCAGCTCTCTGGGCCACTTACCTCATTTCAGCCACAGTCACTGCATGAGCCTCAGGCTTCAGGGCACTTAAACCAGCTTTCTGGTTTCTCCCCAACTCTACCTCGATTCCATCAGGCCTTCCAGCAATGATGTCGCCTGTGTCCACTATGAACTGCCGGTCAAACGCAACAGTTCTGTTGCGCCATTGCCAAGTAATGAACTGGAGATGGTGAAGTTCGGTGGGTGCGAGGTCTTCAAATGGATCCCGTAGAAGTAGACGAAAGGATCACTAGGATAGATGGAGTTTTGCTTTTAGAATAGTTTTAACTTTGTGGTTTTTCCTAGAGGGTCTTCAGAGTAACTGTTTTTGTAGTGATAAATGAACTTATAAACTTCATTTAAAAAACTGAAACTGAAAAGTTAGCAAAAGAAATACCTCAATGTTTTTGTCAAGAAGGAAAATAATGCTATTACAGTGTTCTCCGTTGTATAATGAAGCACTTTTTATCAACGGCACTTCTGTGACTAAAGGTGCGGTCACATTTATTGTTCTGCGAATTTTCGTCTGCATGCGGATGAAAAATTTTCCTGTGCAAATTTCACAACTGATTCAGTTGGTCATACAGATTCACCACATTGACCAACAGAAATTTGCTTGGTTTGAAAGTGACTTCTGTGTGTGCTGTGCTTCATACACTACCAGTCAAAAGTTTTTGAACAGTAAGATTTTTAATGTTTTTTTTTTTAACACCAACCCGCCTTTTTTTTTTTTTACCTAAAATACATCAAAAGCAGTAATATTGTAAAATATTTTTGCAATTTAAAATAACTGCTTTCTATTTGAATATTTTAAAATGTATTCCTGTGATTAAAGCTAAATTTTAGCATCATTACTCCAGTCTTCAGTGTCACATGATCGTTCAGAAATCATTCTCATATGCTGATTTGCTGTTTGAGAAACATTTTTATTATTATCAATGTTTAAAACAGTTGAGTACATTTTTCAGGATTCTTTGATGAATAGAAAGATCCAAAGATTTATTTTTTTGGGAAAGAAATGCTTTTATTTAGAACGTCTGAATGATAAATGTTTTTGAGCAGCAAATCAGAATATTAGAATGATTTCTGAACTATCATGTGACTGGAGTAATAATGCTAAAAATTCAGCTTTGAAATCACAAAAATAAATTACATTTAAAATATATACAAATAGAAAGCAGTTGTTTTAAATAGTAAAAATATTTTAAAACATTAGTGCTTTTGCTGTACTTTGGATCAAATAAATGCAGGCTTGGTGAGCAGAAGAGACTTAAAAAAAAAAAAAACTTTTGACTGGTTGTATACATCTATATTATTTTTTTTAATTTTTTTGTCCATGAAAGTTCGCTGAAAATGTGACCGCACCATAAAAGTCAAGTTGAACTGTGGTCTTAGATGTACCTCTCAGCTCACGGTCACACAACACAAAAAAACCTACCTCTCTAAGCTGAACTCTTGTCACGGAAAGGATTCAACTGTTTGACTTTGACAAGAAATGAAGCAAATCCTCACGCAAATTGCGTGAAGAACATTATCTCGTTTGTTTTTTTTGTTTTTGTTTTTTATTTTTTTTTAGTTATGAATTTTTAGAGTCAGGTGATTAATTAGCTTTTAATTAATTAGCTTGTGTTGATTTTAGCCTTTAGGTAAAAGTTTTAGGCACTGTTGTGTTTGCATCCTTAATGCTTATGAAAAGAATCACAGTTATAGTGGAGAGTCCTCTCCTGTAAATCCCAATCTCTCTCTGTGAATTAAATGCAGAATAAAGCAGTGATTATTCTGAAATTGAAAATCATAATGTTTAAAATTAAGTAGCCCATTTTGACAAATTCCCAATATGGGAACTAAGTACAATATACATTTTTTTGTTTAGTAATAAACAAGAATTGATCATATTTGCGCCATGCATATTCATGTAAAAAGAATCCTCGGTAAAAAAAAAAAAAAAATGGTTGTACTGGTCTTCCAGATAGCACACGTACATCTGCAAAATGTCTGTTAAAGATCACTTCCCTGATAGCACACATACATCATGGAGACGTCTGCATTTACATCTGGAAGATGTATTTTTAGGGTGTTTGCTCATCTGCAATATGTCTATAGGATGTTTCCTATCAGATGTCAAATAGACGTCTGTTAGATGTCTTTAAGATGTAAAACTGGCATCTTGCAGACTGTCTGTCAGATGTTTGTACACAGCAGATGCTTTCCAGATCAAGTGATCTTTAACGGACATCTTGCAGACGTACATGTGCTATCTGGGTTCTTCTGGAAAGCGTCTGATGTGCACAAACATCTGACAAATGTTTGTAAGATGTCAGTTTTACATACATTCTAAATCATAAACATCTTAAAGACATCTAATAGATGTCTATTTGACATCTGATAGGAAACATCCTATAGACGTATTGCAGATGAGCAAACACTCAAAAAAAAAAAAAAAAAAAAAAAAAAAAAAAAAAAAAAATATATATATATATATATGTCTGTCAGATGTAAATGCAGACGCCAAATAGACGTCTCCGTGATGTATGTGTGCTATCATGGCTTACACATTACACAATTCTCCCACTACAGTTTCATCAATATGTCTAGATTCAGGAGTTTCAGACAATAAGCTTAGCGCATACCCAGTTATTGCTGAAAAGCACTTCATGTGTCTCTCCATGCTTAACCATGAGCACTGTCAGAAAAGAAAATGTTGTTTTGTCATGTAAATTTGAATGGTATTTTAGCACTGCTTCACTGTCTATTTCTTTTGACTCAGTGTTACATGCACCAGTGGCCTATAAGGAAACTGTGATCGCATATGTTGTCAACTCCATTTCGTTCAGGCCAACTGAAGGTGTGAATTCATTTCAAGAGTTTCTTCTGTGATAACCATTTTGTTTAAAAACCATCATGGGCATTTCCTCCTTTGGCTGAACTGAAATGAAATTGACCTCAACTCAACTGTGATGTTTAGACTCAGACTGATCTACCTCAGTGAGATGCACACTGTGCACAGCTGTACTGTACCTTTAGTAAGAAATGTAAAGTTTCAATGGCTGTTTAGCTGGAGTAAACAGGTGTTTTACATTTTTAAAATTCCGAACATTGGCATTTTTGGGTTTCAAGGACTGTTTTCAGAAACATTCTGAAAGCAAAAGTAGGTGAGTGAGAGATTTTAAGGTGTTTGCGGAAGGAAACAATGTTAAGGATGAATTAAGAAATAAAGCATCTTGTAGAATATAAGTTTCTGTGTTTTATTCATAATTTGCTATCAACAATATTAGTCTGCGTTTTTAACAAGGCAATTAAAATGTCAGTATTTATGACAAACTATTAATTCATATTATCATATCATAAAAATCATTAACACATTAAGTGTTTAATAAATTATAAAACAGTTATAAACTATAATTACACTGCCCTCCAAAAGTTTGGGAACGGCCAAGAAAATATTTTGGACAATATTGGCATGAATCCTTTTTAATTTGTGATAATTTTGCACTGATAAGGGACAACACAAACTACGAAAATGTATTTTATTACATAAACAGTTTATACATAGAAAAAACTTAAATTTTCAATTTATCAAAATATCCACCATTAGCAGCTATTACAAGTATTGACATGTATATATTGCCATTATTGTATAATCAAAATGAAAATTATTATTGCTGGTCTTCAATGTCAACTTCAATGTCAAAAATGATAAGGATTTATACTGATATCATCCAAAACCACACTTTGCCAGGGGTGTTTCCAAACTTTTGGAGGGCAGTGTATAAAAATATCATTAAAAATGAATTACATAAATTATTAAAAAAATAAATGCAGTTACAGAACAATAACTGTCTATGTAAATATAAACAAACATTCATTTGTGGGTTATTTTTGTAATCATTTTATGAAACATTACATTTTTCATTATTTTATTTAAACAAAATACAAGAATGTAGATATTGTGATGTACACTACCAGTCAAAGGTTTCTGAACAGTAAGATTTTTATTGTTTATTTTTTTTTTAAGAAGTTTCTTCTGCTCACCAAGCCTGCATTTATTTGATCCAAAGTACAGCAAATACGATATGGTGTTTTCAGTTTGAATATGTTTTAAAATGTAATTTATTTCTGTAATCAAAGCTACATTTTCAGCATCCTTACTCCAGTCTTCAGTGTCACATGATCCTTTAGAAATCATTCTAATATGCTGATTTGCTGCTCAAAAAACATTTATTGTTATATTATTATTATAAATATTTAAAACACTTTTTTCAGGATTCTGTGATTAGAAAGATCCAAAGATCAGCATTTATCCAAAATAAAAAGCTTTTTGTAATATTATAAACTATACCATTCGAAAGCTTGGAGTCTAATTTTTTTGGGAGGGGGTAAAGAAATTATAGAAATGAATACTTTCATTTAGCAGGGATGCTTTAAATGGATCAGAAGTGATGATAAAGACATTTATAATGTTACAAAAGATATCTATTTCAGATAAATGCTGCTCATATGAAAATTCTATTCATCAAAAATCTGAAAAACAAAAAACCTACTGTTTTTAACAATGTCTTTTAAGCAGCAAATCAGAGTATTAGAATTATTTCTGAAAGACCATGTGACTGGAGTAATAACGCTAAAAATTTAGCTTTGAAATCATGTGAATAAATTACATTTTAAAATATATTCTAATAGGAAAGTTATTTTAAATAGTAAAAATATTTTTTTTTAAAAAAATTTACTGTTTTTGCTGTACTTTGGATCAAATAAAGGCAGGCTTGGCGAGCAGAAGAGACTTATTTAAAAAAAAAAAACAGTAAATATCTTACTGTTTAAAAACTTTTGACTGGTAGTAAATACTACTGAAAAAAGTTTCCTAGATTTCAATTATTAGTTGTAAACCAATTTAGCTATAACAGGAGAAGTTTTAATTAGGGATGGGAAGATCGACACCTAGTGTCGACACACGTGTCGCGTTTTCGACACACTAGTGTTCCGAAGCATTGCTCGAAATGAGGCTGTCACGTGATCTGTGAAAACGAAGCTTCGTTACCTCACTGACACGTCACGCCAGGCTCAAATACAAAGCGTGTGGAATTGATGAGTCTTGCTCGTTTTGTGGTTTTGTTGAGGAAACAGCTGCCCATTTATTTTTTTAATGGTGTAACCAAGAAATTATGGGTTGATTTAAGCTCCTATGTTT
Source organism: Labeo rohita (assembly GCF_022985175.1). Classification (NCBI taxonomy): domain Eukaryota; kingdom Metazoa; phylum Chordata; class Actinopteri; order Cypriniformes; family Cyprinidae; genus Labeo; species Labeo rohita. The sequence goes on along the minus strand of NC_066891.1, from coordinate 10,482,264 downwards.
TTAGCCTTACAAATGTGACCCATACCTTCGTCCTCAAAGATGTTATTTTTTATTATGAAAATCCAAAACTATTATCTGTTGAATATCTGGTTAATTTTTTTATATTGAATGCAAAATTCTTCATTCATAAGCAAAAATGGCTTAAATGTCCTCTGTCTTTTCCCCTTTTTCTTGCTTAACTTGATTCTCTTATTACATCTCTTAGACTCACAAGTAACAAAAGAGTGCCAAATTCTTGTTGCATTATGACAATTTTTCTAAAAGAAGGTAATTATTTTATTTATTTATTTAATTATTGTTTTTTATTATTTATTTATTTTTATTTTTTTTTCTATACTTTTCTTTTCTGTATGGATAGTACCATAATTTAATGTACGCAAATCCAGAATATAACTTTTCTGTCTTTTTTCTATGATTGTTCCTTGTAGGAATTATCAATGTCTAATTTCCCTGTTCTTGTACATTTCTTTACAAGTTCTGTAATAAAAAAAAAAAATTTTTTAAAAATTAAAAAAAATACAAAGCGTGTGGATCCACTGTCCAATACATCATGCATGTATGTAGTTTTTTAGGTTGTGTATCGTTGTTAAAGTACTACTATTTAAAAAGAAAACAATGACTTGTGATTGAATGGCTGTTTTCTGAATGAAAATTAAAACACCTAGATAAAAGGAAAAAGTCCTTCCTCAACCACAAACTATTTTTGTTTTGTTGTTTACTGCTTGTAAACAACTTTCTCAGTTGTCAACAGCTCACACTGGTGATACATATATACATATATATATATATATATATATATATATATAATTAACAAACAATTGCGTTTGTATTTGTGCATTTTTTCTCCTTCATTAGTGTTTTTTTATTACCAAACAATTTTACATGAATAGCTTATACTACTACAAATTTACATATATAAATGGTATACAAAACAAAAAGGAAAGACAGACAACCGTGTACACACAAACCATGTCAAAAGACGACATATGATTGTGATAAACAATCAATTAGAGCCTAAAATGCATGTCAAAACACCTACTTTTCTATACATTTGGTTATATGCAGTTTTCATATTATATCAGATTCAACTGTCCAGGAACTTCAGAAGTGTGCTCCATATTTTTTCAAAAGTGAGGAAGGGAACTTTTCAAGTGTAAGAGTGTCTGCTAACAGATTGAGCCAATGAGTAATACATATCTGAGTTCTGTCCTTCCAGTTTAACATTCCTTTTTTTTTCTTTTTGCTAATATAGATGAAATAAAAATAAATGTTTTTTTTTGGGGGGGGGGGGGGGGGGGATCACCTAGCAGTAATAATAAAGGTGATAGAGAGATAATATTTAAAATGTCTTCTAACTTATCCACAACTTGTGTCCAAAATTTCAATATTTGTGCATTTTTATCAATGTGCATGTTTGTGTTCTATAATAAAGAAGACACAAAATGGCGCAATGAAAAATTACATTGGTCTAATTTATTGGCATATGAAACATTCTATTTAGGAGGTGAAAAGACAGAAGTTTGATGCAAGTTAAAAATGAAGAACATAAAGTCTTTGTCATTGTTTTGTGCAAAGTACAACACATTCTGGAAACTCTATCGCTGCACACATGTGCCACCTTACTAATGACATATATGCTTATAAAATTCATAAATAAACCTTACAATGACACCACAATGAACAAAACATCTGAATGACACATTTTGTGTAAGAATTTTTATTGACCATCAGATGGCAGAGTAGAGAACTGTATCAAAAGCTTCGAAGCATCAACGCAGTTTGTTATAAAAGCCTCACTGCTTCAAAAGCCTCGTTCGGCACATCCCTAGTTTTAATTTTGAAAAGTCGGGTGTTCATGACTGCGCCACTTTCAATACTTTATTTCCACGTTACATACAAAACAAGACAAAAATCGGTCTCCAAACAAAACGAGAGAAAAACATCTTTACGTTCAGGCATATACAAGGGCAGCTAATTTCCAGCCAAACAGGAAGTGGATCAGATGTGAAGAAGGACCTTATTTATAATAAGGGAGCAGTAGAATACACTGGTGAATTGTTTGAGTTTAGTTGATTTATTCACACAATGAATGGCGGACATTTAGTAAAGTATTAACTGATTTATACACGTAGTCGGTTTGGGTCGCTCGTCAGTTTCAGTGTGGCTGAACTGGCTCGAGATGGCAGACGAGGCTCTCTTTCAGTTCCTGCACAGTGAAATTATTCAATATGTCAACAGTGCAGAAACTGGGGAATCGGTAAGACCCGGATATCTACTGAAAACACTGTCACAGAATAGTAGAATAACGTAATAGAAATAAGCCAAGCACACAAATAAAACACATACTGTGGGAATGTTGCATGTTGAATTAATGTTCTGCTGTGCACAGGAGAATGGACGATGTGTTTCTAAACTTGAGAACATGGGGTTTCGTGTGGGACAAGGACTTATTGAGAGGTTTATGGCATATTTTTTCATCCATAAATCCAAATTTTATTCACAAATCAACCAGATCCTCCAATGACATCCTGTAATCTGATGGGGACATATTTCTGTTTGCAGGTTTACCAAAGACACGCCACGTTTTAAAGATGAGCTTGATGTTATGAAATTTATCTGCAAAGATTTCTGGACCAGTGTTTTTAAGAAGCAGATTGACAACCTGAGAACAAACCACCAGGTGTGTGCATTATAATGTTAATCTAAACATTATGTCATCTTAATGTTTAGTGAATCTCGTCATTGACTAGAGGTGCTTATTTGAAAATAATCAAGTTTTATAATTGTTTGTAGGGTATTTATGTGCTGCAAGATAACAAGTTTCGCCTGCTGACACAACTGTCTGCTGGAAAACAGTATTTGGAACATGCGCCGAAGGTAAGCAGCACAAACAACTTCAACAAGCTTTGATGGTGCGTTGAATACAAGTGTAAAAACAAACTTGATCTTTTAAATTGAAACTGCAGAATCATTATCTTTGTCGTTTACATTACCAGTCAAACATTTCTGGACAGTAAGACTTTTGTTTTTGAATGAAGACTCTTGTGCTCACCAAGGCTACATTTATTTGATCCAAAGTACAGCAAAAACAGTAAAAAATTGAAATATTTTACTATTTAAGATAACTGTTTTCCATTCGAATATATTTTAAAATGTAATTTATTCCTGTGATTTCAAAGCTGAATTTTAAGCATCATTACTCCAGACACGTGATCCTTCAGAAATCATTCCAATATTCTGATTTGCTGCTAAAAAACATGTATTATTATTATTATGTTAAAAACAGCTGAGTAGATTTTTTTCTGAGAGATTTCTGTCCCTCCACTGACACAAAACTACCACTTTGATGCTTCAGAAAGTTCATAAGGAGATCGTAAAAAAAAATTCTCTCATTTTTTCATTCTTACAGTTTTTAGCCTTCACCTGCGGACTGGTCCGAGGAGCACTTTCAAACCTTGGTGTGAAAAGTATAGTCACGGCAGAGGTGTCAGTCATGCCTGCCTGTAAGGAGCATATTTTATGCAGTCTTAGTAAATAACAGTAATTAATAAAGCTAATTCTCTGAGCTCATTAAGTTCTAATTAAATGTAAAATGTAACACTTTTTTTCTTGTCTTTTGCTTTTAGGTAAATTCCAGGTGATGATCCAGAAGATGTAACTCACTACACAAGAGCGTGTTGCTCATAACATGTGCATCTTAATTTTATTGCCTTGTCATTTTTTTATTGCCTTGCCCATTTTTTTGTCACTATGATCATTTTTTATTTGCAATAATTTGCAACTACTGGCATTAAAAGTGTTTTGACATGCAAAGGTCAAGCCTTATTGTACTGTATTGTGTTTTAGTATTTTGACATTCATCATTCTCTGTCCACATTCACTCTGTTTGATTATTAATTTGCACTGATGACATTAAAACTGGAATCCTAGTATGTGTCTGTGCTTCGTAATTTTAATTAAAAATTATTTTTTTCATGATCTTTAATGTATTTACTTGTATGAAAATACAAGTATGATTTGGTTACTCAATTTATTTTAAAGTGCCCTTGTTACAGTGTAATTATACATTTAAGTATTGAGTAATTATGGATAATCTATTGTTATAATAGTACATGTAAAGTGTAACAAAGACACCTTAAAATAAAGTGTTTCCGATGTCGTTTTTTTAAATAACGTATCACAAAAAGATGGCTTTGTAAATGGTAGAATACTGCTAGTGTGTAACCAATCTGTATAATATTATAACTTAATATAATATAGTATTCATATCGTATAATTAACTAAGTTCAGGCAGTTTTTAAATGTCCTCCTGTTATGCTTATCATTCTTTCACTAGTCACGTGGTTATGCGTTCTAAAGCGTCACAAACGCGGAGCTAATAGGAATCGAGACGCGTCGCGTTAAGCTCTCTGATTGGCTGATTCGTAAATGCAGTTCTAACGGCACCAACATTCAAACTAGCATTCGCGTCGAGTTGTTTGTGGCAGAAGGATACGGGCGTCTGCTGATTAAACCTTTTATTTTATTTGTTCAGCCTTTCAGGTTGTGATAGGAGGCGTTGGTTTGAAATGTAAGTAGGGTTTTTGGACATTGTTATACAGTATCATATTTTCCCTTTGATTAAGCTGCTGCGTTTAAATTAAGCTTTTATTGGTGCGGTTGTTTTGGGACGCAATAGTTGCAAAACAAGTTTTTAATGTTTAATTTAATAGAACCACAGATTCAAAGTTTATTTGCTCATTTGTTTATTGTAATTTTAATTTATGATAAATTATTTAGGCTTTGTTTGTTTACGTTTTGCCCTTTGTTCGTGATTATGAATAATGAGAGATGCAGGCGAATATTTAACATCAACGGATTCTGAAATGATCGTGTAAAGTGCTGATCTGTCAGTTAAGATGTTTTAGAATATTGATACACTGTATAGAAATTATTCTTATAATTATATAATCTTATAATTCATAACTGGTGGATAATTTGAGGGCTGCTTTGCAGTCTAGGCCTAGCGTCCAAGAGTAGCCATTAACTGCCATTTTGCGCCGCTCTACGCCGGAAATGCAGAACTACTTTATACAAATTTGTGCAGCATTTTAAACTTTTGTTTGTTTGTTGGTTTGTTTGTTTTTATAAGTTTTCGGTGTGAATATGGAAGAGGGCTCTGCTGATGCATACACATGGGATGCCCCTTCTCATGTTATCGAATCTATCGATGATTTTGCCTTGGACCCTCAGGACAACGCGGACCAGTGGTTTGGTATGGTTTTTCTCTCTATACGTTTATAATATGCATTTTTAGAAATATTTTATTTTATACAGGTTTTATGTATAAAAAATGAATATGTACACTACCAGTCAAAAGTTTTTGAACGGTAAGAATTTTTTTTTTTTTTTTTTAAGAATGCACTTCTGCTCGCCAAGCCTGCATTTATTTGATTTCAAATACAGCAAAAGCAGTAATGTTGTGAGAAATGTTTACTATTTAAAATAACTGCTCTCTATTTTAATATATTTTAAAATTTATTAATTTATTCCTGTGATCAAAGCTACATTTTCAGCATAATTACTCCAGTCTTCAGCGTTACATGATCCTTCAGAAATCATTCTAAATTAGAGAAAGAATTTCTAATATGGTGATTTGCTGTTTAAGACATTATTACTATTATAACAATATTTTTTGAGTAGAAAGATCCAAAGATCAGCTTTTATCTGCAATTAAAAACTTTCGTAACATTATACACTATACCATTTTAAAGTCAGTATATAGAAATGATAGAAATTAATAATTTTATTAAGCAAGGATTTTTTTAATTAAAAGTGATGATAAAGACAGTTTTAATGTTACAAAAGATTTCTATTTCAGATAAATCTTGTTGTTCTGAACTTTTTATTCATCAAAGAAACCTGAAACAATTATACTCTGTTATGCTGTTATATTATGCGCTGTTTTTAATAACATAATAATAATGGTTTTTGAGCAGCAAATCAGAATATTAGAATGATTTCTGAAGGATCATGTGACTGGAGTAATGATGCTAAAAATTCAGCTTTGAAATCACAGGAATAAATATTCTAATTGAAAACAGGTATTTTAAATAGTAAAAATATCTCAGCATTTTACTGTTTTTGCTGTACTTTGGATCAAATAAATGCAGGCTTGGTGAGCAGGAGAGACTTAAAAAAAAAAAAATATATTACTGTTCAGAAACTGTGTATAAACGCATACTTATTCCAATCCCCATCTATTTTCTCTGTTTTGCTATTAGAATTGAAGGCGGCTCCTAAAAGCGGTACAGTGAAACAGCTCACCACCCCTTTACGGACCACAACGCCTTTTGATGACACCCACAGTACCAACAGACCCAAAGCTCTGGTGTCTCCCATGGTGAAAGAAGATAAGACAACAAGCTCTGGTAGGGGAAAAACTGCTTCAGTTAGGAAAAACTTCAAAAAAGGTGTTTTTATGTGTGTTCTTAATATCTGCTCTGCTTCAGATGTCAAAGAAAGCACCTCTACAGAGGTCGCACCTAACATCGTCACATCATGGGGGAGCGGCAAAACTACTGCAGCTCCTGGTCAGGGCCAGAAAACTGTCCCTGCTCAACCACGCAGGTAAATAAGACCTTAGATTTTATTTTTATACATGCTATTAAATGAAACCTTTTGTGTCACTTCTAACATTGATTGACTGTTTTCTTCCTGCAGAGTGTCCAAACGGCCTGTGCCTAAAAACGAGAAGCCTGCAGCTCTTACGACACCCCCTCTTCTCAAAAAAAGAAGGTATGTTTTTCCAAATTTAGATCTTTTTTTAGTCTATTACACAGTGCTCAGTTAGCCGCTTTGTCTCGCTGCATAGAGTTGTACCGACTGCCACAGCAAGGAGAGTTTTTGATCAGCGGCGAAGGTAAAATGAACTGAGAAATGCGTGTGCTAAGCTGTGGAGGGCACCTAGTGGGCACTTGGTAGACTTCACTGGTGAAAATGCTGGTAATGTGGGGTGTTACCTGAAAATAACAATGTTCTGTCATTTTATAATTAAATGGTTTTGGTTCATCTCCTCACAGAAGCTCAACATCCCAAACTGTGCGACGCAGTGGTGCTGGTGCGAGGCGCAGTGTCCGGCTGAGAACCAAACCAGCCATTGCCTCAAAGACCGCAGATACTGCCTCTGCCTCCAACACTACACAGTGAGTGAGAATCTTATCAGCAGAAATGTGAAACTGGACCACAAAACCAGTCATAAGTAGCACAGGTATATTTGAAGCAATAGCCAAAAATGCATTGTATGTGTTAAAATTACCCATTTTTGCCAACAATCATTACGATATTAAGTAAATGTTCCATGAAGATATTCTGTAATTTCCTACTGTAAATTTATCAACTTAATTTTTAATTAGTAATATGCACTGAGAACGTCCTTTGGACAACTTTAAAGGCAATAATAATAATATTATTTTTATTTTTATTTATTTATTTAGCACCCTCAGATTCCAGGTTTTCAAATAGTTGTATCTCACCCAAATATTGTCCTTTGCTAACAAGCCATACATCTCATGTATACATCTCAATTTCAAAAAATTGTCCCTTATGACTGGTTTTGTGGTCCAAGGTCACACATATTAGATTTTTAAAAATGACAATATGCATTTATTGTAATCCTGCTGTAAAATGATCTTGCATTTAATGCAAGAATAACTGAAAATGTGTGTATATATATGTATGTTTACTGCAGAATTTACAGTTTTGTTAAATTAATGCAAAATTGTTATAGAAAGTGTGATTAAAAGTGATTACTTTTTTTTTTTTTTTTTTTTTTTTTTTGTTTTGTTTTGTTTTGTTTTGTTTTGTTTTGTTTTGTTTTGTTTTGTTTTGTTTTGTTTTGTTTTGTGTTTTGTTTTGTTTTGTTTAATACCTTCAGTTGATTTTAACTTAAAGGTTTGTTTTTAGACTTAAATACTTTCAATCCACCAGAAGGAATTAAATCAAACAACCGTTTTCAACTTTAATTAGAAGAAATGTTTCCTAAGTAAATTCGCATATTAGAATAATTTAAGAATCATGTAACGCTGAAGCCTGAAGTAATGATGCTGAAAATTCAGCTCTGTCATTACAGGAATGAGTTGCATCTTAAAATTGCAAAATTTTTAAATTGCAATATTATTTCACAATTTTGCTGTATCAAATAACTGAAGCTGTAGAGGCTTGGTAGTGGTTTGAATTGGTAAAGAACTTGAGCTCCCTCTTGTGTCATGTCAGTTGATTTAACTAATGTATGTTTTATTTTTATATCCGAAGGGTTTAATATTAAAGTAGTAAATTGTATATGCTATATTTGAATTTCAGACAAAAAAGCACAGAACAGCAAGAGCTGGAGCGCATTGAGGCTCTCCAGAAAGAGGTGGCAGAACAGCGGCGTAAGAACGAGGCGAGCTACAGGGCTGCACTGGCAGGCAGTAAGTCTTTTTTTTTTTTTTTTTTTTTTTTTTTTTTTTTTTTTTAAATGGTGAGAGCAGTGTTTTTCCTCCTTCCATGTGGTTTTTAAATGGCTCTTCTGATTTGTTAAAGGCCACCTTCCTAAAAAGCATGTGCTGTCCACCACTATTCCCAAAGAATTCAACTTCCGTTCAGATAGCAGGCTAAAGAATCACATGGATGGAGCCTCTGCAGATGACAACTCGTACAAGGAGGTGGATTTCACCTCTCAGCTCCGCAAGCACCCATCTTCCCCTGTGAGTACAGTCACTAGGATGAATATTTGGATTCTTTTTGAAGCTGCTTGATGATTTTACGTAATTTGAATGTTGTCGGTATTCTGTAGTTGAAGGCTCCAAAGGGAACAACCATTCCCAAACCCTTCAACCTCTCCAGGGGCAAGAGGAAGCTTGATGAGGCAGGAGCCTATGTGCCAATGGCCCAGCAGATTGAAGAGTTTCAGAAACGCACTCCCACCCGCTATCATCTCCGCAGTCGGCAGAGCCAGGAAAGAGGTACGTCGCTCTCAGACCCTGTTTCTGGTGGCTTTGAATATTATCTTTTTTTATTATTATTATATTATTTTTTATTTTTTTTTGTCACTCTCATGTAGTATCAGAACCATAAGATTCACCCAAAAATTAAAGTTCTGTTACTAATTCCTCACCCTCATGTTGTTCGAAACCCATAAGATCTTTGTTCATTTTCGTAACACTTAAATTAAGATTTGATGAAATCCGAGAGCTTTCTGACCCTGCATAGATGGCAAGGGTCCTGCCATGGTCAAGGCACAGAAAAGTAGTAAGGACGTTGTTAAAATAGTCTGTGACTCTTTTAGTCATTCAACCGTAATTTTACAAAGCTACGAGAATGCTTTTTGCGCACAAACAAAAAACAACAGCTTTATTCAACAATTTCTTCTCTTCTGTAATCTACCCTTCAGGTTTCTTTTGACTAATTTTGGCTGTATTTTATTTGCAGGACCATCACCTGTGAAGGCTGAGAAGTCGAAAATCACACACCCCAAAACGCCACAGCTACTGACTCGCCAGAGACATCGTCCCACAATGGTGAAAAGCACAGCAGAAATTGAGGCTGAGGAAGCAGAAAAGCTGCAACAGTAAGTTTTGTGGAGACTTTTGTGTTTGTTAATGCTTAATTTTAATTTGGCGTAAATAGATCTCCTTAAACTTTCCCTCTGCCATCTTAGGTTTAAGTTCAAAGCTCTAGAACTCAATAGAAAGATTCTAGAAGGGGCTTTGGTTCCCAAAAAGCCAGCTAGTAAAGAAGTTACCAAACCTGAGGGTTTCCAGCTGGAGATTGAGAAGCGACTTCAGGAAAGGCAGGCCACTAAGAAGCCTGAGGAAAAAGAGGACACCACATTCCATCCCAGACCTCTACCAACTCGAATTCTGGAGGAAGTTGTGGTTCGTAACACACTCAACCCCTTTTTAGGTTTGTTTTGCCAAGATGGTGATGCTGACCCCTTTTTTTTTTTTTTTTTTTTTTTTTTTTTTTTCTTTTTTTTTTCTCTCCCTTCTTTCCTTTCATTCTTCTTAAAGGGTGTCCCAGAGAAGAAAGTTCTAAATCCAACTGTTCCAGAATCACCTGCATTTGCTCTTAAAAACCGTGTGCGAATGGAAAGGAAAAAAGAAGAGGTACATTTTAAACTTGTTCTTCTCATTTATTTCTTTTAAATAATATAAAACTGATATTTGACTCAACTAATTCCTTTGCACCTTCAGGAGAAGCCTCCTGCTCCTATTAAGGCACATCCAGTGCCCCACTTCCTGCCTTTCCAGCCTAAACTGCCAGTCAAGAGCCAAGTAGAAATGTGTCCTTTCTCATTCGAGGAACGTGAGCGTGAACGAAGAGTCATGAAGGAGAAGAAACTGGAGGAAATGAGAAATGAAGAGGTATTTTCTTTATGGAGTAGCTCAAAGTCGTCTTGATCTTAGTTTTATAATTGTGCCTAAACCGACTGCCTCAAATCTCACAGGTGCCTAAATTCAAGGCCCAACCCCTTCCTGACTTCCATGAAGTGCACCTCCCTGAGAAAAAGGTATTGGAGGCCACCAAACCTGCTCCTTTCAAGCTGATGGTTGACGAACGAGGAGCAGCAAAGGGTGAACGTTGGGAGCAGATGGTAAGATCTTCATCTGAGCCTTTGAACAACATTGGTCATGTCATTGGTCAAACCGTTTACTTATATTTTTTTCTTCAACTGTATCTTAACTGGTTCCTTCCAATTCATCTGTTTTTTTCCAGATGAAAGAGGAGTTGAAACGACAGGCTGAAGCCGCATGTTTTAAGGCGCGACCAAACAGCGTAGTACACAAAGAGCCATTTGTACCGAAAAAGGATAATCGCTCCATCTTGGGTATGTTGTTGTATGTGGCAGGTGGTTTTTGTGATCTTTCCACCTAGTCTTGCACTACATATGTTGTGCTGTCTCCAGTCTGAACCTCCTTTGGGCTTGCTGGCTTTGTTCGAGTTTTGTTGACGTGCACAGCTAACTCCAAAACCAACTCTGGCTTCCTTCCAACTTTCACTGCTGTCACCACTGCTCTCTTCTACCTGACCATTTCGTCTGGTCCTCTTTGTTCACCTTTGGCACTTTCTCAAGCCAATACTACTAATTCTGCAGTTCCGGAGGGCTTCCAGTTGGCGACAGAGCGGAGAGCCAAGGAACGTATGGAGTTTGAAAAAGAGCTGAGCGAGAAGGAGGCGCTGAGAGCTCGCATGGAAGAGGAGAGGGCCAGAGAAAAAGAGGAGCAGGAAAAGGAGGAGATTGCAAGGCTACGACAAGAACAGGTAAGAGTTTTCAGGATGAATGTTGCTTATCATCCCAGGCCTGGAAAGTTGTGGAAATTAGGGTCAAGGTGCCTAAAATATTTATCTGTACTTACAAAGAATTGTTTTGGCCCATTTGTATTGTAACTTTAATTCCGTCCTTCCTTTTTCAAAAGGTGCGCAAGGCCCAGCCAATCAGACGCTACAAGCCAGTCGAGTTGAAAAAGAGTGACGTGTCCCTTACAGTGCCTCAATCTCCAAACTTTTCAGATCGTTTCCGCCTATAAATGTGTGACGCAGAGTTACATTGACTTAATTGTACATAGTTCTCCTAATGTGTTTGCTATTTCTTGTTTTATATCTCTCTCTATGATGTCTGAACACTTAGAGTAGCTTTTATCTGTCTGTGGCTGATGCATTAAGCCTTTGTGGTCAAGTATAACAATTTTACAGTTGGGTGTGGTGACCAGCCCAGCTCAATTTCTCTTTTCAAACTCTCCTGTATATGAAGACTCATTTTCCCTGTTTTTTTTTTTTTTTTTTATGTTTTCTTCCATTCCTCACAATAAAGAAACTTTTAGTACAAATGGTTTGTTTAATGACTAGTAGCAGAAATGAACTGGGACCATTTAACTTGTTAAATCTACAGAGAAAGTCAAGTTTACATACACTTACAGAATCTGCAAAAATGTTAATTATAAATAGGAAGGATCATACAAAATGCATTTATTTTTTTATTTTTTTTTAAGATATTAGACATAAGACATTAACGTAAATATAAGTAAACTTATTTGGCATCTGGGAAACATGCAAGTAGCTTCTGAAGGGCAGTACTTTGTTCTGTTCAAAAGTTTTCGCCCCTGGCTCTGACTGCATTGTTTCCTTCTGAATGCATTGAAGTGTTTGAATCTTCTGTAATAGTTGTATATGGGTCCCTCAGTGTGAAAAGATGGATCTCAATCATACAGTCATTGTTGGAAGAGGTTCAAATACATAAGATGCTAAAAAAACAGAATTTGTGGAATCTGAAGGATATTTCTAAGGAACAAGCAGTTTAACTGTTCAGGACAAACAAGGGACTCATGAACAACTATCACTAAACAAAAAAACACAGCTGTGGATTATTCAGGTAACAACACAGTGTTAAGAATCAAGTGTATGTAAACTTTTGAACTCGGCCATTTTTATAAATTCAACTATTTCTTATTCAACTATTATTTTCAGATAAGTCAAAAGTATGAAAACTAATTTAATGGAAGGGCATTCATTAGGGTTCAACAGTCTTACTTCTTGCACTTTCTATTTGTAATTAGACACTTTACTAATCACTAGTAATGCAAAGTTTTGATGTGTTATTTAAATGTTAAGTAAAGGGCAGCGATTTTATTCCATTAATGCTGCATGACTGTCAGCAGTGCATGATTGAGCGCTAGAGGTACGTGTCTCATTCGTTCAGCTCATGCTTTGTTGTCTTGACTCTTTTTGTCTTGGAAAGACTTTGTGCCCCCTCCCCAGGGCCAGCTCTGCGTGCCTCTATTATCAGTTTACTGTTTGTGAGATCCCCCCCCCCTTTCTGTGGTCTGCCTATTTCTGGTGAGGTGGCCACGGAGTGATAAAAGAGGAATCTGACAGACTGGTACTCTGAGCTGCCACAAAACGCCAGAGAACAGTCTGTTCAAACCCTTGGCGGAAAACGCATGTACTTTACACTGGGCAAACATCTTTACAGGTGGGTGTGAAACAGAATTTATTGTGAAATATCTTATTTGGAGTTGAGTCTGATGACATTAAGATGATACTTAGTCAGTTACTATGGAGGTTAGTTGAATAACTGTTTAATATCATTATAATTTTTGTAACTGTACATCTGTCTATTGTTACAGAACAGTCATAGAATATTTCTGCTTTTAAAAAGTTGTTTTGTCATACAGCAGGACAAAAGTTGTAAATTTGAAATGTTATAGCTAAATATAAAACTGTCCTTATTTGTATTTTATATACTAAAATATTTAATTTTAGTAATTTAAAGTAATATATTTAATTATAATATTAACTTAATTAGTCAATTGTGTTAATTTAACGTTAACTACAAGATAAAAAAAAGTTAATAATATTTGTCAGCTTTGCATGGAAAACTTTGTCAAAAACTTGTCTGCTGGTCTTTGTTGTATCTATTGATCTGTTAGCGTTTTTTAAAAGAGGTTTGGGTTCTTTTCATTCAGTGTCGGGAGATCAGCTAAGACCAGTAAACCTAAGTCTGGTTCAAGTACATTTATTTTAGCAGGGGTTTCTATTATAAACTTTGAAGTAACTACAATGACGTTCACTGGGTGTAAATCCACAGGCCTAATTGTAATTTTGACCTTAAGAAGACCTTGTCTTCAGATTTTTCATCTCTCTCTGTAGCACAACCTTTATTCCATGTCTGTCAAGGGGTCTATGAAATGCCCCGTGCCTCCGTCCAGCCCCACGACCCTGGAGGCCAAGGTTGACGACCTACGGATTAAAGTGGAGCAGCTCCTCTTGAGCCCAGAGAGAAGTTGCCCCATGTGTGGGACCTGCGTTCAGCACAGGACGCTGCAGGAGACAGTGACCAGTCAGCTGTCAGCTCAAACCAGACTCCTGGATTCTCTTGAAAAGAAAGTCTTGGAAATGAGAACAGCTCTGGAGGAACTGGCACGTGGTACGGAGCCAGAATACAATGATGTTTAGATATTTAAACTGTCCAACCGCACTAAAAACTCTGCTGTTAAATGTTAATAAGCAAACTCTGTCATTGACTTCCATTGTATTTGTCCATACACTGAAAGTCAAAGGGAAGCATAACTGTTTAGTTACCAACATTCTTAGAAATATCTTATCTTCCACAGTTATACAGGTTTGGAGCTAGGCTGGTGTCTAAATAATCTTCTGTTCTGTCTTTTAAATATGAAAGGTCTGGAGGACAGACAATGTGAGAGAGTGTCTGTGCCTTTAGTGGCTCTACAGAGACGGAAATCACTGCCTGTTCGAACCTCTGCGGTCAGTGGAAAGAAGGACAACAGCCAGAATTGCTCATAAACGTTTCCATTAACTCTTAAGACTATAGCAAACAGTCACTGCATTAATCAACATAGCATAAATAAATTTAAGGCCCGTTCACGCCAATGATGATAACTAGATTTAAAAATGTATGAGAATACTAAAGTTCACACCACAACAACAATAATAATGACACCCTGCTAAAAAAAAAACAATAGACAGCATCACAAATTTTGTAATCTCTTACGAAAATTAACCATGGTTTTATTATAGTAAAAGTGTAACCATACTTTTTACTTACAAATACCATGGTTAAAGTACAGTTAGTGTAGCAAGACCATGGTTAATTTGTGGTTACCATGGTTTAACTATAGTAACCATTGTTATTTGGTTTTATTTGTAGTAAAACCATGGTTAATTTTCGTAACGGATGGTTACTGGTTATAATGTGACTTGTATTAGTTTTAACGGAAACTGTAATTGACCCTGTGGGTTTCTAGTGGTAATTGGACTCCTTCTATTGATGGTGTGTTAAAACTACTAAATCATAATGGAATATGTCTCAGAACACACTACAGAAAGCCATTTTTAATGGTTTTAATGATTAAAACTGGATTGTTTCTCTTACGAAAATTAACCATGGTTTTATTATAGTAAAAGTGTAGTAACCATGTTTTTTTTTAGGTGTATTGATTGCCATTTGTATAACCACAAATGCCATAGTTAAACTAGTGTTAGTGTAGCAAAACCATAACTATATAATAATCATGTAGCGTTGACGCTAACATAGTTATCATTACTGTTATCGTACTTGATGTGAACAGGTCTTTATCATGTATTTTATTCCTGTTTGTAAACAGTTTTTGCCTCTATCAATCTCTATTGACAGGAGGAAGTCTACGTTCGCTTGGACAGAGAGCATAAAATGGCGCCCTATGCTTTTAATGTGCCCTCTGAGAAAGGTAACTACAATAATAAACTATGTTATTACTCTATATATGTCATTTGGAAAGGCGAAGTAGGGCTGCAGGACTGTCATGGTCGTTTTTTGACGGACATAAATCTGAATGACGAGCCTGTTATTTATGCACTGCAGAATAACAGGGAGACCCACAAATCACCTGACTAAAGACAAACTGTAAATAAAAGGTTATACAAATAAAAGAGAATGACTTTGGGGTTTAAAATATATATGTACTATGTATATATAACTTGTGTGCTTGTATAATAAAGACTTATATTGTATATTCTGTGTTTGTGCAGGTATTTTGTTAGAAATGAATGAAAACAATGGTATAAGAGAGGACCATCAAGCTAAAAAAGATTCAACAGACATCAAAGTTCAACATGAACCTAAATTGCAAATTAAGGGAGAAAAAGAAACATCCACTGGACATCAAATGCAGAAAATCAATAAGGTTGAAAATAAGAACATGCCACCAAACCAAAATGATGTCCTAAAACCTGTCATTGCTGCTTCAACGGTGACCCAGAGGACTCCAAGTATTGCTCCACCAAAGACAGAAGCCAAAGAAGACAAGAAGGTGTCACTGCCAAACACCAAAGCACCTGTTCCTGTAACAACGGCTGGGGTTTTGCCCAGTACTATCGTACAGAAGCATACTGAAGCAGTGAAGGTAACCCTACCAAATCATACCATACCGAAAACAACTGGACTGGTTGCACCAGCAATGCCTCAGTGTTCAGCTTCATTGGTACCCAAAAATCCTCCCAAGCTTACTATATCAGAAGTCCCTACAGATTCAACACCAGTCCAAACATTTCCCAAAACAAGTCTGGGTCCTCCTGTAGCAACTGTGCAGAGTTCTGGAAAATCATCAGTTAATGCACCTACAACAAAAATAACAACGTCACAAGAGGCAACACTGTTACCACCAAGCCACAAACCGCCAAAAACAATGGGTCTAAATGTTACTACAGCAACAAAAGAAGCTTTTGCGCTCAGACAAGTGCAGAGCTGCCCGAATTCCTTACAGAGGTAAAACAAGCAGTTGATGCATTGTTTGTTCCCCAATATAAACTGCAATTTATCACTATTTGAGCAGTTTATTGAAGCAGAAAGTACCAAATGTCAGTACATTATATAAAATAAACTGTTTTTGATCAATGCAGCTTCTGTAAGCATATGTGACTTTAAAAACAAAAAAGGTTACACCACAATTTTAAAGCAATGTTTTTCATCTTATACAGATTGCAGGCCACTGGTGGAAAGTCGGGTTCGGTCCACCCGGTATCAGTGCCTCCGACTAAGAAAACGACTGAAGCAGTCGGAGCAGCAAACCACATTTCAGGTGGAATACAAATTAAAATAACTCCAGCTACAGACAAGAATCCAGTACAGATGAAAAGCAGTAACCCTCCTAAAACCTGTTTTAAAGTTATAGGTAAGTAACCTGTATTTTTTAGACATTTGTTCTATGTTGTTGATAACAAAATCTAATTAAAAAATATAGCTGTAAGCTGCAATTAAGAGCCCAAGGTAAAAATGAAGAGCTAAGGCGCTGTCTTTAAATAGTAAAGATGAAGGTTCTCCAACCCTGCTCCTGGAAAGCTTAATTCCTGCAGATTTAAGTTTCCACCCTGCTTCAACACACCTATCTGTAATTAAGTAGCCCTGAACACCTTGATTAGCTAGTTCAGGTGTGTTTGATTAGGGTTGAAGCTGACATGGGAAAATTAGGTATTGTTTGATTCGGTATGTCGTTTCAAATTTACAGAGACCAATCAATTTTTGGCCAAGCTGGTCAGAAGTTATAAGCAGAAATGTCAAATTTTTGTATCTTTTGACCAGTAGGTGGTGCCATGCCAAAACTACTTATGTGCCCTCAGGTCATGCATGGTATAAGACACACCAAGTTTGGTCAGAACCCGCTAAAGCTTTGTGAAGATATAGCTTTGTGTCCATTTTTGTGCCAACTGACCCTTCGCAAAACCCGCTCTCCTTAGTTACTGTTGCTATGTCCGACAAACAGTGCCACTGTCACAGTACACTTCATGTTCTAACACAGTGAAAAAGACATTGCGGAGGTAAGAGGAAACTGACAACACGACGACAGAGAAGACAGAGCAGGTTACTTCTAGCATGAAACAAGGTTTCAGCTTTAAAATGTAATTTGTTAATGAATTTCAAACAATAAATACTGTTTTGTGGCTCTTTAATGTGTCATGACAGATCACTGTATTGCCTTATTAGATAATGACGAGTGAACCAAGCGTCTTTTCTTCTTTACTTAAAGCACAACAAAAAATACACAGTGTTTCAAGTTTAAGTCCACTGAAGTTAATCTACTCTCCTGTCTGATTTGTTTGTTGGACAGAATGGTGGATTCTGCGTTATGATTGGTCAGACTGCCTGTCAATCAAGCTGTTTGTGAAGGGTCAATTTAGTCAAATTTATTAACACGCTTTACGAGTTTTTGCCAGCATTGTCCGAAGATCATCTGAGCTAGTTTTTGTGAAAAACTGACAAACCGTCTAGGTCGAGTCTGAAAAAAGTAGATTTGTCACATAGTTTAAAATTGCGAAAAAACTTGGCCTGTAGAAATTTTGCTTCTAGACCTTACTGTTCAAAAGTTACTAGCAGAAATATAAGTACACATTTGGCCAATTGGTGGAGCTAGAGAGTTCGAGATAGAGACTCCAAATTTGCTGTGGTTAATATTGAAACTGTTCTCTATCTGTGTGCCAAATTTCATAACTGTCCCACATGTGATTCTGTGGGCTGCTATAGACATCCTGAATGGAAGAAAAAGGAAGAATAATAAAAAGAAATCGAATGGGTACAATATGATAATATTAAAAAATGTAATCATTTAAAAGGAAATTAAGTTCAAGGAAATGTGTAATTGACAATGTCAGTAAACCGTATTCAGAAGAGAAAATAACCACCGAATGACAGAACTCTGCTCGTGTGAATTTGTTTCTAAAGGTTAAAGAGGTGACAGGAGGCCTCTGGTAGAGCCTGACCTTAGAAATCTGAAGTATCTAGAATATGATAATCCTTTGTCCCTGGCACATTAATGTATCATCCACTCTCCTGCAGCTGTTCCCGTTCCAGCCCATCACAAGAGCATTATAGATCAGATATCAACACCATAATCGTATCATAATGATGGCTGACCCAAGATTCCCTACTGATCTAGATGGATAAAAAGACAGTTGTCTGAAAAAAAAAGTGAACTAGTACAAAGTGTTTTCCTGACTTTTTTCAGACGATGTTTCACCTCAGCCTGCGCCTTTTGTTCATCGGTTTGTCGCACTGAAGTCTAACCCTCCACCCAGTGATACCTTCAATATCCACACTAGAGAAGTGCTGGGAGGGTGAGATGATCATTTCTGCTCCTGTAACTGTGTACTGCATTTATTTCATTTGAATCAATTATTTAACAATTGCAATTTTTTATTTAGCACCTTTGACATTTTTTCTTTAACACTATAATACAATTGAAGTCGAAAGTTTGCAGAATCTGCAAAAATGTTAATTATTTTTTTGAAATAAGAGGGATCATACAAAATGCATGTTATTTATTTGATTTAGTACCGACCTGAATAAGATATTTCACTTAAAAAAACATTTACACATAGTCCGCAAGAGAAAATAATAGTTGAATTTATAAAAATAACCCTGTTCAAAAGTTTACATACACTTGATTCTTAATACTATGTTCTTACCTGAATTATCCACAGCTGGGTTTTTTTTTGTTTAGTGGTAGTTTTTCATGAGTTCCTTATTTGTCCTGAACAGTTAAACTGCCTGCTATCGGAATAATCCTTCAGGTCCCACAAATTCTTTGGTTTTTCAGCATTTTTGTGTATTTGAACCCTTTCAACAATGACTGTATGATTTTGAGATCCATCTTTTCACACTGAGGACAACTGAGGGACTCAGATGCAACTATTACAGAAGGTTCAAATGGTCACTGATGCTTCAGAAGGAAAAATGATGCATTAAGAGCCAGGGGTGTAAACTTTTGAACCAAATTAAGATGTGTACATTTTCTTATTTTGCCTAAATATCTTTTTTTCCCATTTAGTACTGACCTTCAGAATCTACAAAAGATACTTTCATGTTTCCCAGAAGACAAAATAAGTTAAATTTACTCTGATCTTCAAATTCAAAAAGTTTTCACCCCCCGGCTCTTGATGCATCGTGTTTCCTTCTGAAGCATCAGTGAGCATTTGAACCTTCAGTAATAGTTGCATATGAGTCCCTCAATTGTGAAAAGATGTATCTCAAAATCATACAGTCATTGTTGGAAAGGGTTCAAACGCACAAAAATGCTGAATAACCACATAATTTGTGGGACCTGAAGGATTTTTCTGAAAAATAGCAGGCAGTTTAACTGTTCAGGACAAACAAGGGACTATTACTAAATAAAAAAACACAGCTACGGATCATTCAACACAGTATTAAGAATCAATTTTATGTAAACTTTTGAACTGGATTATTTTTATAAATTCAACTATTATTTTCTCTTGTGGACTATATGTAAATGTTTCTTATGTGAAATATCTTACTCAGGTCAGTATTAAATAAAAAACTAACATGCATTTTATATGATCCCCCTTATTTTGGTAAAATAACATGGTGTATGTAAACTTTTGACTTCATCTGTAAATATCTGTATCATCAGTGGTCGCTTTGGAAAAGTGCACAAATGTACAGAGACTAAGACAGGGATGAGGCTCGCTGCTAAAATCATCAACACAAGGAATGCCAGAGAAAGGGTAAGTAGACCAGATCTGTGTGCATGTTATAATACTTTACAAATATAACTGAAAGCATTTGCACTTTAAATAGAAGTGCTATAACATGCATACTAGTATTGCTCTGCTACCAGTTTTTATTGTTTAAAATTTATTCCTGTGATGCCAAAACTGAATATTCAAAAGCCATCACACCAGTCTTCAGTGTCAGATGAACAAAAGCACTCACAAAACACATGGAATTATGCTCATGATATGAATTTCTCAAGCTTATTCCTGTTATTTTGCAGGACATGGCACTAAATGAGATCCAGGTCATGAACCAGCTCAGTCATCCTAATATCCTCCAACTTTATGAAGCCTTTGAGGTCAAGAATCAAGTTGTCCTAATCCTAGAGTAGTGAGTAGTGGGATCCTTCATATACAATAAACACAACTAGCTAAAGTGCAACATGGCAGATGAAATTACAGATTTTTTTTATTCAGTGTAGAGGGAGGCGAGTTGTTCGAGAGAATTGTGGACGAGAGCTGTCCGCTGACTGAGGTGGATGCCATGGTGTTTGTGAAACAGATCTGTGAGGGTGTCCAATACATGCACCAGATGTATGTACTTCACTTGGACCTCAAGGTAACAGATGAAGCAAAAAGGAGTCACGTTGTTCTGATTTAGACTAGGGGTTTTGTTCTTTTCTCAAGGGATTCACTGAGATTATCGCATAAGCCTTTATGGAAACTGGAATGTCAGAGGGAAATGTGTAACGGTTTATCACTCTTTTTTTTCAGCCAGAGAACATTCTACTTGTTAATCGCTCTAGCCATCAGGTGAAAATTATTGACTTTGGACTAGCGAGGAGGTGGGATTTAACACTACCATTGTATTGTACTTGACCATGCATGTTTTACGTGTTCAAATCAAGATTAGTGTTGTCATCAGCCATTTTTTTTTTGTTGGCATGACATTTGACTTACATACTTTTCCAGTGACCACTGTGTATTTCTGAATGTGTTAATCCTCGAAGAGTTCAAATATTAGAGCCAAGGCTTATTTTTATGGTTCAAGTGACTTTTCTATTTGTCCCTCTTCAGATATAAACCACGAGAGAAGCTCAAAGTTTCTTTTGGAACACCTGAATTTTTAGCTCCGGAGGTGGTGAACTTCGATTTTGTCTCCTTTCCTACAGACATGTGGACTTTGGGAGTCGTCACATACATGCTGTAAGTCGCATTAACACACAAAAAAACATAATTCGCAATTGCATAATCATTTAAACAAATGTCTATGTGTGAATTTAAACATAGGCAGGCTTTGATTGCGAATTCAATTATTTTTATGAGTGATTTATAAAAATAGTGATAGTTGTGACGTCTGCTAAGGGTACTGGGAGTGAATCCAAAAACATCAAACAATGCATATAACAGCATCCAGGGTCACTCAGTCAAATGCTTAGTCTAATTAAAGCAATACCAGTGTTATGAAGTATTCTGGGTCGCATTCAAAACAGAAAAAGAAAGTTGTGCAACCCTGTTAGCTTCATGTTAGATGAGCTGTTGAACTGGAGAAGCAATAAAAATCCACATTTGATTTCTGTTGTTCTAGCTTAAGTGGCCTCTCGCCGTTTTTGGGTGATGATGACAGCCAGACCCTCAACAATGTGCTTATGGGAAACTGGTAGGCTGCTATTATATTGATTCTACACACAACAGAACATGAGCTAATTACAAAAAAGCACTGAAACTTATATTTAGATCTACAGCTCTAAAAGGACTTTTAAAAGTGAAATCTGTTGTAAAACAACGCCCCCTGTTGGATGTATGTAGGTACTTTGATGAGGATGCGTTTGAGCATGTGTCTGCTGAGGCTCGGGACTTCGTCTCCAACCTGCTGATCAGAGAAAGAAGGTAAAACTGTAAAGACTTACATTGAAAAGACTAATACTTAATACGTTCATCTTAGCAGTGTAATTTATCTAAAAAAAAACAAAAACTTCAGAAACATGTAAGGAATAGTTTCTTCATCAGAGCAGATTTGGAGAAATTTAGCAATACATCACTTGCTCACCAGTGGATCCTCTGCAGTGAATGGGTGCCGTCAGAATTGTTGAAAAACACACAGAAAAACAAGTCGAAAAACACATCACAGTAATCCACAGTGATCCATTTGTGAGCAAGTAATGTAATGTTAAATTTTTCCAAATGTTCTGATGAGGAAATTTTACATTTTCAGCAAATTTTAATTTTTGGGTGAACTATTCCTGCAAGTGTGTTAAAGGATTAGCTCACTTCCAGAATAAAAATTCCTGATAATTTACTCAGTCCATGTCATCTAAAATGTTCATGTTTTTCTTTCTTCAGTCGAAAAGAAATAAAGGTTTTTGAGGAAACACTTCAGAATTTTTCTCCGTATAGAGGACTTCAATGGGAGCCAACAGGTTGAAGGTCCAAATTGCAGTTTCAGTGCAGCTTCAAAGGACTCTGCACGATCCCAGCTGAGTCTTATCTAGCAAAACGATTGGTCATTTTTTAAATTTAAATTTATATAATTTTTAACCACAAATGCTCATCTTGCACTAGCTCTGGGATGTGCATGCGCATCTTCATGCATTGTGCAATCATGTTGGAAAAGTCACATGTGGTTAGTTCTTCATCTGTCTACTCCAGTTCAAAACGGCAGGGTAGCACGAAAAACTCTAAAAAGGTCCGGCATCGTTGTTTTACTTTTTTTTTTTAAAGGGGTCATTGGATGCAAAGTTCACTTTTTTATGTTGTTTGAACATGAAATGTGTGTTGGCAGTGTATGTAAAATCTACCCTATAATAATAATATCCCCTTTTTCAAATTGAGCCATTCTCAGATGCCTGTTGGTGTGGCGTCATACCGACAGAGGCCGCTCCCACAATAGTTGATTGACATGAGCGTCTTACCCCAGATCAGCTGTCACAGTGCGACCTCCATTGTTTCGATGCTGGAGCAGTTTAGCAAGTTTAGCGGCTAAATGCGGCTAAAGTAAACAGCTAGTCACTCCACAGAGAGAAGAGAGGGGCGGGGCGAGCAGAGCTCATTAACATTTAAAGCAGCCTTGACCAGAACAGGATGATTTTTGCAGAGCTGATTTCGGCAAGGTAAAAAGGGTGTTGTTATACACACCCACTGAGAATTTTTAACCAAAGTATATTATAGACTTTTCATTAAGACTGTAAGAAAAAGTGAAGAGGACGTAGAAGATCTTGATGAAGATGTTTATTGCAGAATAGCAGTGACAAAGTACATGTTGTACCTTGGGTTCAACGGAGTCGGAATGAACCCAGAACATCCTTAGCTCAAACCTTTTATACAGTTAAAGTTTACTACCCTTATTGTAAATGAAGTTGCTACTTTCGTGGCAGCTGTGGTCTGTATGTTAATCATGTTCTAACACCTCTTTGTCTGAGATGGTTCTCAGTGTCCCACACCCGCTTCCATGCTACAATGGGTCACCATTTGCTCAGGATGTAATCATCCTAAATGGTCTAGAAACAATATAACTGTTGACTTTCTTCTTCTCTATAATAATTAAGCCATATTGGGAAATGAGCATTATTAAACATATATTGTGGAGTGGAATCTGGGTCGAGGCATACTATAATTTCTTACAAGACCCTAAAGAATCATATGAACTTGTGGAAAATGGGCATCCGATGACCCCTTTAAAGGGCATTTGACTTTCTTTGCACGTTTGCTTTGTACACTGCGATGCTGCGATGACTTTACGCTTGCATAATTCCGTAATGTGTGAAGTTAGGCTAGTGCAGTTGTGGTTAAAAAATGTATAATTTTTTAAGAAAATGACCGATCGTTTTGCTAGATAAGATCCTTATTCCTCAGGTGGGATCATGTAGAGCCCTTTGAAGCTACACTGAAACTGCAATTTGGACCTTCAACCTGTTAGCCACCATTGAAGTCCATGATATAGAGAAAAATCCTGGAATGTTTTCCTCAAAAACCTTAATTTCTTTTTGACTTAAAGACAGACATGAACATCTTGGATGACATGGGGGTGAGTAAATTATCAGGAACATTTTTATTCTGGAAGTGAACTGATCCTTTAAGTGTGTTCCGTGAAACACGTGTTTCCATTCAGTGAAAGCATACCAAGATTAGTGGCCTGCATAGTTTCCAAAAGATTTTTCCTTTTTTTTAATACAGTGGTCGTCTAAGTGCTACACAGTGTCTCAAACACCCATGGCTCAACAACATTACTGAGAAAGCCAAGAGCAGCAACATCGTGCTCAAGTCACAGGTTCTTCTAAAGAAGTATATGGCCAGGCGATTGTGGAAGGTGATACATAGGCCACAGTGCTTTACCACTTCCTTAACACTGTTTTAAGATACTAAATGCTTTCTTTCTCTCTTTCTCTTTTGTTTTCTTCCACCTGTCTCCTATGTACAGAAAAACTACATAGCCGTTGCTGCAGCCAATAGGTTTAAGAAGATCGGAAGTTCAGGTTCCCTAACCACGCTTGGAATCTAAGAGACGTCCTGCTGACTGTGCTCACTATGTGTGCTTTTATAATGTGCAGATCATGTCTTTGTATTGCGTGCTGCATTGCCACCCACCTTTCATATCTGAATACTCACTGGCTTCCAATATAATTATTCAAATGCATATGTAACATGCAATAAAACTGATGTACGACTGACATTTCTCTTTTATTTCCTTTTGGCATTATAACTCTGGTGTTTTTCAAGGATTCATTAATTTAGCACTTTTGTCTTTGCCAATATGTTAAGAATGAAAGTAAAGTAGTTTCTCTTAAATTTAGTTTTTAGTAAAGGTGTATATAGTAGACGAAGACCAGCGATGTGATCACCGAATTAGTTTTATCCTAAATGTAAACAGAATACCGGTGGCTTTTGTCATATTTTGTGAGTCGAGTGTCGACCATAAACAGGAAGTAAAACCAGGATGTTCAAAACATACCTATGTTGCTGTCATTGTAATGCAGAAGAACCTGTTTTTGAAAAGTGCATTTATGTAAATCTTTGACTGATGAAACCTGATATAGTGCTTTCCTTTTTTTTACTTGCAGTCTAAATAAATTCATGTTATGGGTTAAATAAACAGTGCCATGCCCATTTTCTCAGATTTTGAACGCAACTTCAAAAAACAAAATGAACTGGTTCTAAATGTTTTTTGATTCAATGATTTTTCATTAACCATTCATCACATTGGGGGAGGCTTAAACATAAAATTAGATTATTTCCACCCTTTTGTATTTAAAAACAGGACAAAAGTTACTAAGTAGATCTTAAAAGTAACTTGTGCAGACCTTAGTGGAATTTCCCTAGAATTAAAGTTGCATCATTGCTGATGATGTCATCCACATGATCGTCATACAACAGTTTTGTTTATATGAAGCAGATGTTAAGTGAAATTAAAAAAAAGACTTACTGGT
This sequence comes from Labeo rohita, assembly GCF_022985175.1. Classification (NCBI taxonomy): domain Eukaryota; kingdom Metazoa; phylum Chordata; class Actinopteri; order Cypriniformes; family Cyprinidae; genus Labeo; species Labeo rohita. The sequence goes on along the minus strand of NC_066891.1, from coordinate 10,456,822 downwards.
AATTCAGTCAAGTCTTTTACTTTTGTTAAAGTACGTAAACTTTCAGAATAGATCTGATGGAATTCCCTTTCCATGACTGCACAAGCCTCTGTTGGCCTACTTTAAATAACTGTGTTAAATGTAATTCATTCCTGTGGTCTATTAGCATTATTTTATCAGGCCAGGACAATGTTGCAATAAAATAATATCACACTGGGTGTGAATGTATAACAAGGAAGACTTCTAATCTTTGCTGGCGTCTTTAATATGTCAAATGATTTTACAAGACAGCAATAAAAGTACCTCATATAGTATAACAAACAACATGACACCTTAACTGTACCTTTATTACTGATATGGACTGGTTATGTATGATGTCACAGTCATATGATGTCAAGTCAAAATTAAAATATGAACTTTACTTCTGAGACATCTTTATGTTTACTTTTGTCTCAGTGGTTTTAGACTTAATACTGACACCTGTTGGTGTGAAAACACTTAGTTTGTTTACAGATAATACACTCATCCTTATAATATACATTAGATATTATGTATAACTCATGTTTATAACTGGTCATGTCAACATGGTGGCTTTATCTATAAGTGCTGGTCATTTCTTAACTTAGAGTGCACCTTTACGATGTGACGCCTGTATTGTTGACAATACCTGTTAACCATTATAAACTATTTGATCTGTTTTAGGCCTTTTAATGAGACAAGCTTGATAAACAGCTCGAGGTTCAGCCTCTTCTACAGTAAGGGGTGGGTGCATTTATAAGACGGATCACATTTACACAGTCGACTTTCATATCCGTGTAGTGCTGCTTGGACAGACAGCATCCAATTTTTCACTCTACAGTCTTCCTGGACGCTAAATTTGGCATTTTAACCAGAGGTAAGTTAAGCGTTTTTATTTCTCGCCGATATTTCTCTCGACAGACGCGCGTCATCTCTTTAGCATGTAACGGAAATTTTTCGAGTAAACTCAACATTTGACGTAATTTTCACGTTCTCTTCGTTTATAAGGAGTGTTCGTTCTTTGTTATCCTAAGTAGTTAGTTTTAACTAGAAATCCTCGAAAATACACGCGGCGTGTAATTTAGTTAACCTTGTGAATAGTCACATTGTTTCTTCTCCTTTGCGATTTTCTTGTGTCGTAGCTTGAATATCAACAATCTTTTCGGAAGGAGCGAGGCCCCAAGTCTTAAAAACTTCAGACGTATTGGTGGGTTTCTTTTTAAACATGCGAAACCTGTGTTTTATTAAGTGTTAAATACCATAATGAAAACCTTATGAGTTAAGAAATAAGGATAATCATAAACAAACAAGAAATGCCGTCGAGTGTTGTCATAATCAAACTTTATTTACATATTTATTGTTTATTTACAAATGGTTTACTAAAGATCGTGTAACAATCGAAATACGATTTGACAGTAAACATTAACACTTTATTTTAAACAACGAACTAAACTCCCTGGTGAATATTAGTCTTGTGACTGCAGTCAGATGAGGTAATAACAGTTCACCTTTCTCATGGTTTTACTTTGTTCCGTGTTAGTTAAGACAGTTTTAGCATTTCTGATGTTAAATTTTACCTGATTAAACTTCTTTTGGACTGGTTAAAGAAAATGAGGACTATTAGGGTCCAAAAAACACATTTCACCAACATTTATTTTGACTGTAGTTTTTTTGTATAACATCTTTCACAAAAAGGTTTTCACATTTTCCATATAATTATATAAAACATTTTGAGTTACTGTCCAGTGATACTTTGTCCTGTAAGAACTGACATCACATGCTGGATGAGACATCAGCCACTCCAAAAAATATTTTTGGAGTTAATTTCAAGTCATTTTATAATGTTAGTCATTAGGTCAAGCTTTGCTTGTCCACCCTAAAAAAAATCTTGGAGGAAAGTATCTGATTTGTTCTGTTTGAAAGGTTATAGTCATTTATACAATTGTTTAGTCATAGTGTAATAATATTTCTTTGTAATCTTGCCCTTTGACATTATGTTGGTGTCTTGTCATTGCTTATAGTTTCTTTCAGTTGCCTGAAAAGGATATTTGACTTTCAGCAATATATAGTTAATTATTAACCTCATTTAGTGTATCAGTACACTGACCTATATATTGTTCTGTATTTTTAACCTTGCAGGTGTTAAAGGCAGTGGGTGTGGTTACTTACTTTTATTTATGTGTTTTTACGTTCATTTTCTCCCCTAGGATTTAATCAAAAGCACCATGGCTGTAGAAGGAGGAGCAAAATGTGTCAAATACCTGCTTTTTTTCTTTAATTTCATCTTCTGGGTGAGTAACACATAATTTCTGTATTATTTCACATTGAATTTTGTATTAGCTAGGGCATGTGGTAGAACTGCCGACCCGTTTTTGTGAATTGCCGTTGGCTTATTGCATGCTATCTGGAGGCCTTATTGTGAAAGATTTATATGAAACACTTTCCCAACCCTCCCTTTTTACAATTCATGCTGCTTCACATTGACTTTAGTTTTGTGAGTGGCTTTGACGTGAAAAGGAGAAATAAAAAGGTCAGTTTTTTTCTTTACTTCTCAAATCTTGTGGTATTTCATAACTCCTCCTCCCCCCTCTAAACCTCAGAATGCAGTTTGAGAGTTCTTAGTAACTATGAGAGAAAGTTTTGCCAGTCAAGGAGTTCAACGGAGCAAAATAAGTTTCATTTTATAGTGACTCAGAGTGGAAGAAGGCCAAAAACTTTCACAATATTCAGGAATATTTCCTGGCTTAGTCAGATTCGGGAATACAGTCATTTAGCGTTAGCATGTAGATGAAATATGGCTGTTGAGCTTTCAAAGGCTGATCATGAGCACGGGTGTTTATTCAGGACATGGGTGAGCCCTCACATTACATGCTGGAAGCTAATGAGAATATTTTGGTGAATTCAAAGTAAACTACACTGATTTGTTTACAGCTTCATTACATTATCATCCCAACTTGTCGAAAGACACAACACAGCCTTTCAAAGGCATACAATTGAAACGTTCTTAATGCAGAAATGTGGTTTTGTTGTTAACGCTTCGCTGTTAGTTGACTTTGGGGATTAAAGTGTTTATGGCTGTCCTTCGGCAGTTTGCTGATAATGGAGGCTTCCTTTTAGGTCATGGAAAATAGCACTCACTTTATCCCAACAAGTTTGTTTGATCACACAAAGCACTGTTCTCTCATGCAGTCATCTTGTGCTGTTGGTGTTGACATTGTTTGGTGTCTAAGTATTCCCTGGTGTAAATGTGCACACGACACACTTTTTTTTAAAGCGTAACCTGAGCATTTAGTGGTATGTTTCCTGAAAAAACAAAACAAAACATTCTTGCATGTATAGCATTCTGTCCTTCAAACTGACAACGTAGTTGGTAATGGCCATGTACTTGTAGGAGTTGACAACTTGTTTTTCACAAATGCTCTGATGTGGATGTGCAAAAGGCCCCAAGCTCATTTTTACACCTACATCATGTATGCTTCCTGTGAACACAAAAGCATACTAATCTTTAGTTTTTGTTGCACTATATTTGGGCAGATTTAATTACCTAAACTGCATTTGAACATTATTATACACTACCAGTCAAAAGTTTAATGTTTTTAAAGAAGTTTCTCCTGCTCACAGAAGAAACATCTGTGAGCAGTACAATTTTGAAATATTTTTACTATTTAAAATAACTTTTTTTCGATTTGAATATATTGTAAAATGTAATTTATTTCTGTGATCAAAGCTAAATTTTTAGCATCATTACTCCAGTCCTCAGTATCCCATGATTCTTCAGAAATCATTCTAATATACTGATTTGCCATTTAATAAATATTTGTATTATTATTGTCAATATTTAAAACGGTTGAGTACATTTTTTCAGGATTCTTTGATGATTAGAAAGGTACAATGTCAGCATCTGAAATAAAAGCTTTTGTAACATTATACACTATACCATCCAAAAACTTGGAGTCAGAATTATTTTTTTGTATTTTTTGGGAAAGAAATGGTAGAAATGAATACTTTTATTTAGCAAGGATGCTTTAAATCGATCAGAAGTTATGATAAAGATAAAAGATTTCTATTTCAGATAAATGCTATTCTTCTGAATTTTCAGAAACCTGAAAAACGTCTACTCAGCTGTTTTCAACATATTAATAAATGTTTTTTTGAGCAACAAATCAGAATATTAGACTGATTTCTGAAGGATCATGTGACTGGAGTAATGATGCTAAAAAAATACATTTTAAAATATATTCAAATAGAAAACAGTTATTTTAAAAAGTAAAAATATTTCATAATGTTACTGTTTTTGCTGTACTTTGGATCAAATAAATGCAGGCTTGGTGAGCAGAAGAGACTTATTTAAAAAACATTAAAAATTGACTGGTAGTGTATATAATTACTGCATTGGCTGTTTGATCACTTTCTGGGATTCACCTCATCTTACTTTTCTTTTAAGTTTACATTACATTTTCTGTTACACCACACAGTACAGATTTTCACCTTTTATAATTTAAATAAATGATTTGCGACACAAGAAATGGTAGTTATGGTGTTCAATGAACATCAAAATAAATGAGAAGGGTTGTGATAATGTATGTACCGGTCGGATGGGTTTAAAAACAGTACATATGTGGAAGACTTTCCCAGGGAAATTTTGTGGCATCTGAATAAGATTATATCACATGGAGATTCCCAAATGTAATGCTAGAAAGCACAAAACAAGGAATCTGATTAGTTTCAGTTCCATTATTAATTTAAAAAAAAATGAATTAGTTCCACTTCTGTTAATTTTACATGATTTTAATTTCACTTTGGGAGCATTTCCTGATACAAACCAAACATTCAACCGATTCTGACTCCGAACGATTCCAGGGATTCTGAGAATTATAGTTGTGTTTGCTTTGCTTTTTTTTTTAACTAGAAAATAAAATAAAATTCAGAAAAATTACTCTCTTATATAAAACTATAATCTTACATTTCTTCGTGAAAGCAAGAGAAATGCAAAAGTTCAGTCTCAGTCATATGATCGATCTTCCTATTTGTGACGGCGTCATGTGACTTTCGCGTATGAGTATCAACGTTCATCTGTGACACATTCAATGAAAAAAATGTCAAAGGCCACCCGGAATATGGATTCCTGATAGATGATTAAACGACACTCCTTATTAAGGACATAGTCATGTGTTCCTGTATGTAATAATAGACACTCCTGATGATTTCAATGTATATCTTTATTTTACTCAGCAGGATTCGACCTCCGATTGTTTGTCAGTTTTGTTCAGGTACCTGCTGCCACTTATTACCCTCAAATATTTACACGGGTGTCGCTGTGAATGTTAGCCGGATCGGTGTAGTCATAAAAGGTGATCTGGGTTGTTGACTTGCTGTGAGACGCCCATACATCCTACATTTGTATTGCTGACACATACGTATTGCTAAACAACCTTTACGCTTTGCTCAGCTGTGCCGAACAGTCCTACTTTACTTAGGAGATATTTACACAGTACATTATCAGTGTGATAATGATGGTGCATAACTAATTTCCTGATTGCTGTCAAACTTTTTTTTTCAAGCCATCGCCAAGTTGCAAAGGCTCTCAAAATTCTAATAACTTACCCACGCCTAGTTACAACTCCCTTTTTTGTTTTTCTCTTTAATGCTAACACTAACATCCTACTGTAACATCCCATAACTAACAAGTTACTAGAAAGAACTATTTCTGTTCTTTACATCTTTAGTGGAAAAATCCTAGCTGAAATGAATTACTCATTCTAAATTACTAATTTCTCAATTTAGAAATGAATTACTCATTCTAAATTCTAAATAACTATAAAGATAGTTACATAATATAATAGTTTTAAGTGAGAATTTGTCTTTAATTTCATTTGAGAATGCAAACCAAACATGTGATATCCTGCATCTGTTTTGAGGCTTCGGTTCCTCTTTTTGAGTCTCTTTTTTATCATCTTCTCTTTCAAGTTTTATGATTCCAAATAAGTGATTGTTGTATGTTTAAAAATTACGTTAATTGCAGGTTAATGTCAGTTTGACTACAGAATGAGGAACAACTAAAACACTTCCTTTCTCTGTCTCTTATCCCTAGCTGTGTGGCCTGGCCTTAATAGTTGTGGGGGTATTGGTGAAAGTTTCTATCAATGCCACGGCCATCCTGAAAGGACATACTGGGTCTTCTCTAGTGGTGATCGTGGTGGGAGTCATCATCTTCTTCATCGCATTCTTTGGCTGCTGTGGTGCCTGGAAGGAGAATCAATGCATGATCACCATGGTAGGAATGCATATAATGAGGTTCAGGGATTCATGTAAACCAATTTTCATTCAGACAATTTTAAGATAGAGGAAGTGGTTTAATGAGTTGCTTCAGATGTTTGCACTAGGGGCTCAAATTTGTTTGCACCATTTATTTTTAACACTTAGCTATTAGACCACAAGCTCTTTGTAAACAAAGGCTAAACCAACAAGTATGACATGACATTTAAGTTGATTAATATAGAAAATATAGACATTTAATATAGACATTTAAATAGATTAATATTAAAGATTTGGGAATGTGTGTAAAATTAATCAGAAGCAATAAATAATACTAATAATAATACTAATAAAATAATAAACAATATTAAAGCAATAAATAGTATTAATGCACAAGAAATCATAACAGAAAATTGCAGAAAATATAAATTTATGATTAAATCTGGCATCCACTGGGGTAGTGGACAATGTTACAACATTAACATGCAAGAGTGTAGTTGTTAACAATTGACTGAAATATTAAGTTTATTTGTGCGGTTATACATTAATTAACTTAAGGATTAGTTCACTCCTGAATTACAATTTCCTGATAATTTAATTAACCCCATGTCATCTAAGATGTTCATGTCTTTCTTTCTTCAGTTGAAAAGAAAGTAATGTTTTTGAGGAAAACATACCAGGATTTTTCTCCATATAGTGGACTTCAATGGAGATCAACGGGTTGAAGGTCCAAACTGCAGTTTCAGTTTCAGCTTCAAAGGGCTCTACACGATCGCAGACGAGAAATAAGGGTCTTATCTAGCGAAACGATCTGTCATTTTCTAAAAAACATTCTAATTTATATACGTTTTAACCACAAATGCTCATCTCGCACTAGCTCTGCAATGTGCGTCTACGACTTCATGCATTACGTAATCCCATTGGAAAGGTCACACGCGGTCAGTTCTTCATCTGTGCACTCAGGTTCAAAAAGGTAGGGTAGGGCAAAAAACTCAACATTGTTGTTTTTTCTTTTTTTGTAAAAGGTGTTTGGCTTTCTTTGCACGTTCACGCTTTGTAAATTTCCGTTGGTACTTCCACCTATCACGTGTGACCTTTCCAACAAGTCAAGTCAAGCTAGTGCAAGAGCATTTTTGGTTAAAAAGTATATAAATTTGTATTTTTTTTAGAAAATGTCCAGTTGTTTTGCTAGATAAGACCCTTATTCCTTGGCTGGGATTGTTTCAACTGAAGAAAGAATGGATGACATAGCGGTGTAGTAAATTATCAGGAAATTTTCAATTCTGGAGTGAACTAATACGTTAAGTTTAGTGGTGCAGCAGACAGATATTAATATCTGCATGAACTGGAAGTTGCTGCCAACTTTACTTCAATATTTGTGATATATTTTCATCTGAAAGTAATATGGAATAGAGGGTGGAGTTTTATTTCAGTGACTAACGGTTAGAGAAGAATGGTTAAGTGAAACAGACATCATAACAGAAGGAATGCCATTCCAGAGCAGAAGCAGATTTCGATTAAAGATTACCCAGACAAACAATTTTTTTGTTTTTTCAATTTAAGTGTTCACTTCAAGACTATCAATGTGCGCTAACAAAGTAAACAGTGTTGCCCAAGTAACTTGGTACACATTTACACTATTTACACAACATCTAGACTATATTTTCAACTTGTTGCTGATGCTTTTGTTTATATACTGACTGCTGTAAACTGCAGCAAGTCTGTGTTGACATGATCAACACTAGGCTAACAGGTCAAACCAGATTCTTCATGACAAGACACTTAATTGGAAGAATAGATGTGTATCTGCATATTTGACTAAAATGGAAAACAAACAGTTAAAATAAACTGGTGCCTCAGCTCACACATACAGTAGCACAGTACCTACCAGCTCTCAATAAAATCATTAAAATCTTTGAAATCACCTCTCCTTTATTTATTCTCTCCTAGTTTGCTGTTTTTCTCTCCCTCATCGTTATCATTGAAATCGGAGCCGCCATCACTGGATATGTCCTGCGTACGAAAGTGAGCTCTCTTCTTGGAACTTCAGTTTTATTAATCTGCTTCCCAGTACTATTTGGCTCATGATAATTTCTCTCTCTCTGCAGCTGACTGATCTGTTGAGCAAAGGCTTGGACAGCTTGGTCGCAGGATACAATGAAACGGACAACAAGGAGGCTCTTGATACTATACAGAAACATGTTAGTAAACCAAAACCAGACACATTTTGGATGTGATGCTTGTCCAAACAAGGCCTGTGATCCTGCTCCGATTTCCAGTTTCACGTGTACATGAGCAAGTCTCGAGAGTTTCTCCCATTTTGTTTGCTCAGTGCTGTCTGTTGACGCTAAACTGACATCCTGCTTCCTCTTGTGATGACATGTGACAGACTTTACTCTGTGCTGTAATTCGTCTTGGAAATTTGAATTATATATTTACAGGGTCGTAAAAATTATGTCATAATCTGTTATTACCCGCCATTTTAATTTTCATATTTTAATTAGAATAACACATTTCTTTTATTTTTGTTCTTATTTAAATTTTTAGTCATGAACCTACAGCGCAGTGTTTAAAAACAAAATACCTAGGCCTGGGTAAAAAAAAAATATATATATATATATATATTTCTTGGATTTTAATAGATTCTCATTTTAATGAACCAATATCGATTCTTAAATCACAGTCGATCTTTTAGTATATGCTGTTTTCAGTTGATGAATGAACAGTACATAGTATTTCTTCCAATAAAATAGCAATAGGCTAGGCTTTTGATATGAAACAAAGTGTCAGATTTTAAATTCTTTCCAGCAATAAATACCATTTTGGCACTTTTTAATGTGGCGTGATAGATCGCTGTAGCTTCTGTGTACTCAAATTTTTAATCTAATTAATTACATGATGTTTCCATTAATTCATTTAATTAATCGCAAAATAAATTTGACAGTGAAAATACCCACAAAATATTATTTAAAGCTATTTTTGTGTTAAATGAGAAATGATCAAGTAGACATTATAATTTGTAGCTTTAGAAAGAACTTTTTTATTTGATTCAACAGAATTTATCACACATAAACATTTAGGCTGCAACGTAAACTATAGAACATAAAAGAAGATAAGAAACATCAGTATTTTTGTTCATATGATCATTGGTAACCAAAACAGCTGTCTAAATGTCTCTATGAGTCATTCACTTATTTGATTCGATTCGTTCAAACAGCTGATTCATTCAGGAATGAAGTAAACGGCTCTCTTTATGAATGAGTTTTTGAGTCATTGGTTCACACGATTCGTTCAAAATGCGGATTCATTCAGAAACTAAACACTGCTATGTTGCTCAGACACACGCAACAATTCTGCTAAGGTAATATGTTCTCTGCAAAATTTAGCAAAAACACATAATATAGTGTTTAAAATAACACAATATTAACTTTTTATTTATTAAACTGTTGTATAAAATCACATTTAAGCTTGTGATAGATCAGGACAAAATCAGCACTCTTGTCATATTGCTCTAGTTGCCCGTGTGATATCGTGTGATGTATATAAATATATGAGACAAAACACATACAGGGGCATTTTTTGCACCAATATCTTGAATTTATTGCATTTGTGGAGCTGTTGCCCTGCATCATATTTGTCATCATATGTCAACTATATGAAATATAAGATTACGTACAGGTCTTAAAATATTTTAATCGCATAATTTTTTCATAACTAATTAATTAAGTTAACGCGTTAAACTGACAGCCCTACTATATCCGTCTTATCTATCTATTTATCTATATCTATATCTATATATGAAGAGTTCAGATGCAAGGGGGGGGATCCCATTCTGTACTATACTCTCTGTGTAATAACAAAATAGTTTATTTCAGTGAAAAAGGAAGTCCCAAAATTCTCAAATTCAATATTTTAAACAGTTTGGCCCTACAATCTTTTTCTTTTTTGCACAGAAATTCATGTGTGTTTTAATTTTTCTGATAATCAAATGAAGGCATAAAACATGTTTTCAAATAAAATGAAAATTAAACCTTTTTATTTTTTTTGTCAAACAAACAGAGGTTTACTGTTAAAACATGGAAGAAAAATTTTGTAAATCTTCAGTTTAAAGGGGTCATCAGATGCTAAGTTCACTTTTACATGTTGTTTGAACATTAATGTGTGTTGGCAGTGTATGTACAAAACTACCCTATAATGATAAAAATCCATGGAGTGGTTTTTAATTAATCTGTAAAAATAATATTCCCTTTTTCAAATCGAGCCATTCTCAAATGCCTGTAGTTGTGGCGTCACACTGTCAGAGGCCGCTCCCACCATAGTTGATTGACATGAGCATTTTACCTCAGATCAGCTGTCACAGTCCATCCTCTTTGTTTTCGATGCAGGAGCAGGGATGTAAATTAGACAAGAATATCTCCGATTGAGCGATTGAGGTGTTGTGTTGCTGGGTGTAATAATGAACATAGTGGTCGTCATTTACTCCCGACATCTGAGCCCTGAAGATGCAGTAGTTTACGTATGTTTGTGAAGGGAATGCACCTCCCGATCCACATATATCCATCTATGTTCGCTCGAATCATTCATGATTCAGCTTCACTTACAACAGAAGTGAGTAAAAGGGTTTTTTTTAAGAATCTTTGCGATCGCCTTTCTTAATAATGTGCTAGTTAGCAAGTTTAGCAGCTAAACGCGTTAAATGCGGCTAAAGTAAACAATCTCTCAGAGCAGCTCCTTGCATCACAGAGAGAAGAGAGGGGCGGGGCGCGCAGAGCTCATTTGCATTTAAAGCAGCCTCAACCAGAATGGGATGATTTTTGCAGAGCTGATTTTGGCAAGGTAAAAAGGGTGTTGTTTTACACAACCATTGAAAATTTTTAACCAAAGTATATTACAGACTTTTCATTAAGACCCTAAAGAATCATATCAACTTGTGGAAAATAGGCATCCGATGACCCCTTTAAAAAGTTAATAATAATAATAATTTTAATAATAATTGTTATTTTTTTTTTTTACTAGAATTAAGTGGTTAATCTTTATTTAGTAATATTTATTTTTATCATTTAATTATTTCATTTAAATTTGGCAAAAATAGGAATAAATAAAGCTACATTTCACTGTACAAAAGTAATACAAGACTTATATATTTATGTTACACGTTAAACTGTACTTTTATTTAGTTTCTGTTTGTATACACTATGATATGATGCTAGTTTCACATTAAGTGACTCTCACAGCAAGATTAAGTTTATGTGTTCATGTCGTCATATACTGAGACGCAGAGGCCGAAAATCACCGCGAGCGTCACGCGTGCTTCAGTATTTATGTAGTAAACAAAACCGAGTCTCTGCCATTCATACATACAGAGACAAAGGAACATGCAGGATTCAAATTTAAACGGTCTTTTTGCATTTCAATATTCACAGACACTAGTGCATATCGCAATCCGAATTAAGTGACAGACCAACTTATGATTTATTTATCCAAAAATCGATGAATTCCTTGGCATTCCGTGCTATAGAGTAAATTCTGTTTTTATGAATGGACTCACGATCCCGTCAGTGTTTTGCGGAGGAGAAATTATAGACGCGTGTCCATGTAGAGACAGAAATTACATGCTGTCGTGTAAATAAGAAAAATACCAAGGTTATTTAGTTTGTATAATAAAAGATTATAGACCTGACGTAGTCACCACTAGTACGCTACTAATAAATATATTGTAAAAACTTTAATTTGCTGTAAAGTTGCTTTGCAACGATATGTATTGTGAAAGGCGCTATACAAATAAATTTTAATTGAATTCAGTTGAATAAACCTGTTCTACAGGAAAGGTAACCTTAAATGACTTCTGTTGTAATCTGGCGCTATGTTGAAAATAAAATTAACTTGACCTTCGAGGGGGACGGGGTTCCCCCCCTAATATAATGGTAGGGGAAACACTGATATGGGTGTGTGTGAGAGAATTTATGCACAATACACTTGACAGTACACAAAAAGACCAGTTAAATATGAATTTGTAATGTCTTTCTTCTAGTTTAAGTGCTGTGGAGTAAACTCCTCTGAAGATTGGTCAAATTCAAAAGCTGTCCCTGCCAAATCAGTCCCAGACACCTGCTGTAAAAACATCACCAAGGATTGTGGTGTTGGAGCTATCAAAGATGGCAACAAGATCTACACAGATGTAAGAAACTTTTTTTTTTAAAGTGCTATAAGGTTTGGCTGACTCTTCTGTACTGTGGCATTTTTACAAAGAATGTCTACAAAAAAATACAATTCTATTTCTATTTTATGCATTTGTTTAACACAGGGATGTCTGCCCATTATGAACAAAGATCTAAGGGAAAATATCATGTGGATCGCTGTTGCAGCTCTGGTCATTGCATTTGTACAGGTAAAATCCGCAAGATTGGTTTTCCTATCATATGCATGTCACAACATCTTCGTACACTAACCAATACATTTGTTTTGCTTTTGTAGATCACGGGCATCGTGCTGTCCTGCATTCTGATGCGAGCCATCCACAGCGGCTATGAGGTCATGTGATCACATCCAGCTACAGCAGTTAACCCGTATCAGCACATCACTTAAAGCTCTTAGAGACTGTTCAGGTGTTTTTAAAACTATTATATAAATGCCAGTTGTTTTCCCCCTTGCTGTGTAAGTTGCCAGTTCTCATTTTCTTTTAGAATGAAATATCTATGCTTTTATGACTAATCCAGTAGATTAGTCTCCTTTTAAGTCTCCGATTTATATTTTAGACATTTATACAGTTTTAAACTTGATCTTTACCGCAGTGAGATTCCTTCGGGGTGTAGGAGAACAATCAATTACAATCAATTATTAATTACTGATATGCCAAATTTGATACATTTATAGAACATTCGTAAAAGAATAAAATGTTCTAAACAAGCTTGTCCTTGTCTTAAATATAAAGTGAACTTAAATATTTAGAGTTATTTCAATTTACTACTGTGGTTTTGGTGAATCAGTGCTACCTTGATGAGAGATGCAAACAGAGACCATAAAGTTTGAAGTCTTTTAATAGAAGTTCAGATTTTCTCATACTGCATGTACTTCAACACCAAACCAAACAGCATTGTCTCTTGTACAAAAACAAAATAATGCGACACATTTGGCAACATAAAAAGATAACGGCATGTATTGCAACTTGTTTGCACCTGTATTCTTAAGTAAAAGGCACCTGTTAAAAGGCTGAATAAGAAGATCATTGGATAGGACAGGAACAAGGTGCAGTGTTTTTTTTTTTTTGTGTCCTTCTGAGAACTTAAAAATAAATAATAAATGTAATTAAAATAAGTATATGCTGAATTATAGAACTATATATAAAGGAATACATACATTATATCCAGTATTTTAAAGGCTGTAAACCTCTTTCCAGTTTTGAGATCTGACTTAAAACTGAGTTTCTGTAGTAAAACATTTTAAACAATCCAAGAGACACCAAAAATAAATGCGACAGATGATGCTTGTCAGTGCAGATTTTAAACAAGAGGTACAAAATACAAGTCACGAATGATTGTGCATGAAATGTTAGTAGAATAAATATTCAGAATGAAAGTGTTTCAAGATAAGACAAATTAGCTTTTATTCCAAATGGATGCATTTGGCATATGTGCTTTTTTTGTTGTTGTCTCAGATGTGGTTAGAACCTCTCACAGTGTAAATGTATGTCACTAATTAGTTACACACCCTGTCTATACAGAAGAAAATTAATGAAATTATACCACAAGAATACCAATGGCGTCTTTCAATGACATTGTCCCTACTATCTGTTCCTTACTGAAGTAAACAAAAGTGGATACACCTCCAAGAGACACTTTTAAAGCATTTCAGCCCCTGTAAAGAATTATTTCTGCAGAAACTTAAAAAAAATCCCTTCATTATGAAAGTAATGTGTGACAAAGGACTCATGGTAAAAAAGCTTGTTGCGCTACTTGGATTTGTTTTGCCTTGGGGTGTGGTGGTGGATATTTAGTCCCCAGCGTTAAGAAGAGAAGTCATCTACTTCCTCTCGAGGTCAGTGACGTGGGTGTTTAGGGTAGTTTACTGTGAGCAGTACCATACAGTGCAGATAGAGGGAGGTCTCTGACTCTGGACAAACAGGAAGGAAATAGAAATACCACATTGAATGTGCAACAAAGTAACCGTCATGTGAATTTCAAAAGTAAAACAGCGTTTTTTTTCTGTTATTTGTTCATGCCATTTAACACAAACCCCTACTGACCAATTAAGAACCATTCAGGGTATATTAAAAGATAACTTTAGAGCACACCTACATTCAAATACTGAATACTGTGCAGTATACACTTTACTTAGAAAATACTGAAACTGTAATGATCCCAGGTCATCATCTAGTATTGTTTAAATTAGGGTTAAAAAAAAAAAAAGTCGTACATTTTGGCAGTTAAATGAAATAGAAAAAAGCAATTACTTTTGGTTCATTTATCACACTACATTGCATTGAGAGATACAGTGTCCTAGGCAATGCATTCAGGTGTACACTAGACATTTTGTATTGTCTACAGCAAATTTACAAATGAGATGTTTAAGTATGCAAATAAGGCATTATGTAATTACTAATTGCACTAATTTGCATACATTTCCAGAACAGAAGTCTGAACACTGGGTAAAGCCAGGTTAAAAATTCTTATTTTGCATTAAATTAAAATGTTTCTCACAGATATGTTTTTATGGAAGCCCATTTCCACCAGTAAATAAAAGCTTTTCCTCACAATTCTGATTTTTTTCCTCAGAATTGCATGATACAAACTCAATTCCGACATTTTGTTCCCAGAGATATAAACTCGCAATTCAAAAAAAAAAAAAGTTGTTTTCTTGCAATTCTGACTTTCTCACAATTGCTATTCTGACTTTATAACTCGCAATTGTGAGTTTATATCACGCAACTTAGAGAAAATGTCAGAATTGTGAGTTTCTATCTCACAGTTCTAATTTTATAACTTGCAATTGTGAGCTTATATCAAGCAATTCTGAGAAAAGACAGAATTGTGAGTTTATATCACGGAATTCAGAGAAAAAGTCAGAATTGTGAGTTTATATCAAGCAATTTGACTTTATTTCTCAGAATTTTGAGTTTATATCTTGCAATTCTGAAAAAAGGGTCAGAATTGTGAATTTATATCTCAGTTCTGGCCTTATAACTTGCAATTGTGGGTTTATATCATGCAGTTCAGAGAAGAAGTCAGAACTGTGAGTTTATATCTCACAGTTCTAATTTTAACTCGCATTTGTGAGCTTACATCAAGCAATTCAGAGAAAAAAGACAGAACTGTGAGTTTATGTCACACAATTCAGAGAATTGTGTTAAACCAAACAAGCAATTTGACTTTATTTCTCAGAATTGTGAGATTGTATCTTGCAATTCTGACTTTATAGCTTGCAATTGTTAGTTTATATCATGCAATTTTGAGCAAAAAGTCAGAATTGTGAATTTATAGTGCAATTCTGGCTTTATAATTTGCAGTTGTGGGTTTATATCATGCAGTTCAGAGAAGTCAGAATTGTGAGTTTATATCTCGCAATTCTAATTTTATAACTCGCAATTGTGAGCTTATATCAAGCAATTCTGAAAATAAAAGTCAGAATTGTGAGTTTATACCTTGCAATTTGACTTTTTTCTCAGAATTGTGAGTTTATATCTTGCAATTCTGACTTTATAACTTGCAGTTCTGAGTTCATATCACGCAATTCAGAAAAAAAAAGTCCGAATTGTGAGTTTATACCTTGCAATTTGACTTTTTCTCAAAATTTAGTCTGTATTTTACAATTCTGACTTCTGACTTTAGAATTATTAGTTTATATCTTTTTAAAAACAGCCTTGATCTCATGGCTTACGTACCTTTGAGGTGTGTTGAGAACTGCAACCATTGTGTGAGCCATTCCCGGCACTGTCCGGCACTCAGGCGGTCTGGATTCAGCCCTCTCACGTAACATGCCTAGGAGATGTGATGTAAAAATAGTTTAAAAAAAAAAAAAAAAAAAAATCACAAAATAAAGGCTGCTTTAAAGAGATCGATAACCCAAAAATGAAAATTCTGTCATTAATTACTCACCCTCATGTTGTTCAAAACCCGTAAGACATTCATTTTTAGAACACAAATTAAGATATTTTAAGAGGTCTCGGATTTTATCAAAAATATCTTAATTTGTGTTCTGAAGATCTTACGGGTTTGGAACGACATGAGGGTGAGTATTTAATGACAGAATTTTCATTTATGGGTGAACTATCCTTTTCAGAACATAACAGGAAAAATAGGAAGTGACCACTGACCTCTCTGAGCTCTGCGTCGTTTAACTGGTGCAAGCCTAACCGAACAATGGCGCGGTCAAGCTGCATGAGTTCAAAGGCGTGACTGTTCAAACGTCGACCAATCCAAAAGGATGGGAGGCGGGGCGTCAGAAAGAGCAATGCGCAGAGGTGTCTCTGCAAATACATTTTAAACAAGACTAAGTAGCAAACATTTGAAATGCAGTTTTATTGTTCAACTAGCCGATTTTTTTGAAGCTCACCTTCTGATCTGCATACATTCTGTTGATACCCAAGGGAGGTCCAGAGAACAAAGTTCTCACTGCATGGACGTCAGACACCACTGGATGGACTCCACTTCGGACCTGCAGACACACATTTATATTTTTTAAAAAGTCAAAATCTGAACAAAATTGCTAATAAAGGCTAGGATTTTACACATATGTAATATCATGAATTAGCTCAGGCTACCTTACTGCAGAGCTCCACAAGGCGGCTTTTGAGTCGGCTGTCTTGGACAGATGTTGACGTGCTCTCCAGTCCTTTGACTATGGCCCAGTGGTGCTGTGCTCTCTTGGTATGATACAACCCCTGAAACTCCACCAGCTGCTGTGGGGTCCAGAAGTGCCGGATCAGAAGCTGGCGAGGATAGAGGTACCTAGAGAACAACGCAGGCATATGATCAGCTAAGGACAAGAAAATGGAAAAACATTCCCTCCCCTCATTTAATAATAATAATAATAATAATAATAATAATAATATATTTTTTTTAATTTATAAACTAATCAAAGAATTATATTACTGTTGGAAAATAATTACTGTGCTGTAAAATAAAAAGCCGAGTATTTAATGACTATTAATGGAAAAGTATTTGAATTTAAAAAATTAAAATCAATAAAGAAATAATACTATTGAAATAATATTGTACTGTAAAATAAAAAGTATATTTAATAATAATAATAACAGTAAATTTATTCAAATGGTTTATCATTAAAACTGAAAACATTAAAAAAAAAATATTATTATATTAATAAAAATATTTAAATATGTAAATATTTTGTTTTAGTTATTAAAGAAATTAAAAATTAAAGAAATAAATATATTACTATTGCAAGGATATTATTGTAATATAGCAAATGATTAATAATAATAACAATAATATTAACAATAATAAATCATATTATTATTCCAAATATTATGATTATAAACTAATCAAATAAATATATTACTATTGCAAAAGAATTATTGTGCTGTAACTTAAAAAATTTAAGTATTTAATAACTATTAATGAAAAAGTATTTCCAAAAATTAAAAGCAATGAAGAAATATTACTATTTAAATAGTAATATTGTACTGTAAAATAAAAAGAATATTTAATAATAACAAAAACAAACTTGTTCAAAGTGTTTAGCATTAAAATGTAAAAATTAAACATAAATCTTAAATTATTAAAGAAATATATTACTATTGAAAGAATATTATTGTAATATGGTGAAGGATTAATAATAATAATACTAATAAATTATATTATTTATATATAAATATATTAAATATTTTTTAATTTATAAACTAATCAAATAAATATTTTTTTATTGCAAAAGAATTATTGTGCTATAAAATAAACATCTCAGTATTTACTAATACTAATTACTACTACTGTTAATGAAAAAGTATTTAAATTGTATAAATGAAAATCAATAAAGAAATATTACTATTGAAATAATATCATTGTACTGTAAAATAAAAAGAATATTTAATGATAACAAGTTTACTATAAGTGTTTAATATTATTAAAATATTACAAATTAGACTTAAAAATTAAATCAATAAAGAAATATCACAATTGCAATAATACTATTATACTGTATACTGTAAATTAAAAATAGTATTAATAATAAACTATTATTATTATTAAAAATGTTTAAAAATATAAATATTTAAATTATTAAAATTAAATAAATATTACTATTGCAAGAATATTATTGTAATATAGTGAAAGATTAATAATAATAATAAAATTACATTATTAAAAATATTTTTAAAATGTATAAACTAATATTTATTAACTATTAATGAAAAAGTATTTGAATTTAAAAAACTAAATGTAGAAAATAAGATATATTACTATTGAAATAATACTATTGTACTGTAAAATAAAAATAATATTTAATAATAATAACAACAATAAATATAAATTCTTAAATATAATATTAATATAATATAATATATATATATATATATATATATATAATTTGTATAAATACGGAAAAACCACAACCCTTTAGGATGGATGTATCATTGAACTAAAGAATGGGAGACTGATGGATAATAAAAGAGACATTTCATATTCAATCAGTTTTAATGATGCAAAAATGCATCATAATTGCTAAAAAGACACAACACTCAATACTCAGCGGAATAAGACACTAACTACTCACATAAGGACGAAGACCAAATAGTTGGCAAAAGGAGGTATTGATATAATGACCAATGGAATGGCTTTGATTAAGTCCCTTCGCACCTGAAGGCAACACACAAAAATTATACTGTAATACAACGTATAACAGCAATATATCCCATAAACGTCTGCTTCAGTTCTTTGACCCACCTGCCTGATTTTCTCCATATCCCGGTAAGGCAAATTCTGGTGCTCTATTTTTTCACTGAGCATGCGGGCTACGATTCTTCTCACTTCTTTACCATCTTGAAACAGGAGCCGGAAACCTTTACAGAAAATCATAAAACCTATATCATAACATATTTGCCAGAGACAGTGTGAGGATAAAAAAAATCAGTAATCATTTTAAATTCTTATGATTTACTCTCACCTCTCATGAAAGTGTGATAGAGCATGTAAAATCGTGGAAAGCGACGTTGCAGGAATCTCTCATATTTCTCATTGGTCCATTTCAGACCGGACACAATGCTCCGACCAATCCCATGTCTTGCTTCTGAAGGTGAATAGTGTCTAACAAACCACAAACTACAACACAGACAGACAGACATACATGAATAAATAGATAAATAAAAGATGTTGTGATGTCACAGGGCAGGGCATGTGCTGTATTTCCTGATGAACCTGATCACAAATGTAATTTTTCTCTAGCCAACAACACATACAATAAGAAATATATATTTTTTGTGGCCCCATTTGTATAAATCATGATAAAACATCACCTTCAGTATCATTTTATAACGAGTCTATAAGCAAAAACACTTAGCTGTGTGGTGTACCACCGCCTACTTGTGATCGATCGTTCTGAACTTGATACAAATAGTACCTGGATTTTGTGGAAGACAGTCTAGGTGTGCAGAGACTTGCTTTGACCCCGACAGGTCGTTTTCCGTACAGTAGGATCAATGAAGCCCCGCGGCATACCCCTCTACAGGACAGCGCCATCTTGGACTGAGCAGCTGACAGTTCTACGTGGGCGTGTCTTCAGAGAACGGAATGCGGGCGCCGCGCTGTGATTGGCTGCTTCAACAACCGCATATATAGTAACCAATGCGCACCACACTTTTTTTTATCAGTCTTCATTTCAAATACAGATGAGTCTCCGGCGCAAGCAAATTATGAGAAAAGCATATAGATATGTACGCTACCAGTCAAAGGTTTTTGAACAGCAAAATGTTTCTGATTTTTCTGCATTTATTTGATCCCAAGTACAGCAATTTTGAAATAATTTTACTATTTAAATAAATAACTTCTATTTTAATGTATTTTAAAATGTAATTTATTCGTGTGATTTTAAAGCTGAATTTTTAGCGTCATTACTCTAGTCACGTGATCCCTCAGAAATTATTTTAATATTCTGATTTGCTGCTTAAAAACATTGTTATTTTTGTTGAAAACAGCTGAATAGAATTTTTGTTCAGTTTTCTTTGATAAACAGAAAGTTCCCAAGAACAGCATTTATCTGAAATAATCTTTTATAACATTATAAATGTCTTTATCATCGTTATCGTTATTTATCGTTATATATTTAAAGCATCCTTGCTAAATAAAAAGTGTTAATTCCTATAATTCCACCCCCACCCTCCAAAAATAAATAAATAAATACCGACTCCAAGCTTTTGAATGGTATAGTGTATAATGTTACAAAAGCTTTTTATTTCAGATAAAAGCTGATCTTTGGATCTTTCTATTCATCAAAGAATTCTGAAAAAAATGTACTCAACTATTTTAATTATAATAATAATAATTAAAATAATAATAAATGTTTCTTAAACAGCAAATCAGCATATTAGAATGATTTCTGAGGATCATGTGACACTGAAGACTGGAGTAATGATGCTGAAAATATAGCTTTGATCACAGGAATAAATTACATTTTAAAATATAAATATTTCAAATAGAAAGCAGTTATTTTAAATAGTAAAAATATTTCACAATATTACTGCTTTGGCTGTATTTTGGACCAAATACATGCAGGCTTGGTGAGTAGAAGAGACTTATTTAAAAACATTAAAAATCTTACAGTTCAAAAACTTTTGACTGGTTGTGTGTATGTATTTATCATATATTATTCCAAATGTTTTTGTTGGCTGAAACCTCAGAATGGCCTGTATAAGATAACTCACACTCAAACATTTTTTTTTCGCTTGTAGCGGTTTAATTTAATTGTTTTATGTTGTTATATAAAGCCGTTTTGCTTGTATTTAGAAAAGTGTTGACCATGGTATAAATTTATGATAATAAAATAATGACGAAACAAATTAAGGTTTTTAAATAGTGCATCACGTGACATTCAACAGTCACGGTGATTGATTGATTGCAGTCAGCAAAAGGGGAGGGGAGCACACGCCATACCTCACGACTACAAAAGACAAGTTGTAAGTGTTTTGACAAGATAATGCTATTTAAAGAAAGTGTTTCAAATTGTGATTTTAAAAAACTGCAAATGTTTTAGAACGAACTTCTTTGGCTTTTGGCGTTCGACCGTTTAGCGCGAGCTGTTCTGCTAATCATTGTGTCTTTTAAAAATTCGGTTTGTTTTTAAATTGTCCGTTTTATTTAGGGAGACCTTTTATCAAAGCCAACAGAGCACGCAAGGCCGAGCAAACTACCCAGGTCTCCAGAAGGAAACAAGCATGACCACTATTAGATTCGGGAGTAGCGTCGGTCCGTCTGGCGTGAACTCTGAAAATCAACAGCACGGCTGGGATGAAGAGAACGGTAATTTAGCAAGTCCAATTTTCTATAGGCCCTATCTGCTATTGAATTCACAATATAGCAGTCAAACACGTCCATTGTTATTCCCATGCTAGATGGACAAGTAGCGCAGTGGAATGGAAAACGTGTTCTGTGTAAACAAGCAGCAAGAGCAACCAGGTTCTATAATGGCGCCTCTTGTTTTCCCACAGCTTTTGGTGAAGACACTGATGACGCCAGTGACCCCAACAGGATTGTGCAGTGCCCATATGACAAAAACCACCAGATCAGAGCCTCTCGCTTTCCTTTTCATGTTCTCAAGTGCAGGAAGGTGGGTTATGGGAGGGAGGGCCTTCTCCATATGTTCATTTTTCATATCATAGTTATTGAAATTGTAAAGACGCTGTGTTCTTGGCATTTGTGTAATGAGAGCGTTATCTGCCTTCCCCGTCTGTTTCAGAACCACCCTAAACTGGCAAGTGAACTGAAGACCTGCCCTTTCAATGCCAGGCATTTGATTCCCAAGCATGAGTTGTCTCATCACATCACGAACTGTGAAGACAAGAGGTCACTAAATGCTGAAGATGGTTAGTGTTGCATATTTGGGCTGTTACCATGATCTTTTCATAGTACTTTCATGTTAGTATTTGAATGATATAGTGAAATCAAAATGTTTAGGGCTTATTTTCTTCCTTTTTTATAGGAAATGTAGAGCTGCTGGAGAAGTTTCAGGTGCCTGTTAATACCTGGACAAACCCTTCACCCAATGAAGACTGGGAAACAGGTCTGTGACCTGTTGAATGTATGCTATGGAATTTTGCACGAGTTTGTTTTCATTTACTAGGTTTTTGCTGTATATCCACTGTGGCGTTGCCACTTTGCCTTATTTAAAATGGACAATTTCAGGATTCTGTATTTTGACTTTGGTTTAAAATGAATAAAACCTCTTTCTGGATGACTTCCTTTTTTGGGGCCTGTAATTGCAGAGACTGATGATAATGCTGCTATGTTTGTCTGGGGTGAATCCAACAATCAGCTTGCCCAAAACAAGTGAGTCCTCTTGATCTTTTCTCTTGACTTTAACATCTTACCCAGTAAGGCAAACAAACTATGTTTCTGAGCATTACGCTTTTGGTTAAGGTAAATGTTCACCCAAAAAAATGAAAATTCTATTACGTACTCACCCTCATGTCATTCCAAACCTGTAAGACCTTTGTTCAACTTTAGAAGACAAATTGATGAAATCTGAGAGCTTACTGACCATGCATAGACAATGCAACTGATGCATTCAAGGCCCAGAAAAGTAGTAAGGACATTAAAATAGTCCATGTGACATTAGTAGCTCAGCTGTAATTTTATGAAGCTATGAATACTTTTGGTGTGCAAAGACAACAAAAGTAATGACTTGAAAAATAATGTCCTTACTACCTTTCTGCACCTTGAATGTGATGAACACGTTGCTGTGTATGCAGGGTCAGAAAGCTCTTGGGTTTCATCTAAAATATCTTAATTGCTCAGGTGTTAAACAAAGGTCTTACTTGTTTGAAATGACATGAGGGTGAGTAATTAAACGATAGTGTTTTAATTTGTGGGTGAACTATCCCTTTAACCTTGGAGTGGGTTGGTTGCAAGTGATAGTTTAACCACTAGGGGCACTAACGTACCTGCATCAGAAATCATGACTCTTGTCTTACTTTTTCTGAAACATGGTGCTAAATTGACTCTAAGAAAAATGAGGTAATTTGCTTTCCACTCTTGTTTTTGTTAGGCCAGAGCCAACTACCACCATCAGTTTATCCGATGGACTTCGGGCACCACGGACTCTTCCATGGAAACTCTGTAAGCAATGACACTCTTAAATTTAACCAGGGGTTTTTGGCTTTTCAATAACTTTGCTCTTCTATCCATGGGAGTTACGAATGCTCCTGTAGATGGCAGCAGCACTCTTAGCTGATTCAAGCTATCCTGTGGCTTTTTATAAACAGGCACCAGTTGCATAGATGCATCCACTTTAAGACTGTGTCTTAAGAACTAGTTTCACAAACTATTACTAGAGAAGGAATAGTCAGTCGTCAGTCTTTTCCGAGTTACATTAGACCAATCTACATTTTTATTTTTTATTTTTTTTTATTTTTGGTAACTGAAAATAAACCGTTATGACCAGTCATAAAAGAAATGACTAATAACTTAAAAGCACAGTATGCAAGGTGTGTTGTGTGGTGGTGTTTATTTATTTTTTTTTTTTTTTAAATTAAACTATCCAAACACCACTAGAACAGTGTGATTTATATTTTGCTGACTTTTGTACTTGTAGAGTCCCAAATGTTTCAAAAAGTGATTAAATCCAGAGAAATAAGCAGTTTTAACTAGTGTAACGGGCTGTATCCTTGCGTCGCCTGCCAATGACATCATACACCTTAGATTTCCTAGGGTTTTTTTGTCCTGGTGTGTCTATGTAACAACATTATGAACATTATCATCATTCTGACTGCCTATCATTTTTCTTTTTATTAAGGATTTGTCACCACTGGACAGACTTCATCGGACATCATCTTACTTATTTAATACTTCAAGCCCTGTGTGACTTCTAGCCTAACTTGTTTAAAGTCTACTTATATTTTAAAGCTTTTAATTTTAAAGTGTTGTGAAATTTCCCTTTTCCTATTTTTCTACAAGTTAATACGCTGTCTGTAACCGGCTATGGTCCATGTGTAGAGACTCTCCTTTTAAACCAAA
This sequence comes from Labeo rohita, assembly GCF_022985175.1. Lineage (NCBI taxonomy): Eukaryota > Metazoa > Chordata > Actinopteri > Cypriniformes > Cyprinidae > Labeo > Labeo rohita. The sequence goes on along the minus strand of NC_066891.1, from coordinate 10,432,397 downwards.
GAATTGCGTGTCTCAATTCAAAGGAGAAACCATCACTGCCAGTCTTTCTGGACTATTTGCTTTAAACTTTTTTGCAATTTGTGAAAGTGGTAACCTTTAATCCTGACATGTATACTTGATTCATTAAAGATTTCTTTCTGTGCAAACCTCCTGTTTTTTTTTTTTTTTTTTTTTTTTTTTTTTTAAAACCGCAACAAAGAGCAAGTCAAATATTACTTTGGGAATTTAATACATTTAGCTTTAAATGTAACCATATTTAACTAAAATGTAACTTCAGATATTTAGTAAGAACAGTTTGGTGTTATAATGACTTTATTAACTTAATTTTAAAATGAATAAATGTTTTTTATGGTATAATTTACATTTGTTTTATAAATAATGAGATTATTAGTATTATTAGTATTAGTATGTTTAACTAACAGTAGTGTTTATCCATTAATAAATGCTGTAAGTTATTGCATTATTGTGTTTTTGGGGGGTTAATTTATACCTGTTAATCTTCTTCTTTATTATTATTATTATTATTATATATTTTTGTTGTGATGTTCTCACAGTGTGCTTTGAGTGTTTTTAATTGGTGTGCATTTTTGAAAGGTTTTATTTTTTCTGGTTTTAATGTATGTGTTCAGTTTATATTTAATTACACGTTCTTATATTACAGTTGTTTGTTTTGAGAGCGTTATATTCTTGTGCAGTGTGCTTTAAGTGTTTTTAATTAGTGTGTGAACGTTTTTATTTATTTGTTTTTAACCATACAGCAACAAAGAGCAAGTCAAATATTACTTTTGGACTTTAAATGTAACCATATTTAACTAAAATGTAACTTCAGATATTTAGTAAGAACAGTTTGGTATTATGACTTTAACTTAATTTTAAAATAAATAAATGGCTGTTTTTTTTTTTTTTTATGGTGTAAGTTACTTTTTTTTTTAACCTTTCTGCATAATATACATTTTTTTTTTTTTTTAACTTGTTTTAGCTTCAATTTGCACATTTTTGCAGTAGAACACTGAGCAAGATCCCAAATGTTTTTAATACAGAATTTTTGTAAATAAGGTTAATCTATGTTTATAAATTAATAAATGTTTTAAATTGTTGCATTTTTGAAATTTAATTTGTACCTGTTAAATTGTGATTTTAATTGCCCTCATTCTTGTATTGCCTCTTTTTTTTTTTTTTTTTTTTTTTTTTGAGATCAGTATGTTCTCGTAGAGTGTGCTTTGAGCATTTTTAATTAGTTTGTGGACGTTGTGTCCTTTTCTTTTTTCCGTTACAGTGGCTGGATTGAGTCACAGAGACGATGGGCTAGTGTAACCCTGTGTCAGTATGAATGGACCATGAGTTAGTATGGCAGGGCCACAGGTCTGCCCCCTCTTTCTCATCTCCCGTGCCTCGTTTAACCCACACAGACAGCTGGCCACACCAGCTCTCCCCTGCTAGCTGCACTGACAACAGACATTTGCACAAATGACAGGGTCTCTGTGTGTGTGTGCGTGCTTGTGTTTGCGTAGGCAGGGCTGATTGCTCGCCCCCTCTGGCGTCTCTGTATCTGTGTGCCTGTTAAACACAGCTGTGTAGCGCTTCCTTCAGTGCGCTGTTGCTCCAAGGAGCAGTTTACAATCTCGCTTTCATTTTTAAACTTCGCACTTTGGGCATGTGAGCAAATTAAGTGCAGTGCTGTTGGAGTTTTGATGCTTTGACTGTAGCATGGTAGTTAAAATTCAAGATAACATTCTGTAATTAAAAGTTTTTTTCATTATTTTTTTTTTATTATTATTATTATTTCTCTAATGACCTATTGAAGACAGCATGAAATTTTTGTTGTTGTTGCTTTTTTCCAGGATTTTTCAGGATCTGCTGAATAAAAAAATTAAAACTGAGCCCAAACTTTTCAACAGTAATGAACTTTAATATAGTGGATAATGCATCAGATAAAGAACAAAAATACAACTTTTCAACAGTAAGTATAATATGGCTTCATGAATGGTAATTGGGAAATGCTTAAAAAACTGATAATACCACAGGATTTTTCTCCCATTGCTCATTAATATGAAATAGAATATTTGTCCGCTCCTCAATTCTTTAATCTTAAGCCATAACTAAACCAGATCTGAATGCAGAGACAAATCCTAGATTATACACAAGACAAGCTGCAACGTGACTGACAACAAAGACCCCTCATTTGCATTTGTTTTTTCATCCTCCAACAGATGATGAAATTAGCCGGGGTCATACTATAGTTTCTCACAAGCTTCCATTTGCTCAGCGTTTTATGTTTTGACACCAGCGTGTCAGTTCATCACTGGCCATGATGGTCTGCAGAATGGGACAGTTATGTATGTGGAGAAATGGGTCACTCGTACCCGTCAGCTATGCTGAAAGAAAAATAATGCAATCATGTAGAATTGCGTTTTTGTCTCATTCATATGAATTTTAATGGGGCCATTAGGTTATAGTTGGATAATAAAAATCGGACGTGAATGCATCTTTTGGAGCATACAAATAGTGTTGTTGTATGAGTGTGGTTCTGTGCCCTTTCTCTGGATTGCTGTATACTATTCATGAGGTGCAAATATATTCTGTCCTTCAATTAATTTCCCCCAGAGAGCAATTCTAACAGCCTGTGCTGTCCTTCCATTCTGCCAGCCTTTTACGGTTACATCAGAACGCCTAACATCAGTGTTTGCTTGCTGTTTACTGGACCAGTAACAGTAAATTTTTATAGTTGAAATTGTAATTATAATTTTAAACATGTTTGTTATAACTGACAATTGCTGCATGTGTCTACTTATACTACGCCCTTATAGTATGTACTGTTTTGATGAAGAAAAAGTAGGTACTTTTGAGTGTGTAGTAGAAGAGTAGGCAAGCTTTGGGACATACTATCACGTCACAAAACTGCGTCTTTACCCTGTCACAGTAAACTGGCTTGTCAATCATCTTGTCACAGTTAACATCCTCCACATTTAATTTAATTTCTGCCTACAGAAAAGTAGCAGCACCTTGATCTGCCAGTCACGGGTCTTTCATGCTGAAAACTGTGCTCATATTTTCTGCATAATGATGCATTTAAAAGTTAATGACCAAACGGATGTTTATAAAACTTTACACTGCTGTTGCAGATGAAATATAACACAGATAACATTAAATAAATATTTTTTACCAGGTTAAATGTTAATTATTAGTAACTCAAACCCTTTTTTCTGAACATCTCTACCAAACCGCCGGTTGCGCACATCCACCATGTTTGTGGTTTTTCAACGCATTTTATTCGTGTTTGTAGTTCTGGGCCGAATCCTTTGCCAAAGCGCAGTGAATTGTGGGCAGTAGTAGCCATTAGTGTGCACGGATCCACACTTCAGAAATCGACCTGAAATAGTAGACCATCCGGGGACTTTTGGCATACTCTTTTCAGCATACTATGCTTTGAAACACACTTATTGTAATCTTACATACTATGTAGGATGGATATTATGAACACTGGGACGCAGGGTGTGTTTGCCTTTTTTTCATAATTATGACTTGGTATATCATCATTTTGACTTCAAAATTATAATTAAAATGTATCAATGTGACTTACCCCTGATTTCACAGAAAAAAAAATCTGATTTTCCCAGACTAAAATGTAATCTTAAAATATCAGCAGTGACTGTTTCAAGGCGTGTTTATAAAAATTATTTGAATGTTTTAATTGAATTTTTGCCTAATCCTGGCTTAGTCTAACGGTGTGTTTTCACTGGCACGTAGCGAGTGCGGCGGAGCAAGCGTTTTCAGTTCATTCCTGTGGAAGTTGAGCTTATTGAAGTTGAGCGTGGCATTGACATTGGCATTGAAAGCGGCACTGAGAAAGCGTTGAGAGGGACTGAGAGCATCAAAAAGCTTGGGCATTCCTCAACTTTATGCAAGTCTCGAGCGAAAAACCCCAGGCGACGACCAATCACTATGAAAAGTAGGCAAGGCAAGATTTTGACGTATGTTTCTGAGTGTTTGCTGAACTGGTGGATTACTGAGCTGAAATCACTTGTTGAAATCCGTTGTCTGTGAAACCAGGCCTTAGTGTTTCAATTTAGATTTTAGTGTTTCAATTTTTTTTGTGTGTGACTTAATATCTCATAATTTTGACTTAATCTAATTGATTGTCATAATTTAACATCAGTTATGACTTAGTGTCTTAATTTTTATTTTTGTCAATTATGACTTCATATCTCAGGATTTTAAGCTCAGATTTTTTTTATGTTCAATTATGCCTTTATATCTCATATCTTCATCTAATTGATTATCATAATTTAACGTCAGTTATGACTTGGTATCTCAATTTCAACTTTTTTTTGTCAATTGACTTAATATAACTGTCATTTAACGTTAGTTATGACATCTCAATTTAGATTTTTTTTTTGTCTCAATTATGACTTACTATGTCAAATTTCAGTTTGTCAGTTTCAACTTATGTCAATAATTAATTTCAGTCTCAATTTAGTCATTTTTGACAATGTGTCTTATTATTTTGACATTTCATCTGATAAATGACTTGTCATTTCATCTTATTTCAACTGACTGTCATTTTCGACTTTTCAGTTTGTCAATTTCAACTTTGTCAGTTTTGTACCATAATTGTATCTCAATTTTTGACTTCATCGCAATTGACTATACATTTCAACTTTGTCATAATTATGACTCATTATCTCATTTTGGCTTTTCATCTCATAATTGACTGTCATAATTTTGTCCTAATTATGTCTTAAAACCAAAGCATGTTTTTCCTTATTTAGTAGAAGTGGACTTTAATATGAGGCGACATGTGCAATGAGTATATTCTATAGTGATTAATTCAGTGAGTGGTGCCTGGTTCTCATCTCAAAATGACCTTTTGTTCATTTATATTTTTAATTTCATATAGTCTTGTTTGAGTTTATGGGAAAAAATTACTAACTTTGGCTATTTGATCAAATCATGAAATGCCATAGGTCTAAGCTGTAAAGCACATTGCACTGTGTGGTCTGTTGTATTTCAGGTTGTGTGGTTTGCATGTTTGCACAATATACATATTGAAAAAATAGTAGTGTGAACATCCCAAAGCTTTTGCTGATTTTAGTTCTAATCAAGTCATTTATGATAATGGGTTAAAGTTTTCATTTTTGTCTTCAGAAAAGAACAGTTCTGTTTACGTATCTGTTTCTGCTGATACGTACACGTTAAAAGTTTATCAGTATATCCAAGTACTAAATTCATCCAACATACTTTTTTCTTTTCTTTTCTTTTCTTTTCTTTTCTTTTCTTTTCTTTTCTTTTCTTTTCTTACTCTCTTGGTGAGCTCCAGCAATAAACCTTGATTTGACTTTAACAAGATTTTATCTCAATTAATGCAGAGCAGTGACGCAGTTAAATCGATGTCATGCACTTAAAGCATTCAATATTTGCTTTAAATAGTGCTCTCTTTGTTTGTACAGGTACCTGAAGCCCAGACAATGCAATCAGTGGGGGAAGCATGCATAATAGCGGTGTAATATTTGCATGCAATACGATAATTGAAGGACTCAGAGCTTCGGTTGAGGTCTCTGCACTGTCTGGGTCACCATCTGCGTAAGCACTGTGTGAAAGAGCTGCTCAGCAGGACTGCATGTTTGAAAGACTGCATGTTTGAAAAGGTTCAGCAAGACATTTCTGACAGAAAGCCAAGGGAAGCACAGTCATGCAGAGTGAGTGGGTAGACATCCAGCATGAATTTGATTACATCACTGTTCCTTAAGACTCAAGAGAACTTGCCTTATATTACCGTTTAACATGATTGTTTTGGTTATTATAGGCATTTATAACGCAGCTTTCTGAAATTTAGTCGATCATGGCATTCAGCCCATCTAGGTAGTAATGTGGAAAACCTGCTTGGGATGAGCTTTAATTCATCATCATGACTTTTTAATCACCACCTGTTTTTAGTGGTTATCTGTGTACGGTAGGCTTATAGGTTTGGTATATTAACATTATATTAGTTAATACATGCTTAAAATTGAAGATCTGGCAACCACAGCGGCAGTGAATATTTTACGTGAAAATTCATATTAAGAAATGCATTAACATACAAAGCCTAAAATGAATATCAAACTATGTCTACCTCAGGTGACTTTAATATCAACACCCATAAAACTCTCTCACAAACCTTTCATCAGAAAATAAAATGTGTGATAATATGCAGCCAGCAACTCAAGCTGTCAATTCTCATTGAAATCTAGTTATGCAATATTTGGTGTGCTGTACAAACATTTGCGCTTTGCAGTACTGTGGCTGGGCTTAAAATGCCTTTTGCTGTCAATCACATTTAGACTCATTGGACTGAACAAAAAGGAAGGGAAGGGGGAAAAACCAGTCTGTCACTTCCTGTTCCTCACACACCACTGGAGTGATGGGTCGCTCTGTCCTGACTGTGATGGAAAGGTATTGCAGCTGTTACTCCCAAACGCTGAGCTAAAGTCTGGGGCTCATAGGGAGCGCTTTAGAGCATTTGCATTTGTGCATGCAAAACGGAGATAGGCATTCAGAGGGATAGAGAACAACAGCAACTATGATGTCTCTACAAAGCAACTGAATTAGCAGGATGAATTAAAAAAAGGATGAGAAAGAGCAGCCACAGGTCCACCGTCTAGACATCATGGTGCCTCAAATCAGTTATTAAAGCATCTGCGGGTGTGTGACTAATACCGTACTAAAGCATCATTCAATTAAAATCTATTTAAAGATCTTTAAGTACCAGTCTATATGGGCCATTCTACAGAATTGGTCCAAACTGCTGTCCCAAAACCAAAAAACTAATTTAAAAAGCATTTAAGCATTCAAATGTTAGATGTTTACTAAGATCCATCTATGATCTATTGAAACCCACAATAATAGTTAAAAATATCAGTAAGCTTAATATACATGAAATCATCATTTAGTGGGTACTTGCAATTGGGAGTTGACTGTCCCGAACCCTAAACACTAAATTTCAACTTCAATTTTAACATTTTATTCCATTGATTTTAACTGTACCCCTACATTTATGATCAGGAAATATTTATATATCACTCTCTCTCATAGCTACATGGTGAGTAGATAGGCTCCATCATTTTGAGGTAAATGTGTTCAAAAGTATGAAAGATCTGTGAGAAACTTTAAGGAATACCATTTTTCTATAATTAAACACTTTTTTTGGGGAGTTATTCCATAAAATTCAGTTTTTATATGTGTAGACTTGTTCAGAACTGTGCTAGCTAACCATGTGCTGATTAGCATCTTTGAGCTAGGTTCAAAAGTGTCTAAAATTGTCACTACTGAAACAGTCACGACCAAAACATCTGGTGAAGTTTCGCTAGTGCCATCTTCGTTTTTTGGGTGTTATTCCATAAATTTGTCACTACCGTTAGAGTCATGACCAAAACATGTCATCATAGTTTGGGTAGTGACAAAAGGGAACACATCATCCTCATATTTGGGGGAAATAAACAAATTTTAGTACAGTTATGCAAGTTTTTTACACATTACATGTGAATCTTTGTTTCCGAAGTCGACTTTTTTAAGAATCAAGCCTATGTAAACGTTTGAACAAGGTTATTTTTATAAATTCAACTGATATTTTCTCTTGTGGATTATATGTAAACATTATTTATGTGAAATATCTTATTCAGATCAGTACTAAATAATAAAAAAAAACCATAAAATAACATTTTGATCCCTTTTATTTTGGTAAAATAATTAACACTGAAGATTCTGCTAGGTGTATGTAAACTTTTGACCTCAACTGTATGTTGTTTTTCTCCAATGCTTTCAGTGATAAGAGGTTAAAGGGATAGTTCACCCAAAAATGAAAAGCCTGTCATTAATTACTCACCCTCATGTCTTCCCAAACCTGTAAGGCCTTCATCTTTGGAACACAAATTAAGATATTTTTGATGAAATCCGTGAGCTTTCTGACCTGCATATACAGTATTCAATAAAATCAGTATTTAATAAAAATGTTCTTTTTTAGTGAATGCTGAATTTATGCAAAAATGCTAATAGCTGTGTGACCTGAAAACTCAGATTTGCAAACAATGAATGAAGTCACAACGCCTCCAAAGAACAAAATCCTAGAACTTTCTTCTGAATGAAGGATTTCTATATATTGAGAGTCAGTTGAGGGTAACTGAGGCTATGAGATGGTGTGATTAAACGCAGCAAGTTTTACTCCCCGAGTCACGCAGTTAGTCTCCAGAGAATCTTTTTTAGGCCGTGTCCCCTGTGGCTTTTCAGCTGACCCTTGATTTTGTATAACATCTGTCAACGATGAATAAAAATACTGATTACTTTTGGGAGTTAAAGCTGTCAGATGTGATCTAAAAAGTTTCATCATAGATGGTGAATGGTTTTGGATTCACCTCAAACTAGTTTAGGGCATCGTTATAATTATGTTTCTCTGTCAGTATAAGTCTCAGTGACAGGTGGCTCAAACAGTGACTTCCTGTGCACAAAATACTGAGGAATCACTGTAAGAATCCGAAATTATTTCTGCCTCTTGAGCTTTACCCAGTGGCTTGTTGCGTAACAGGTTAAGGTGATTGCATTCCACCTAGACCCTTTTTATGTTGTTTCAATTTTATGCTAACACGTATTGTAGAGACCTCATGTTTTTTCCACTCTTTTTGCTCTGACATTTCCCCTGTTCCATAGCCTTTCTCTAGCTCTGTCAGTTCGTAATGCCACGTCACTTCTCAGGACCGTACCGCTGTCTGACAGCCACTACCACCGGGAGTGACCTTTTCTTCCATTCCTTTCATCCATGCTACCACTCGCTCTCCTTCTATCTTTAAAGAAGGGCTGAAGAAATATAAAGCAATCACCGCATCAATCATTCAGTGTGTCTCTGGGGAAAATTCATGAGAACCCGTAGCAAGATCCTCTCCTTTTAGTTCCATCATCATGATTTTCGTGATGTTCTGAGGGGAGAAAAATAAGATATGCATAGACGGCAGAATCTAATGGCACAGACTGGAAAAAGTGTACATTTTTTATTTCATATCTTTGAAATATTTAAAATATTTAAACACCAGATGAGCATGAAGATATCTATCCATATATATATATATATATATATATATATTCATCCTAGACAGTCCCAGATGGAATCTGCAATATTATTTGCACTTTTAGCATATTAGCATGTACAGTATATGTATGTGTGTGTGCATACACTGCCGTTCAAAAGTTAGTGATCTGTAAGATTTTTTCATGTTATGCCTCATCAAGGCTGCATTTACTTGATCAGAAATCAAAAAAATAGTACTACTGTGAAATATGATGTTATGATGGTTTTCTACTTTAATGTTTTAAAATATAATTTATTCTTGTGATGCAAGGCTGAATTTTCATCAGCCATTACTCCAGTCTTCAGTGTCACATGATCCTTCAGAAATCATTTTAATATGCTAATATGCATCTAATATGCATTATAATTACTTTTATTATCAATGTTGGAAGTAGCTGTGCTGCTTAATATTTTTTTTGGAAGTCTTTGCTATCACTTTTTAGCAATTTAGCACATCCTTGGTGAATGAAAGTGTTTTTTTTTTTCAAAAAAAGAAAGAATAAAACTGTAAAAATATAAAGTAGTTTATATTGTCAAAAGATTTCTATTTTAAATGAAAGCTGTTCTTTTTATTTAGTTTATATTTACAATAAAGAATCCTGAAAAAGTTTTACAAGTTCCAACAAAATATTATGCAGCACAACTGTTTTTAACATTGATAATAAATCACAAAATTACAATTGATTTTACATAGATTACATTACAAGGATCCTATGCATATTACAAGGATTGTGTGACACTGAAGACAGAATGATGCTGAAAATTCAGCTTTGCATCACAGGAATAAATTACATTTTAAAATATATTAACATAGAAAACAGTTACTTTACATTGAAATAATATTTTGCAATATTACTGTTTTTTTCTGGATTTTTGATCAAAATAAATGCAGCCTTGATGAGCATAAGAAACTTCTTTAAAAAAGCATTAAAGATCTAAACTTTTAAATGGCATTTTATGTATTGCATTCATTTGAACAGAATGCGGTATAGTGCTATTATAGTAAGCTAAAACCGTAAAAGTAAAATAAAGTTGTATTAAAACTATATAAATGACCGAAAACAAAAAAGTAACTAAAATTAAAATGCAAACAAAGTATAAAATAAAAACTATTTCAAATATTTAATTAAAAACTATAATAGTATCTTAGTGATATTAAACACTCACACAGTAAAAACAGTAAAACTGTAAAATACTACAATTATTGCAATTAAAAAAGTTTATTATTTAAATATATTTTAAAATGTAATTTATTCCTGTGATGCAAAGTTACATTTTCAGCATTTTACATTTTTCTCCTTCATTGTCACATCATCCTTCAGAAATCATTCTAATATGCTGATTTGGTGCTCCAAAAGAATTTATGATTATAATGTTATAATGTTAAAAACAGCTGTGCTGCTTAACATTTTTGTGAAAAACCATTAATCCATTTTTTGAGAATTCTTTGATGAACAAAGTTCAAAAGAACAGCATTTATTAGAAATGGAAATCTTTTGTTACATTATAAATGGCTTTGCTATTGCATTTGATTAATTGTCTGATTAATTTGATTAAATGTATCCTTACTGAATAAAATGTGAACTTATTTAGAGAAAGAGTCCACCTGAGTCTTACCATAGCCTGTTTTATCAAAAACTTAGATTATGCTGTTTATATTGCTAGCAGTGCATTTCAAGCTTCATAAAAAGCGCTGTGATCCAAAAAAAGCAGCAGTGACCAGTGACATGTGTGCGGGTGGGGTCTTGTGAGCTGAATGTCCTAGGATTGGGGTCAGTGATATAGCATGTAGCCTTAATCTCTAATTTGGATTATGGTTTCTTGTTCTCCATTGCTTTTCAACACCATCTGTTTTAAGGCACTGAATATAGTAACATCTTTGGCACGTTTTCAGCAGTCACATGTATTGTACAGTGAATGGCTTTGACCATGTTCTTATGATGTCATGCTTTTACGCAGCAGTGTGTGTACAAATACAGGGGACAAGGTATTATCCAACTGATTTTAAGGAATTATGCAACATTTCAGTAATGTTACTCCAAGGTTTTAATTTAAGAACATTGAAATGAGAAAAATAAAGCTGCTATTTTGTATAGCAGTTTGCGGAAGTAATTAAGACACTGAGGGCCCCAGGTTAAGTTACATAATAGTTTACCATGTTATAGTCAAATTTACACCGTTCATTTGATGTGTGTGCATGGTTAACACAAAATGCCGTTCTTGAAATAAAATGCACCATTTGTTATGTTCACCTAAAGCTCATGTGGAAAGGCAGCTGGTGAGTCAGCAGAATGTCAAATTAAAAAGCTGACATATTTTGAACCATTCTAAGATTTTTTGCTGCTTGTTGGTGGAAAAACATATTGTTGCAGTTTGAAATGTTAACATCAACAATCTGTTTGAAGATAAAAACAGCTACCAAGTACATTAGCTGTTAACAGATTTTGGAAAAAAAAAGAAAAAAGTATGTAAAATCATTATAATACAATTTGATCATATTTGTGGAGATATTATTAAGTCCACCAAAGCTTATCAGTGTCATTTGCATCTGTGCTGTGTAATGCAGTTGCAAGATACCAAAAATAGGAAATGATGAAATAACAGGCTTCCATAAAGATCATGTGATTAATAGAAATTAATTTTTAATACATTTTTCATTCCTTTTTTTGATTCTTGATTCACATTTTTCCTATACCGAAGACACTTTATGCTTGGACCTTTGCGGCCGATCTGCAGTAGTCATATTTGATTTTTGATATATCAGAATACAATAAATTATGTATTTGTCAAGAACGTGAAACCTGATGACTGCTAGTTAATCTTCTAATCTGATGGACAGATAACATCCAGTCCTATTGCCTAGGTTAGTTGACTGGACTGTCATGTTTTGAACCTTTTAGGAACTAAATGGGACGGTGTTTTAAGAGTTTTGCATTTCCTTTTAATCCATTGCATGCAAGTTCCAAATTATTATTTTAATTGAATCGATGAGTCACATGAATAAGTTCAGCCAATATAAATACAAAACAAAAGACAAATTCTCCGTTTCAGATGATCAGTCCTGGATTAATGGATACATTTGTCCGGTTTTCGTTCTCTGCTCGTGTTGTTTCAGGTGCCTTCATGAAGATGTTTTTTTAAAAGATGTAGACAAATATTTGACATCACACATTTCTGATTTTTTTAAAAAGTTGAATACGTTGTTCAAGACTTCGGTCTCCATTGTTTGCGTCTGTTCGGTTCAAGATTAAGTATATAAAAATACATTTAGTTCACCTTTCGCATGAGAATCATACCAACAGGTGTCGTTCATCATACATAGCCAGTTTGTGCATCAGATTTATGCTACACAGTCTATTCCACTCATGCAGCAATCATAATAATTTCCGCATCTTTGGAGGGTCTTCTGTCCTCCACTAGCAGATTTATCATACTCTCGGACTTGATGAGAAGATTGCATCCGAGGAAAAAGATGCCGAAAATGACAGTCAGTGACAGCACACAGAGAACCGCAATCTGCACCAAACGCATGATGAACTGATCGCGCTCGTCCTGAATCGGTGAGCCGAACCCGTCGCTGGTGATCACCGAGAAGTTGCAGCATCCTCGGACGCTTTCCAAAGGCTGCTTGGCTGTAGAGATCGTCCGGTTCAGCAGTCCGTGTGAAACATTCATGTCGAGTTTTCTGTGGCGTGTATAATGCGTATTGATGTTGATGAAAACTTCCAAAGGGTCCTGGGTTTGCCAAGGTCACTTGTGCGTTTTCGTGGATATCATAGTTTAAAAGTAAAAAACAGTCGTCAAAGCGTCGGTTTCTGGCAGATAGTCTGGTTTATTTGTGATGTATGATGGAGTACATCATCCCAGCATCTCTGCAGCAGTCTCAGTGATGTCTGGAAGAGCGGACTCCGTTATTTTAGTGTGCCTTGGAGAGCGCGCTCACAGGCGCGGCGACGCGCACACACTTTCTTCTGAACTCAGAGACCATGAGGTGTTTGAGCGAGGGGGTGTCTTAAAAGTTTGTGCCTGTTTTGGCACCATTTTCAGACTAAATTCAGCAGTTTGCCTTCAAACGTTAGTACTTACCAGTGAGAAACCGCGTCTGTCAGGAGTTGAGGATGTGAAGTGAGGTAAACCAAGGTAAATATTACTTATACAGAATATAAGTAATGCCGTTTGCCGTTTCAAAACAAGTATATAGATGGCGAAAAATGTGAAATATTGTTCATTTGTGCGTTTTCGGGATACATAAAATGCTAGCTGTGAAATTAGCCTTAGCAAGATAAGTTTGTCGGACACGTCGTTTAAAAAATGATTGAAATATAATTTCCACCGCCATCGCTTTCATCAAAGTGATTTGAGATGTGGAAAATAACGTTACATTTGTTTAATTCGATTTAGAGTTTCAGTTACAAATATACAATGCAATTATGCTGTTAAGACCCACTGTTGAAAACTGTAAACAAATTAAGAAACCTTAAACGAGTGAGTGTAAACGTGGGTTTTAAGGGAGGTTTAATTTATAAATATCCACATATCTTTGATGAACAGTGGAAAGAAATACCCCACAATTGAGTGATTCTTGTTGTAGCTCTACCTCGAAACGCTAGATGGCAGTATTACTCTGCTTTACCAGTGTAGCTAGCTGTTTTCTGTACAATTGCACTCGTCAGAAAAGATCCGTTTAAAAATGTTTCAAATAGTTATATACATATGCATCAAGGTCATGTTCAAATTCACATTTTGCATTGCATTCTTGATGAAAAACATTAAAAAACATTAAACATAAAGAATTGTATCTCTACTCTTTGCTATATTATCTCACTTATCTGAAGTTCATCACAGCTTGTGTATATGCATAATGCTTATCCTTACAGAAAGTAATTTGAACTATAATTTGTACTTTAATTGCACTGAGTGACTACATTGCTTTCATCAGCTGTTCATCTGTAGATGGTGCGCATCCTCATGCTAGCAGTGTTTATATATGCACCTTCAACCTTTTGCTTTTTAGATCACATATGTAATTGCTGGTTTACGATTACTCTCTGAGGAGAGGCTGATGATCTTTGCAGCTGCGTGACAGCCTTGTGATATTATCAAATTATTATTATACAACGGTTAGTTCCGATCCTTCAAAATTAATTGGCCGAGTATCATTCCGAGAGAGCTGATATGCTGTCTAGCAGCACTGTGGAACTTTTCGCTGTTTGTATCACTCCGCTTAAACATGTTAGCGGTGTTCCAGACAGGCTGGCATTGCAAATAATGATCACGCCTTGGCTGCTTTTAAAACTGTTATGGTGTTGTAGCCCCTGTTGCATCCATTAGTTTTCTTCTTCCCGAATGGGAGTCTATAGCAGCCCTGTGAACGGAACATGAGAAAATAATTACATTTGGCACAGTTGTGTAGTAGAGTAGAGATGCTAATGAATAGTGATTTGACCAATTTTTGAAGTCTCTAGGACCAACTCTATAGTGCCACCACCAGTTCAAATTTTCACTTTTTAAACCGTTCTAACTTTTAAATCCTAGAAAACTGAGACTTAGTACATCTGATTTCTCCCATTTTTTTCATCATGTCTCCTTCAAACCTTGCCCAATTCTTACAAAAAATGGCTCAGACAATCTTTGGACCAAGCCTGAAGAAATAGACAGATCTTATTTTTATATATATATTTTTCTTTCTTTCTTTCTTTCTTTTTTTTAAATGACCTCACAAGCTTAACAAGGCTGACCTGAAATTGGTTCAGAGGCTGTATCTCAGCCAAACTTTGATCAGTTGAAACGAAATTTGTTATGCTTCGTCGGAAATGATCTGGTTTGGGAACAGCGCCACCTACAGGTCATGAGAGTTGTATAATTGCTATTTTTGCTAATAACTTTTAAACAGTTGATTCAATTTTGGCAAGATCAGATGAACTGCCTGTCAGGCATTTTGAAATTTGTCATAAATTGCAATATCTTTTAAACAATTTGACAGATCAGCACAAAAATAGTTTGTCCTCCATTTTTAAGTAATTTTTTTTCATTACTCCTCCTACAATTTTTTTTCCAGTTTTGTCCAAAATGTGATCAGCAACTTATTTGACTTAAAATTGGTTCAGAGGCTGTATCTCGGCCAAAGATACACACCATTCATCAAAACCATGATCTGAGGGCCGATGCCAAGTTTGGGAACAGTGCCATGAACAGAGTTTGGGAACAGAGGTCATGATCTGTAAAATTGCTATTTTCGCTAATGACTTTTGAACAGTTTGCCAGAAAATCATGTTTTTGGATTTTTTTGTATCATGCTGAATACATGGATACCGATTTTGCCAGGTTTCAGATGAACTGCCAGTCCGCCATTTTGAAATTTGTCATAAATGACAATATCTTTTGAACAATTTGACAGAACAACACAAAAATTGGTAGGGATCATTGACAATGTGTCCCAGAGGTACCTGAGAAGTTTGCTCCACCTAGTGTTACAAAGATACATGAATTTTTGCAGAAACTCTTATGACGGGTGTCCAAATTTAACATTATCTGATGTGCGTTTTATTTGTTATCCATTTTAAAGTAAATGATAACCATCTTTTTTGCCACTCCTCCTACAAATCATGTCCAAAATGTGCTTTTTGGACCAAGCCGCACAGAAATGACTGAAGATTTTTGATACTCAGTACTGTTCATGAGAAACACCCCTCTGAAGGTGACCACCCTGGTGAAAAAACCAGCATATGCTGGTTAGGTAGGTTTTGATGCTGGTTTAAGCTGGTCCTTTGCTGGTTTAAGCTGGTCCTTTGCTGGTTTTTGCTGGTCATGTTGCTGATCAAGTACAAGCATGGACCATCAAAGGACCAGCATAAACCAGCATCAGAACCTACCTAACCAGGGCATGCCTGCAACATTTTCTGCAACATGTTTGAAGCAGAGATCTTGAATATTAGTAGCTGGTAAATTAGTCACCAGCGTGTTGTTAGCAACTTGTTTCCGTTTTATCGTGGCACAGGATTTTCCTTTGGTCCAGGTGATAGTGATGGTGTCGCTTACACTTGCCAAGTAGTGTGATAATCCCAGAGGGGCCTGACTTCACGAACACGCACTCCGTCACATCTAAGTGCCGTTATTGATTTCATGTGATGAGTGGTTATTTTTAAACTCAAGGCTAATGTTAGGGACCGGCAATCCCCACCCACGACACCCTTCTGATCGCCCAAAATATAATTCCTCTGGGGAACAACGTGTACACTGAGAGGAATCTACGCCTGTAGTGTGTGGATGAGATCGAGAGAGAGTGTGTATTAGCGGGTTAGAATGTCATGTTTGAGAAAGATATAAAATTACATGCATAAATGGAAAAAGTTGTAAGGAAAAAGCAAATGATATATTTCTACACTGCCGTTCCGGTCAAACGCTACAACAGAACGGTTGGTATAGTAGCTTTACTCAATCATTTGCATTCTGTAAAGGATAAACCTGCTCAGCCAGTTTCATAGACAAGATCCTGCCTATTGTGGTTGACAAAACAAGTAAATTGTGTGAAATGCCATGTTAATACAAACAGAGAAATTTTACTATATATCAGTTGAAATGTGCAACATTCCTGTCTGTTCTCACCGTGTCTCGTGGTAAAGCTGGTTTTCTAACAGCTGTGTTTTAACAATGCAGTTGCTGGGTGAACAGGCCTCGCTACACATGTTGAAGCATTCCCTGCGGGTCATGCCGCTCTAAGAGGGGGGTCCCTACGTGACCAGTTGAGCGTTAATATTTCAGTTTATTTTTGTTGTGCATTTAAAGCACCAATCCCTACGGAATGAGATTTGCTTTAATGAGGTAAAAGAGCTCAAGATAGAATTTCCACAGCTTTTTAATATCATGTATCATATATGTCACCTTTATGGCATTTTGTGTTAATGCGTGCAATTTATTTGATGACAAAAAATATGTTTTTTAACAGACTTTATATGCTCATTTGTTTTCCCCATTGAGAGACATTGACACTACAATGTTTTGCAGAACTATTTGACCATTTTCCTTAGAATTTTCTCCCATTTCAGGCAAAAGAATGAACTGAGAACGTACACTTGTATCAGAGCCGAAATGTGGTGTTAGGAATCAAGAATTTGTGTGTTTTTCCCGAGGATAAGGCTTTCACTGTTGAGTGGGAAGGCTCATGTCCGGGAGCTGTTCTGTGATTTCTTTTATTATCCATCCAAGCATTCACTCAAAAGGAACGATTGAGTGTCGAATTGAAATGAGTGCTGGATGAAAATAACTAAAGATCCTCATTTTTGACACTTGAGTCATACAACATCCATCTATATCTATTATCCTTCTCTCCTTTTTTTTTCTGTATTAGTATTCTGTCTGTCCCTCGTCCTCTCAACACCCGTAATTTACAAGGCCATATTATCAGAGATGAAACATGACACATTTTCACACTGCATGATAGACCACATGATGCCCAATCTGGATTGGTTTAGCATGTTCAGACTGAGTCATGAGTTCAGTGTGTACAGTAAATGTTCCCTGCGCTTTATGCTTCTCTCACTATCGATCATATGGCAGCTGCACCTGTTTAGTGCATGACAAGTCGTCAACAACACTTTGTCAACTCTTTCACTGAATCTACATGGACTCACAGTTTATAAAAATAGCCTTGCTGGCTGTCCCAGAGTAAGAGAGGCCGCAGACAGAATCAGGAACGAATTATATTACAAATAATACAATGTTGCTAATGCATGTTAAATCCGGGAGAAGGATTTGAGGAGACGTTTGTTGGAAGTGCATGCAGCGTCTTTGAATGTTGATTCATCAGATTTTATTTGCACCGAAGTAATGAGGCTCAAGAATTGAAAGGCTGTTGATGACTTTATGCACACCTGTTACATGGTTAGTGTCTGGTTATGAGGGTCCTCGTTCTTGGACTGTGAAAGAACTCAGAACAACCTTTGGGCTCTCGTCCAAAACTTGCAGCTCTCCATCGAAACTTGAGCCTCCCTGTCGGTCTTGTTTTATATCCCAGCATTCTCATGTTCTCAAGGCTGTCGGTGACCATGCAGTACAGGAAGCTGATGGAAGGTTTATATAATAACTTGATTCTTTAGAAGGAGGTGAACCAGTCTTGTTTAATTGTCACCATGGCAATGTGTTTTTCAACACCTTGTTTTGATGTTGCACCAAAAAGCTGTCTTTAGCAGAGTAAGCCGAACATGGAAACTGTGGATATTTTTGTATGTTGTCCCTGGCCTTGCCCACATAACTGCTGTAATCGGAGTGATAGTGACTTTATCCAATTACTTCTTGTGGATGAGCTCTGGTATTTTTTATTAGAGTGCTGCCATGTCCTTCAGATGTTCCTATTAGCTTGCCAGACAATTTCATAACAGTTGAAAACTCTCTCTAGCAACCACATAGCAACCACCAAAAACTGACTAGCAATGCCCTAGCAATGAACTAGAACACCTTACCACCTTATCTGTCTGTCTATCTATCTATCTATCTATCTATCTATCTATCTATCTATCATCTATCTATCTATCTATCTATCTGTCTGTCTGTCTGTCTGTCTATCTATCTATCTATCTGTCTGTCTATCTATCTATCTATTTGTCTATCTATCTATCTATCTATCTATCTATCTATCTATCTGTCTGTCTGTCTATCTGTCCAACTGTCTGTCTGTCTGTCTGTCTATTTGTCTATCTGTCCGACTGTCTGTCTGTCTATCTATTTATCTATCTATCTATCTATCTATCTATCTATCTATCTGTCTATCTATCTATCTGTCCGACTGTCTGTCTGTCTATCTATTTATCTATCTATCTATCTATCTATCTATCTATCTATCTATCTATCTATCTATCTATCTATCTATCTATCTATCTATCTATCTATCTATCTATCTATCTATCCGACTGTTGGTCTATCTATCTATCTATCTATCTATCTATCTATCTATCTATCTATCTGTCTGTCTGTCTGTCTGTCTGTCTGTCTGTCTATATGTCTATCTGTCCGATCTGTCTGTCTGTCTATCTATCTGTCTGTCTGTCTATCCGACTGTCTGTCTATCTATCTATCTATCTATCTATCTATCTATCTATCTATCTATCTATCTATCTATCTATCTATCTATCTATCTATCTATCTATCTATCTACCTACCTATTGGACTGTCTGTCTATCTATCTGTCTGTCTGTCTCTCTGTCTGTCTGTCTGTCTGTCTATCATTTCATAATACTACATAAGCCAGGAAAATGGGGCTCTTCCCCTCTCATCTGTCATTGTCAAATTGACAATGGAGCAGATTGAGTTACAGGACACAATGATGAGCTAAATGTATTTACCACAGGGTTTCCTCTTACTGTCTGTGCAAGGTGCCCGCAAGAGCTGTGTGAATTAGTCACTAAAATATAAACATGAAGACTCCAAGCAAGCTCTTTATACACATGTATAGTTCAGCGAAGAAGAGAGTTTCAACAAAAAACTGCAAATAAAACACAAAATATAAGGTGCTGCACTGGCCTTATCTCAGAAAACTCATTGTTTCTTGGGATATCCCTTTTCTAATGACTCACTTCACCAGACATACTGTAAGCCTCTTTCGGGGCAATTTCATTGCCACCGCCCAGGTATTATGTATTATATAGTTAAATTTAGAATGGCCCAGGATATTACATAACGTTTCTGCCCTGGGTCACTAATGTTAAGGACCATTTTCAATTTAAGCCCAAAAATTCATCTGCTGGTCTGGAGCGCTGGAGGAAGGTGTCACACAAAGTCCTTGGCACTTGCTCTGTCTGCTCAGTTGTACTTTTCTTGGTGGTACCATCGGCCACATACCTTGGCAGGCACAGGATGTGTCAGAGCAAATTACAGTGGCCCAAAATTAGGCCATAGAATTTGGTGTTCTCTGCAGGGGAGGAGGGGATATGTGACACCCTGCAGGCCTTGTGGTGTGTAGCGTGACAGTCAACCATCATACAGGCTCAGTGTTTTGAAGCTACCGCACAAAATTATTCAGAAATACCACTTAGGGACAGAAAGGCTCTCTGAGTTCCAGGGTAGCCTGGTGTGAGGTAGCATGATCGCAGCAGGATGGGTCTGCAGGGGCACCTGTGACTCATAAACTGCTTCTGTCCCACAAAGCCAGTCTTAGTATGTTATGATGAAATTAGCTGAATGAAATCTGATGTGATGATTTACACACCCTTCAATGCAGGCTACTGTGGGAAGAACAGATCCCTTCAGACAAACTGCAAATTGGCTAGTAGGTAGTTTCTATCATTACAGCAATGAAGGTTGATGGAGTTGATATGGTTTGATATGATGAAATCCCTCATCGTAAGCATGAGCAATAGTAAATTCACTGCTATTGTTAGCCTCATAAAGCAATATAATGACGTATGCTATAATCTGTTTGAAAACGGCCTGACAGTAAAAAAAAGTAAGCCAGTTCTAAATATAGTTTGAGAATCACGTCAAACTGTTGTGACCTCAGTAGTACAGATCTTAATCATTCACATGACACAGATTAGCCAACTAACTGTCCATATGGAGAATGTTCAAAACCACAACTTCCTTCTAGAAGGGGAAAGCTCATCGCAATGAAGTAATCAGATGACATAATGATTACTCAGATTACAGCTGTTATGAAAGCAATGCTGAAACCCTTTATAGTTAAAGAAACAAATTTGTGTCATATATTCTAGTTTTGAGATTTGTTTTTGTTCTTTTTTTGTTGGTTGATGTTAAGAGAATCTAGATTATATTTGAGCTATATTGAAAAATAAAAATAGTTTGCTTTTCCATGTCATTCCAAACTTTTACTTTCTTCTTTCTTTTTTCAAAGGTTAATTTTTGCCCATTTTTTTCAGTGTAATGAAAGTGAATTAAGACTATAGTTATCAAGCTCCAGAATGAAAAAGAAGTACAACAAAAGCATCATAAAAGTCATCTTTATGACTGTGTTCTATTTTAGGCCTTTTTCTCTTTGGAATGTTAATTATCCAGCATATCTGATTAATAATAACTCTTTTGAATTGGATATTGTAAGTGAATCCAGTTCACAAAACAGGTCTGGATGATTTGTTGACAATTGGACTCACTGACTCAATAGTATCACAGCAGTTAACTTTTTTTTTTTTTTTTTTTGCAGAAATCGTTTATATGGCTTCAGAAGATGGCTCATTTGTGACCCTGGACCACAAAACCAGTTGTAAGTAGCACGGGTATATTTGTAGCAATAGCCAAAAATACAATGTATGGGTGAAATTTACTGATTTTTCCTTTATGCCTAAAATCAATAGGATATTAAGTAAAGAACGTGTTCCACGATTTCCTACCGTAAATATATCATAACTTAATTTTTAATTAGTAATATGCATTACTAAGAACTTCAATTAGACAAATTTAAAGGTGATTTTCTAAATATTTAGATTTTTTTTTTTTTTTTTTTGCACCCTCAGGTTCCAGATTTTTAAATAGGCCAAATATTGTCATATCCTAACAAACCATACATCAATGGAGAGCTTATTTATTTAGGTTTCAGATGATGTATAAATCTCAGTTTCAAAAAACTGACTCTTATGAATGGTTTTGTGGTCCAGGGTCACATTTATAAAACATCCATACGCACAGATGTGTACATCCAATCTTCAGATTTAGAAAACCTCGTAATAATATCGAAAGCAATTCATGCTGCTCGTCGTTCTCAAGTAAAAGTTTTGGACATTGACTAGGGCTTGTTTATCTGACGTACATGTACAGGATGTTTTTACATGTTTAACATTTTATAAATGAGGCCCACAAAATTTCAGAGTTTCAGTGAATGGCATTTTTATGTAAAAAAAGCTATGCAGATCTTACTCTGTCCCTTTTATCGATAAACTATAAACATGTGATGTAAAGAAATGTTTCAAAGCACCGAAGATGAATTCTGTTTAAAATTTATTTTGTATAGAGAGCTGCACAAAATCATGAAAGATAAGCAATACCTCTCATTTTATGTAAAAAAAAAAAAAAATCTGAATGCCCGATCTTAAATTTGTCATTATGAGAAAAGATACAGTCTGCAGAAGCTCTAGTCATACATCTTTAAAATACAACATACAAATATAATTACTCTAAGGTTTGACTGGTACACTAAACTAAGTCAGGCGTCTGTAATAATACTCCAAGTATTTGCATGTAAGAGGCTGTACGTGGTACATGTACAGTAGCTGCACTGGATCTCCAGTGACACTTCAGTCTTTCATATAAACTGACTCTTAAAATACACTTTATGCATATGCTAAAGTTTCTAGACTTTATTGTTACTGGATGTGAAACGTTAGATGAGTGTACCACCACAGTCCTCTAATGCGCTCACATCAGTCCTGTACTCAAATGTATCTCTGTTTTCAGTGTAAGCACGTTTCTGAGCATATTTAAGGGAGACGGTTCTCTGGCACTTGAGCGTATTTAAGGCTTTGTATGATAATTTAAACATCCAAGTAAATGCTGTTTGCACTCGCGGGTTTGGTCCATGGGCTTTCAAACTCGAAGTTGAAAGATGCTTTACTGGATTCTTGGATGCTGTCTGTTTGGAATATGCCTTCTGTAATACTGATGGGACTTCTTTCATCCAGAAGTCACATGTAGAGCATTTGAGCTTCCTGTTTTGCACCACTGACCTGAAATGCTACTGACATAAGCCACCATTTCAGCTAAATTATACAAAACTCCATGTCTGTTTAGAGTTACACCAACCAAAGTTCAACCAAATGAATAATTCTCGTAATGTGTCTCTTAGTGAGTTCAATGTTGAAGACTATGTGTTCTCCAAACGCAGGCGTAAGTAGAATGTAATCTCTCTCTGATTCCATTCCAAGAAAGCAGAGAACAGTAAGCAAAAGTCAAACCATCAAGAGATCCCCAAACATCTCATATCCATCTCTTTCATTAATCTGAGTCACTCCAGTTGTCCATTTTTAAAATCTCTTCAGAATGGCAACGTGTCCAAGAAGATTTTATCCACAATGGGTGGAGGTGGGACCAAGTCTTCCAGTTTAAGATAGAAGATCCGCTGCAGGCCCTGGGTACACAGTGTTCTCAGCTCTGGAAGTTTGCCCAGGAGTCGGGATAGGTAGTTGGGCCGGGTGGCTTCAGGGGTGCTTGTGGAGACATGGTCTCTGAGACACGTGATCAGGCGGTTTTGGAGGTCTTCGATTCGTTTAGGTTCTTTCAAGCCGTGTCGATCTGTTGGTCACAAGTGAGGGTTAGAGATTTGTTTCGGATGAAACATATTTCTGTAGTCTGTGTGAAACAAATGAAAGTCATTTACCTGTGATTATGACAAGCGTGGCAAGACAGGAGAAAGACGACACGTCCAAATTCAAGCGGTGTAAACTCTGAGAAAACTCCATGATGGAGTCAATCCAGTCGCCAAAGCTTCGTACGCACTGCGTCCGGTGCAAAACCACACCGTTGCAGAAAATAAGCTTGTCTGTATCAGGGTTTGACCTACATGTAAAAACATAAATAAATGCTTAGCCACCTCACAGTAGTTTTATAATAATTCAGTGTCAAAACTGGACACATACCTGTAAGCTAGCCGAAGTATGAAGAGCTCAACAAATGCTGATTCAAGCAATAGCTCTTGGTCCTCCTTGCAGAAGGCATTGAATCCTGGGATGTTTCCAGCCCACTTTCTGATCACATCCATTGACCCTGTTAGCAGGTCGTAAAACTGCTGTATGTCATTGGCGTCCTCCTTCTCAGACAATCCGGATACTGATTCCTGATACTAAACAATGAGCAAAAACACAACACATTTATTAACAATACTATTAAAACAGCACTTTGCTGTCAGACTCTTGTCAAGCATGTTTTGTCCTCACCTTTGAATAGTCTAGATTTCCACTAGCAGGGTTTGAGTCGATATGGGCAGTGACGAGAGAGGCAATGATGTTTACAGGTGAAGTAACTGACAGTCCTGAGTCCAGAACAACTTTTGGCTTAGATGGCAGACGACCTCTCCGTCCTTTCAGACTGTCTGTTCTCACAACTACACGGAGGGACAATATGTGCACTTGTTAAAATTGCTTTGAGGTTATGTGGGTATTTTGATTTAATTGATATTGTGTTGTTTAGTTCTCACCTTCTTTCACCATTCCCACAGCTAGGCACTTTTGGAAGCGGCAGAACTGGCACCTGTTTCGCCGCCTTTTGTCCACTGGACAATCTTTGTTGGCGAGGCAAACATACTTGGCGTTTTTCTGTACTGTGCGCTGCGAAATCAAAAAGGAAACCCAGTCAGTCAAATGAGCTTAATGCTAATTTATCAGCAAGGTAAGCATAGTATGCTCACACTCTCACCTTGAAAAAGCCTTTGCATCCTTCACAAGTGCGCACCCCGTAATGCTGACAGGAGGCATTGTCTCCACACACTGCACAGCGTCCTTCGTTTCCTGTGGGGCTCCTTACTTTTGGAGACAGGTGTCCGTCCATTAGTCCTGAGCCGTCCCGACTGCCCTGCTCCAGGCTGAGAGGGCTGAAGGGAAGTGGAGACCCGTGTTGCTGGGACTGAGAAAAGGGATCCTGATCTGGGATTTGTGGCTGCAGCTGTCCCAAAGGAGAAAGCTCGTCATGCCCAAATGTGAAGAAAGAGGCAGCCTGGTTCAGAGGCTTCTCTGAACCCCAGCAGCCCTCATCGGGGGAGCAGGGACCAAAGGTGCTGTCCCAGGCAGACATAGGCTGGAATCCTGGGGTTGAGGGTGACGGCGCAGATGCTGGACTTCCAAAGCAGTTTGACCCACCTGAAGAGGACAATGTCTCGTCTAGGTAACTCAAAGCGAACGTGCCTGGGTAGCAGCCGTACACCTGGAGGTCGTCCAACTTGAATGAGTCCTGCCCGGAGTGGCCGCCTGGACAGGTTGAAGCAGGGCCTGTGGCAATCTGGCACGAGTAGGTGTCAAACTCCCCAACGTAGCCTCCGACCAGAGAGGTGATGCTGGGAAGGGAGGGTGCGGAGAGCTGGTCCCGCTGGTCACTCACATCCATGGCCAACCTGGAGGTGAAGTCAGGATTCAAAAACTCTGAGCTGAAGAGGGAGCTCTCATAGGTCTGGACTCCATGTTGACTTTGAACACAGGTCATTTCTGTAGAACAGAACCACAACATCTACTTTTCAATACCCCGTAGATATTGCCGCTGAAATGCCTGAAGAGCTCAGTAGCGCATTCTAACCTGTGCCTAGACAGACTTACTCATCAGCCAAAGAGTTTGTATAGACACAGTTCTCTGAAATGCCTTGTGCGTTGTTTCTGAGAAAACTTAGAGAGCCATCCGGCTGGAAAGGGCAGCCATGCTTATTGTGTTACCACGTTAAGAACTTCAGACGAACATGACACGTGGGTTGCCTCACTGAGAGGGTGTGTATGTTTTTGAGTGTGAGTGGGCGGTGTATGTATATGGAACGTTTTTAGATAGACTAAAATTTCCCCACAATCTCAGACATAGTGTTCCATAAGGTAAGTGATAAGATAAATTAAAAAACTACAGGCAGTGAAAAAGTGCTTACTTTCAATCATACTACATTTCTAACATTGGATTGGATTCAATCATTAGATTGCCAATGGACATTTACAAAGCATGCCACTATCAACTCATTTTAAAAGAGGAATTCTGCAGAATGTACTGCAGAACAAAATTTTAAATGCAAAAAGGCAATTATGGCTCAGTGTTTGACAGACATTTATGACCTTGCTCCCAGAGCAAGGTTAGAACATGGCACCTGATGATCACTTGACCCATTTTGACATTTCATCGCCTCACTATGTTGACTAATACACTGGTCAGTGCATTAACAATAGATATGTTTTTTGAAGTCTAGCTGGTGCAACTGTCTGACAGTTGTCTTTTACCTATATGAATCGTTGAATATATTTATGTATCATACACACAGCTTAAGCACAGTGAGGTTTAAAAGGAGAGTGAATGCGGATAAGTTGAATGCGGAGCACCTGTTGCAGCGAGACCGCGCGCTTGCAGAAGCGCACCACTTACTACTGTAACACACACACCCTCTCAGTCTATTCTTTGATTTCTTACAGTTTCACATTTCTTATCTTATTACATTCAAATCTTTTTACATTTTAAATTCCCGATTCTGCGCTTTCAACTAAATCCGGACACGCGCTAACGTTAACCTATTCGTTTTTGCGCTCCATGTAGTAATGTAAAGAATACAAAATATATAAAATCAGACTGACACCACAAACGTTTCATCAGTTTATAAACACTATAAACGCTGAATTACTGCAAACTCATTTGCTCTTTGTATATGATTTAAAAGAAGCATACAAACTGAAAGAAAAAAGTATCAACTGACTTCCGAAGTTTAAAAGCAAAAAGACTTACATACCTGAAAACGTGTTGTGGTGAGGGGACTTATAAGTGTCCGTATTCCAAGTGATGGATAACCATGTATAAACGTCCCCGGCCGCGACAAGTCGGTTTTCTCAAATTTCTGTGAGCGAGCAGATATATAGCGACTACTTTATTGTGCCGTTACGTCAAAGGTGCATCCTCTCGAGGCGTTCCACTGGCAAATATGGCCATGCAGGGGCGGAGATCCTCGGCAAATCTTTCCGGCTGCCGACCAATCAGAGCGCTCGCAGTCAAAAGACATGACGCACACACGGGATTCCATTGACGCAAACAATCCGCACGTTTATTGTTCTAATTATAGCAGCGTACTGCTGTGCAACTGGCTGAATTTAGTTAAAAATAGTGAGGAGAAGACACAAATAACTAGCAGATAAGTAAAGATGAGCATCAGAAAGACTAAAAAGAAACGTTTTTTACGTTTTAAACAGGATTCATTAAAACAAATAAAATTTTTAACAACAAACATGTTAAGTAGCTTACATACGTATATATTGTTGGAATAGTGTTTTATAACAATATAAGTGTAAATGCATTATATGTTTAGTTCCTTTTTTTCATTTCCCCTTAAATTCTCAGTTATTATAGCTATCGCACAAGACATTTTCCTCCTAAAGAAACCAGAAGGAGCCCACGAGGAGAGGGTAGGGCTACACCTGCACAGACTTAACGTGTCAAAACATGAAAGTGTTAGAAAAAAAATGAAAACGGAAGTCAGCGATGTCGGAGTATTACAATACAGGGTGTGCGAGGGATTGACAGTGCCAGTAAATGTCACGTCTCATGTGTCATGCGGTGATTCTCATGCTTAAACGTTTTCCTTTTAACTAGGAACGAAAACCAAGTATGACTTCGAGTCACAAATACTATATTAATATGTCCTTGCACTACTACTCTTGAACTTCTAGGTAGTGCTAAAAAAAAAGTATGTAATGAACTATTCCAAATTGGGGGGTACATTTTACCAAAATACTATGAATACTATAGAGTGTCTGTGGTGTTTATGGCCATGTCTGTCTTATATACAGACATGTTTATCTATAAGGTTAACAGTCTGACCTTACCCATGTTGTACCGCTGTTTCACTTTAACTTGCAAAAATAATTCATATGATGAAAGATATTTGTGGCCCTGGACCACAAAACCAGTCATAAGGGTAAATTTTCTGAAAGTAAGATTTATACATCATCTGAAAGCTGAACAAATAAGGACAGTATTTGGTCGAGATACAACTATTGGAAAATATGGAATCTGAGGGTGCAAAAAAATCAAAATATTGAGAAAATCGCCTTTAAAGTTGTCCAAATGAAGTTCTTAGCAATGCATATTACTAATCAAAAATGCAGTTTTGAAACATTTACGTTAGGAAATTTACAAAATATTTTCATGGAGCATGATCTTTACTTAATATCCTAATGATTTTTGGCATAAAAGAAAATTTGGTAGCACTTAATTTTAAGGTGTCCTTGTTACATGTTACATGCATGTAACCCAAATCAAACCCTAATCCATATAGTAAGTACACATAGTTATTTAATATTGCTCAGTACTTAAATCTATAATTACACTGTAACAAGGACACCTTAAAATAAAGTGTAACTAAAAAATCGATAATTTTGACCCATACAATATATTTTTGGCTATTGCTACAGATATACCCATGCTACTTAAGACTTTGGTGGTCCAGGGTAACATTTAAAGAAAAAGGCTTTATTGACATCCATCATCTTAGGTTGATATTTTGAGCACTAGTAACTCCTGACAAATGTAAAAACATCCTGTCTCTCCACATAGTAGGTTTAAATTTTCATACTACTACACAATTATACACTAGTTGGCTACCTTTAGGTACAATAAATCAACAGCCACCCATCAATTTCCGAAGGTGAGATGCTGCTATTTCAAAGAGCATGTCCTGATCCATCGCTGTGCTTGCTGAGTGGGCTAGGTGATGATAGAAGCAGTCCATATCAGTTGTTTCTCACATAGTACTTTCGCACCTGAGACAGACAGTTTCCGTGTCATAATCCATTTTCCTCCGCCACATCAGCTGGTGTAACCTTTCAGTAAAACGCAGTGAACGAGTGACACAGTCTTGCTGAATAGGTTGATTCAAGTGTCCGATGGCCAAGTAGCATGAAATGCAGGCCGCTGACACAGTATCTGGTTCAGGTATTTAAAAACAAGGACATCGGGTCTCCAAAAGTATTCAGAGTAGGCCAACGTGATAGCAGGAACTGGGCAGACAGTTAACTGACTTCAACACTTTGGATGGAATACAGATTGAAAATATTTTGCCTGTGCTTGACCTGGAGTAATATTAGGCTAAAAGTGCAACTATTATCTGTTTGTCTTCCATTTGAGGTATTTCACATGTAGACAAAGCATAATTAAAAAAATCTTAAAGGGATATTTCACTTAAAAATAAAAATTCTGTCATTGCTTACTCACTCTCATGTTGTTCCAAACCCATAAGACATTCATTCATCTTTGGAACACAAATTAACATATTTTTTATTAAATCCAAGAACTCTCTTTTGTTTTCTTTGTGCACAAAAAGTATTCTTGCAGCTTCATAAAATTAAGGTTGTGACCCTGGACCACAAAACCAGTCATAAGTAGTACAAAGGTATATTTGTAGCAATAGCCAGAAATACATTGTATCGAAACCATACATCAGTGGAAAGCTTATTAATTCATTATGCAATATATAAATGACCCTTATGACTGTTTTTGTGGTCCAGGATCACATTTTAATGTCATCCTACATTTCTGTGCCTTGACCATGGTAGAAGGTCAGAAAGCTCTCAGATTTAATCAAAAATATCTTTGTGTTCCGAAGATGAACAAAGGTTCTACAGGTTTGGACTTAATGACAAAATATTCATTTTTGGGTGAACTATCCCTTTAAGAATTAGTTTATTTTCAGTTATGTAAGCATGATTTATGGAGCTATTCCAGGATTGTCTTTGTTATTGAGTTACTTGTCCAAGTGACATTTCACTTTAAATAAACAGCTTATAAATATGCATATTTAAAATATAATTATTAAATAAATGTATTTTAAATTATAATAGCAACGCAACAATTTTTGTTTGCAATTTAAGAAGTATATCATGCATTACAGTCATGCAAAAATATACATATAATTATTATAAGCAAAATAAATTATTCAATCAATATTTATTTTTGTATTTCTTTCTTTTTATTTTATGTGACATTTATTGCATTTTCTTGGTAGACTGCAGTTAAAACACGCTTTATCCAGCTGACGTCTTTCATCGGTGTTTCCTGACATTCTCCGTGTTTTTGCCAATTTCCATCTCGCAGTCTGTATACCCAGAATTGGCTTTACCTCTTCTTTCCGCCGTTATCACGAGTTGGCATCTTTTCCCTGATCAAAGCCTTTTGCTCACAAGCCTGTTATTTCTCAAGGCAGCCGCGGAATCTCCTTCTTTCTTCCACCTGTGAGGAGCGGGAGCTGCGCCATCGAACTCTCTGTTGGTTCGCTCTTCCTCTTTTGACCGCGCGGTCGGAGAAAAGAAAAGGACGTGTCTGGTCTCAGTCACAGAGACCAAAAAAAGAGGAAGCGTCGTCAATGACGTCATGACGCGCCTCGGCTGACGTAGCAGGAATCCCTCCCGCGCACGCTGCCATATGGGGAAGCCCAGCCGAATACAGCAGAAGCGCCTGTTGCTAAATGACGCGACAGTTTTCCATTACGGCGTCCATTTACATCGTGCCATAAGCCGAATCACGAGCGTAATTACTTTTAAAATAAACCTTTTAGGGACTGATGAGAAGGTGAACGAGCACCGAGGGACAGTTACAGATCAATTATCTTACAGCTGCTGAGTTGTTGGCATATACGTTGAGCTGAACTTGTCACGAGGGGCGGGATAGGAAAAAGACGACGAGGAAGTGGTCACAAGACCATGAGAAAAACATTGTGCTGACACGCAGAAAGCGATCAGATCGGAACAGGTGTTACGAGAAAAAAGATAAAAACATATGCTTCAAATGAGTAAATAAGAAGTAAGCTAAGTCAGTATGTAGATTTCACAAAGTGTGCCAAGTTTTAAACATGCAAGGCTGTTTTGCTTTAAAGGAGTACACATATTCATTTTACACAAAACAATTTAGAAAAATATCATTACAGTCATACTCTGACAACACTACTGGTCATGTGAGCTCAAAATGGCAATGACCTTGACCTGTGTTGTGTAAAGTTAAACAGCTATTTCTAGGCCACTGAAACAGTAGCGATGCTATTGGACATCTTAAATACTAACAACCACGATGTACTTGTCTAATATTCAATTTCAAAACCATGGGCATTAATAGGGGATTGGTGCTTCTTAACCACTTCCACTGTTCTGGCAAGACTTTCCGTTAGATATAAAACACAGTTGTGGGGATTTGCACGCATTGAGACACAAGAACATCAGGGAAGTCAGGTGCTCTTGTTGGTTAATGGGCCTGGCTTGCTATCTGCGTTCCGATTTGTCCCAAAGGTGTTCAGCTCTTGCATTCTGCTGAGGAGATTATATAGAGTTAAGCCTGTAAATTACAAGGGGGTGTCCACATTCACGACCAGTCAAAAGTTCTTGAACAGGAAGATTTTCTAATGTTTTTTTTAAAGAAGTCTGCTCACCAAACCTGCATTTATTTGATCCAAAACACAGCAAAAGCAGTAATATTGTACAATATTTTTATTATTTAAATGAACTGCTTTGTTTGGATTTATTCCTGTGATCAAAGCTAATTTTCAGCATCATTACTCCAGTCTTCAGTGTCACATGATCCTCTAGGCATCATTCTAATATGCTGATTTGCTGTTTAAGAAACATTTTTATTATTATTATTATCAATATTTAAAAAAGTTGAGTTTTTTTTTAAAGAATCTTTGATGAATAGAAAGATCCAAAAATCAGCATTTATCTGAAATTAAAAGTTTTTGTAACATTATACACTTGGAGTCAGTATCATTTTTTTTTCTTTTGGAAATTAATACATTTATTTATCAAGGATGCTTTAAATTGATCAAAAGTGGTGATAAAGACATTGATAATGTTACAAAACATTTCTGTTTCAAATAAATGCTGTTCTTTTGAACTTCCTATTCATCAAAGAAATCTGAAAAAAATTCTACTCAGCTGTTTTCAACATATGTGACCCAGGACCACAAAACCAGTCATAAGGGTCAATTTTTCGAAATTAAGCTTTATACATCATCAGAAAGCTGAATGAATAAGCTTTCCATTGATGTACGATTTGTTAGGATGGGACAATATTTGACCAAGATACAACTGTTTGAAAATATGGAATCTGATGGTGCAAAAAAATTAAAATATTGAAAAAATTGCCTATAAAGTTGTCCAAATGAAGCTCTTACTAATGCATATTACTAATCAAAAATTAAGTTTTAATATATTTACAGTAGAAATTTACTAAATATCTTCATGAAACATGATATTTACTTAATTTCCTAATGATTTTTGGCGTAAAAGAAAAATCAATAATTTTGACCCATACAGTGTATTTTTGGCTATTGCTACAAATATACTCCAGCGACTTAAGACTGGCTTTGTGGTCCAGGGTCACATATAATAATAAATGTGTTTGAGCTGCAAATCAGAATATTAGAATGATTTCTGAAGGATCGTGTGATTGGAGTAATGATGCTAAAAATTCAGCTTTGAAATCACAGGAATAAATTACATTTTAAAATGTATTCAAATAGAAAACAGTTATTTTAAATAATAAAAATATTTCAGCATTTTTCTGTTTTTGCTGTATTTTGGATCAAATAAATGCAGGCCCGGAGAGCGGAAGAGACTTCTTTAAAAATCTTACTGTCCAAAAACTTTTGACTGGTAGTGTATCTTTAGCCGCGTATATATACTATTCATTTCATTAGGTTATAATTTTTTTTAATAGACAAAATACTTGAAAGATTTTTTTAATGATTTATTGTCATTTTTCATATATACACTTTTATTCTTAGTTGAAAATATGTTCTTTCACTTTTCACTTGGTCTTTTCAACAGAAGGTGTGCTTGCATTAGCTGAATATATGTGTGTGTGTGTGTGTGTATATATATATATATATATATGTATGTATGTATGTACATCACTATACAATATATACAAAGTCTTACTATCACTTTTTATCCATTTAACACATCCTTGCTGAATAAAAGTGAAAATATTTCACAGTTTTATGGTTTGGGCTGTATTTTTCTGTATATAACTTAAGTCTTGGTTCTTACTTTTACAGTAGCAAGCGTAGAAGGCCTTAGGCTCATTTTCCTATTGCTTTCAATCACATGTACATTATGGGACATTACGCACTACCTGATGAAGACAGAAAGGGTCAACATGTTTGTTTGCTATTGAAATAGAGTTTGAGAACTTTGTGGCAGTGTGCTGTCCTTTCCTTCTTTTTTAAAGGCCTTCTTTGATCTTTTGATCATGCTCCAGCTCTAAAGTGTTTTTGGATGTGCGCATACCATTTTGTTATGCACTGTGGAACAACATGCACTGGTCATTTAACCATATAGCACGTATACCGTACATACCCGGTTGCTGGGTTCAGAGTCAGGCACCTGTTGTTAAATCAAAGTGATTTACGTACAGCTGTTGGCTTTCAAGACAGAGTTAGCTCCCCCTGTCTGTACGTCAGTAACTGCATCATGTGGCTCTCCACACTGCAGCATACCTAGAGGCCTTGAATGCAGCCTGGCTTTTGAATCAAACCAAGTGCATATCAACCCCCAAATAGCCAGTTTGCCATCTTGAGTGAACAGTAGCTTAGCACTCTGATTATGTAATGATATGCAAGTGTGCTAAAATAAGATCCCTTGACTTTGGCTGGATCTTGAACTTGACCTTGAGAGGATATTGACCGCGAGCACAAGTCCCAAACAGCTTAGCCGAAGCCAGACAGCTGCCCTTTACCTCCAAGCTTAAGCTATCAAATGTAAACCACCAACTTGATCACTTTCAACTTGATAATGAGCACCTGTGTTGGTGTTAAAGGGACAGTTCGCCTAAAAATTCAAACAGAATTGGAATAACTAGACATGCTTCTCAATATAGAGCACTGCAATGATGCCTATTTTTGTAGGCCAACCTAGAAGTTAACATCACCCTGGCTACCTCAACACAAACCCAAAAAAATTTTTCCACTGGCAAAAGTTTAAGATTC
This sequence comes from Labeo rohita, assembly GCF_022985175.1. NCBI lineage: Eukaryota > Metazoa > Chordata > Actinopteri > Cypriniformes > Cyprinidae > Labeo > Labeo rohita. The sequence goes on along the minus strand of NC_066891.1, from coordinate 10,398,678 downwards.
TTACACATTTTGTTTTTGAAGCACTTTTTTGAAGCCTAAATGTAAGTAAGGAATAACTGACGACGGGCCGTTGAATTTAGCAAATCGTTGTGCAGGATAGAACTATTTTCCTGCTCATCTGAACGCACGCAAATGTTGCGAGACAGAACCAATCAATCACAGAGAGTGTTCTCTCACTTAGGCAGTGCATTCAAAGAAGGCTGCGTTTCCGAGAAGTATCATAAGAAAGCATTGATGCTTTTGGGAATGGCAGCCCAGAACAATGCTTATAAGAGGACAGAAAAAGACTTATGTTTGAGTCATTTCACAATAAACAAATTGAAATGGTAGCCCACATAATTTCTGCAATTACATTTATTAAAATTAATGTTTAACGTTCAATGACCATGTTCTGTTTTGTAGTAATGTTAATATAAATCATACATTCTCAGAATAAAAAGGTTGCATTTTATGTGTACAACAGCCTGTCACTGGCAGCCCCTTATGAAACTAAGTATTTTCGACTATAGATTTTGTAGTTACCACTACAGTAAACATTTAAAATAAATAAATAAATATATATATATATATACACACACAGTGGGTACGGAAAGTATTCAGACCCCCTTAAATTTTTCACTCTTTCTTATATTGCAGCCATTTGCTAAAATCATTTAAGTTAATTTTTTTTTCCTCATTAATGTACACACAGCACCCCATATTGACAGAAAAACACAGAATTGTTGACATTTTTGCAGATTTATTCAAAAAGAAAAACTGAAATATCACATGGTCCTAAGTATTCAGACCCTTTGCTGTGACACTCATATATTTAACTCAGGTTTCTTCTGATCATCCTTGAGATGGTTCTACACCTTCATTTGAGTTCAGCTGTGTTTGATTATACTGATTGGACTTGATTAGGAAAGCCACACACCTGTCTATATAAGACCTTACAGCTCACAGTGCATGTCAGAGCAAATGAGAATCTTGAGGTCAAAGGAACTGCCTGAAGAGCTCAGAGACAGAATTGTGGCAAGACACAGATCTGGCGAAGGTTACAAAAAAATTTCTGCTGCACTTAAGTTTCCTAAGAGCACACTGGCCTCCATAATCCTTAAATGGAAGACGTTTGGGACGACCAGAACCCTTCCTAGAGCTGGCCGTCCGGCCAAACTGAGCTATCGGGAGAGAAGAGCCTTGGTGAGAGAGGTAAAGAAGAACCCAAAGATCACTGTGGCTGAGCTCCAGAGATGCAGTCGGGAGATGGGAGAAAGTTGTAGAAAGTCAACCATCACTGCAGCCCTCCACCAGTCTGGGCTTTATGGCAGAGTGGCCCGACGGAAGCCTCTCCTCAGTGCAAGACACATGAAAGCCCGCATGGAGTTTGCTAAAAAACACCTGAAGGACTCCAAGATGGTGAGAAATAAGATTTTCTGGTCTGATGAGACCAAGACAGAACTTTTTGGCCTTAATTCTAAGCGGTATGTGTGGAGAAAACCAGGCACTGCTCATCACCTGTCCAATACAGTCCCAACAGTGAAGCATGGTGGTGGCAGCATCATGCTGTGGGGGTGTTTTTCAGCTGCAGGGACAGGATGACTAGTTGCAATCGAGGGAAAGATGAATGCGGCCAAGTACAGGGATATCCTGGACGAAAACCTTCTCCAGAGTACTCAGGACCTCAGACTGGGCCGAAGGTTTACCTTCCAACAAGACAATGACCCTAAGCACACAGCTTCACAACAACTCCGTGACTGTTCTTGAATGGCCCAGCCAGAGCCCTGACTTAAACCCAATTGAGCATCTCTGGAGAGACCTAAAAATGGCTGTCCACCAACGTTTACCATCCAACCTGACAGAACTGGAGAGGATCTGCAAGGAGGAATGGCAGAGGATCCCCAAATCCAGGTGTGAAAAACTTGTTGCATCTTTCCCAAAAAGACTCATGGCTGTATTAGATCAAAAGGGTGCTTCTACTAAATACTGAGCAAAGGGTCTGAATACTTACAACCATGTGATATTTCAGTTTTTCTTTTTTTAATAAATCTGCAAAAATGTCAACAATTCTGTGTTTTTCTGTCAATATGGGGTGCTGTGTGTACATTAATGAGGAAAAAAAATGAACTTAAATGATTTTAGCAAATGGCTGCAATATAACAAAGAGTGAAAAAATTAAGGGGGTCTGAATACTTTTCGTACCCACTGTGTATATATATATATATAATTTAAGTTGCAATTAAGACATATTAAATGTTAAAATTCATTTCAAATATAAAGTTAAGGGTGTTATATATATCATTATATATTTTACTCTTATTTTTTAACAAAATAAGTGGTATCACCCATCCCTACTGTGTGTGCGTTTGTAAGGTAGAGAGAAATAATCTGTAGTTTTTATCCTGTTGTTTACTATATTTATTGTTTGGCCAGTCATTGTGGGTTTTGGTTATTTTGCTGTTTTATGCTGTAAGGACCTTTGAAATAACTGAAATCATGTGGCGAAGTGATATAGACATGTAATGCGGTCAAGAGCTGACTGGAACTACGTTCTCCAACTTTCCCTGAAAATAATGCATACCTTCAGAACATTCGTCAGCCAATCAGATTCAAGCATTCAGCGTTCCCATAGTATAAGCTAGAAATGAACTACACGGTTGCATAACTTTAAAATACCATCACCTTTACGTTTCTGACAACTCTCTTAGTATTTATTTAAAAGCAAATTTGATTTAGAATAGACATTGCAGAGCTAGTGCAAGATGAGCATTTGTGGATAAAAAGTATATAATTTTTTTTTTTTTTTTTTTTTTAGAAAATGGCAGATCTTTTCGTTAAATAGGACCCTTATTTCTGAGCTGGGATTGTGTAGAGCTTTTTGAAGTTGCATTAAAACTGCAATTTGGACATTCAGCCCGTTAAATCCTATTGAAGTCCACTATATGGAGAAAAATCCTGGAATGTTTTCCTCAAGAAACTTAATTTCTTTGCGACTGAAGAAAGAAAGACATTTTGGATGACACAGGGGTGAGTAAATTTTCAAGATATTTTCATTTTTGAACTTTCATTGTTTTTTAACAGCCCACTGGAGAGGACGATTACCAAAAGAAACAACTTAAAATTTGGTTTGTTCCTTAGAAAAAAATACCATGTCTTCAAAAGTCATATACAATATAACACACAGGTCATCTGGATCCACTTTTGCTTTTTTTTTTTTTTATATTTGTCAGCCCTCTAGTCTTAATTAACATCCATTCTATTTCCTACTCAGGATATTCTTCAAAAAATACACTATAAGCAGCATTATTACATTGGAATTCCAGAGCCTCCAGTGCAGTGCTTTCTAGAGTTCAGGCATTCCTTCAGCAGGCTTAAGTCACCATTCACCTTATCCAGTTCCACTCCTGGCACACCAGTAAATAGATAGGAGGCCATTTTTAAATATAGACTACATAAATTACAGCAGTGAGTTCGTTTGGGGAGATACTGAGTCTCAGTGGTGTAGTCCGCTGCGAATCCTACTGTGAATTCCTGTTTTGGCCAAAGACCATGAGGCACAAAGATGACATAAGAAATGCACAGATGTTTGGGTAGGGGGGAAGGTGGCAGAGTAGGTCTGTCTCTTTCAGACATTCCCAAGTTTTATTTGGGATAGCAAACATTTAGAAGAAAAATAATGTTTTCTAAAAGACATCATATTGAGATATCCAGGTTTTTATCTAGAAATATCAGTTTCCTGAAACCTGTTGTATCTATTGGAAGGTTTTGCATTAATTAGGTTTTTAAGGGCACTTTTAAGGCATTACTTTATAATTTCACATTTAGCTACTTTTATAGGACTCATTATAGGGTATTATAGAGCTCATACGCCCTCTGCTGGTGACTTCAATGCAATAAACGTATTAAAAGACATTGTTTCGATCACTGATGTACATTTCAAGTGCTGTGATATTTGGTCTGTCATCATGTAAAGTATAACTCGTAGATGCACAAACTCAATACTCACTCGCACAGCTCCCAAATGAGAAGGATATCTTTTCAAAGCCTTTGACACTTGATTCGTGTGGACATTTAGCACATGGTTTAGCAGCGTTGGTGTGAATTCATAACCATATTAGACCCCCTGGTGTACCCTTGACGAAACCCTAGCACCTAGAAAAACCTACCGGCCAACCAAACTACACCCGGAAATAGCAACATAACTTCTACGACCGACCGTGGTAGGACAAAATTGACAAAATTGCCGGGCTTCAATATTAATTGAAACAGCATACATTCATACACACTATCACTTTAAATGTGGGGTCAGGGGGTCAGCGAAAACACATTAAAAGTATTAAAAGTGGCGGTAAACACACGTTCTTTTGAACGTTCTATTCATCAAAGTCACTGTTACACAAAAATCTTAAGCAGTTTTTAAACAACTGTTTTCAGTGGTGTTAATCATAAAAGATAAAAAAAAAATCGAGCAGCAAATCAGCATATTAGAATGATTTCTGAAGGAAAATCATCGGCTTCAATATTAAATAAAACAGCATACATTAGTACTGAATATAATTTTAAACGTCGGGTCAGAGGTTCAGCGAAAACACATTAAATGTATCAAAAGTGGCGGTAAACACGTTCTTTTAAACATTGTATTCATCAAAGAATTAATAAAAAAAAAACTTAAAAAACGTAAAAACTTTCAGTGGCAAAAAAATTCAGTGGCTTTAATGATAAAAAAATAAAAACAAATCAGCATTTTAGAATGAGTTCTGATGGATCACGTGACACTGAAGACTGAGTTACTGCTGACAAAATTAAGCTTTGTAACACAGGAATAAATTAAATTTTAAAATATATTAAAATAGGAAACAGTTATTTTAAATTACAATAATAATTCCCAATCAAAATCACAGAATTACGCTTCTGTTAATTATCCATTTGTGGGTGGCCACTTCACATTGCTATGTGTACTTCGTTGGAGTAGTGCTAACAGTCAAGAGCTTGGCTCTTAGTTAGGTAGTGTACAACTGGCTAAATTTCCCATAAACACCGGTTTATTTCGCTGTGTTGAATTTCTGCTCGGGGCAGCACAGGGTCAGGTGTCTCGGCGGTGTGAAGCTGCGGTAGACGAACCAGTCCTCATGTTACTCAGCTACTGGTGCTAATACCCTTCTAGCAGCTCTTCTGAATGCGTCTGAGTGGAAAGATAGCAGCTGGAAACTGTACAAACACTATAAACAGAACCGTATTCAGCATACCGTCACATGATTTCACAGCGTGAATGCATACACAAACAAATACAGAGAAGCATTTTAGTTTTGAGGAACTTTCCTCATGCATTTCCATATGTTTTGAATCACTGTATGCCTGCAGTTTCTGAAATCACACGTCAAAAGCTTTACTTTTCTTCCTGCCTGTTTACGTTTTTGTTGAGTAGCAAGAAACTATCCTTTAAAGGTAAAGTACACTCAAAAGTGAAGATTCGATCATTTGCAAATGCTAATTTCACAGGAGACTAGTATGATGTTTCCCCCCGTGGAACACAAATTAAAGTTTAGCTGATTGTCCTTGGCTCTTCCATACAATAGTATTATGACAAAAAATATCGACAGTATTAGCTAGATCTGTCAGCCTCTTTTAAGTTTTGTTACTAGATGATTGATTTGATCCACTAGAGGGCAGTCTCTGATCATGTGTATGAAATTTCTGTCTAGTACTGATTCTGTTGCATCATATCCATGACTTTATCTCTCTTTGTATCTTTTCTTACCTTTTTAACGTTCCTTACAGGCCAGTCTTACATTCAACATGCTTTTTCCTCTTAGACACTGCGGTCATAAATGATTGCTGTTGAATGAGTTTCCCTTTATCGAGATGTGGAAATTTGCAAAGCCTCTCTACAAAATCGTTGACTGTTAAAGAGAAGGCCTCTGTGCCAGATTGGATTTCCTTACGTCACAACTTTAAAAAGATCATTAAGTTTAACATTTTAATAATACTTGGACTGAAATCACACAGAAAAGGCCAAGACTTCTTGATTCCCGCTGTGCCTGTTTTCCGTCTCTCACACAAACCGCATTGTCCCTCCGTGCCTATGGCCTCAGAAAGACCTCTTTTGATTGTGCCCACACTCACATTCTCTGGGCTGGTGAACTACCCACTCTCTCAAACATGTGTGTAATGCTTCATTCTGATCTCTCACTTTGAGTGTCTATGACAAAACAAAAACTTCCATCTATAAAAACATGTAAAACATCTGTACCTAAAGTCACCATTAAATCAAAATTGAAATTTCTTATGTTTTCATGGAATATTGCAGTGCTTATTTTTATTTTTTACTACTGAGCCCTCATAATCTCTAATCAAAAACATTAACCTCTCCTCTCCCTCGCAATGACATCCCTCCCCTCCAGCAAGTTGTCAGTCACTTGAGATCCCAACAATTAGCAAACCGCAATGATTCAATTAATTCCCAATGGACAAAATCAAGTAATGCCATACTTTTTATTTTTTTTATTTTTGAGAAGCATTTTCACCCACATAAGTGTCACAATTGGGAAGAAAAGACAATCACAAGTACTATTTCATGCTGACATTGACACTGGTGTATCATGCGCCTTTTCAATTTCTTTGGACTACATTACCTGTGTTTTTTCTTATTATTGCTTGCTATCAAAATTACCAGCATGAATGAACTCCTATTTCACAAAACCCCCCCCCCCAAAAAAAACAGTCTATTTAAAGGGATAGTTCACCCAAAAATGAAAATTACCCCATGATTTACTTACCCTCAAGCCATCCTAGGTGTATATGACTTTCCTAACTCAGACAAATACAATCGGAGTTATATTAAAAAATGTCCTGGCTCATCCAAGCTTTGTAATGGCAGTGAATGGGTGTTGAGATTTTGAAGTCCAACAAAGTGCATCCATCCATTATAAAAAGCGCTCCTGGGTTTAATAAAGGCCTTTTGAAGCAAAGCGATGCATTTGTGTAAGAAAAATATTCCATATTTAAAACTTTATAATCCATAATCTTTAGCTTCCGTTAACTTCCGTCATCCATGCATTCACGAGAAAGTGCCGTTCCAGCAGATGACGTAAGATGTAGGCATAGTGTGATGAGAAGGTCTGATGAGAATATGCTAGTCTTGTTTACAGGAGCAAAGGAAGTAAAGTTTTTTTTCTAAATTATTATGATGTATTTCTAATATTCCTATGGTGTTTTCATCCATTGGAATGACAGTCTATCACGAACGTGCATATGACAGCAGAAGCTAGAGATTACAGTTTATAAAGTTTTAAATATGGATATTTTTCTTACACAAACACAGCGATTCACAGAAGGCCTTCATTAACCTCGCGGAGCTGCGTAGAGTGCATTTTAAGATGGATGGATGCACTTTATTGGACTTCAAAAGCCAATAACACCTCAACACCCATTCACTGCCATTATAAAGCTTGGAAGAGCCAGGACGTTTTTTAATATAACTCCTTGTATTTGCCTGAAAGAAGAAAGTTATATAGACCTATGATGGCTTGAGGGTGAGTAAATCATGAGGTAATTTTCATTTTTGGGTGAACTATTCCTTTAAGAAAGGGCATGAGTCATTTATATGGGCCAGGACATCATTCTGAATCTTTTGAGGACTTTTTTGACTGAAAAAAAAAAAACACCTAGAACACCACAGCAAATACCAGTGCACTAAAAATGACTCAGAACTTCTTATTACATGCATAGCAATGATCTGGTGACCAACCACAACACTCCAGCAATGTGGATGCTATTTACATCATTCACATTTTTTTTTTTTTTTTTTTTTTTTAGAAAATTGAGTTTATATTTCAATTTGACATGAGATACTACTTCATATTTAGTTTAACTCTGTAAAACCTGAAATAGGAAATAAAACTCTTTCAAAAAAGAAGTTTATTGAAACTTAAGACAAATTTTTAAGAAAAATGTGCATTTTTTGTTAAAATGATAGTTCACCCAAAAATAAAAATTCTGTAATTAATTACTCATCCTCATATCATAACACATTTGTTCATCTTCTGAACACAAATTAAGACATTTTTAATGAAATCCAAAAGCTTTCAGGTGAGTAAAGAAAGTAATTGCATCATTAAAATAGTTTTGGAATTACGTGAGGGTGAGTAATTAATGGCAGAATTTTCATTTTTGGGTGAACTATCCCTTTAAGTATCATATTTGATCAATTAGGCTTTTATAGCACATATAGTATGATATGGGAAAATATAAAGCTCATACTTGAGGGAAAAAAAACATTAAAGTTTTGATTAATATGATACAGTAGGTTCTATAGGGTTAACTTTTAATATAGGACACTGGGTGTCACTATGAGCTACCAAATGAGGGGAGGCAGTAAAGGGTGGGGGTACACGTTGTTTGCATTCCCAGAGCTGAACAGGAAAACAGTCAGGAAGCAGCGCTGAGGCTCAAGCTAAAGCCTCAGCCAGGAAAAGGAGAGGCGGCAAGTGCTAAGAGGGACGCAGCCTCAGCCAACACCTCCACCACTGCGTCTGATTCCACTCCAAAGCCAGGACCAACGCCATCTATGACTCATTCATGTAGATTCAACAGCCCTTTTTTTTTTTTTTCTTGCATCGTCCAACACTCTAATGTTGCTGCTCCAGGGTACAGCTCATAGACAGCACAACAGTAATACTGTCTCAGTAATACTGTCTCAGAGTTTCCTTGATTCACTCAGGGTTGTTGTCGCCAAGTGGATTTTAATAGTGGAAGAAGAAATGAGGGAGAGATGGGGAACTTATTTAACCTCTTTGTGTTTCATAAGAGATTTTTATTTTCATGTATAATTAAAGTTGCACTGAATGACAAAATGGTTTAGCCTCCTATCTAGTCAGAAACACTCCCCCATGCATCAAGTCATCAGATGTCTTAAAATGAAACATCACATCCTGCTCATTCTGATGTAACTAACCAAAGCTGAGGTGACAAACCGCTCCATGTCTAAATCAGACTGGCTGCAGAGATCATGGAGATCTTCATGCAAACGGAAAAACATGTGGCAGCCAATCAGAAACCACAGAACTTCCTTCTTGCTCCAGAGAGCTCAACGCCTACGTGGTTCCAGCGCGACGGCTGCCGCTCGCATACGTCCATCTGCCTCTTTCACTGTCGTCATTATTACTTTTTAAATCTTTTTGATGTTTTGCATATTTTACATTTTGACTAATAACATTGTCACTAATACATCACCAGTGGACGGAACGGGGATTTTTAGAGGTGTTTCACTTCTTCATGAATTACAAAGGAATGTATTTGATGGTGTCTAATGTCTAATTTCTGATATAAGTAAACATCTTGTTTGCCTTATATGACCTTACGCTCTTGTTCTTTATAAATATCCTGACGTCAGAAGTGATTTTTGTATATTTTTTTAATCCATGTATGACCACTGGCACATGAGACAACAACCATGTTGTGGGAAGAGCCGCTTTTAGCATTATGAGCTAATGAGATTTTTTTGAAAGAAGTCTCTCATGCTCATATAGGTTGCATTTATTTGAGTAAAAGTACAGTAAAAACAGTAGTATTGGGAACTATTTATCAAATTTAAAAAACTTTTATATTTTAAAGTGCTCCCTGGGTATTAAGACTTGTGTGGCTTAATATAATGTAAACCAAATGCCGTACCACTGATTTTTCCCCACAAGGAATCTAAACGCCCCTTGAATATCGACTGAAATCCGTGCTGAGAAACACCTTCAGTGGCTGCGGTGTCATGACAAGAGTCGCATGTTTACAGTAGTCAACATTTGAAGTGGATCAAAAAAGGTTCAGCAAAGTTGTCCTAAGACAAAAACAGGTATTCTTTTTGGTTTTAGGACAAATTTAATGAAAGTTTTGATCCACTTCAAATGTTGACTACTATATATCCTGCCAGGATGGCATCTAGTGTTTCTTGTCTCTGCCATTTGTAAGCTCTTTCAGTAGCTGTTGTATACTAAAAGCCTCAAAGGAATCAGGGCTAAAGTGGAGAGAACAAAGACATGGGTCTTTAGGAAGTTTTATTCGTCCACAGTCATCTTCCTATTCTTTTCTCCTCTTCTTATATTTAGGAAAAAAGTAAAGATCTACATCACTTCTCTTGTTGCCCTTCGACTAAAAATTACATCCAAAAGCTGTACAATGTGGCATTGTATCAGTATTTTATTTTCGGAGTTGCTCATTCCGAGTTGTGTTTCAGTAAAAATAGTAACTGGTAGCGCCAGTAAGCTCACTGAGTGCAACCATTTCACATGATCAAAATAATGGCACCCCCATAGTCCAAAATATGTATAAAACAATGTGGATTTTCAAATAACATAAATCTTTCGTGGGTTTTCTACTACATATTTCAGTAAAAGACAAAATTGACATTATATTAAGCCATACAAGTCTTATAGACGAAGTCCACTTCCAGAACAACAATTTACTCACCCCCTTGTCATCCAAGATGTTCATGTCTTTCTTTCTTCAGTCGTAAAGAAATTGTTTTTTGAGGAAAACATTTCAGGATTTTTCTCCATATTATGGACTGATATGGTGCCCCGAGTTTGAACTTCCAAAATGCAGTTTAAATGCGGGTATGTCGAAAAACTCCCATGTCATGTTCTCCCTCAACTTCAAAATCGTCCTATATCACCGTTTTACCTTTTTTGTTAAGGGTGTTTGATCTTCTTTGCATGTTCACTTTGCAAAGACTGGGTCGGAACTTCTGCAGCGATGATTTTTGAAGTTGAGGGAGAAAATACAATCAGAGTTTTTCGACATACCCTAACTGCCTTGAGCCAGAATACACAGAGTTTAGGGAGAGCAGGACAAGATGAGCATTTGAGATTAAAAAGCATTTAAATTGTATTTTCTAAATGAAAATAACCGATTGTTTCGCTAGATAAGACCCTTCTTCCTTGGCTGGGATCATTTACAACCGCATTTGGGATCGTCTGAAGCCGCATTTAAACTGCATTTTGAAAGTTCAAACTCAGGGCACCATATCAGTCCATTATGGAGAAAAATCCTGAAATATTTTCCTCAAAAAACACAATTTCTTTACGACTGAAAACAGAAAGACATGAACATCTTGGATGACAAGAGGGTGAGTACATTATCTGTAAATTGTTGTTCTGGAAGTGGACTTTAATACCCGGGGCCCATTGAATATATAAAAAATATATGGAGTGTAATATACCGATTTGCTGCTTAAGTAACATTTATTATTATAAATACTGAAAACGGTTTATATTGTGGAACCTATACATTTTTTTACAGGATTATTTGACGAATAAAAGGTTAAAAACAATTATTTGAATTAGAAGTTTGAATATAAGCCAACGGCATTTTTATCCATCTAGTCAACTGCAGATAAAAAAAAATCTGATCCCTAAACACAAACATTCTAAAAGCAGTCAACAAACATTTGAAGTCTTTTGTGTATCTGATTGGCTGATTGAAGCATCTGTTCATTAAGATCGGGCGACAGTGATAGTTCAGTCAGAGAGAAACAGTGTGATTAGAGGCAGCTGGTCAGGATGACCTACTTCATCTGGAATTTACACTGGGAAACACGCAGGAACGACGTACAGTATCTCCAAGTTCCATGCTCTCTTCCTCTTGGAACGCGAGGATGGATTGGCCTCTTGGAAAACCCTGATGAATCAACATCCCGACCTCTGATAAACACGCTCACCAATGTTACAAAATGGACCTGCAGAGCCAAGCTGTTCAAACACACACACACACAACCACAAAAACAACAACATTCAGTTAGTGAAACCTGGCTGGACAATATGTTCCAATATATTGTTTTGGACAAGGGTGGTAGTAACAACAAAGTATAAAAACCTCTCGGTGTACAGTTCTAAAATTGATTTGCCTCAATGCAAGGCTGTGTTATTTTGAAGTATCCTTTCTTAAGTTTAACGGCATGCTTTAGTTTTGGCACAGAATTTTCCTTTTAGTGTTAAGATGGGGAGCTTTTATTACTAATGCATTTGCTCGTTTCTTTTAATAACTAAGCAGAGACACTACCATTCACAATGCACAAACAGTCATGCACACGTACACAGTGTCTTCCCTCTGATCTCAGTGGGGCCATAGGTATCTTTGATCTCTTTGAGAGAAAAATAAGACACAACAGAGTGGCTAAAAGAAACCCTGCTCATGAGCAAAGTTGACTAGTATGTAAATTACATAATGACTTTTGAAACCTTTCTTCAGTATTTTACTTCATTCTTTGCTGCGCAATTGGTCGAGGTTCTACTCGCGCAACTTTTTTCGCGTGGGAAAACCGCGGACTTGTCCGCTGTTGGCGCTGAAACCACGCCCACTCGCAGGAAAGCTGCCGCCTCTCTTAACTGTCAAATACAAATTAATATAAATAAGAAAACCGAGCTGTTTTATAAAATATCGCAAACGGGTAATATGCATTTAAGTGACGAAAGCATAGCTAGGTAGCAATAGTAATGACAGTAACTCGCGATTAAGCAGGCGAACCACTGATGCTAGTGCATTCTAGTTATTACAGAGTGCATCATCGTGAGTTAGTAATATAGTATGTGACATTACTAGAAAAAGTAATATGCTGGTCCTATATTAAATATTGTCTGGATCACCTCAAAAACTGCAACCTGTTTACACTAAAATTAATCTAAGAACAACATCTGCAGTTCCATTTAGTTTGCAACCTGACCTCTAGCTCAAAAAAAAAAAAAAAAAACATCAATGAAAAGTACTTTTGTGCATTCAGTGAGGAAACGTTTAGTCATTTTAAAAATTGAACTTACTTATCAGTGCTGGTTACAGCAAATAGCCTCACCAGCTTCCTGCAATAACCTGCTTTCCCTTCCTGCTGTTTCTTCTGGGACCTTCTATAAAAAGCTTTAGGAATTGTAGCAAAATTCCCTTTTTTTTAATCTGTGTTTCTCAAGTATTGACACATGCATTTTCCACATAATAGGCCAGATAATTATTATATAACTACTGGTCAGATGGCTTTCCTGTCTTGAAGGCTGTCATGGAAATAGAACTTGAAATTACATTGGCAATCAATATAATCTTTTAACCAGGTGCACACGGATTTACCAGCACCAGCAAACATTAGTCACAAGATGAGAGGAAAAACGGTTGTAATGGCGGGCAGATGGTGTCCACTTGAGAAGTGACGCCTATTCTGATAACCACTATCAGAGGCTCTGTCATCATAAAACCGCTGAAAATGAGGAACAAACTCTGTGGCCGAAATACAGGATGGAGTGTAATTTAGATAGTCTTCTGTTTAAATGCCTCACAACGGACTCCATATCCTGGTTTCAGCTTCACCTGCACACACACACAATCCTAATAAGTGTATTGGCTCACAGCCACAGGGTTTAATGTGAATTGAAGAGTTTCTCATTTTGTTAGCAAGTTGCTCTAACTCACTCCACTGAGTTCAGCTGAATCGCAGCTGTCTTTACTACTCCAGTTCTTAATCTCTGCTTTCGGCAGATGCGTTATAGTTTGGCTGTGCCTTTTGTTTCACTATTCCATGAGGAAAAAAATGCTGGAGATGTGAAGAAAAGAAGTAACGTTCATTAACGAACATTAACACACCTGTTACAGCCTGAGGCACTGACATGCATATGTACTGTATACGTAGGGAACTGAATGTTTGCTAAGTGTATGAGAACTACTATCAATCATAAAATAAGCTTCACCCAAAATTTCAAAATCACCACATCATTATCCATAAGTCAGCAAAAACACAGGGAATGTCTATTCTCTACTGGCTTAAAAAAACAAAGCCACACAGATGCTTGTTTTAAATGTGTGCACTTGTTATGAGGCTATTATTTACTCACCTGCCATGGCTGGCAACGTCATATTAAACCCTGTAAACAGAGGGAATATTGTCTTAACTAGGCAATAAGCTGGAAGTACTACCATCAGTGTGTGAATGGAAATAGTGTGTCGGTGCAGAACTTGGATAGTAGCTAGGAAAGTGCTTTATGTTGTCTGTCAAGCGTAACAGAGGCCTTCAACAACACTTCCTTTACAGGTTAATAAGCTCAATGCATTTCACAGACATACAAACGCTCACTTTTGCAGACTGATAATGCACAGTTTAATGCACTATTGCAGTTAGAAATAACATATGCACATTATGCTTGCCATATATGGATGTTATATACACTACCAGTCAAAAGGTTTTGTAATTTATTCCTGTGATCAAACTACATTTTCAGCATCGTTAGCATTGTCATTGTTAGCAATGTTACAAAAGATTTCTATTTCAGATAAATGCTGTTTTTCCTGAACTTTCTATTCATCAAAGAAACCTGAAAAAATCAGCTGTTTTTAACATAATAATAATAATAATAATAATAATAATAATAATGATAATAATAATTATAAATGTTTTTTTAACAGCAAATCAGAATATTGGAATGATTTCTGAAAAGTCATGACTGGAGTAATGATGCTTTAAAATCACATGAATAAATTACATTTTAAAATATATTCAAATAGAAAACAGTTATTTTAAATAGTAAAAATATTGCACAATTTTACTGCTTTTGCTGTACTTTGGATCAAATAAATGCAGGCTTGGTAAGTAGAACTTACCTTCTTTAAAAAACATTAAAAATCTTACTGTTCAAAAACTTTTGACTGGTAGTGTACACACACACACATACATAGTTTTGTAAAATCACCTTTTCAAAACCTAATTAGATTGCATTCCCCTATAGATATAAATGCAACAGATCCAAAGGATCAACATATGCTAACTTAAGTAAACTAAAAATAATAAAATTCCAGTTACATTTTTGGTCATTATTGTGGTAGAAAAATAATAAAGTGATGTATTAAAATGTCTGGTTTCATACAGGGAACTTTTCAGGTGGAACAGAGATTTTACTTTGATTTAACTCTCGAAACATAAATAATGTCCTGTAAATCCCCATTCGAATGGGACTTAGAGATAACCCCAAATTTTTTTTTTCTCTGGAAAGAGTTGTATAGTCTTTTTGTCACCAGGCAGCATTGCATTGTGATGCATTTCCTGTGCAATCTCTCTACCACATCCTGTCTGCGCATGTGACTTGAGTATCAGTATTCTCTCTCACACGCTCATGCCAAGATGCCACATACATCAATCTATTCAACTTCCTTAGCAACATGCACCAAATACATATATAGAATGCTGCAATATTCTTTTATATACTGTCAGCAAAGAGATTTATGATTGTTACTGTTTCTCTTTTATTATTTAACATTAATTGTAAAACACACACACACACATACATATATATATATATTTAAACTGTAAATACACGGTAACTAATAAGATAATTTATGTTGTTCCAAGATACTGTTTTAAAAAAGTGCTTTGCTTTTTATAGATGAGGACACTATAAAATACTTACATCTGTAATCATATATTTAACTCTGTAGGTATGCAGAGCATGGACTTGTTCTGATGTCATTTGTGTGATTAGTGGTTTGGCGGGACGTTGTGCACAAAAATCTGCAGCCTACACCCTTAAAATACTTAGTCTCTACCAAGAAGCTCTAAAATAGATCTCAACTAGACTCCAACACCTCATTTACTTCCTGTCATAACGGACACTGTACTAACATCTCAGTCTCACACTGATCAAGGGTCAGTTTTGACAAACGTTAGAATAAACGTTGCTAAGACAACAAAACAAGTAATGGCAAAACATGGTGGCATATATAGTGATGCTGGCAAACATATTTTGTTCCATTTCTTATTTTTAAAAATCAGGGCCAATAGTTGTGTTCCTTTTCCAAATAAGTCTTTGAGCAGCAAAGCCTTCTTAATTTATGTAAAGTCTATATATTATTATCATTGGTTTAAGCTCAAACTATTTAATAATACTCCAGAGACATACAAATGCAAGTGGATTTCTTCATGCATAGAAGAAGCTCAATTTATTCTGGCCTTTTCTTCTTCCTCAAGTTATTATATAACAAGCTCTAATGAAAAACACGCACATAGACACAGGCTGTTTTGTGTGAGGCTTGGAAATACAGAATTAAGGATGCAGTCATGCAGTCAGCTTAGCAAACAGGAATAACGTCATTGGCAAAGTCTCGAGTTTTGCATGTCAGTTGTAACGTCTGGGGACAAAGGCCGTTGTGTGTAAACTAAAATGATTTTCTCCGAAACGCTCTTTAAATATACGTTGATTTTACTGTTGGCACAGGCCAACGTGTCGTTTGGTACTGTTTACTGACTCCCCTTGCCATGTTAGCAACCACACACTCTGCAAACACCTCTCTGTGGTGTAAAATAGATTATCTGAAGATAAGCAGCCTCATTTATTAATGACTGCAGTCTGCATATAAATGATGTATTTATGTACACAGACTTACGTTTTGTGCAAAATTTCCACCAGAATCACAACAGGTGCCTACGCACACATTTGTTCCCTGCCCTCCTTCAGTGTTGCTGAATTCTAAATGTGTGCCTTCAGGTAGTAATTTGCATAGAACACACCTAGACATCTCCATATAAGGGCTTTCCACACATCTTCAGTCTCTTTCATGTTAGTTCTTGCCACAGTGTTTACAACAGACGCGAGCGGCGTGGCGCGACACGACAAAATACAACCGATTATAATCAGTGATGCTGTCTGGATGCGACTCGACAGATACCTTGCTCTATTTATGATATACTGACACAAAGTTCAAATGATTTGCAACGGTCACTTTGTCGCGTCTAATGTAGAAAGCCTGTAGCTGTTGCGGCGTGACGTTGACACGCTGTAAGTTTATAATGAGGTAAATCTATATTTGTTTTGAATTTACATTCGATTTATTTCGGAATCTGAATCATAAAAACGTTCGCAGACAAATTTTATGAGTAATTCCCATGCAAAACTCATTATTGTCATTATAGAGGGTTTGCACTTACGTCATGGTTTGGTCAGTTACCTAGAGTCGCGGCCATATTAGATACTCGGATGTAAACAACAGTGTGGATTCTAGGGCTGCGTCCGAAAGCCTAGACAGCTGACTTGCTGCCTCGCTGACTTGCTGCCTTATCAGTCAATGACTTTGCAGGCAGCGTTTTTGCACGAAGGCACCTCATGAAAATGATTTCGGACAGGCTTCTGAGGCAGCATTTACACACAAACTGACCACGTCAAGCTTCACCTCTTCCGTGACTTCCGGGTCCAAATGCTCTATCAGATGACATGATGACAACAAACGATACTAATTATACACTCACAATGTCATATAATACTACCAAAAAAGTATGATCCTGCCCTTTAACTCCATACCGAAGTCCCAGATAGCCACACAAAGAACATAAATAAACAAATGTAAAAATTATTTGTGTTTGGGATGCTGTGAGCACGGAGACTGTAGTTTACACCCTAAATTTGAAAATGTTTAGCTTAAATTATTAATATGAATAAACAGTGCTCATAAATGGTTGCTGAGATAGTATTCTCAAGTGAAATGAGTTGGAAACTGCGTTCGTTGGTGTGTTCAATGGATGCGTTACGTCACGACTTAACAAGCCCATATGTTCTTTTAATTTATGCTGTCTGAACCACAAGAAAAACGTGTGGAAGTTGCTAAATCTTATAGACAAGGACAGAGTAAGCAGGAAAGGGCACAGTACTTTGGAAAACTAATGTCAAATGCTGTCAAGATTCTTGCTCTGGAAATCCTGGTTCAGTCTGGCCAACTACAAACACCGTATGTACCTCAGTTTTTGCACTCTTCTCCTTGATTTGTTATTACTTTTGGCAGTCTATAGTACTCCAAATGTTTTTCCCGGTCCGACCAATTAGTATCCCATATGGCCAAAATATATTTGTGGCCATAAATGTGGGCAAAATATATTTAAAATGTATGCAAAATATATGTTGCTAACAGTGAAGCTCAATGAAATATATTTTTAAAATGGTAAATATATTTACTTTCAACCATCAAATGCCAAAATATATTTCTAAATGTATTTCTGTGGCAAGAAAATGCATTTTTTTACTGAAATATGCAGAGGCCAAAATATATTTTTTAAATGCTTTAGTATATTGGTAAAAATATATTGGTAGAAAATATATGCACGTAAACATATTTTTAAAAAAAATATTTTAACAGATATATATTTTTGGCCGTTTTTGTATATTTTCAAATATATTTAAAAATATATTTGATAATATATATATTTTTTTTACTGTATGGGACAGCCCAAAACATGACAATTACTGACCATTTTTAGCAGCAATAATCAGCATAATATGCGAGTTTCATTTGGTTCAGTGGCATTATGTTCAGTGCCGCCAATATGGCCGATTAATGACGTGGCATAAAAACACTCATAAAAATACTAGATTGTGGGTGGTTGGTTATTTGGTAAAATGTTAATTGTTTTTAGTACGTCCTTTTGCGTTTGTTTAGCAGTTGCTTAGTGGCCCAAGAAAAGGAGTCCACTCTCAAGTCTTTAACATTGATATTCGCCAACAGATCACAGGATCACGTTGCTTCTCTAAAGCAAATATTGCATATAATATTGCATATATAAAAAATCTAGTAGGCCAAAGTGAAAATGAAGAATCATTCCATATCACAAATGGTACAGAACAAATTGCACGCTGAAGTTTCACACTTAGAGATAGTGGTTTAGATCAAACCACAGTAAACATCTACAAGAGCAAAACAGCACGCTAAAAATGTCCATTGGTTGTTGTCAATAGGGTATAAAGCATAGCTCACACAGAAATCATTGAAAATGAACGAAAATGTGACTGTACCTTAAGAACAATAATTATAGTGATGCTTACTTCAGCAAACATGACTAATAAGATATAAATATGCATATGAACAAACTTGAGTGTCCCATCTCTACCAAGCTCCCATCTCTCCTGCCGTGCTAATTGCACACAGCCCACTGTCAGCCCATTGTTTTGCCCAACAACTAAAAGGCCCATTCATGGCTTTGCTTTGGGTCCCCTTGTATCCGAACTAATTATGCATTCAGACTTAAAACACTCGTCATGGCATAAAACGACTTCAGCCTTCAAAATCTGCTTAAAAACCCAATTACGTGACAAGCTGACAAGTTACCCACACACCCTTCTCTGTAACCAAAGACAAAACAATAGCTAATCAAGACAGGGAACTGTGCACTGCGGTACTGACACCAGCGAACATCCAAAGGGGTTCTGACGTAACGGGCACCGGCTGTGAAGGCAGACAAAAGGGAAACGACGTAAAGAGAGCGAGAGAAAATAGAGGGGGGGAGTGTTTTGTGACCTGGAAGGTCAGGCGGGACACTGGGGTGATGATGCGGTTTGTGTCTTGTCAGAGCACCATGGGGGAATGTGTTTGTGTGTGCAGGCAGAGGGCAAGGGTTCAGCTCTGACCTAAAGGAAGAGAATCGAGGCTTGTGGCCTGGAATCCTGGGGTCACTCTTTGGATGCACATTCCGATGCGTATTCCTAACAGCGATCCGCACATTCCCTACAATGAGTTCGTTTGACATCATTGAAGGTCTGAAGTCCAGCATTAGAAGAATGCAACCAATTCATATTACAATACACACAGTCTCTGCCCCGTAGGAAGATGTTGTTTTTGAGGTTAGGAAAGCACATTAGGGTGTAGTCTTTTGTATGAGCTGCCGGTATCATAAGTGCAAAGAAAAATATTTTGGAAAGAAATCAAAGACATCTGGACAATAAGAGCACTTGTGTTTAGTGTTAAGTGGACTTCAGGGAAAGCACACAAAAAAAAGAGGGGAATTATGAGGGAAAAATACCATCCTTTTATTTTCAATTTTCACAAAAAGTTATTTACACAAACATGCCAAAAAGGCACTTCTTAAATATCCTTCAGGACCAACGTATTTTCAAACATGATCAAATAATAAAAAAAAAAAAAATCCTTCATTTTTTACATCTTCAATTGACAAGATTACAAAAAAAAATAAAACCACAGAACATAAACATTAAATAAATAACTTAAACATTAACAAAATATGTACAAACGTTTGCTTCTCGATTTAGGTGCAAAATATGCACCAGGAAATAAAGTTAGACAATGTTAATAAACTAGTTAAAGGAGTTGTTTAAGGAGCGATTAAGACACACTGGTCCACATCTTGTTAACTTGTTACAGAATTTCAAACAATATTCCAGCAACTAACATACATACATCCACATCTACTCTCAGCATTTCAGACAAATTTGAATACTTCAAGTCTATAACGAATATTTAAGTTGCCCAACCAATCGTTTGGCCTTGAAACTTTTGGCACACTACCAACCTGACCAAACAGGCTTTTGATTTTTCTCAGGAAACTATCAAAAATGCTATTTTATCATCACTGGATTATTTGGTTTATCTTGGCCTCCTCTTTTGGTCTTCAGTTTCCTTTACATTTAGTCTTTGGCTAAGTGAGTCTTTGAATCTCAGTTCGCTTTTGTTTCTCACAGTTTGCTTTCCTCCTCTTCCAGGGGTCTGTTTAGTCCGGGAATGTACTTCAGCAGCCTCCGCCTGAAGCTCTTCTGTTTGGGTTTGCGCTGCAGTGTGCTGAAGCCTCCGCACTGCTGTTTTTCTCCGTTAGGCACTGAGGATGTCGACGACAGCGCTGGGCCTCTCAGGTAACTGCGTGTGCTGGCGCTGCGGGTCAGGGTGGTCTTGGCGGTAGTGAAGAGCTCGCTGGCGGGTCGAATGAGGCGTGGGCGACCGCTTTGAGTCTTCTCTTGGTTTGCATCGAGCTCGTCGATGCTGGCGTTGTTGGAACGTTCTCCCTGAAAGATGCAGGTTTGGTAGAGTGGGTCGTCTTCAGTTGTGGTGGCACTAAGACGGCTGATGCTGCTGCTCGTGCTCCCGGTGCCACATAACGCGCGCATGGCCGCAGGGCTCGGAGCGCCCAGGCTACCGTACACACCGGCTGACTCCAGAGACTCATACACAGCCACATCACTCATGACGATGCCTGTGAGAGTGAAAACAGATTTAAAGGAAAATTACTTAAATTAAGTCTTTAAGAGATCCTGTAGGCTGTTAAAATACGGTGTTGCTACACTAAGGCATTTAGTTTGATCTTCAATCACACTGAAAAAACTAACATCTGCTTCTAAATAAGTTTCTCTTTAAGGTGTCTTATCACAACATTTTGCTAACAAGAAGCGTTTTGTGCGATACAAATACATGCAGAAGTGCTCAAATGTCAGGCATAACGTATAACCTTCATACGTTATTGAAACAACAGGAGGGGAATGTGTCATTCAAAGGCCTGGTTTAGTGAGATGGCTATCATGTGCTAAAAACTCACCATGCACTAACCGCTGCTCTTGCACCATTAGAGATCTGTACTCATCCCATTTCTCATGCAGGGTTTGCTGGAGAGACAAAAAAAAAAAAAAAAAAAAAAAAACTTAAAAAACAACATAAAAAACAAAAAAACCCACAATAAGAGTCATTTCATGTGTCATTCGGCTAGTCTGTTCATTTGCTTTTTCCCATCATCATCGAGAACAGGGAAGTGTGTGGTCAGTGAGGTCAGACAGCTCTTAGTTCTCTATCGCTACTTCTCGCATCAAGCCATCAAATTTGAACTTACTGCAGAGTATGTGCATTTTTTAAATCAATTATTTTCATAAAATGATGAATAGAACAATTTGAATTATTTTTTCAGTTTTCATTTTAATGTTAGCTTTAGGTTATAAAAATTTAGTTGTGTGCCTTTAAAATTATACAAGATTTGTTAAAATTAACATATGATTAAAACATTTTTTTAAATAGTTCTGTTTAGCTTTAATCTATTATTTGAGTTTGGGTAATTAAAACAAAAAAACAAAAAATAAATAAATAAATAAAATGTAGCTGTAACAACTAAATAAAATATGTTTCTTTTAATATTTATATTTTTTGTTTAAGCTATTTAAATTAAATTATTTTGTATCAGTTTTAGTTAATAGTTAATAATAACAACAACTGAAAAGAGTGGTACTGGTAATCTAAATTAATTTTATGGGTCTGGCTTCCTGTCTCATCCACGTCCAGCTATTTTTAGCTGTACAAAATCACTTGTTTTGCTGCTTGATATTGCAAATTGTTGTATTCTACCTTATTATCTTAATTATGCACATACTGGTTTGTAGTGCAACCCATAGGTTTACTTCCACGTTAAAGAAAAAGGTGGATATTTGTTTGATTTTTAAATCAGTTGTATTAAAACAAAAAAAAAAAAAAAAAAAAAACACACTTTTGTTCTTTCAACCCTGATAAAAGCCAAAACATGTCTCTCAAATACCACAGAAGTGACAACCAACATGAAACTGTATTATAGTTGTATTTAAACTTGATGGCTTAGGCATTTTCTTTCACCAATGAGAATGTTGTAAGGAATGTAAAAATGTGCTTTGCTTCATTTCAGACCACGCTATGTCAGCTGTACTGTGGTATGTGAGGATTAAGACTGGCCTGTCACTGGAACAGGTGGGGTGTGAGAGGAAACAGGTGGGGTCAGCGCTAGTGTTCGTTGCCAGACCAAACAGCTGTGTTAAAGCTGGGCTTACATTACAACGCTTGTAAATGTCTCCGTATACGAGACGCTGTTTGATACGGGCATTTCGGTTTACATGTACTAACCTTCAGATACTGCAGTCGTGCTTCCAATTCTGCTTTTCGTATAGAGTCGCTGTAGACGGTTTCTAGCCTAGACACAGGAACAAAACAACACAGTTGCATGACAGTCACTTCCTATATTGTGTGGTATTAGACTTCAAAGCCTCAAACTATTAAACACACCAATTAAAGTCGAAGTTCTCTTTAAAACAGAATTACGTGTCTGAATATGAGCTTAGTGGTAATACAAAACTCCCCTTCCCCCAAATGTACATCATTTCAGGACCGGGATTGGTGATATGGATATGAAGCGGGAACCTCTTTTTAATGGGCTGCTGTAAACTTTCTCATTTACAGCATAACCCCGTGTTTAAAAGTGGAAATAATTGGGTTAAAAGCCGTGGAGAGGGAAGGCATTCATGTGGTTCACATCACTAGTCTCCACACTTTATAAATGGAGGTTCATTTTCACTGGTCTTTCATCTTTTATTAAACAGGAAATAAAAGGAGGGAAGGAGAGTGTGGTTCCAATCAAGTAATAGCAGGTTTAATTTTTCACGATAATCAAAAAAGACCACAGGTACACTTGGAACAGTTTTAATTTAAACTTTAAAATTTAAACTTCCATTCTACTTTGAGTACAAAGTGTTTAAACGCTCGTTTAAATGGTAGAGCGTTAAATATCTACATACCTAATGCTGTTCCCTGATGATTTAATGAGCTGGACGATATCTTTATGGCGAAAGCCTTCAACCGAAGTGTCATTCACGCTGGCGATCGTGTCTCCTGCAAACCCAAGAGAAGTGTGTTAAACTCAGAACAGATCTGATTGGACATTGTATATTTTGTGTATTGGCTTTAAATGGATAGTTCAACCAAAACTTTATCATTTACTGACTTTCTTTTTTCTAAGGAACACTTCCCAGCTCCCGTTTCCACACAGCAAAAGCGAATGGTGACCAACTCTGCTACTCAAGAATTCATAGAAAATGTATTCAGTGAACACATTCAATTTCAGCTGGTTCCTCTCAGAGGCTTATTAAACGGCTTCTGAACATTTAAAAGGTCACCATCCACTTTCATTGTATGGAAAAGAGCAGCATGAACACTCTGCTAAACATCTCCTTTTCTGTTCCACTTAAATGGTCACAGGTTTGGAACAACATGAATATAAAAATTCACAATTCATAAAAAGTCAACTCATACACTCACTACTGTTTTTCACTTCCAGAAACGCACTCAAAACAATCCTATTTGATGTAATAACATGGGTGTTTTTCTCTATTACAAAATCAACTAGGAGGATTTTTGGAAGATATTTTACTAAAGTGTTTTTAAACATCTGCATGATACAGTCTGGATTGTGCACATCAATATGTAATGAAACAATTCCTTTTCTCCTTGGAGAGTTTTGGGTTTTCTTGTCTAAGAACGATGAGATCATGTGCTTTTGAGAGACGGGCCAAAAAAGACAATAGCGCAAAGCATGCAGGGAATGCAGGAAGCGAAACCAACACACACACGCACAGCAACTCGGTGTAGGAGTTCCTCTTTACCTCTGATCTGACATCAGTTTGTCTACAAGTCGTAATTGTTATATTTTTAGACTTTAGAGAAGATCCACTGATCCCAGAACAGAGCAAACGGGTATTTTAGATGCAGAACTGTTTGTTCTCTTTGAGACTATAGAAAAGAATGCAAATTCTGCATATAAAATATCTGACACGTGTTAATTCATAAAAGCCTGACTAGAGCATTATGGGACAATGACACATGTATTTTTAGAAAAAAACACGTGTTGTATGTGTCAACTTGCTCTCGAAATTCTAAATAAAGTAGCTAAGAAGTTTCTGTAAGGAGTAAAAACTACCATAAATGCAAATTCTAAACTTTGTGGTCAGTAGGTTTTGTTTTTTTAAAGAAAATAATAATAATTGAGAAAATTAAAATGTATCCAAAAAAAACTGAGGAAACACAGGAAAAGTTACATTATAAAATATATCAAAACAGAAAAGTTATTTTAAAATGTAATACACACAGTAGGAGTTCCTTTTTACCTCTGATCTGACATCAGTCTGAAATCAGTTTATCTATGAGTCGTAATTGTTATATTTCAGACTTTAGAGAAGATCAACTGATCCCAGAACAGAGCAAATGGCTATTTTAAATGCAGAACTGTTTCTTCTGTTTGAGACTAGAGAAGAATGCAGATTCTGCATATTAAATTTCTGACACTTGTTAACAATTCATAAAAGCCTGTATAGGGCATTATGGGACAATGACATGTATTTTTAGAAAAAACATTTGTTCTACACTTCAACCTGCTCTCTGAACTATATATATATATATTTTTTTTTATTTATTTATTTATTTATTTATTTATTTATATTTGAGGAAACACAGGAAAGGTTACATTTTAGGATATATCAAAACAGAAAACAGTTATTTTAAAATGTAATGCACACAGCAACTCTGAGTAGGAGTTCCTTTTTACCTCTGATCTGACATCAGTTTATCTATGAGTCGTAATTGTTATATTTCAGACTTTAGAGAAGATCAGCTGATTCCAGAACAGAGCAACGGCTATTTTAGATGCAGAACTGTTTCTTCTGTTTGAGACTAGAGAAGAATGCAGATTCTGCATATAAAATTTCTGACAAGTGTTAACAATTCATAAAAGCCTGTATAGGGCATTATGGGACAATGACATGTATTTTTAGAAAAAACATTTGTTCTACACTTCAACCTGCTCTCTGAACTCTAAATAAAGTGGCAAGTTTCAATAAGGAGTAAAAACTACCATAAATGCAAACTTTGTGGTCAGCATGTTTTGTTTTTTAAAGAAAACTAAAATTGAATGCATCTTTTCTCCATAAAATTAATCAAAAAAAAAAAAAAAAAAAAAAAAAAATTGAGGAAACAAAGGAAAAGTTACATCATAAAATATATCAAAACAGAAAAGAGATATTTTAAAACGTAATGCACAGAGCAACTCTGAGTATGAGTTTCTCTTTATCTCTGATCTATACATCTATATCTAGATCTAGATATCTATATATCTATATCTATATATCTACATCTACATCATATATATATATATATATATATATATATATATATCTATATCTATATATATCTATATATCTATATATCTATATATCTATATATCTATCTATATATATCTATATATCTATATATATCTATATCTATATCTATATCTATATCTATATATATATATATATATATATATATATATATGCACACACACATACACTTTTTTTTTTTTTTTTTAAACACTTTTAGATATTCCTAAGGGAACTCATGGCTCAAAACGATCTTCCAGATATTTCAGACTATGAATTTAACAGCTCCTTTTCATTAATGCCAAGTAAAAGATTCAAGCCAAGTACAGTAAGAGCTTTCTAAAACAAAAAGGAAATGATGTTCAGAAAATAACCTTTGTGTATAAACATGCAGCCTACAAAGAAGCCACAGGGTGACTTGACAGTATCCGGTTTTACAGTTTGAAAGAGTAAAAAAATCCATGTATAGTCTACGTGGGTGCTGCTGTGTGATATTTCCTCTTGCTTAAACAGCAGGGCTGCCACTCAACTGTCATGGTGTTGACAGATTGATGAGATCTCCAAGTGAGAAAGCAAGCCTTCTGAAATATTACTCCTATTCACACAGACTCATTTTACTACAAAACTGGATGTTCAAGAAGCAGATGAAGGAAACCGCTCCTTGTTATGCTTTAAAACGCACTCCCTGTGACCCCAAGGACCAGTCTGAATATTCAAGCCTATGTGTCAAATGCCAGTTTAGAGCGGGAATTACTGAGCAAACATAAAGGGTGGTGTTAATGTGAGCACACTTACCGACTTTAAGGCCTGCAAGTTGGGCAGGACTGTCTTCGTGGACTTTGCAAACAAACGTGCACATCTCTACGGAGTTCTCACTTTGGTGATGTAGCCCGTATGTCTGCAGACACACACAATAAAAAAAAAAAAAACAGACAGTAAACAAAGCAGTCTCTTCTGCATGGGTTACATTATTTATAGATCTGCAACCAGATTATATTAAAGTAAACAAAACGAGTCATATGCTAGCTAGCAAAGGTGTGCCATTTTTATGAATGCCGTGGCCTATTGTTCAACGTAGCGTTGCTAAATCAAGTCTGCTTGTGTTTCCACGGTGGCTTAACACCATAATGTGCTCAATGACTAGAATGTTGACCTGTGCGGCTTCACAAAGACTGACTGACAGACTCAATGGCTTAAAAGATGCTGAACGTGAGGGATAGCTCCAGGTGGTTTATGCACATGCAAACATCCTTGATAAACAAGCCACACCGAAACTGGGCCATTTGAAACGCTGGGCTTTGTTGTTGTTTCGATGTTTGAACTGTATATACAGGTCATCACCACTAAACCACTCCAAGCCATCTGGCCGAGGGTTACAAAAATGTTTGGCTAATCAGCAGTTTACATTTTAACACCATTTCTGAGAGTTAGAAATGGACAGCCAGTTTACTTGGTGTCAAACCCATTTTACTTCTGTAATGTGGCAATTTCCGAATTAATTGAAGTTTTTCAGAAGTGGAGCAAGTTACATTTACTTGGAATACATTATATTATAAGATGAATGGATATCATGTCAGTAACTCTACATGGGACAAGTGGTTTGCAAAATGGCTGGATAACATCATAAAATATGTGACTCTGGACCACGAAACCAGTCATAAGGGTCTATCTTTTTTTTAAAAATTAAGATTTAAACATCACCTAAAAGCTGAATAAATAAGCTTTCTATTGATGGTATGGTTTGTTAGGGTAGGACAATATTCGACTGAGATATTTTCAAACTGTTTGAAAATCTGGAGGCACCTGAGGGTGCAAAAAATAAATTAATTTAAAAAAAAAGAAAAATATTGAGAAAAATCACTTTAAAGTTGTTCAAATGAAGGTCTTAATACATATTACCAATAAAAAATTTTTTTTACGTTGATACATTTACATTAAGAAATTTACAAAATATCTTCATGGAACATGATATTTACTTAATATCCTACTGACTTTTGGCATAAAAGAAAGACATACAATGTATGTCCAGGGTCATATATAATATTATAAAGCGCTGAATTGATGGATGACATGTAATATGATTTAATACGATTTAATCATATGTAATATCATTTAATACAAATTAATACAAAATGTATCAGCTACACTACATACGACAAGCAGTTTGCAAAATGGGCGGATAATATGTAAAAAAAGGGAAGTAATTTCAATAGTAGCAATAAAATGTAGGTCACGCCAGTAAAATCATGTCAGTTTATCCGCTTTGCAATAAAACAACTTCAGCTGAAGGACTAGCAACTAGATCTCTGTGTAAACTGTTATGATATAAAGTGGCTATAACGCATCGTAGTGGTGTGAGATATTTCAGAGAATTGATTCAGCGTTAAAGTGTTATTTCACCCAAAAATTATGAATAAAGTTGTTATTTTTGTTTTCTTTGCGCACTAAAAGTATTCTAGTACCTTCATAACATTAAGGTTAAACCACTGATGTCACACAGACTATTTTAACAATGTCCTTACTACCTTTCTCAGCCTTAAATGTAGTTTCATTACAGTTTATGCAGGGTCAGAAAGCTTTCGGATTTCATCAAAAATATCTTAATTTGTGTTCTGAAGATGAACGAAAGTCTTACAGTTTTGAAACGACATGAGGATGAATAATTAATGACCGAAATTAAATTTTTGTGTGAACTGTCTCTTTAAGAACACCATGCACTTTTACACAGCAAGAGAAGTTTAAAACCGAACAGGAAGAGACTTGGTGAGACTGTTGATATGCAAAACATCAACTTCTGTTTCCATTATAACAGTAATCAGTAGCTCACGTCGAAACGCACACGCTGATACACTGAAGCTATTTGCATGTTGGTGCCTCCGGTATCAGTGGTACTTTGGTTCATGGACGTGTGCAGATTCAAATGAGCATCTTAGTTTCCTGACGGCCGTGAAGCCTAAATGTTTACTGTGGCGTGAAATGTTTTCATCAGTCACCACAGAAACACATTGCGGCTCTAAGATGCTCTCACGATATTCACTTTCGCAATGAATGACAATTTCTTGAGAGTGTAACATGCGTAGGAATGCCTTATTTCAGTAGCTTTGAGGATGACTGGTGTTGCTGCTTACTTCCCATACTGAAACCCAAAGCAGTTGTTGAGGTTAACAGCTTTGTGAGTTGAGAATACTGTTAAACCTCATTCTATCAAAAACAAAAAGGTGAATCTGACTAAACTCTGGATGACTCTTCATGAAGGCGGTCTTAAAGGGATAGTTTACTCAAATATGAAGGTTCTGTCATCACTTACTCAGCCATGTGTTGTTACAAACCCCAATGACTGACTTCATTCAGTAGAGCACAAAAAGAGATGTTTTGTAGAATGCTAATGCTGCTCTTTACTGTTACAATAAAAGTGAATGGGGACTGACAAAAAAAGTTTGCGTGCCGTTTACAGAGATAGTTCAAACATCTGTCATTAATTACTCACCCTCATGTCGTTCCAAACCTGTAAGACCTTTGTTCATCTTCAGAACACAAATTAAGATATTTTAATGAAATCCAAGAGCTTTCTGACCCTGCATAGACCGCAACTAGAAGAGAAGAAATTGATGAATAAAGTCGTTATTTTGTTTTCTTTGTGCACAAAAAAAGTATCTTGTAGCTTCATAAAATTAATGATGTCACATGGACTATTTTAATGATGTCCTTACTACCTTTCTGGGCCTTGAATATGGTAGCGTTGCTGTCTATACAGGGTCAGAAAAAAATATCTTAATTTGTGTTCTGAAGATGAACAAAGGTCTTACAGGTTTGGAACGACATGAGGGTGAGTAATTAATGCCAGAATTTTAATTTTTGGGTGAACTATCCTTTTAAGTCTTCTTAAGCCATTTAATTAACCAACTTTGTATGAGGAATATACAAACATTTCAGCCGGTATTCACTGAAAATCTTGTTTGACAGTGAGTCACCATTCACTTTCACTGTATGGAAAAAAAACAGCTCTGACATTCTCATTCTGCTACGAATAACCAAGTCATGCGGTTTTCAAATATTATGAGGATGAGTACATTTCGAAAACATCCTTTTTTGGGTGAGCTGTCCCTTTAAGAAAAACCTCTCAAATTGCAATTTGGCCCAGACTTCCAATAAACACGCAGACTACATTTAAAACAAGAAAAAAAGCATGCAAATTTACAAACATCTCTGAAACGTGAATCATTCGTAAAGTGTTTTCAAATGTCTGGAATAGTCTGTTTCCTTCCTCTTCCCATACACTCCAACCGTTTACACCAATCTCTGAGACACTGAGCGCCTCAGGAGATGCAAAGTACAGACATATTTACATAGTAGATACGGCCAACCGTATCCCCGCTGCCGAACGACTCCGAAAACAATGTTGTCTACAGCACGCCATCCTAGAAAACAATTCATTTCTGGATATGTTGCCTCTCATGTGACAGAAACTTGATGTCATATCCTGTACTAGAGGACATGGCAGGAAAGGAGGGGTCCTCTATCCTGGATCTGAACTATTATACATTACTAAATATAATCTAGCTATCTGGTACACATGTCGGAACAAATGACATACTGCTTTGATAAATAAATAGGCCATTGATAAAGTGAACAAATTACAAGTTGGTTCTCACACTAAGAGGTATTTTCGATTCTGTCACAAGTTGGATAAACCTTAGCTAATACTTGTTTCTGTTAACATGAGATCAAATAAACACTGGTGTCATCGCCTGAACATAACAGCTATTTAACCATGAACAGATCCTTCATCCAAGGTCTTAACTTTAATTTAACTCACCCACATGTACAAGCCAAGTCATTTTAGAAAGGTTTTACATTATTTACCACAGATAAGTCTCACACTGTGACTGAGTTTCTAAATTGCTTTTACCTGGATCTCGAAGCCAAAGGCCTCCTCTTCTTTCTTCATCAGGATCACTGTTTTCCTGAAAGGAAAAACCAAAATAGAGGGTATTCTGTGTTAATATGAACAAAAAAAAAATGTCTGCTGTACAGAGACGGTCTTAGTAAAGTGTCGTTGAGAGCGGTTTTGTCTCAATCTATGACCTTGACTGATGGTCAGTGCTTAGAGGAACATGAATGATGAAAGAGACACAGAGGAAACGCATAATCAACCGCATGATGCTGCCGTTTTGGAGAATACGTCTGTGTGGCGTAATAGCAAGTGTTTAAAAAAAAAAAAACAAAGTTTTTTTTTTTTAATTTGGGTGTGACATCTGAACAGCTCATTTTCTAAGTATGCTTTCAG
Organism: Labeo rohita; assembly: GCF_022985175.1. Classification (NCBI taxonomy): domain Eukaryota; kingdom Metazoa; phylum Chordata; class Actinopteri; order Cypriniformes; family Cyprinidae; genus Labeo; species Labeo rohita. The sequence continues at coordinate 10,367,721 of NC_066891.1, read as the reverse complement.
TGTGCTTTCAGTTTCATACTGTTTTACATTTTGTGTTTTTACAGTTCTCAATTACAGCCTCAAGGCATGAATGGTTACCACACAGGTGCATTTTGAACCAAATATGACTTCTGTTGGGATAATAGTAGTTGTCTAGACAATTGAGCAATCTTGGGATTCAAACATGTCCATTATAAATACCATGACATGACAAGAGTCTTGTTTTCTGAAAGCACTCATTCATCATTAGGCAATCATGAATTATGCATACGCATATACTAAACAATAAAGAGATGCATACAGTGAAGAAACATCGCATCTGACCATCTGGCCTATCAAAGCACTCTCGTTTTTTATTCATTCAGGCGTCACTGCATGCATTCTGTCCTTCAAAATGCCCATTTAATACAGTATAAATCTATAATTGTGGTTGTTTAAGGCAGAATATTTTTATTCCATGACACCTTGGAAAGGCGTGAATGACTAGGGTCTGACGTTTTCATAACTGTCGCAATAAATAGAGTTTATTTTAAGGAAATAACAATGACGCATGCACCAATCAAATTTGTGTAGGTGGAAGACAAGCAGTGTCAATCTTACCTTTGTGGTTCTGGAGAGTGCGAAAGGGGCTTCCATTTTTGCAGCCCACCATTCTGCTTCACAAGAAAGGAGAACAGAAAGACAACAAGAGAGAAAGAGAATGAGTGTTTGTGACCTTTGGAACGTCCCCCTGATCAATAGGTCTTTTCCCAAAGTCTGAGCTGTAGGTTGTGCAGCGTGTTCATTTCACACTTATGCTGTTTAACAGCACAGACCACATCACAGACAGAACCTGAAATGCATGTCTGTCTGCCGCTTTCGGTTAACCGTTTCTGTCGCAGTTTTCTGATCTTATTTTATCTCCAGACTAGGTAAACTTATCGCTGCAAGCGTCTCTGAAATTATCACAAGGAGATCTAAGATGCAGCCAGGTTGGCGAATACAAGTTTTGTCATGTGCTAACAACTGCACTGATGTTCAGGCTGATAACACTGAAAACCCAACCCAAACTGTGCAACGGACATAAGAATTCATTCATATTGCGCCCGCTCTTACAGACGCCCATTCAATCGGGCCATACCTCAACCTCGACAGCTTCAGCTTCCCACAAAGTGCACTTTGTACACAAACCCTCCAAAGCTAGTAAAACGTTGCCTTTCTTTATTTTCGTACACTTTGAGAATTGTCGTAGGGTCCCCCCTCAATGACTTCATTTATTTCCATGTAACTAAGAGGGTCCCTTGGGGGCAGTTGGATGGGGTAGCAAAGCTCTCGGCCGCACAATACCCTGTTGTGGCCCGGCGTTCACGCAAAGTGTAGGAGTCCAGATACAGAGAGCTGTTCAGAAACCCTGCCCTACAATCCAAAGGCTTGTCGTGTAGTACTCCACTGTAAGTAAGCTTTGTTTAAGGCTAATTTCCGCAAATTAAATACAACATTTAAATGTTCCTGGCTAGTTTTGAGTAAAGCAACTGTGAAGGAGCCATTGTTTTTGACCTTAAAATGCCACACATTGCGGTCATTCTGCTTTAATTCAAATAATTTACAAATTATTTGAATTTAAGTTCATCTAAAAGTTCAAATTTGTAAACAGCACCATTGTCTTAAAGGGACAGTTCACCCAAAAATGAACTGTCATTAATTATTCACCCTCATGTCGTTCCAAACCAGTAAGACCTTTGTTCATCTTCGGAACACAAACGAACAGGGATGTAATGATATCAAAATCTTACAATACGATAATATGTCGGTATGAAGTCCACAATATGATATTTATTGCAAATAAATATTCAAATGACTTGCAAAAAAATGAAACATTTTAATAGTTACATTATTCTGTCAAATGGACTATTTTGCACATTTTTTAAGGATTTTTTATTTTCTGTTTGCCACAGTTCAAAATTAAGAGCTTCAACCCATGTTCTTAACTAAGAAAACTTAAGTCAGAAAAAAAAAAAAAAAAAGAATTGACTTGTACCTAAACTTTAAAGGGGACTCAACCCTCTTTTTATTTGAGTACACGCTCTCAGTTGATATTACGTTCACACTGGTGTTTTAGGAAGCCAAACAAATTAGAATATAAGGAATAAATGTTATATTATTATTGTTCCTATAACAGTAATGGCCATATATTGTAAAATAGTTGGACTGTAAAATAAATGAAAATTAATATTTCATAGGTATATTGTTTTTGCTTTACACTACAGTATGGAAATTACTATATTTATTTCCCAATTTATACAGCTGAAAGAGATATTTTGAATTTGGACGGCAATAACATTATCTATTTAAACCGCTAGCTGTCAGCAATTCATTCTGCATTTTTAAGCTTTTATTTTGACTGAAATGCAATAGAGCTTTTATTCTGATGGAAGACGGAAAACTCCAGCTTTAGTGAAAATAGGCCTTCAAAGACGTTTCACTACAAATGTAGTGAAGTGTAATCATCTGCCATAAAAATAAAAGCATAACTGATGGCTGCTGCGTTCCCAAACGCACGCTAAAGTCACAGCATATGCAATAAACTAGATCACTGCATTCACTGTGAACTGAGTCGTTCTGAGCCGTGGAAAATACCGGATCACGAGAGGATCACCTGAACGAAATGCGTGCTTCGCTTTGAAATGCGCAGCAAAAACAGACTTCTTAAAGGGGTTAAGCCATATTGTGCTTTTGGTTTTAGTTCGTTTGACAGATACTGTGCCAAAGCATAATAGCCCAAAACACAACTTTAAAGACCTTTTATGTTAGAATAAGAAGTTTAAATTTATTGAAAAAAAATCTACACTTTCATTTCCTATCATTTCATATCGTCATGTGACCACAACGATATCAAGACAGTTTTACGATCGCGATACCACAGTATTGATAATACTGTTACATACCTACAAATTAATATATTTTTATGAAATCCGAGAGCTTTCTGACCTGGTTCAATTGTAATTTTATGAACTAAGCAGGGTCGGAAAGGATTTCATCAAAAACATCTTAATTTGTGTTCCAAAGATAAACAAAGGTTTTACAGGTTTGGAACAACAAGAGAGTGAGTAATTAATGAAAGGATTTTCATTTTTTAGGTGAACTTGCCCTTTAAAGGGTTAGTTCACCCAAAAATGAAAACTGTCATCATTTACTCACCCACAAAACATTGGACGTCATTGACTTCGAATGCATGGATACATACAGAGAACTAAAACTACAACAAAAACATAAAAGTAAAATTAAAACTAAAGTAAAACAAAATAAACAAAACACTGAGGAGGAGTCATACATGTTTGGAAATGAATGACAGTAATGGTATACTAGATTATAGATGTAGTTTTGATTGCCACCAGACAGCTACCAGGAAATACTGAGATCGTATCAGACCTATTTGAATTTCAAAAGCCATTTCATTACATGGACAACAACACATCTATGCTGACCCCTGGTCACTCAGGCTTTATCAATTCTGCAGTAAATTCAGTTGCACACCTCAAAGGTCAAAGACAATCCAGAGGGGGTTCCTTCACTGCCCCGGACACTTGGTCAGGATCCATAAAATGGCCTGGCTGGCCACACAGGAGGCAGACTGTAAAAGAGCAGGCCCAGAATTCAGCAGGGACACGTACAAGCTGTTTACAGTCAGACCTGTGTGTGGGTGGTCCAAAGACACCAGGAAACACTTTACACCATGAGTGACCATGAAACACACTTCGGCGTGTGTAAACCCAAGGGCCAGAACCAAGCATCAAGCATCACATCTGTATGGTCCAAACCCAAGAGAGCAACTGCTTTTGCCCGTTGTAGAAATGAGCAGGAGATGAATGTCTCTCTTTGGATTTGGAAGGAATGGTGGAAGACTTGAGCATACAACCTTTGACCTTGTTCAGAAAAAAAAAAAGGTGATTTTACCACTGAACTATTAAACTATGCAGTAGTAAAAGTTGAATGAATATCAGTCAATTTTTACTTTCTGTGGCATGAAATGAATTATCGCTTGTGTTGCATGAAAAATAATGATTCAGAGTCACGCAGAAGTGAACAAGTGTAGCCACTTCTGAAGTTCTGCTTGACTGCTCACACGTATACATTCAAATGAGGTTCTTCAGAGAAACCGTCACAGATGGACACTGAGGGACAGGTGTGAATGAGCGCAGATCAAGAAGTTCTTTACATGCCAAGTGAAGTGAAGTGAACTGCTTGAGCCATTCAAGACAAAATTCATAGTCTAATTGACTACCTAATTGAGTCTAACTATCTTAACCTAACTTAATCTTGGAGTGCTCAGCATTGCACATTTTGAATGTCTCATACCCAGAGGATCAAACATTGAACTGAGAATATGAATCAGGTGTGTTAATAAGGCTACAAGGCTACTCCAAGACCACATACGATCCTTCTATACTGTTACATCCAATGATGCCGGCATGTAAAAGTTAATAAGAGAGGTGGAGCTCAACTTGTGTGCCTTCAGACTAATCAAACTTGAGTGTTGCATGCACACTGCTGGTTCTAATCAAAGCAAATTCATCACAGGACTGTTGTTTCTCTGCTTAATTAAGTCCAGACAACACCAAGCAATATATTCAAGATGTTCATGCATAGAGGGCAAGATATAAAGAGGCAAACGTCTAATATTACTTCTAAAGCTCTGACAACAGTAGCTGATATTTGAGATATGAAGAGTGAGTTCAGTTTTAACTCAGTAACACACTGTGGAAACTACAGCTAAGCTTTGCTGAAGGTCTTACTGGTCTTAGGTGTTCTCCCAAGTTCATCAAAGCTGTGAGACCAACTTAAGATGGTGTAAGATTATTCCGAATCAGATTTTCTAAATAAGCATCTGCACTCAATATCAGGTTATTATAATAGCTTGACTAAGCCATAATTGCTCAAAAAACAGCCGAAGATGGTTTAGGATGGTCTTCCAACCTGACCAAGTGCCTTCAAAACCATCCCAAACACCTTTCTGATCATGGGTTGGATGACTAAGACTATTAAATAATCTTAGGCTGGACTAAAAAGGTTTTTCCCCAGAAGGGAATCAAAAGTAAGTAAACAGAATCCCACGTATGTAACATTTATGACTAAATATATTTATTATTATTTCGCCAGCGTCCATATAAACACTTTTAAAGAGTCAAACACATCAAACTGAATCTTGAGATTCAAAACAAATTCTCTAACCTTTTTAAAGTTCCTAGGTAAGGTCCCTCCAGAGTAAGCGAGGGTCTTATAATTATAAAGCTCGGCGGAGTTTGAGGGTCCACGATCCACAGTCCCACAGCTTTCCGATTTGGAGGACGTAAAGTAGATCTCCCCACTGTCATTACACAAGGACCCGCTGTCCGGCTCGTTTGAGTTCAGCTTCTTTACGCGTCGAAAAGTCATATTTTTCATAGTCCGCGTGTCACTCAATAAGAAAGCAACAGTAGATGAAAGAAAAGCGAGAGATGAAAAGTACTGAGTGTGGGTGAAAAGCCACCCACTCGGCACCAGCCTGCTCTCTTGTGCAATAATCCACAGCTCTAGCTCGGTATCAGCAGCAGCATCTGCGGACAGACTCGTCGGGTTTAGAAACGCACATGTGAAGGAAATACTTGAAAAGGGGGCGGGGCCAATCGATTGGCGAGGCGCTGGGGGCGGAGTCACACAATTGACGCGATGTGTTTGGTCGTCATGCGGAGCGACCAAACAGTGAAACTGTTTTGCAGTTAGACATACATACTATTATGGTGTTATTATAAAATAGTGTTATTTAGTAAACACTATTATCAAGGGTTATTTACAAAAAGCACTATAGTTTTATGCGTTTGACTGCCATGGTCAACAAATACTATGTATGTGCAGGTGAGTTTGACTCATTTCAGCGAATCGGTTCTTTAGAACAGTTCGTTAATAAACCGTTTCGAAAAGCGATTCTTACACGTCATGAGGCACGCTTGTGAACATTATTATTTAAAGGCCACATGTAATTTGCATTTATCTTAGTCAGTACTGAACTTCATTTAGTTTCTCTTTTGGACTGTTGCACGTTTAATAAAATGCTGTTAATTTATACCGACTCGGAGGTTATGTATGTGAGTTGATAAAATTTTTACACAATAAACACATTGAACCACAAAACCAGTCATAAGTAGCATGGGTATATTTGTAGCAATAGCCAAAAATACATTGTATTGGTCAAAATGATCGATTTTTCTTTTATGCCTAAAATCATTAAGATATTAAGTGTTCCATTAAGATATTTTGTAAATTTCCTACCGTAAATATGTCAAAACTTGATTTTTTATAAGCAATATGCATTGCTAAAAACTTCATTTAGACCAATTTAAAGTTGATTTTCTCTATATTTAGATTTTTTTGCACCCTCAGATTCCAGATTTTTTAAATAGTTGTATTTTGGCCTAATATTGTCATATCCTAACAAACCTAACAACCTTTTTATACAGCGTTCAGATGATGTATAAATCTCAATTTCGAAAAATTGAACCTTATGACTGGTTTTGGGTGGCATATTTCTATTACATTCGCAATATTTCTACTGTTTGGATATGAAAGTAACTTTACTTTTATCCACACCATTTAACTTGTTCACTGATTCAATGAATCATTTGGCTTTCGTTCGAAAGCCACTCCAACACGTTTTGTACTGGATTTGTGAAGCGATTCTTTGAAAAGATTCGACTCAAAAGAACAATTCATCCACGAATCAGAATCACACATATTGTTAGCGTATGTCATGGTTTGTAAAAGTATATGACCTTGAGATTAAACCAGGTATAATAAAGAATTAGATAACTATGTATCCTCACATGCCGAAGCAACAGTAGCATGTTAGTAAAAAAATATTTGAGCATTTTAATAATATGTATTATTATAATTTTTAATATTTGGGTTGTCATTTGAGTTACCAAATGCTATTTTAAAAAAGTTTATGTATACGTAAAAAATAAATAAATAACGACTTTTAGTAACCTAAAAAAAATGAAACTTAGTACTTGACCCCGATGGCTGAGCGGACTCGTGTAAAATTAGTCAAACTGATGGCGCCCTCTAGTGCGTATATGCGGTAAGCACCTTATGAGTGTTGAGGCAAATTATGACATTACAAAGCTTCATTAAAACAAAGAGATACAATGCAAATCTTTTAACATTGAAATGTTTATTCAGACAAATTTAGAGATTCACAAAATTAAGAGATCCTCTACATTCTCAGGAGCAACATAAAATTAAAAAGCCTGCCAGAGCGCCATAAGTGTGCAATCTAAAACCTTTAGGATTTTGCCCATTAAGTCATCTGAATAAAATACAATAGATCGACTGATAACTGTTTAAATGTGTGAAATGTTGCAAAATCAGTTTACACAACTGACTTGATACATTCGTAATACAATGAAAATTATCTAATAAAATTAGTTAACATACTGTTGATTTCACTTCCATATTTTATCTAAACATTACACCTACTATTTTAGGTGTTTATATTTTAACAGCAAATAAATTAGATGTCTCATAAAGCTCTTCAGATTTTGATTTGCTAAAGCTAGTCATTGTTCTGGTAAAGATCATACTGGTAACTTGTTTAGCCTTGAGCAATCTGACATTCAAGATTAATAAAAGTAAGCTGGGAAAAAATCTAAAGGAATAACTAAAAGCAGTGTGCAGAGTTAGCACAGATCTATTTCTAATATTTAAACCACCTATACAGCAAAATCACTGCGCATCAAACCTTTATACACTGGATGCTTTGGAGTAATGCATATTTTTTTAATGTATATCTACATAACCTTAAAACAAATATCCAGTCTATATACTTGGAATGATCTGTGCACATGATATGTATATCACAGCAAAGATGCATGCAAAAATGCATGAGCTACTGTTAAAGAGCACTACATTTCTTTAAAGAGAGCATATTTGATGTTAAGATGGTCTAGTGAAGAATTCATACCTCTTGTAAGGATAATCCCCTAAAAACACTTAAGCTAAAACCTTATTAAGCATTTGCTGCAAAATTTACATAGTGGCTTTAAACTGTCATTGGCTTCAGAGTCCTTTGTTAATGCACACAGAGTTTCGAAGCGAACTGGATCATTCTCAAGTGCAGGTCAACTCTATTTGAAAAAGCCAGACTTGGCTTGAGGGCCCATCAGCATACTGGCTTGGTTTTTGTGTGTGATCTGAATCTGAGGAAGAAAAATAGAAAGAAATTGCATTTAATGCTGACATGTTTCTATTGGTTTAAACTTACTTAAAGGGACAGTTCACTCAAAAATTGAAAAAAATGAAAATTAGCTGAAAATGTATTCACCCTGAAAATTTACTCAGCCTCAGGCCATCCAAGCTGTAGATGAATTTGTTTCAGAACAGGTTCGGAGAAATTTAGGATTGTTTTTTCAGCTGTTTGCACTCACATTCTGACGGCACCCATTCACTCATACTGATACATTTTTCCAAATGTGTTCCGATTAAGAAACAAACTCTACATCTTGGATGACCTGAGACTATATTTTCAAATTTTCGTTTTTAAATCACCTATTATTTAAAAAAAACTTTTTAAACTGTACACATGATTTACACTAAATTGTGTGCATGTTTTACTAATGCGCTACCTCGTTTTACTAAATTGTGCGCACGATTTAAAAGATATTTTGTTTCAGTTAGGATAACAATCTATCACTTAAATTTAAAGTGTTTAGTGACGATTCATTTTTATGAAGCCCCATACCTGACATGCAGAAAAAAAGTATATCGTTTGCATGATTTACTGATTCGTTCCCTCGTTTTACTAAATTGTGTGCACGATTTACTAATTTGTTCCCTTGTTTTACTAAATCGTGCGCATGTTTAACTAATCCGTTCCATTATTTTACTAAATTGTGTGCATGATTTATTAATTTGTTCCCTTGTTTTACTAAATTGTTTGCATGATTTACTAATTTGTTCCCTTAGTTTATTAAATTGTGTGCACGATTAACTGATTCGTTCCCTCGTTTTACTAAACTGCGTGCATGATTTACTAAATTGTGTGTATGATTTACTAATTTGTTCCCTCTATTTACTGTATTGTGCGCATGATTTACTAATTTGTTTCCTCTGTTTACTGAATTGTTCGCATGATTTACGAATTTGTTCCCTCTGTTTACAAAATTCTTTGCACGATTCGCTAATTTGTTCCCTCGTTTTCCTAAATTGTGTGCATGATTTACTAAATTGTGCGCATGATTTACTAATTTGTTCCCTCTGTTTACTAAATTGTGTGCACAATTTGCTAATTCGTTCCCTTGTTTTACTAAATTGTGTGCATGATTTACTAATCCGATTCCCTGTTGACTAAATTGTATGCACAATTTTTGCTAATTCGTTCCCTTATTTTATTAAATTCTGTGCATGATTTGCTAATTCGTTCCCGTTTTACTAATTGTGCACACAATTTGCTAATTCATTCCCTTGTTTTCCTACATTGTGTGCATGATTTACTAATCCGTTTCCTCGTTTTACTAAATTGTGTGCACAATTTACTAATTCGTTCCCTTGTTTTATTAAATTGTGTGCATGATTTGCTAATTCGTTCCCTCGTTTTACTAATTGTGCACACAATTTACTAATTCATTCCCTCGTTTTACTAAATTGTGTGCATGATTTGCTAATTCGTTCCCTTGTTTTAATAAATTGTGTGCACGATTTGCTAATTTGTTCCCTTGTTCTACTAAATCGTGTGCATAATGTACTCATTTGGTCCCTAATTTTAAGTAAATTGTGTTCGAAATAATAATTAGTGTGCCTGTAAAGTAAGTCGTGGTCACAAAATAATAATTTATTCTACTTCCTCTCCACATTCTCATAAACAACAGGTTTTTTTGTGTGCACTGTTTACTTAAAACAAGGGAACAAATTAGTAAATCATGTGTACGATTTAGTAAACCAAGGGAACGAATTAGTAAAACGTGCAAACAATTTAGTTTTTTTTTAATGAATTTTTGAATGTTTTTTTTCTTTAAAGCATTATAATTCACTAAGAGCTTAAATTATTATTATTGTTTTTTTTTATTATTAGAAACAACACTTATGATATCTAAACCCTGTTTATGGAGTTTCTTAATAGATTTGTAGACACAAATAACACACAAGACTAATTTCAGTTGTGAAAGACTCGTTGAGTGAACGAATCAAATGATTTACTCACAACACACAAAGGACATTTGCTTATTACCGCTATTAATATTACTGTAAATCTAAATACATCAGAGTCACCTGGATGAATAAAAGTCAAATGCAAAGAAAGGCAGTATGATGGACACTTACGGTACAAGGTGGCTGCATCCAAGGTTCTCCATCAATCTGCATGGGCAAAGGCTTCTTTGTCCTATAAATCAGAGTAAATTTTTTTTTAAAACAATCCAAAATAACAGTGAATCATATGATGGCCAATTGCTTGGGTGACTAAGCACACATTCACATTATATGACTCAATAGTAGTTACAGAGTGAATAAACTGACCAACCCCATTTAATGACAAAAGAATTAATGGAATGTAATTTAAATATTTTGCTTTTGAAAAAAAACAACAAACGAGTATGCAAATGCAGGGAATGTAAACTAGACAGTCACGTCTGAGCATGTCATGACTTGTTTGTGCCAGTATGAGGACAATCGCTGACATTAGCTGGAAACTGTATGTCTCACCTGATGGTAATCTGAGATGTTTTGGCAAGTCGAACTGCACTCTTCAGCCCTGTGTATATCTGTCCCATCTCAATGGCTCCTTCCAATCCCACTAACTCCACGCGCTTGTCGCTCATATCTGTTTGAAAACAGTCTGTTGAGTGTTTCGGATAATCATCATATTAAAAGATTTTGCCTTGCATTGAAAGAAACGTACCTTGCGGGCTCACTTTTAAGACTTCGGGGTCTACTATGACCTCAGGCAAGTCCTGGTCCACTCTGTCACTTTTCTTGGCTTCACCCCACAGGTTAGAGCCGCCATGCATGCTGGGAATGTTGAGGACGGCGATGCCTTCCAGAGAAAGATTACTGAGATCCAACTGGGTCCCGCAACACTGTATGAGGCCAGACAGAGGCGCTGGGATCAGTGCCATTACGTATTTCATATTCAAAATGATGTTTTAGCCGAATACTTCTAACGTACATAAGCAGATTTTTTAAGTAATGAATTGCATTTGCTTCATATTCTGAATTAATGTCCCTGATCTGGTAGATTGAAATGTTCCTGGCTTGAGCTCTGACAGACGACTAATACCAGAAGCAGGTTAATAACAGGTGTTAGTGCTCTATAATGCCCTCACTGTGCTCATGCTTTTTAGTTGATGCCTTTTGATGGGCTTTCAACACAAGGCAAGAAGAAGCAAGGGTAGCTGGAATGATCAATAACCTCTTTGAACTTAGATGGAAGTGTGATTCTTTTTTGTAAGGGTTTTTTTCTTACCTCAATGGTGAGACACTCCTTGAGTTTTTTACATGATGCCGAGATCGTCTCAGACGTGGCAAATTCAAAATACCACAGTTTGTTCTTCATTCTGTAAGAAACGTACATATGGATGAAAAGGAAGCCACAAATTTGTGCTACCCATTGAAGATTTTCTCAATTTTTTATTTTTTTTGCACCTTCAGATTCCAGATTTTCAAATTGTTGTATCTTGGTCAAATATTGTCCTTTCCTAACAAACCATACATCAATGGAAACCTTATTTATTCAGCTTTCAATTTCAGACAATAGACCCTTATGATTGGTTGTGTGGTCCGGGGTCACATTTATGTTTTTTTTAAATAAATTGGATGTTACCAAGGAAAACTGCTTTTCAAAAAACAACAACAACAACATATACACACTATAGTTAAAAGTTTGGAGATTTTAAAATATTTGTAAATGTGTTTAAAAGAAGCCTCTCATGCTCAGCAAATATTTGATCAAAAATACGGAAAAAACAGTAATGTTGTAAAATTTCATTAAAATTTAAAATAACTGTTTTCTGTTTGTATATGTTTTAAAATGTAATTTATTTGTGTGATTCCAGAGGGAATTTTTTGTCACATGATCCTTCTATCATCAAACTAATATGCTGATTTGATGCTCTAATAACATTTCTTCTTATTATTATCAATGTTAAAAACAGTTGTGCTGCTTTATAGTTTTGTGGAAACTCTGATGCAATTTTTGCAGGATTCTGATAAATAGAATGAACTGTAGAACTGTTACATTAAATCAATCTTAATGCACCCTTGCTGAATTAATTTGTATCTAATAAAAAATACATAATACTAATAGCAATATTTTCCTTACAGTTAAGATTATTTTTATTACAGTTATAATTTATCTTTGTTTATTTATAATGACATTCAGTAACAATAATTAAATTCCAGAAAATAATCAGCAAAAATGTTAATTTTTTTTCATTCGATTTCAGTCAAACAACCTACATGTACAATGGTTATTTTTAAATAAATTTAATTAACAAATTAAAATGTATTTAATGTTACCTTTAAATAATTTAAATCATATCCACTGTGCCACTGCGCATTGTAATAAACATTAGACATACACCCTGTTTACAAACATCACATAATATTTAAAATCCCAAGACTGAGTTTTATGTCATAAATATACAACAAAGAAAAAAAAATCCTCTAACAAAAAAAATCCTTCTCTTTATTTTTCTGACTTTTTTTTTTTTTTTTTAAGTTACTAACACTAACATTCCCTATTCTTTTTCTATTATATCTACTTGGGTTTTTTTTTTTTACTTATTATTAAAAAAAACGCGTATGTGTAGTGCGTTAGACTAACCGAGACTTGTCACAGCACTTACATATCATTGCTCTTTTGTTGGTTTTGATTGCTTCTATTGTCCTCTTTTGTAAGTCACTTTGGATAAAAGCGTCTGCTAAATGACTAAATGTAAATGTAAAATCAGGTGATGGATTTTGTGTATATAATTATTATTTTTTTAGAAATACATATTGATGAGTAGCTCTGTGGGGTCTTAGTGTGCAACATGCCCACCTGCTGTTAAACTTCTGCGGGTGTTTCTCCCTCATGGTGTGAAAGCGGTGAGCAATGGAGGCATCCTGTTCCACAAACAACAACAGTGATAATGATAAACACACTGTGAGTTAAATAACAAAAAGGAAATGAGAGGATCGAAACTACATAATAGAGGTCATATTTCAGATGAATGCTGTACTGTATGTGTCATACCACTCCAATGGAGAAGTAGTTGTTGATGATTTCATAGGGCACAGGGTCACCTCTCTCCTGACTGTCCTCCAGGGTCACCTGTACGCTCCAGCGATCCATCGGAACCACAGAACTGCCCTCAATGTCCTTCAGGATCCGGCCCAGATCCATTCCATCATAACCTACAACATTATAACCGTGAGAAACTCTAAACATAGCCATGAAAGCATATGTTCAAGTTTCAAGTTCAGCTTTTGCTCACCTCCTCCCCATCGAAGGCAGCGTGCAAGATCATTTCCTGTGCCGAGAGGAAGCACTGCCACCGGGGGGCGTATTGGCAAGTTGGCCTTATCTTTAAGAGGAATTGAAAAGAACAGTTGGCTGAAAGTGAAATGAGAGCTAAACATACATATCCTCTATGGTTTTGCAAGTCTCATAGTCTCACAGATGTACGTTTAATTTTGTTTCTGACCTATAGCGTCAAGTATCCAGCCAACTGTGCCGTCACCTCCACAAACTAATATTCTATAGTTCGGCAGATCTCTGAAGAAACATAACCTGATTTGGAAATAAAAGATAATATAGATTACAACCATTTGAATTTTAACAAGCTTCTGTTTAAGTATTTAACCTATTATATCTCCATCCATATCTATGAAATGCAAACTGTTGATTAAACATCATGCATTTTTCAATCTCAGTCCATTTTTAAGTTTTGGTGTCCAACCAAATGGATGCAGGACACAAATAAAGACACATATATGCTGAAATGGGAGTGAAATCTTTACCCCGGTCCTGGTCCACCATTGGAAAGGTTATAAACCTGCCGAGGATTCAACAAGTACTGGAATTTCCGAAGGACTCTGTAAAAACATATCTTTTGTGAGTAAAAATTATTTCAAATACGCATTTCTACAACACACAGGCAATTAGATAAGTGTTCTCACCTCTCTCCCTGTTTACCGCCACTTTTAGGATTCACAAACACCAAAAGAGGATGAGTGTCAGAAATTGGGTTTATCTGTTTGGGTACAGGAAGTTGTGCATTAGTTTCATTTAGTATCTTCTGTCTTTGCCTGGGAAAGCTGAAACATAATAGACTATCTAGACTGTGTCTTACCTGTAGTACCTGTCCATCAGGTGTAGTGTTGTGGTCACTGTCATCACTTGCAAATGCGCAGCCGTTCTTTACGCAGTTTGGCCTCTCCTAAGTGAGGAAACAAAGAACAGAAGGTATAATGGAGAACGAAATCATTATTTAAGCAGAACTCTAATCTTTTAACCATTAAGACCATCTAATCGTGTTGTTTTTAGTTCTTTTGCATGCTATGGAGCTTTGCAAGCTATATTTACCATTTAATAGACAACTATATATATATATATATATATATATATATATATCCTCTGCTCACCAAGCCTGCATTTATTTGATCCAAAGTATAGCAATATTTTTACTATTTATAAATAGTATTTTTACTATTTAAAATAACTGTTTTCTATTTGAATATATTTTAAAATGTAATTTATTCCTGTGATCTCAAAGCAACATTTTCAGCATCCTTACTCTAGTCACATGGTCCTTCAGAAATCACTCTAATATTCAGATTTGCCGCTCAAAAAATGAAGTATTATTATTATCATTATTATTATTATTATGTTGAAAACAGCAGAGAGTAGAATTTTCTCAGATTTCTTTGATGAATAGAAAGTTCAGCATTTATCTTAAATAGAAATCTTTTGTAACATAAATGTCTTTTTAATCACTTTTGATCAATTTTAAGCATCCTTGCTCAATAAGGTATTCATTTTTATAATTTCTCCCCCTACCCCAAAAAATTATGCTGACTCCGAACTCTAAAATGTTACAGAAGCATTTTATTTTAGATAAATGCTGATCTTTGCATCTTTCTATTAATCAAAGTTACTCAACTGTTTTAAATATTAATGATAATAATAATAATAATAATAAAATCAGCATATTAGAATGATTTCTGAAGGATTATGTGACACTGAAGACTGGAGTAATGATGCTGAAAATTCAGCTTTGTTTAAGGAATAAATTACATGTTAAAATATATTCAAATAAAAATCAGTTATTTTAAATAGTAAAAATATTTCACAATATTACTGCTATTGTTGTATTTTGGAACAAATAAATGCAGGTTTGGTGAGCAGAAGAGAATTCTTTAAAAAAAACATCTTACTGTTCAAAAACTTTTGACTGGTAGTGTACTATAATCATTAAATATAAAATAATAAAAGTGTACATGTAGGCATATATTTAAATGTATTTTGCTCGAGTCCTTCAGAGAGACTTTAATTTGCATTACCTTGATGACTGGATAAATGGCCCAAGGTGGTAAGATATGATCTTTGAAAGGGCCACAATTACATTCAAATGGTTCCTGGGTTGCACACTCATCATGTCTCTAAAATATAACAGTAAAAGGCATATAAAGCATGAAAAACTATGATCCAGAGTGAACAAACTGACCAGCTTCATTTTATCAACATTGATTCAAATGCATTTCTTGTGCACTGCTGCTAAGTCTCATATCTCTTATTATATCAAGATTTTCAGCAACTGTATATTGTACGGCAGCTTTTCAGAAAGTCCCAATCTCACCATGGTGTGACACCAGACACAGCGTTTCCCAGTGAGCCCGTGCAAACTCTTTATCTTCTTTTGACACCTGTCACATTTCCCAGAATCACAGTTTCCACTCACCCAGTCATGGGCCGCAATCTGCATGCAAACAAATTAGATGCGCATATGCTATTTACATTTCCAGTGTCCACTTGATGGCAGTACTAAAGTACAAAGCTTAGAAGATGCTTAAAGCGGGCTCTGTCTGCCCTGGGCCCAATAAGTAAGATCTACAATAGAGGACCTTGGTGAGACACCCTCATCACAGGACCTGGGACAATCTTCCCAGTTGAATAATAAATAAACTGTTATTTTTTTAAATACATGCAGGCCATTTTTACATTATTTAAACAAGATGTACTTATTAAAAATGTATTCTTTAAATTTATTTGACTTTTCAATATACAATTTTATATATAATATATCACATTTACAGCTAGCATTTAAGGTTGTTTGTGCACTTTTTTTTAAAAGCTTATGCACGTTACTTTTTATGTTGTTTACAGTGAGGTCATACAATTCTAAAATGTTTAAAGGTATTGGTTTTAAATGTAATTTAAAAAAAGGAAAAGAAAAGAAATGAAGGTGTTCTTACCCCTGTCTCTTTCTTTGACATCACATATGTGCGGGTGCACGGAGCCGGGTTTTTATTTGCACACCGGCCATGGACTGTGTATTTGCAGCCTGTGTATGATAATAAATGGTTGTGATCCCAAACTGATCAGAACTACACATATGGGTTTGCAAGGTTATGCATAACTACTGTACATAACTAGGTAGATAAACCATGACACATATTGGCAGATTCAATTTCTGGAATACATCTTGAATATTTCAGCATTTTAATTGCTAAAATGAAACATTTTATAGGCAGTCTGGAAATATTGGTTACATTTGCAAAGCAATCTGTGATCCTTTCTTGTAAATTACCCAGAATTCCACTCACAGGTGCAGCAGAGACCCTGTTTGCGCAGCCCCAGCAGCATATTCTGACAGACGTTGCAGTACACAGGCTTGTTAAAATGCTTCATCCTCCACAGGTGCTGGCCGTCTCTTTGAGTCATCTTGGGAAAGCAGAAAAACATTGTGTTAGAGAACAAGAAGCAAATTATTTACCTTCCTTGAATCTGTGTATAGCCAGAGTGTTACTGTATTTTACTGTACATTTTCAAGTATCTGTACTTTAGTGGAGTATTTTTATTTTGGGAAATTTTTACTTTTACCTCACTACATTTCATAAAAACATGTTGTTCCTCATTATTTTGAACTAGAGAAATCATTACACACTGCGAGATGTAATAGCGGTGTCGGATTTATGAACAAGCTGATTCTTTTCAATGAACCTGTTAAATCTTATGAGTGATTTGCGAAATGGCTTGATTGCAGCTGTTCTTGCGTCAACAACTCGCTGATCCAAATGTTCGAATGAAAGCGAGTCTCTCCAAGAACGAGAGATTCTCAGAGCTTGAATGCACGCATGACTGATGGCGTGAACAGTAAGTTACCAATGCGAAAATTTTAGCATTTATTATTGAAACAACAAAAACAAATGAGATCCGCACACAAAAAATAGACCAAACTGCTCATGTGAATTTATTGTCCAGAGGCCACAAATAAAGTGCAAAGAGTACAAGAGCGCAAAACGTTTTGGGGCTTAACCCTTAATCAGTGCGATGTTTCCAAATGTAAACCTGCCCCTATTTAAAAGGCTCACTACCGTAATCATTGCAATATACCGATCATTGATTTTAAATCCATATAAAAGTCTGGATCGCTTTGCAGCCTCTTTCAGCATTTATTATTGTAAATGAAAATCATATTTAGGTCATGAGTGTCCATTGTTTGCAAACTAAAGCTGCTGTAAAAGAGCTGTAAAAGCCCACTGTATGAAATGTTTAAACATACAGTAGACATCCATATTTTTGTATTACTATCTAAACATGGGATTTTGTTCTTAAAGGAGAAGTTCACTTCCAGAACAAAATTTACAGGTAATGTACTCACCCCCTTGTCATCCAAGATGTTCATGTCTCTTTTTTCAGTCGTAAAGAAATTATGTTTTTTGAGGAAAACATTTCAGGATTCCTCTCAATATCATGGACTTCTATGGTGCCCCTGAGTTTGAACTTCCAAAATGTAGTTTAAATGCAGCTTTAAAGGGCTCCCAGATGAGGAATAAGCGTCTTACCTAGCGAAACAATTGCTTATTTTCAAAAAAATTACAGTTTACATACTTTTTTTACCTCAAGCGTTCGTTTTATCTAGGTCTGCGTGAACTGTTTTTTTCCGGTTCAAGATAGTTAGGGTATGTCGAGAAACTCCCATCTCATTTTCTCCTCCAATTTCCAAATTATCCTAAACCGCTGCAGAAGTAACGACCCAGTGTTTACAAAGTAAACATGCAAAGAAGATCAAACACCCTTTAAAAAAAAAGGTAAAACAGCGATGTAGGATGATTTTGAAGTTGGAGGTGAAAATGAGATGGGAGTTTTTCTACCTACCTTAGGTTAAAAAGTATGTAAATGTATTTTTTTTTTAAATAACCGATCGTTTTGCTAGATAAGACCCTTCTTTCTCGACTGGGATCGGATTAGAGCCCTTTTGAAGCTGCATTTAAACTACATTTTGGAAGTTCAAGGGACACCATTGAAGTCCAGTATATTGAGAGGAATCCTAAAATGTTTTCCTCAAAAAACATAATTTCTTCATGTGTGAAGAAAGAAAGACAAGAACATCTTGGATGACAAAGGGTTGAGTAAATTATCTGTACATTTTTGTTCTGTAAAAAAATAAAATGAAATTAGTTTAAAAAATAAATAAACAATACATTTTAAAAATAATGCTAATGTACATTTGGCTGTTTTTTTTTTTTAAATGATTTTTAAAAGTTTCTTTACATTTTTTAATCAATATTTTATAGTTGAAAACAGAGTTTTCATAAACTTTAACACTGAAATACTGAACAGATAGAACAGTCAAACAAATTTCAGAACAGGTAGTTGCAGAAAAAAAAGCAAATAAATAAATAAATAAATAAATAAATAATTTATATTTAAATAAAAAATAAATAAATATAAGAATTTAAAATAACCATTTTCCATTTTAATATATTTGTATTTTAACTGAACTGAATTTCTATTTAACATTTAATATTTTTATTTTAATTTAATATTTAAAATAAAATATTCCTTAGAAGTCAAAGCTGAAATTTCAGCAGGCATTACTCCAGTACTATGTTGCATGATCATTCAGAAATCATTCTTATGGGATGTCTGGTTTGCAAAGATTCACAAGTTTATATGCATCTCACTGCTGCTATGTATATGCCATCTGGTTGTAAACCACAGCAGACATGTGCTGTAAAATTAAAATTAATCAAAAATCTATATGGGTTTATCACCAACAAATTCTTATGGATTCCTATTGGATGTGGTCCTTTTCTTAAAAAAAAAAAAAAGAAAAAACAATAAAAAATAATTATATATATATATATAATTTTTTTTTTTTTTTTTTTTTTTTTAAATAACCGATCATTTTGCTAGATAAGACCCTTCTTCCTCAGCTGGGATCGTTTAGAGCCCTTTTGAAGCTGCATTTAAACTGCATTTTGGAAATTCAAACTTAGAGGCACCATAAAAGTCCAATATATTGAGAGGAATCCTAAAATGTTTTCCTCAAAAAAAACAATTTCTTCACAAGTGAAGAAAGAAAGACAAGAACATCTTTTATGACAAAGGGTTAAATAAATTATCTGCATATTTTCATTCTGGAAGTGAACTAATCTGTTAAGTTCAACTCACTGACTCAGTTTACTAGCTGTAATGGAGGGGAAGTTTACCTGTAAATCATCACACAATGCTACTGTATGACTTTACAAGACTTAAAATATCAGTTGAGTCACTCTTATAGTACTTCTTGGTGATTTTTAGATTTTTGAAGCTTAAAAAAACTGTTGTCGTAGGGAAAAAACATGTGTGAGGATTCACCAGAAACTTCCCTCCTGTGTTTCACATACAAAAATAACAGCAAATGGGTTTGGAACAACATTAGGGTGGATAAATGATGACACGGTTTTTAGTTTCGAACAAACACCTTCAAGAAAATAAGACGAAATGTACTCATCTATTAAAGGAACAGATGACGACATAATCGTAAATTAAATGCTTGACGGTGGAAAGTGCTTTTGAACTGCTCTCAGTGACTCACAAGAGTGTCCTTTTCTTGTTTATTTCACATTGCTTCCTTATCTTACACCTACTGGCTATTCTTTATGAATTCAGCTGCCGGCTGGAGGTGGTTAGGGTGGGCTGATGACATTGACTCACGCAGTCACATCAAAAAATTATTAATAATTCAGAATATTATTGGTTTGGATGACTCAGGCGGGAACTTTAGGCGGCCGAACAGGAGGTCAGAAACTGTAGCCCACACAGCCATGCTGTAACTGGGCCTGATGGCTCAGCATAGCCCCCGTGTGCCACTTGGGCAGGTGGAAATAGCACATGGGGAAGTCCCTGGCTTTGATACATGGTTAAGCATGACCATAACACAAACGCAAGACAGTTGAGAATAGAAGTTTAGGCTGACTAAAAAAATCATGTGTTTAAAAGAATTTACGTGACAACGAATGTCTTGTAGTTGTAACTTCCGCACTGACTCTGCCTATGTGGTTTAACTGTGAACCATACTTATTAGTGCTAAACACGCATTTCTAGTGTGAAATTGACACTGGCTTAGCATTTAAAGGTTTCATTATATTTAGATGTATTTAGTCATGGAAAACATAGCTGTTAACTCTGTGGCTTGTCTCCAGGTCATGCACTAGCACAGCATGGACAGACACATAAGTCTTGGGAGTTGAATAGCTTATGTTCCCCCTCCGGAGGAGTGTGAAGCCAGCTACTGTTCTAGTGTTACTTGCTGGATGCTAGCTTGAGCTTGCATTTTGAAGCTGCCAAGTGGCTTGTGTGAAAAGATGCATGGCAGGGGTATACTTCAGATGCATGCCTTTTTTAATGAGATGTCATGCAGATCTTATGCATGACGTGCTAATGAGATGCAAGGGATGTCTGGTTTGCAAAGATTCACAAGTCAATGTGCATCTCTTCTGCTGCTATGTATATGCCTCCTGGTTGTGAACCACTATAGATATGTGGTGTAAAATTTGAATGAATAGAAAATCTATATGGGTTTACCACTGACAAATTCTTAAGGATTCTTATTGGATGTTGTGCTTTTATTTACAAAATAAAACAAAATAAAATAAAATAAAATAAAATAAAATAAAATAAAATAAAATAAAATAAAATAAAATAAAATAAAATAAAATAAAATAAAATAAAATAAAATAAAATAAAATAAAAATAACATTTAACAAATAAAAATGAAAACAATAAAATGTAAGTAAAAATAATGTAACGATACATTTTAAAAAATAAGTAAAAATAATGCTAATGTGCATTTGGCTGTACATATAGGTGTGTAACCAAATAGTTGGTAAGGTTTTTTTTTTAATGATTTTTAAAAAAAAATTTTTACAATATTTTTATTGTCTTTCTATGAAAACATTTTTATTTAAATTTAATTTAATGTTTTTTATTATTTAAAATAAAATATTCCTTCAAAGTCAAGGCTGAATTTTCAGCAGCCATTATCCCAATACTATGTTGCATAGTATTTGTAGTATTAGTAACTGTAAATGCTTACAATTCTTATCATTCCTATTGGATGTGGTGCTTTTATTTAAACACAAAATAAAATTAAATTAAATTAAATTAAAAAAAACTTTTATTTATATAAATAAATTATTTTAAAAATAAAAATAATTAAACAATAAATTTTAAAAATTAGTAGAAATAATGCTAATGTGTATTTGGCTGTGCATAAAGGTGTGTAACTAAATAGTTGGTAAGGGTTATTTTTAATGATTTTTGAACTTTCTTTACTTTTTTTTTCCTTTATGAAAACAGAGTTCAAAGATAATTCAAAGTTAAAAATAAAACTTTAACAATGAACTAATGAACAGATAGAAGAGTCAACCAAATTTCAGAACGAGTAGTTGCAGAAATAAAAAAGGTGTATAAATAAATAATTAATATTTAAATTAAAAAATAAATATAAATTTCTTTACATTTTTTAAGTAATAGCAGTAATATTATAAAATATTATTACAATTTAAAATAACCATTTTCCATTTTAATATACTTTTATTTACATTTTATTTTATTATTATTTAACTTTTTTATTTTATTTTGATATTTAAAATCATATGTTCCTTCAAAGTCAAAGCTGAATTTTCAGCAGCCATTACTGCAGTACTATGTTGCATGATCATTCAGAAATCATTCTTATATGATGATAAAATAAATTGTAAAATAAAAAAAATAATAATTAGACATAAAATACAAATGAACAAAAAAATAAATAAATGAAAATAAAAGTGCTGATATGCTTTTGGGTATGTTATGTGCATATACAGTAAGTGTGTGAGTGCATGTAAGCATGTGTTAAAAATGTCACTGTTGCTTGCACTAGTGCAAAGTCAGCAGGCTTTTGGTAAAATATAATGAGAGGAGCGAGACAACAGAACCTCAGAAGGACAGAACGCAATAAATACATACATCTTTTAAATTTTACAGTGTTTGCTGAAGTTTTTGTTTATTTTTGCTTCTGAGCAGTGTAATCTGAGTTGTACTCTTGTACACTCCAAAAATAGCAGTGGTCTGACATTGCATCTGAAAATCTGAGAATCTATGCTTGTGTTTTCCTACCTTCAGTCCCAGCAAAACCAGTAGCGGGACGTTATTCATCCCCCCCTCCACCCATTCCTGTAATGACACCGTTCCACTGCTATCTGCGTCAATCGCTGTCATCATATCCTTCAACACCTGAGAACAAGTAAAGTATGCAATGAGAAAGCACATGTTTTTGTATTAATATGTCTGTTGTAACCTGTATATGATGTAACTAAATCATCACTTTATTTGAATCACAAGGAGTAACATTACACAATCTTGTCAGTTTCCTTTTTTTCCATTCCTTATTTTCTCTGACAAGTTGATTCATGCTAAAGGAGGAGGAATGTCTCTTCAGCAAGGTGTGGTTAGGCTCGAAAATAGCATAGGCATTTCACGTCATCTCGGGAAATATTACACATACACAAACGTAACTCACAGGCCTCAGTTCAGACACATCCCAACCGAGGTAATCTGCTGCGTGCATCATCTGGGCAATAATGCGGTCCACTTCCTGTTTTTCAGAAACATTACTGGTTACAGTTATTACTGAAAGATGTAATTTAAGCATGATGATTCAGTTTTGTTACATAATGAGGAATTGGAAGTAGATTATATTTCAGGCTTAGACCACCCACCGAACTGTCCAGGACGCCGTTGCCATCTCTGTCATAGAGCCTGAACGCAACTGTGAAGGGAAAGACATGGTGAATTATTGCAAAGATGTAAACAATCATTAGATATTCAAAGTGGCAAAAATTGATGTTTACATTCAAGTTTGTCCCTGGGCTGCCCGTCTTCCAGGAGAGAGAAATAACAGGAGACATCCTTTAGAAAGACTTCCCCTAAGAGAGAAAGCAAAGATATTCAGAATACAAGAAATCCATTGTTCCATTAATTTCATTACATGCCTTTTTATTAAAAATAAACACTTATTTTAGAGTGTAAAAGAATAATTCCTTTTTATTAACTGAGGGACTAGTAAAAAATAAGTCGATCCTGCTTAACTTGTATTAAATGAAAAAGTGTTAAAAAATTAAATGAGTCCCAGTAATGTAACTAAATTGGTTGATTCATGCACACTATCGTTCAAAAGTTTGGAGTCGGTAATATTTTTAGATACTTTTGAAATCAGCGGCTTACGCTCATCCATTTATTTAATCAAAAATACAGTAAAACTGTAAAGTTGTTTTGATTTAAAACAGTTGTTTTCTATTGTAATATGTTTTAAAATATAATTTATTTCTGTGATGGCAAAGCTGAACTTTCAGCAGACATTACTCCAGTCTTCAGTGTCACATGATCCTTCAGAAATCATTCTAATATGCTGATGTGGTGTTCAGGTAACATTTCTCACTATTATTAATGTTGTTCTGCTTAATATTTCTGTGGAAACCACACTACTTTATTTGAGAATTGATAATGATTTTAAAGCCTGCATTTATTTGATCCAAAATACAGCATAAACCGTACAATTTTGAAATATTTGTACTATTTAAAATAGCCTAGAATATTTGAATATATTTTAGAATGTAATTTATTCCTGTGATTTTAACGCTGAATTTTTTTCCTTCAGAAATCATTCTAATATTCTGATTTGCTGCTCAAAAAACATTTATTATTGTGATTATGTTGAAAACAGCTGAATAGATTTCTTTTCAGGTTTCTTTGATGAATAGAAAGTTCAGAAGACAGCATTTACCTGAAACACAAATATTTTGTAACATTATAAATATCTATATAATCACTTTTGGTCAATTTAAAGCATCCTTGCTAAACAAAAACATTAATTTATTATTTCCCATAAAAATTTACTGACTCCAAGCTTTTGAATAGTATAGTGTATAACGTTACAAAAGCTTTTCATTTCACATAAATGCTGATCTTGGGACCTTCCTGTTTATCAAAGAATCCTAAAAAACACATACTCAACTGTTTAAAATATTGATAAAAAATAATAAAAAATGTTTCTTGAACAGCAAATCAGCATATTGGAATTCTTTCTGAAGGATCATGTGACACTGAAGACTGGAGTAATGATTATGAAAATGTAGTTTTGATCACAGGAATATATTAAATTTTAAGATATATTCAAATAGAAAGCAGTTATTTTAAATAGTAAAAATATTTAACAAAATTACCGCTTTTACTGTATTTTGGATCAAATAAATGCAGGCTTGGTGATCAGAAGAAACGTCTTTAAAAAAAACATTAAAAATCTTACTGTTCAAAAACTTTTGACTGGTAGTGTCTGTATGCATACATATACAAGCATATTCATAACCTACTGTTTTCATCTGATTTTGCTGACTCTGAGTTCTGGAAGGATCTGAACAGCCGTTGGCACAGATCCGTTGGAAAGTCCTCCACCTCCAAATACGTCTTCAGGAAGAGGCGGAAACCTTCCTCATCAATGCACTAAAGACAAATCATTTTGTACAATAAAAGATGAGTCTGCTATGCCTTTAAGAAACACAAAACACAAATACAAACCACCAACTCACTTAGTTTTTGGAATACCCCATCAGGCTTTTTAATAACATCTATTTTGGTAATCATTCAGAAAGCACACATTATTGGAAACTAATAAAGTCATAAAATTATCTGGAACCTTCTCAAGGGGACGTAACAGAGATCCAATTAGATTCTGCACTACAAACCCAATCCTAGTTCTACTAACAGTGCCTGCTGTTCCTGTCCTAGATTTTAACAGAGTTAATAAGAGAAAAAAAGCCAAGCAAGTTGTATTCAAACTTTAAAGGCCTCAGGATACTCCTGTTCAATCTGAGATATAGGCTATGTTACAGACAGATACTCCTCCCATACTGACATACATAAGACTTTCATGACATAATTCATTGTTTATTTTGCTTTAGTCACCAAGCGCAAGCAAAATATAAAGCCTAGAGTAAGACAAACACAAAAATGACTGACACAAAACTCTTGCAGCATTGATTTACAGTGTTTGAAAGCCAAGTCAGCACACAGTCAGCTGAAAAACTAGTGCACATATCAGGTATACGGACTAAATCTTTGCAACACGAGCGTGTCTGAATAGCAAATCTTTTAAGAGCTATAATCCTATGACTTCAGAGCAACCTCCTTCCATTTTACACTGAACTTCCTGTCGTTTAACTATTACAATTGTGATCGGAAGCATTAAACTTTGGGTGTGTAGCTCGTCCTACACTGTACTACAGGCATGGATGATAAGCTGTATTATAAAATGTATTTCAAACACATATATTTTGTGCTAGTATTCAAATACATTTACATGTTTATGTGCTTTATATCCTACCAAAATAAGAGAGATCCTACAAAATGCATGTTATTTATTATTTAGTACTGACCTGAATAAGACATCTCAAATAAAAGACTTACATATAGTCCACAAGATAAAATAATAGTTGAATTTATAAAAATTAAGCATTCAAAAGTTTACATACATTTGATTTTTAAAAAGTGTTGTTACCTGAAAGATCCACAGCTGTGTTTTTTTGTTTAGTGATAGTTGTTCATGAGGCCCTTGTTTGTCCTGAACAGTTAAACTGGCTGCTGTTCTTTAGAAAAATCCTTCAGGTCCCACAAAATCTTTGGTTTTCCAACATTTTTGTGTATTTGAACCCTTTCCAGCAATGACTGTATGATTTTGAGATCCATCTTTTCACACTGAGGACAACTGAGGGACTCATATGCAACTACTGCAGAAGGTTCAAATGCAGAAGGAAAAACAATGCAGCCAGGGGGTGAAAACTTTTGGAACTTGAATATCAGAGTAAATTGAACTTATTTTGTCTTCTGGAAAACATGTAAATATCTTCTGTAGCTTTTGAATGGCAGTACTAAATTAAAAAAATATGATAAAATAAGAAAAATATACACATTTTTATTCTGTTCAAAAGTTTACACGCCTGGCTCTTAATGCATCGTTTTTCCTTCTGAAGCATCAGTGAGCGTTTGAACCTTCTGTAATAGTAGCACATGTACACAAAATACACAAAAATTCTGAAAAACCAAAGATTTTGTGGGACCTGAAGGCAGTTTAACTGTTCAGGACAAACAAGGGACTCATGAACAACCATCACTAAACAAAAAAATACACACCAAAAAAAACACAGATGTGGATCATTCAGGTAAAAACACTGTATTAAGAATCAAGTGTATGTAAACTTCTGAACAGGGTCATTTTTATAAATTCAACTATTATTTTCTCTTTTTGCAGATTCTGAAAAGGTGTATGTAACTTTTGATCTCATCTTAAAAGATGTGGATGTGTTTTTGGAATTATACTAAAATGTTTTTTACTTATTAATAAAATATGATATATCATGCTGAGACCATTTTAGAGACCTCAGAAATTCATATATTAAACATGATACACAAGGCTTTATAGAGTTAAATCATGCCGATTGTTGAAAACAAGCTCTTACATGATTTTGCCTGTTTTTGCCAGATAAAACGGGTCAAAAATCCCTGTAATTTGCATCATAACTACTTAGGGATCAGCTTTTTTTGATGTGGGTCACCAGAATATCCTAGTAAATGTGTAGCATTGGAGAATAGGAACTACATAAAAATGTCCTGGCAACCGCCTACTAAAGCTTCACTTAATGTTTTGTGTGGGACACAGTGCTAAAATTGGTACTGAGGTACACACGACATTCACTGACTAAGCAGGTACGCATTACATGAATCGTCCAGCGGATGAGCTCAGATATGCTTAACCAGACGTGAAGTGATTCACATTACAGAAATGGATGGATCTGTTCATGGGTAATTGGACTAAGATGCGGTAAAAGCAGAGTGCTGACAGTTGGCCCCTAGCAGCCTGTTCACTCACCTCTCCATGTCTGTACTTGGCTAACCTGCCATCTGCATTGAATTCCTTTAACACATCTTTTACTTTTAGACTGCAGTCTGCAAAGAGATAGACAGGGCGAGTGGGAGAGAGCAAAGACAGAGAGAAAGAAAAGAAAAAAAAAGACAAGATGACATTTTGGCACACAGAACCACAAACATCACACCTTATAATGAACTGTATCTGCATCAACTCTGCAGGAAAAACAAGCTTAGCAGGAACTCAGTACATACTTAGTATCTACAACACCTTACTGTATAAAAATCCTTAAATCGTACATGTGACAGGTTGATGTAGCAATCAAGGGGTCAACCTTTGGCTGCTTAGCATGACCCTGTTAGCCCCTGCTGGTCAGATACTGCAACTACAGGATGTGACAGCAAAAAAAATGTCTTTTTCCATTGATGTCCATTCAAACAGGGTGAGCATATATCCTCTTATTCCTGGAACAATGTACTTATTGTGTTCACACTGTATTGCAAAACACTTACACTGCTATTGAGATGCGATACAAGTAAGGTTAGGGACAGGTTTGATGGTATGAGTAGGTTTAAGGGTGGGTTAAGGTGTAAGGGATAGGTCAACAGTGTAATTATAAATGTAATTACAGAAAATAATTACAGATGTAATTACATGTAGCTATTTTTAAAATATAAGTACAATGTAAAAGCATTTACGTGCACAATAAGTGCACTGTATCAAATGATTAATTTAAATGTAAGTACATAGTAGTTAAGGCCATCTAATTATTATGCTAAATTTAAATCCTAAATATATTACAGTATATACTTTACTAGTGCGAAATTTATTTTGAAGGGCTTTTAAAAAATGAAATGGATCTAAATCCATGAAATCCATCCATCTTTTATTTACATTTACACTGATGTATTTATCAGACACTTTTATACAATGCAATAAGGTATCCATGATATATATATATATTTTTAAAAATTTTGTGTGTTCTCTTGGAAACTGAACCCATGATCTTGGCATTGCTATTCCAACACAAAAACTTTTATTATTATTATTTTTCATTTTAGAAGTTTGTTTCATCTCTTAAAGCTAAATATTAGTGATTTAAATATGTTATCCAATATATTAAAACATACCCTATATGATAAAGACATGACAATGCATTATATACACTACCGGTAAAAAGATTTTGAACAGTAAGATTTTTAATGTTTTTTTAAAAAGTCACTTCTGCTCACCAAGCCTGCATTTATTTGATCCAAAGTACAGCAAAACAATAAAATTCACATTACATAATTCTTCACGTCACATAATTCTTCAGAAATCATTATAATATGCTAATTTGCTGTTCAAGAAATATTTATTATTATTATTATATTATTATTATTTAAAACAGCTGAGTACATTTTTTCAGGATTCTTTGATCAATAGAAACAATAATAATAATAATAATAAATGTTTTTGAGTAGCAAATCAGAATATTAGAACGATTTCTGAAGGATCATGTGACTGGAGTAATGATGCTAAAAATTCAGCTTTGAAATCACAGGAATAAATTAAATTTTAAAATATATTAAAATAAAGAACTGTTATTTTAAATAGTAAAAATATTTCAAAATTTTACTGTTTTTGCTGTACTTTGGAACAAATAAATGCAGGCTTGGAGAGCAGAAGAGACTTCTTTAAAAACATTAAAAATCTAACTGTTGAAAAACTTTTCACTGGAAGCGTACATTGAAAACAAAAAATGGTGTTTCACAAACAAGTACAAAGAAACGGCAGCTAACACTGAATTAAATATGAAATTTTAAAGTAGAAACAACAGAAACAGTATTTTCTTGTCAAATGTACTTCAGTAATTTGTTTTATTTACATCAAATCCTCATCCATCATTCCATCATTGTCCATTATTAAAGGGATAATTCACCCAGAAATTAAAAATCTGTCATTCATTAGTCACTCTTACGTCATTCCATACACGTAAGGCGTTCATTCATCATCGGAACAAAAATTAACATATTTATGAGGGTCAGAAAGTTCTCAGATTTCATCAAAAATATCTTAATTTATGTTCTGAAGATAAATAAAGGTACACTTACACATCAACAAAGACACTTTAAAATAAGAAAGCAGAAAATACATTTTCATTTTAGTGTCATTATCAAAATGTAAATCAAGTCAATCAGTCAGTCTTTCCCATCACTAGTTGTGCATGTATAAAATACTTGCATGTAAAACTGTAAGTAAACCGGCTCACAGATGTCTTGGATGCACACGACTGGCATGTTTTTTCGACCCTGAGAATAAAGTGTCATTTCGCACTTAAGGACTGAGCATGAGTCACGGTTTGTAATGAGGCCGAGCATTTAGTGAGAGTGGGAGGGATGTGTGGGCATCACAGACTTACAGTCAATGTACTGCTGAAGCTGGATGAAGTCTACCGGCCTCAGCTCTCTGTCATCCGACTCGCCCGGGTCTGACATGACGCCAGAGCCTCTGAACAACACTGAAAGAGTCAAAAAGAAAGGTTGGCGAGAGGAAAACACACAGATGAAAGCCATATCCATCTTCACTTTTTATGCATTAAGATGTTTCCGTGCACTTAAAGTGAGCAGAAAACCCACATTTGCCATTAAGATACTGATGATGAAAGAAAAGCTTCAGGCCTTGACACAATTATGCGAATACAAAGCATGCACATTGCTGTCATTCTCATAACATAACCTCTGGCACATACCATAAATGCTTTGACAACAATGACAGACAAAATTAATCACTGTTGCGTTTTTGTGTGAACAATCTAATACTATGTGAAAATTGTCCATGAATATGGAGAACCATACTATGAAAGAACGTAATAATTCAAAGTTCATTTTTTGAATTATTATTATTCTTTCAGGCTGAGCACAAACCAAAAATGTGTCTGAATAATTTACTATTCATGCACAAACAGAGGAAAAATATGTCCTGTAAAGTCACACCCTTTTCTGGATTCTGGATATTATAAAAATGAGTGAAATTGCAGCATATACACTACAAGTCAAAAGTTTTTGAACAGCAAGATTATTAATGTTCACCAAGCCTGCATTTATTTGATCCAAAATAAAGAAAAAAAGTTAAAATTTGAATAAAAATAAAAATAAATAAAAATATTTTTTACTACTTAAAAATAACTGTTTTCTATTTTAATTATTTTTAAAATGTAATTTATTCTTCTGATTAAAGCTACATTTTCAGCATCATTACTCCAGTCTTCAATTTCACATGATCCTTCAGAAATCATTCTAATATGCTGATTTGCGGTTCAAGAAACATTTATTATTATCATCATCAATATTTAAAACGGTGCATTTTTTCAGGATTCTTTGATGAACAGAAAGTTCCAAAGATCAGCATTTATCTGAAATAAAATTTTTTGTAACATTAAACACTATACCATTAAAAAGCTTGGAGATAATTTTTGGGAAAGAAATTATAGAAATTAATACTTTTATTTAGCATGGATGCTTCAAATTTATTAAAAGTGATGATAAAGACATTTATAATGTTACAAAAGATTTATATTTCAGATAAAAGCTGTTCTTCTGAACTGTCTATTCATCAAAGAAACCTGAAAAAATTAGACACAGCTGTTTTTAACGTAATAATAATAATAAATGTTTTTTGAGCAGAAAATCAAAATGTTTGAATGATTTCTGAAGGATCATGTGACTGTATTTATGCTAAAAATCAGCTTTAAAATCACAGGAATAAATTACATTTTAAAATATGTTGTACTTTTGCACTGACTATTCATCAAAAAAAATATGAAAAATATGTATAATGGTTTTCACAACATTAATAATAATAAGAAATCTTTCTTCAGCAGAAAATCAGCATATTAGAATGATTTCTGAAGGATCATGTGACCTTGAAGACTGGAGTTATGATGCTGAAAATTCAGCTTTGCATCACAGGAATAAATTACATTTTAAAATATATTCAAATAGAAAACTGTTATTTTAAATTTAAATAATAATTACAAAATATTACCGTTTATACTGTAGTTTTTATCAAACAAATCCAGTCTGGATGAGCATAAGAGATTGGTTTCAAAAACATCTTTTTATCTATCTTTTTTAACAAAAAATAAATAAATAATAAAAAAAAAGTAAAAATGTATTTAATTGCTATATCATGTTAAAAGACATTGTTTTTAGACACTATTATATGCCAGCCTGGCTATGTAAAACAGCATGTCACATCATCAGTCATCCATTTACATAGCAAAGTCACTACGACATACTCAAGAAACCAAAACTATGCAAGCAGAAAACACCCTCATAAATAACATGACTAACAAAAAGGTTGTTCCCAATTAAAAGATTCATCTTGTGTTTCTGTGTATGACACCAGCAGAAAGAGTTACTATTTTATTTGTTAAAAGAATGAACAGTATTGCACAACATATTAAATGTCATCTGATAAGACTAAAAATGGTCAGTGTGCATATAGCATTGATTCAAGGACCTGAGGCTAAATGAGACACAATATCTCTCTTTTTGTGTGTGTATTATACAGAAACCTCATGTTTCTGGGTCTCATCGGTAATGGAAAATGGATCAGCACTCCCATTAAGGCAAAAGGCAGTCTAGGGAGATCTTGGTATGCTAATCCCAGGCTAAAGTTTTTCTTCCTGTGCACATTCATTAAGGTGTCTTCAAACTTTTTAACACAAGCCAAACACAGCTTTGATGGAGAATAAATGGGTGACCTATTTAAAGCATGTCTATGTCTGGAGATCTATTTTTTAGCAACTAATAATAGTAGCAGGAGTAAAAGTTTAATAACAGTGACTCTGCGTGTGTCTGTGAACACCGAAAACTAGCCACATATTTAAAACCAACAAACAAACATATGCAAAGCTCTCGTCTGAACAACAGGAGGAGTACTATAACCTAACCTTGTGTGAAAATTTGTTAGCATGAAAACAACAGAACGATGGTGCAAAGCCAGTTTATGTTCTTCCTCGAATGAAAGAGCTCAGAAACTCTGATACCACAGAAAAGGCAGAGAGGATGAGGCCCGTACACCCACTCCTCTCATGTGATGTGAGCTAACAAAGGGTCACACCGTTCTCAGCTAATTCCCTCAAAAGGTTAGTGTCGTTGCCTAGGAACTTTGTTTGTGTGGCCTATTCCGTGTATATGTGGGTGGGAGTATGTGTGTGTGTGTGTGTGTGTGAGTGTGAGAGAGAGAAAGTTGGGAAAACAAAAGCAATACTTTTCTGTCAACAGCGGAAGCTAACCAGTGCATGACAGACTATTTTACATACACACTGCAGTCTTATCAATTGTTTCGGAAAGATAGAAGAAAGATTATTTTTTTGGACTATTTTTATGACGAATGAGTATATCCTCTTAGACGGAAAGTCTTATTATCATGAAAAAATTATCATTCGCATTACGTAATACAAATAAGAAAATTCTGAAGAAAAACCAGTATGAATTGAATTCAGTACAGATATTACTTTTTGCGATGTGTACTTACAAATGTACTTTACAAGTTAAATAATATACACTACCAGTCAAAAGTTTTTGAACAGTAAGATTTTTAATGTTTTTTAAAGAAGTCTCTTCTGCTCACCAAGCATGCATTTATTTGATGAAAAATCCAGCAAAAACAGTAAAATTCTGAAATATTTTTACTATTTAAAATAACTGCTTTCTATTTGAATATATTTTAAAATGTAATTTATTCCTGTGATTTCAAAGCTGAATTTTAGCATCATTACTTCAGTCACATGATCCTTCAGAAATCATTCTAATATTCTGATTTGCTGCCTAAAAATGTTTATTATTATGTTGAAAACAGCTGAGTAGATTTTTTCAGGTTTCTTTGATGAACAGAAAGTTCAGAAGAACAGCATTTATTTGAAACAGAAATCTTTTGTAACATTATATGTCTTTATCATCACTTTTGATCAATTTAAAGCATTCTTGCTACATAAATGTAATAATTTCTATAATAAAATAATATAATAAAAAGCTTCTAATTTCAGATAAATGCTGATCTTTGGATTGTTCTATTCATTAAAGAATCCTGAAAAAAATGTACTCAACTGTTTTAAAAATTTATAATAATAATAATAATAAATGTTTCTTGAACAGTAAATCAATTAATAATAATACGAAAACTTTCTTCAGCAGAAAATCAGCTTTCTGAAGGATCACGTGACACTGAAGACTGGAGTAATGATGTTGAAAATTTTGCTTTGATCACAGAAATAAATGACATTTTAAAATATATTCAAATAGAAAGCGGTTATTTAAAAAAAAAAATAAAAAAAATTCACAGTATTAATGATTTTGCTGTATTTTGGATCAAATAAATGCAGGCTTGGTGAGCAGAAGAGACTTCTTTTAAAAACAAAAAAAATCTTACTGTTGAAAAACGTTTGACTGGTAGCGTATATATATATACATATAATTTTTTTATTTTTTGAAAATAATGTAAAATGCAAAAACTTTTACTGGGCCTAAAACAGGCATCATTTTCTCTATAAGAAATAGGGCTGGGTTTTGACACAGATTTCACTATTCTATTCAATTCTGATTCATGATTATTTTAGATATATATCAGGTACAGTACATGCCAAGTTTTCTCAAGGAAAAAAAACTGCTGTGAAATATAGATGAACGTTAGTCGGTACTACATTACTGTGATACTGAAGGTTAAAATGAACTGATTCGTATACAAATACCTACATTAAAAAAAATACTTACATATTTCTACTCCAATTCATTTTTTGAAATATAAACGTTTAAACTGTGTCTGTCATAAGATCTTGACGGATATATTTAAACATAAATGAAACACTGAAGAACTGTAAAAGCTACAATGAATATGTTTTAACTGATTAATGAGCGTATGGTAACTGAATATGTTTTTTCCTGAGGTAAATGTGACGTTACGTGACATTGTTTACAAGCTGTTATACTGACGTCTTTCCGCCGTTGAAACACTGATTGAGCGACTACATGAGACAGGATGTCGATTTCGGTAAGTTGTACTCTTTCTTTTAACATACCTTTGGGCATTTATTAATGTTTATTTCGCGTTGAAACTTGTATTAAAGCGGAGGAGATTATCAGCTGACGATTATCAGCTCTTCTTTTGAACTGAGGCGCTACAGCGATCTGTCAGTCCACATTAAAACAGCACCAAAACGGCATTTATTGTTTGAATACTGTAATGAAACCAACAAAATTTGAAATCTGAGACTTTGTTTTATATCAAAACTAACTGATCACAATGCTTACAGCGATTTATTGGATGGGAGGTGCGTTGCTTTGAACAGGCTAGACTAATCGATTCTTGGGATTTCGATATCGATTAAAATAAATTGATATTCTAATAAGAAAAATAATTAGGTATTTATAACAGGTCTGTAAATAAATTACAATGTTAAATCTATTATAAGTGTGTGAGTAATAGTTATTAATTGCACAAAAAGGGTGCGATTAATCACGATTAAGCTAAACACTATTTATCTTGCTTAACATTTCATATTTACCTTGTTTTTTCAGTCTTACGTGTTTGGTGTGAATTATGACAGTTTCTCATTCTATTCAAGCAAATGACAATAAGCACTACACCAACAGGACGGTCATATTTGAAACTGACAGTCTTATTTCACACCAGTTTTAACAGTCAGTTCACTGCAGTTTACAACAGCTGATGGCTGCAGGTCTTGGTCTCTCTCTCATCTGTCTCTGTCTTTCTGAATCTCTAATTGTTTGGGTTGAGCACAGAAGCGTGGTAATTTGATTCTGGGCTTCCTCATCACTTATTTGCATGCATAGCTCTCTGTTTTATGGAGGGAGACAAATCTCTGCTTCACCAAACACTCAGTCCTGTAAAACACAGCTCTAAGGGCTCTTTTTGGCTCGGATCAAAGAACACAGAGTTTCAGATCACCCACAAAAACAAGGTGCAAACTATAACATCACACTTTTGGACTATAAATTGTTTTCATGTATTCAGAAATAGCTGCCAGTTATTTATACAATAAAAATGCACATTTATTCATGTCAATGTGTCTATTAGCCCAGGTGGATAATCCGTTT
Organism: Labeo rohita; assembly: GCF_022985175.1. Lineage (NCBI taxonomy): Eukaryota > Metazoa > Chordata > Actinopteri > Cypriniformes > Cyprinidae > Labeo > Labeo rohita. The sequence goes on along the minus strand of NC_066891.1, from coordinate 10,332,203 downwards.
TTTCCATCATATATGAGGGCTCAATTGGATCTCATTATTGATTACAAGGCTCTCAGGTCATTTTTATATTTTTATAATTACCGCTTTAGCCCCAGACAACCAATAATATATACATATAATATTTTACATATCAACTCAAATTGTACTCATTGTTATTTATGTCATTAATTATCAGCATAACTTGCTGTATAATGTACAGTCAGCTTTTCCTTATCACAAAGTAAATATATTTGAAGCTGCATATCACGGTTTGCTCTGTAACTCTAATATTACACTTGGCAGCCCCCACAAGTGCATGAGAGTCATGTGTTTCTTCAGATGATAATCTTTATGTCATCCCAAACCATACAGGTAAAAATGTCAGCAGAATTACAGAAATGTCAGTAACATTAAGGAAGTAGTGGGTGTTTGTAGTAGTTAGTTTCATGTAACTTGTCTCTTGACTCTTCTGTAGTTACATTGTGTACTAAGACTGACAGAAAATGAAAAGTTGTGATTTTATAGGTTGATATGGCTCATTTCGGTGTAATAATCAAGGAACTTTGATGCCGTACCATGGGTGCAGCAGGCGTAATGATATTACACAGCGCCTGAAAGTGACCGGCACTAAGTTTGTGTAGATGCACAGTTGCAGCCGGCAGAGTAGATGGCTACGTAATATCATTGCGCCTCCTGCACCCATGGTACGGGAGCAAAGTTCCTTGATTATTACGCCAAAATGAGAGTATAGTTCCTAGCCATATCGACCTAGAAAATCACAACTTTTCATTTTTTGTCCGTCTTTGTGCACGATGTAACTACAGAAGAGTTAAGTTTTAAATAGGAAAAATATCGAAACTCTTTGGTCATTTTTGAGCGAGATGCTAACAGTCTTATCGGATTCAATGATCTATGCTAAGCTATGCCAAAAGTGCTACCGCCAGACCCGGAGATCAGTAAAACTCAACTGTTTAACTAGGGGCGTTGAAAAATATGTCTATTTTCAAAAAAGTGGAGTGCTTCTTTAATAGTCCTTCAGTGCGAAAATGTTCAAATAGCCCATGTACACTATTTTTAAAATATGAGGTGCAAAAAAAAAAAGGTATGAGAATCAAGACAGGTACAGGTACAACTACTACTGAACTATCATAGAGAAAACATGCAACAATGTAAATGACTGTTGCATAAGGCCAACAAATTCAATTAGGGCAGTAAATCACCCAGCCCCTTTCATTACCTCACTTATTATGCTGCATTTCCAACCAACTTTACCAGAAAAGCTGGACTTAGAACGCAACATTGACTAGGTGCGGTGAGTGATTCCCACGCGAGATAAAAATACTGCGTTTACAAACCTGTTCTAGTGATCTAATATTAGCTGTTCTTGTATTATTTGCATTTACATTGCCATTTAAAGCTATATTTAGGAACAATACTCTCTGAGGCTTTGTGCTGTTTGTACAAACTGTCACCCTGTGTCAAGTCAAACTGCTGCTTTGTGTCTGCAAGAGTTTATATATTCAAGTGTTCTTCCCTTCCTTCCCTGCATGAGGAGAATGTGATTGCTCAAAGGTTGCTCTTTCATAACTCAGAAGACATAATGAAGAAATGAGTTTCCTTTGCTTGTCTTGCAAGTTTCTTTGTGTGTGTGTATACAGCATCATTACTCCAGTCTTCAGTGTCACATAATTCCTCAGAAATCACTTTAATATGCTGATTTATTATCAATGTTGAAAAAATTTGTGCTGCTTAATATTTTTTTGGAACATGTGATACTTTTTTCAGGATTCTCTGATCAATAAAAGGTTAAAAAGAACAGCATTTATTTAAAATAGAAAGGTTTTCTAACAATCTACACTACGTTTGGAGTCAGTTTTTGAAAGACATAATAATTTTATTCACCAAGTATGTGTTAAATTAATAAAAAGTGATAGCATAGATTTACATTGTTAGAAAAGATTTATATTTTGAATAAATGCTGTTCTTTTTACCTTGTTATTCATCAAGGAATCCTGAAAAAAAGAATCACAGGTTCCAAATAAATATTTAGCAGCAAAAATGTTTCCAACACTGATAATTCTAATAATAAATCAGCATATTAGAATGATTTCTGGAGGATCGTGTGACACTTAAGACTGGAGTAACAGTAGATGAAAAAAACACTGTTTACATCACAGGAATAAATTATATTTTAAAGTATATTAAAATAAAAAACATTATTTTATATAGTAATAACATTTTGCAATATTACTGTTTTTTTCTGTATTTTTGATCAAATAAATGCAGTCATGATGAGAATAAGAGGCTTTTTTAAAAAACATTACAAGTCTTACTGATCCCAAACTTTTGAGCGGTAGTGTATATATAGACTGCATTGATATATTTATATAGATTATATAACAGATTTAATAAATAATAGAAAAAAATAGAAAAATAAGATAATATTAATAACATTTAATAAATAAAATAAATAAATACATAAAGAAATAAATTGTATTATTATTTTATATACTAAATAGATATATTTATATAGATTCTATAATAGATTTGACAGATTTATAGATTTTCTATAATGAGATTGAAGAGTTTAGATTTAAAAAATATTTGGCTTTTATATAATGCCATAAATAATAATAATTATTACTGTATTTATAATACATTTTTATTGTTGTAGTTGAATGATTTAGATATTATTGTATGTATATATATAGCGATACTAAGAATATTTATATTGATTAGATTAGATTTGGCATATGTATAATGGCATAAAAAATTAAAAATATATATTAATTTATTATTAAAATTTATTAATTTGAATGTTAATTTCAGGATTTACTAATGCGTTATTAAAATTACATTTTACAGTTGTGCTTGTTAACACTAGTTAATGCACTGTGAACTAACATGAACAAACAACTGTAGTTTTTTATTAACTAACATTAATAAAGATAAATATATACTGTAATAAATGTACTGTTCATTGTTTGTTCATGTTAGTTAATACAATGGAACCTTATTGTAAAGTGTTACCAAAAAATCAATTAATTAAATAAATAATTATTATTACTACTATAATACATTTTTATTGTTGTAGTTTAACTATTTATTATATCTGTCAATATTCAGGAAATAAAATAAATATTATATTTATATTGTGATTAGAGATTGCAGTCGCTTTACAATAAGGTGTCATTTGTGTACATTAATGTATTACATAACATGAGCGAACAATGAACAATACATTTATTGCAGTATTTATTAGTCTTTGTTCATGTTAGTTAATAGAAATACAGCCGTTCCTTGTTAGTTCATGTTAGCTCACAGTGCACTTAGTTTAGTCAATGCGGAAATAACCGTAACTTAGATTAATAAATGCCGTAGAAGTATTGTTCATTCTTAGTTCATGTTAACAAAAGTAGCTAACTGATGTTAACTAATGAACCTTATTGTAAAGTGTTACTAAGCTTTTTTTATTTAAAAAACTTTAAAGATAAAATTGCAAGCATTTAGATTGATTCATTTAGATTTGGCTTTTATATAATGGCATAAAAAATGAATAAATAAATATTATTACTGTATTTCTGATATAATATAATATAATATAATATAATATTGTGTCAAAATTCAGGAAATAAAACAAATATTATATATTGTGATTAGAGATTGCAGTAACACTTTACAATAAGGTGTCATTTGTGAACATTAGTTAATGTATTAATTAACATGAGCGAACAATGAACAAAACATTTATGACACTATTTTGTTAATCTTTATTAATATTAGTTAATTAAAACACAGTTGTTCATTGTTTGTTCATGTTAGTTCACAGTGCATTAACCAATGTTAACAAACACAACATATGATTTGAATAATGCATTAGTAAACGCTATACAAAGTATTGTTTATTCTTAGTGCATGTTGTTAAAGGATTAATTCTCTTCCAGAACAAAAATTTACAGATAATTTACTCACACCCTTGTCATCCAAGATGGTCAGGTCTTTCTTCAGTCGTAAAGAAATTATGTTTTTGAGCAAAGCATTTCAGGATTTCTCTCCATGTAATGGACTGCTATGGTGCCCTGAGTTTGAACTTTCAAAATGTAGTTTAAATGCAGCTTCAAACGGCTCTAAACAATCTAGCGAAACGATCGGTTATTTTCTAAAAAAAAAAAAATAAATACAATTAATATACTTTTTATCCTCAAATGCTCATTTTGTCTAGCTCTGTGTGAACTTTTTTTCCGGTCATGATTGTTAGGGTATGTCTAAAAACTCCCATCTCATTTTCTCCTCCAGCTTCAAAATCGTCCTACATTGCTATTTTTACCTTTTTTGTAAAGGGTGTTTGACCATCTTTTCTGTTCACTTCGTAAACACTGGGTTGGTACTTCTGCAGCGATGTAGGGTGATTTTGAAGTTGGAGGAGAAAATGAGATGGGAGATTTTAGACGTACCCTAACTGTCATGACTGGACAGTTTACACAGCGTTAAAGGTTAAACAAAGTGTATAAATTGTAATATTAATAAAAAAAGACCAATTGTCTCGCTACATAAGACCATTTCTCCTCAGCTGGGATCATGTAGAGCTCTTTAAAGCTGCATTTAAACTGCATTTTGGACGTTCAAACTCAGGGGGGCACCATAGAAGTCCACTAGGGATGTGACGAGATCTCTTGACAATATCCTCGCAAAAAAGCTGCTTTGTTTACATAAGAGCTGCAGATTAATACTTAAAATATCAAGATTTGGAGTCAAACACCTACGCGATCGTATTCGTGAATGACAACAATTTAGCTGTGTCTATTAGGACTGTTTCACATCGCAAGTGTCAGTGGAGCGTGAGAAGCAGGTTTTGTCGCTGCCCATGTTAATGAATCACAGGGTCGGGGTAAATGTGAACGTAGAAAGAGCAACACAAACAGTCTTTTCAAACACATTATAATCATTATTTCTGTGTTACACACATTTAAATAATAAAAGTACTGGGATAAATGTTTATAGTTCGGGTATAAACACTTATTGTCTACAGTAGCGATCAAAACGAAGGTATCTTAACATTTGTAAGTATAGTAACGCTTATCCTCTTCCGTGAGAAAGCAATTAAATCATTCATTCAGGAGATTTCAGTCAAGTCTCAATGAAGTGAGACAATGACTCCTTCATTGAATGTTTTTTTCAATGAACAGTTTGTCAGAACCACTAGTAAATTATGTTATTTTGTTTAGTTTTCTAATCTTTTTCTCCAGAATCGTGAGAGAATCATGAACTCCAATTTATTAAAAACAACTGGGATTCTCAATTTATCCAGAATCGAGAAGCTCTTGTTTAAATGTTGTTTATTACTCCATATAATTCATTAAAATGAATTTTTAATTTTCCCTATATATTTCATCATTGAGGATTTCTTAAGAAAAGTTAAAAAATCTTGTCTCTTCTTGTTCTCGTGAACCCAGTTTCGTGTCTCGTCTTGTGGGATACGTATCTCGTCACACCCCTAAAGTCCACTATATTAAGATATATGTAATGTTTTCCTCAAAAAACAACATTTCTTTACGACTGAAGAAAGAAAGACATGAACATCTTGGATGACAAGGGGGTGAGTACATTATCTGTCAATTTTTGTTCTGGAAGTGAACTAATCCTTGAACCAATGTTAACTAATGAACCTTATTGTAAAGTGTTACTGAGATTGTATATAATGGCATAAAGTATAATAATATTAAAATAAATGCACTGTTGTTGTAATGAAATATTACAAAGGAAATGCGAAAAATAGGTCTGCAGTTCGGTAATAACCCACTTAAAAATAAAATAACTGACATCAGTATTGGCTGTGTGACCAATAAATATAATTATCATTTTCCCTTCATGGGTTTCCCTTCTGGCTCTGATGGAAAATGTTCGTTTTGCTGGTTATGAGCTGCTCTGTATTAGATTAAGTAAAATCAAATCAAGCCATTGCAGCTTTTTCAAGGAAACACAGTGTACATCTGGTCAGTAGGAAGGACTGCCAATCCCAGCGGCTCTGGAAAGAGTTTCCCCATCAGCTGCGCTGCCTCAGACCGTTGCCAAGGGTGACTGACAGGACGAGAATGAGGAAGGGAGGAGGGGAGAGACGGATGAGGGGGAGGAAACCCGGGCAGCAGTCGCGGGTCTTCCCCTGCTGGCCCGCTCCACCTACGCATGCTTCTCAGCACACACAACCTTCAAACAGACTGCTTTGCATTCCACCTGCTGATGTAAGGGTGAATCATTCACCTTAACAAAAGCAGATGATTTTTATTTCTTTGTGGCGACGTAACGTGCATTTATCCACCTCAAACATGACATAATGTAAACTGGACTTAAGTAGACTTATTTGGTTCCCTCTCTGCCCAAGTGTCGAAAGATTTCACTTCACTCAGCTTGCAAAACAAATGGCAGGCAAAGTTCAAGATGTGCCATAAAACAGGCCGCAAACTGTAAAGCAGCACAAGTCACACCTCATCTGAGAACAGCAGCTGTGCTTCACCTCCCTCGGCTCCTTGCTCGTCTTCTACAAGTTGCATTACAATGGAAAAAGCGTCATTGACTGTGTAAGTTGTGGCAGGACGAGCTTTTCGTAAAAGCAAAGGGACCTCAGCGGTGTGCAGGAAACCCTTTCAAAGTTACTCACTACCCGCAGGCACGCCTGAGCTTGCACAGCAGCAGTGCACACCATCCTCCTCCAGAAAAGCCTGCTGCGCGGTCTGTGCAAAGGCACACGCTCGAGGAGACACATGTTAGAAACGTACTTACACCCACACACACACAGAGAGAGAGAGAGAGAGAGAGAGAGAGAGAGAGAGAGAGAGAGAGAGAGAGAGAGAGAGAGAGAGAGCACTACAGACAGCAGACACGCTGCAACTGTTGCGCTAGTCTCCTTCCTACACAGAGCAGCAACAAGAGTCAGAGCCACGGGGCGAAGCCGTTTAGACTTCATTACCGTGTACATAAGAGGGCATGAGGAATCATAGACTGTCTGCAGCTGAAACGGACTCGACTGAAACATTTGAGGACATGTAATTATATCATTTGTGCATGTAATTACTACATTTATGCAGCCTAAATGACACCGAAACACTTCACTTCAATAAAAACAACCAGTACAATACTATTATCCCCATAAGGTTTTATTGTACAATGAACATTCACAGGGCGAATTAAAATGCATTCGCAAAAAACAAAAGCTCCAGGTGCGGTCAAGAATGTTGTGATTATACATCAATGTTACTGTAAAATATATGTCTCTAACATTTATGGCCATTTTTTATGCTTCAAACATTAAAAATGGGAGCAAAAAAGTATTATTATAATTACTATTATTAAATAAAATATTTTAAAAATGTTAACAAAATTGGTAATATTACTCTTATAATATTACACCTAAAAAATGTGTGTATTTAAGGTAAATAAATATAAATAATATAATAATTAAATTTTATAGTCAAATTTAAAAATTACAGTACTAACATTTATGGCCATTTGTTTTGGCTTCAAACATTAAAAATGTGACAAAAATAAATTAATATAAATTATTATTAATAATAATAATAATATTAATAAATAAAATATTGAAATATTAAAAATAGGTAATATTAGTATACAATATTACACCTAAAACAAAAATGTTTAAGATAAATAATAATATAATATAATTTTATTTTACAAGCAATAAAAATGTGACAAAAATAAATTATTATTTTGTTATTATTATTATTATTATTATTAAATAAAATATTGAATATATTAAACAAAACAGGCAATAATACTATTATATTATTACCCTAAAATAAAAATGTGTGCATTTAAGATAAATTATAATACAATCTTTTTATTTTATAGTCTAGCTGAAAAATTACAACATTTATGGCCTTTTTTGTTGCTTCAAACTTTAAAAATGTGACAGATTATTATTATTATTATTTTTATTATTATATTATTAAATAAAATATTGAAATATTAAACAAAATAGGTTACAGTACTATTATAATATTACATAAAAATGGGTCTATTTAATATAAATTATAATAAAATAATTCTATTTGATAGTCCAATTAAAACATTACAGTACTAACATTTGCTTCTAACACTAAAATGCAACAAATAAATTATTATTATTATTATTATTATTAATAATAATAAACTAAATATTGAAATATCAAACAAAATAGGTAATATTACTATTATAATGTTAGACCTAAAATAAACATTTGTGTATTTTAAGATAAATTATAATAGAATTATTTTATTTTATAGTCCATTTTTGCCTTCAAATATTAAAAGTGCGACAAAAATTTGACTATATATCTATAATATACAGTCTCATCTGCTAGTACCAGTGTGACACAACACAGTAGCAAGATGAGTTAAGTCAAGTCTAATTTGTGATTTTTTTTTTCTTTTTAATAAGTCAGTCGAAAGATTCACGAAACAACAACTAACAAATGAGTCAGACTCACTCATTTAGTCAATCATTCCAAGTTGTTAATTCATGAATGACTCCCTGACTGAACACTGAATTAGTTTTTGTTATGGTAAAACGAAAAAGCGATTCTGTGAAATGTTTGTTGAATTAGTACATTTGTGAAACTTCATTTGGCTGCTAAATGTTTCATGTCCTCATCATCCGTTGTTGTCTGCAGCCCTGATACTGTTACGAATCTGCACCATTCTGATTTACAACTACTCTATAAAAGCCAAAGAAGATGGTGGTGTTATGGAAATATGGAAACACACAAGCTGTTTGGATCAGCAATATCCAGTTTTTGTTCCCTCACTTCTTAGAGATTAATAAGTGCTTACCATTTGCCCTGTTAAAAGCGAGGAAATTTGTGGTGAAATAAATATTGACCCACATTCCATTCACAAAGCTAGACCTTCCTCTGTTTCTGTTGCGTAAACGTGCTTAGATCATGACTGAGCTTTAGGAAAGATGGGCTATTCCAGAGTCTAGTTTTCACTACTTGGCTCATGACTTATAAAAGCAGGAGATTACTGGGAAAACAGTAAACCAACCCTATGATTTTCTAGCCAAGCCCATAAGGCTAGAGATTCCTTAGAGAATGAGTTACCATTATCAGGTAAGCTAAGCCACGAGCTCCGGAGAGAATGTGGGACTAAATTAGGACATTTAATTTCTTTAGGGACATCCACAAATTTAATATAGGCTTTCAAATGAGTCAGAGATACAAACCCGCAAACTAAAATACTACCATGTTGCACTGAGCCGGATAAGTTTTGTACACGACAGCAGAAACAAGAGTGGAAAAACAAGAATGACTGACTTTGTAAGTGATTTGGCAAAAAGGTGCAAATGCAGGGGAGTCGAAAGAGCACTTCAAAAGCCTTCACTTCAACTGTCGTGACTCATGTCGTGACCCGAACTATAGTGATAGAAATGTAATGCTTCCAGTCTGCTATAAATATGATGTCTTTCTAACTGGAAGAGTTGAAATCTTTTATAGTGATGAAAGAGGATGAATTACATAATCAGTTCACAGTTCTTGGAAGCCTATCAATAAAACATTGAAATGAATATTTTCATAAACTCTGTATTATTAAGATAGTCTAGATGCGGGCATTTAGACATTCAGAAACCTATAGTGAAGAAATTAAAGTAAAGTAAAAAATTAAATAGAAAAAAATTCAGTCATATTTAGTGTCATGGTACACGGAATAAAACGTCTTAGGCCGCTTTGATTGTACTTTTCTGGCTGGTCAGATTGGGAGACCATCTTAACCCAGATCAGACTGCTCAACCAGTTAGACCACCCTAATCCACGTAAGACCATCAAAACATCTTAAACTGGGTTCTTCCAGCATGACATTCTTTAATGTACATTGGAGAACCAAGTCTTTGTATCTTCAAACAGTAATTTCCAATCATTTAACATAACAGTATGACTCAGGATCCACAGTCTATGCAAATAGTTCAGTGAAAGAGAATAACAATGCATGTGACAAAACAACCCGACGAGTCAACAACTTCGAAGCGAGGAGGAAAACCACCAAAATGCTGCTAACTGGTACAATTAAAAATAGATTGCTCTGTGCATTACAAAAAATGAAGGAGAATCGCACAACTAGTTTGTGTCTCAAACTCTAGTGAGCTGTCTATCTTTAGTTCACTAAACCGAATCATTTTCATTAAGTTCGGTCGAGTGAGCATTCATTTATATGGAACGGCGTGCTAAAAAACAGTTTCAATGCTTTACTGTTCACTCCAAAACTACTACTGAACTTACAGTCGGAAACAGCAAACAGTTGTTCGATTCTTACACAAATGACTCATATGAGCCGGTTCTTTTTAATGAATCACAAACATACAGAGCGAACAATGCAGATTGATTGTCGAAAGAATGAATCTTATGAGCCGATTCTTTTAGTAAATCAAAAACACGTAAGAATCAGTGACAATTACTGATATATTACTCATTTACTGAACCGCAACTTAATAATTTCATAATCATGTTATGTTAACACCATGAGTTATTTAATATTCATATGATATCAGAAATTTAAGATGCACGTATTGAGTTTATTTCATAAAATGGTATACATTTTGTTGGTTTAGAATTTTAATGTAATATTTAGAGCCAGGAAAGTCTACGAAAAGGCATTTTTAAAAAGTTTTTCATTTTTCAGTTTCTTTTGAGCAAATTTGTTAAACATTGTTTTGAACGTTACTGAGATTCTCTTATCATTTACTAACAACTGTTGAGGGCAGTAAATCTAATACGAACCTTTAAAAAGACATATCTATGTCAAATCTCAAAAGAAAGGAATTCTAAATGGAACCGAACTCGTTGAGACGAATCGAATTTAGAATCATTAAATTCCTTACGATTCCTATCGTTAACTAGACAGCATTCTAGGCATCGACACAAACGTTCGAACACGCTTTTTGGAGAGTCAGACGTTTTGAGACAACCTTCTGAGTCGCTACCATAAGAAATCATGCATAAAAACTACATGCAACACAGTACAAAATCACTGTTACTGTTTAAAAGGTTGTCACTTCTCTAAAACGCTCTCGTTTTACCACAAAAATGAACGTTGGCTTTACCTTAATATCTTGAGGTCTGCAGCACCCGGTTAGTGATTCTGTCTGATCTTTAAAATAGACGCCAAGAGCAAAATCGCCAGTGTCAGATGGACTTCGAAAACTGCTTCAGCGCTTAAAAAAATTAATAACTGAGTGGCGACGGAGACAGAACCAGCTTCGTCTGTGAGAAAGCGTTAAGCTGTGTTTGTCCGGTGGAGAACTGACAGTGAAGTGAACACGCCTAACTGTGAGTGACACTCCCATAGAGTCACAGCACCGCCCGCACTCATGTGTCTGAGCTGAGTGATGCACTTTGATCGCACGCTTGTGTGTGTATTGAGTGCTTCTCATCGAGCACACTAACTCTACTGATAGACAGATAGATAGATAGATAGATAGATAGATAGATAGATAGATAGATATGTAAGAATGATTAATGAGCTAAAACTTTTTGGTTACTACATATCTACAATCAACAGGGTGGTGTGGCATTTAACCTATTGTGTGTGTGAAACTAAGTGTCATCATCACATACCATTACATTCAGTATGACGTTTGGCATCTGAGTGATTGTATTTATATCTGTACTTTTCAATTGTGCAATTGCTTTAACAGTTATCATATAATTAAGCTGCAATATATTTGATTGCCAAAAGCTTGCTTAACTGATATAGGAATTTGTGGTACCAGATTGTAATAGCTCCAAACAAATCCTTACTTTTTTTTGAAAGGGATTAAGGACCATTTTATTTATTAGGGAGACATAAAACAAAACTCTTTAACTGTTTTTTATCAGAATGAAATCCTAACTAGATGGATATATAGACAGTTGGATAGATGGACAGATGATAGAACAACAGACAGACAGAGAGATGAAAGATTGGACAGACAGATGATAAAACAACAGAGACAGATAGACAGATGGATTGGATGGACAGACAAATGGAGGACAGTGCAACAGACAGACAGACGGATAGATTGAACAGATGGAGAGACGGATGATAGAACAACAGAGACAGAAAGATGAATGATTGGACAGACAGATGATAGAACAACAGACAGACGAATGGATTGGATAGATGGACGAAAGAACAACAGACAGACATACAGATGGATATATATATAGTTGAATAGATGGATGGATGGACAGATGATAGAACAACAGACAGACAGAAAGATGAATGATTGGACAGACGGATGATAAAACAACAGACAGACGAATGGATTGGACAGATGGATGAAAGAACAACAGACAGACATACAGATGGATATATAGATAGTTGAATAGATGGATGGATGGACAGATGATAGAACAACAGACAGATGAATGGACTGGACAGATGGACGAAAGAACAACAGACAGACATACAGATGGATATATAGATAGTTGAACAGATGGATGGATGGACAGATAATAGAACAACAGACAGACAGAAAGATGAATGATTGGACAGACGGATGATAGAACAACAGACAGAAAGATGAATGATTGAACAGACAGATGATAGAACAACAGACAGATGGATGGATTGGATGGACAGACAGACGGACGATAGTACAACAGACAAACGAATGGATTGGACAGATGGACAAAAGAACAACAGACAGACATACAGATGAATATATAGATAGTTGGACAGATGGATGGATGGACAGATGATAGAAGAACAGACAGACAGAGAAATGAATGATTGGACAGACGGACGATAAAACAACAGAGACAGATAGACGGATGGATTGAACGGACAGACAAATAGACGATAGTGCAACAGACAGACAGACGGATGGACAGATAGATGATAGAACGACAGACAGAAAGATGAATGATTGGACAGACAGAACAACAGACAGACGGATGGATGGATTGGACGGACAGACAGACGGATGATAGTACAACAGACAGATAAATAGACAGTAGGATGGACAGACAAACGAAAGAACAACAGACAGACAGACAGATGGATTAGATAGATAGTTGGATGGATGGACAGACAGACGGATGGACAGACAACAGAACAAGAGACAGACAAATGATAGATAGTTGGATAGATGGATGGACGGACAGACAGAGGGATGATAGAACAACAGACAGAGACAGATGGATGATAGATAGTTGGATAGATGGATGGACGATAGAACAACAGACATATGGACAGATGGATGATAAAACAAACATATGGGTAGATGAATGAATGATAGACGGACAGACAGACGGAGGACTGGGCGGACGGATAATATAACAACAAAGACAAATGGATGATTGGACAGACAGACAGACGGACGGACAATAGAACAACAGACAGACAGACAGACGAATGGATGCATGGATGGATGATAGAACAACAGACAGACAGATACACAGATACAGATAGATAGATAGATAGATAGATAGATAGATAAACAGAATGAAAAGTGGATGGATGGATGGACGGATAGATTTCGCATACATACTGTACATGCAATACACAAAGAGAATATTATCATCAAAAAAGAGAGCAGTCAGTGTATTTGGTGTTGAGCAGAAGCTGGTAATGAGAGTTGCTGGAAAAACATTGTGACATTCCGATCCTCACTGGTACGATAATAGGCTGGATTAAAATGACTTGCTGCATTAGTGGCTATGGGCTGGTCAAAGAAAATACCAACAACAGATGGATTATTCCTGCATGAATGTGAATATGTGCAATTTGGCTTCAAAACACTGAACTGAGATCAGCACACAGAAATGACCAGAGTCACCAAATAGCAATAATAACAGTTAATGGTATATGGCAACAAAAAAACTTTTTGGACTGCTTATTGTAACAGTTAAATTGGACTTTAGTGACATTGTGTGGTCGAAGAGAGGAAAAACAGCAAACATGAGGAAGTAAGCTCTCTGTTCTGGTTAGCATTGCATTAGTCACTTTTAAAACAGCTGATGTAAACAACAACCAACAAGAAGTTCCTGCTACCATGTGAATAATAAAGACAAAGACACCAGTGTCGTATTGCAAAATCGATGATATTTATTCATATTCTGTCAGTAACCCACAGCACAAAAGCAAGAATAAAAGACGAAAAACAAACAAACAGAAGAATGCCACATCCACGGACAATGCTGCAGCGGGAAACATGAGCTCTTTGAACGTTTCATCCCTGACATCAGATGATAAAACCTGAGAGTCAAGAAAGTCTTGCGTGTCCAGTAAGAGATGATGCATCGGTCTCATTGAATCGAACGCAAAAATGTGAACTTTCATTTTGTGAATGATACTGAAGGCGATCACCTCCATCAGAACCAAGAAGTGAAGCACACTGGGTCATGTTTAATCTCTCCAGCTTCAGGGCGTGACTGCGACAAGATGTGCAGAGAAGCCATGTGACATATTACACAGCGATCATGCAATGAAGTGTGATAAGGCAAAGTTCACAGACGTTTCTCCCTAATTCACATAGACCTGGCTGAATATTGCAGAGGAAAACATTCTCGGTCCTTAGTTTTCAGCTCTTTGCAAAAAAGCTACTGTAAACAACGCAACGAGCATTCAGGTCTATGTAACACTGAAGCAGGTGACACAAGATACATTTCAGAATCGCTGAACTTACATTTTCGTGTCCGCGCAACGACGACAACAACAAAAAAAGCAAGCACGATGTGCATACAACACAACAAAACACTTTGGTTGCAGAGACGACTATCGTACAACACAAATCAAACCAATTCTTAAATCAACTATGTACAACGAAAGTACGTCAAATAATATGCAAAATAAATTCTTATCCAGTCAATTGCACAATATACACAAACATTCAACCGTTCCGTCTCGCTTTATTCTTTGAAATTCGTCAAATGATGGATAAAAAACAGTTCGGATGTAAACCACAGTAAACAGGTCCGGATATGGTAGAGCATCTGCAGGAGATCACACAAACATCAGCTGTGGTTTGGTCACTTTTCACAATGTTTTTATACTTCATGTTCGATTCATAAGCTTTTCATCCATCATTTATGGGTTTGCATATGGTGAATGCACTAGGGGGAAAAAAACAAACAAACAAAAAAAAAAACGTTGAGGTCACTAAGACCACCTTGAAGAAGAAACATCTGGTTCTGATTATTAATAGCCAGTGATGCCAGTAGAAAATAATAAAATAAAATAACTAAAAACATAAAATTGAATTGAAGAGTCAAATAAAAGATATCAAATCAGCTGTTGATTTCCATCATATACATCCTCTCCATCACTCCAGAAAAACACACATCTTCACAAAACGAGATTCATCTTGTTTTTCCAATCACCACACAGTGCAAACACCGAGCAGAGTTCTGTATCTAGCATACTTTAATCATAGCTCTATTGAAATAAAAGAGATCCATGGTAGATAAAACACTCTAGTCTAAATAGCAAACTGAGATGAAGACGGCAAAAATGTCCACTACTCTATCAGAACAAGAACAGATAGCATATTTGTCTATATTTCTTAATCATCTGTATTTACAGGAATCTTAACTCGTCTTAAGCTGTGAGTGACATATATTTGCTCTCAAGGGAAATAAATGTTAAAGGGGAAATTAGACATCACTTCAAATCCGTTTGATTTCAATGCTAATGTTAAAACGTACGTGTACCATCGTCCCTGATAATATTTCAAGTTGGTTTTAGTCATTAGGGTCCACTTTTTGAAAAATGTCCATTTAAGGCAAGAGAATAGGGAATGCTGGAAGTCCACGTGTGTCCTTCCTTAAAATTTGAGGTAACGACTGCCCGAAGAGGTCTTGACATTTATTAGTGGGATGAACTGCTAATTTCTTTTTTTAGAGGGGGGAACCAATTCAGTCTCTGTAAACCCCTTTTCTGCTTTTCATCATTGGCACCCACCTATGTACAGACTATAAGATCTCCTCGACGCCGTGAGCGAAGATCATAACCAACCCTGGCTCCAGTATCATATCTTCTCCCATGTGCTGGTTCTCACAGGCCATCACCACCACGGCTTGCTTTCCCGGAATGCGCTTGGCCACATAGTTTTCGTAATATCGGCGGTTCATCTGCCGCGTCTCCAGTGTGGCCAGGCCTTGGGGCCAGTTACGCTCGTGGGCGTTCTCGATGAGGTCATTGACGATCGACAACGGGCATCCACTGTCTATGAGCGATCGTTTGATGACGGCCTGGAGGACGGCGTCGGGCGTGGAGATCATTCCTCCCCAGCGGGTCACGCGAGCGGGCTGGAGAGAGTTGACCCACCTGTGGCCACACGAGAGTAGTTAGTTTGAGAGTCATCTGATTGGCAATTATGGAATTAGCATTATTACTTACTCAACGGTAAGTAATTTACATAGTCTTGGTTTACATAGTAGAGTTGTATTTTATCCACAGAAAAATACAAATAACTATGGATATGGCCTTGGCCTTATTATTTTGACAAATATATCATATACACAATATATCATAAGTTTTAAAAAGTTGCGTGTCACTACAATTTGTTAAAAAGAAATTAATACTTTTATTTAGCAAAGATGCATTAAATTGATCAAGACTGACAAGAGACTTAAAGATTTCTATTTCAAATAAATGTTCTTTTGAACTTTCTAGACATCAAAGAAATCTAAAAAAATTCAAATAAAATAAAAGCATAACCATTTTCAACATTACAATTGTAATAATATTACTATAAATACAAATTGTAGTATAAAAATGTAAATCATGAATAAATAGAGGTAAATCTGAATATATACTTTTAAGTCTGAATATATAAATGTAAATTGTGAATATATAGAAGTAATTCAGAATATATATTTATAAACCAGAATGTAGAGGTAAATCAGAATATATAGTTAGAATTCTGAATATACAGAAGTAAATCAGAATATAGATTCAGAAATCTGAATATATAAATGTAAATCTGAATATATAGTAATAAATCTAACTATATAAATGTAAATCTGAATATATAATTAAAAGCCTGAATGAATAGAATTAAATTCGAAAATATAGTTGTAAGACTGAATATAAATGTAAACTGTAGTTATTATTCTGACTACATAATTTGTCATTAACATCTCAACATAAATATATCTTTATTATTAGGCATGTCAGTAAAGGCAGATGTTTTTATTGTTTTTTTTTTTTTTTTTAAACAAAACAGTATGCCTATGTATCCTGTACATGTATCAATGCAAATATTATACTAAATTAATTACTGTAATTATTGCTGCATATTGTTATACAATTGCTTATTTTGTGTGTGTGTGTATGCATGATGAAAAGACACAGGAGAAGAACACATCACTCACTCTAGAATCTCATTGTACTCTATACTCTCCTCCAGGTTCTGTAAGTTAGGGTTAGCACTGCGTATCGCTCGCATGTAAGCTTTTAGGAGCTGAATGTCACGTTTCTGAAAAAGAGAAATCATGTGCAAATTAAAAAGAGTGTGGTTTTTGCTGATCAGAGCAAAGAATCCAAGATGTTATATTCAAATAAATTCACTCTGACATCACAGCAGCCCCTTGATAAGGCATAATATACATAGGTCTGACCTGTTCTGCAAGTTGGTGCTTGTGCTCGGCAGCAGTCTTTTCTAGATCTGCGATCTTGGTCTGCTGTTGCTGCACCACGCTGCGTAGGTGCTTAATACAGTTGTGATTGGGCATCTCATCTTTGGGCATTTCGAGCCTGCAGAGAAAAAAGGCAAATGTGATTAAAATGTCAAACAAACATTAAAGACAATTAAGGGTTATTCACACAGGATGCATTCTTGCATTAAAAAAAAAGCATGATGCAGACGCTGAGAAAGCAGTGAACCACGGCACTACGGACAAACACATCTATACAGCACATGTTAAGAGGGATAAGTGAGAACTATATGAATATGGTAGATACCCGCAGCCTTCTTCACACGTGACGGGACGTTTGGGGTTGTGCTCACAGTCCTTGAGGTGTGACTGCAGCTGGTCGAGCCGAAGGGTGGCTGTGCAGCCGAAGCCGGCGTTATCACAGGAGATCTGCAGCTTGGAAAGCATGTTACGCATGATGCGGGGAACGGGTCGTAGATGGGCAAGAGTCACCACGGTGCGGTCCACGGGGCAGATCTGCTGCTGTGCAAACCACTGTGTGATGCAGGCGTTACAGAAAGCATGCTCACAATGCGGGGCCTGAGAGAACAGACAGATTGATCAGCGTGTAACTCAATGCCCATTGACTTTTCTTGCTATAACTGAAGTGCATTTTTTTTAACACATTTTGCACTGTGTAATTGTTTTGATGTTTAAAACAAAACAAAACAAAACAACAACAGCAAAATAAATCTACTGGCAAAGTAATTTATAAAGTAATAACAAACTTCACCAATAGAAATAATAATAATAATAATAATAAAGTATTATTATTGTTGTCATTTTATAATTAATGATGATATTAATTGAAAAATATAATAATTGCGTTGTTTTTATAGTAATAATAAAAACTGATGTAATAATTTGAATAATAATAATAATAATAATAATAATAATAATAATAAACAACAATTCTACTATTTTTATTAATTAATAAAATAAAGTATTTTTGTACTATTATTTTGTTGATTTTAAGTAATATTAATAATTGTATAATAACAATTGTATTTTTTTTATTAATATTAATTAATATATTTTAACTTGTTAATAATAATAAACTATTCTACTATTTTGTATTAATAAAATAACTATTATTTAGGAAAAATACTACTACTACTACTACTACTACTACTAATAATAATAAAACAATTCTACTATTTCTCAATTAATTAATAAATAATTAATTGAATAATAAAGTATTATTGTTATTATATTATTATTGATTTTAAGAAATAATTTTAACATGATTAATTTCTATTATTGAATTAATAATAATAATAATAATCAATCAAACAATTCTACTATTTTTATTAATTAATAAAATAACTAAAGTATTTTTGTACTATTACTTTTGTTGATTTTAAGTAATATTAATAATTGTATAATAACAATTGTATTTTTTTTATTAATATTAATTAATATATTTTAACTTGTTAATAATAATAAACTATTCTACTATTTTGTATTAATAAAATAACTATTATTTAGGAAAATACTACTACTACTACTACTACTACTAATAATAAAACAATTCTACTATTTCTCAATTAATTAATAAATAATTAATTGAATAATAAAGTATTATTGTTATTATATTATTATTGATTTTAAGAAATAATTTTAATATGATTAATTTCTATTATTGAATTAATAATAATAATAATAATCATCATCAAACAATTCTACTATTTTTATTAATTATTAATACAATTTAAATGTATTTAAATATTTATGAATAATAATAATAATAATAATAATAATAAAGTATTATTTTTATTGATTACTGATTTTAAAAAAAATGTATAATGATAATTGTATTACTGTTTTATTAATATTCATTTTATTTAATTGAATGATTCTTCTTTTTTAAATGTAGAATTTTTAAAATAATTAATTTAATAACAATAAAGTATTATTGTTGTTATAGTACTATTGTTGATTTTAAGAAATAATAATTGTATAATGCCTGTATTATTATTAATTTTAATTATAGTAATAATAATAATAATAATAATAATAATAATAAACAATTCTCAAATTTTTATTAACAAAATTACTAACTGAATTATAATAAGTTATATGTATATGCATATATATGTATATACGTATATGTTATATTATTGTTGATTTTAATAAATACTATAAATGCTAATTAATAAAATTAATTGTATTAGTATTTTATTAATATTATTAATGCTAATTATTAAATTAATAATAATAATAATAATAATAATAATAATAATAATAATAATAATAATAATAATAGTATTAAATAACTGTATTAATAGTTTCATAATTTTAAAATTAATTTTATTAATGAAACACATTAACACAACGATCTTAGAGCAATGATATCTAATAACCGCAAGCTCATAATGTCGTGACAGAGGTTGAGCCTCTGTGACTTTCTCAAGGTGTTCTAGGTTGAATGAAAGTAAATATCGACCTGCACCGGCTCCTCAAGCACCCCGCTGCAGATGGGACACAACAGATCCTCGTCCACCTCTCCTTGGAACCTGGTGACGTCGTACCCCATGGCACATTACCAGAACCCTTTGATATCTGAAATGAAACAGGTAGAAAGAGTGCGTTGAGAACTCAGCCGGTACAATCAAATGCCTGCCAATCGCCTCTGAGACAGAGACGCAAGAGCTGAATGTACATCAGGATGAAACAGAAAACTCAGACTTCGTTGGCCATTTTTAGTGAACACAAAACCAGCACAGGAACAGAAGAACTGAAAGTAGCCCTCGGACAGATTTCAAGATTTCATTTTTTTTGGACAGCTGGTATAAAAAGTACAATCAAATATGCCAAATGATAACATATTCAGATGCACATCTTCTGGACAATCAAAATCATAAATGTGGTACCAGATTGAGAGCAGGATATGATTTCAATAATGTTTTATGTACTTACAAACTGTGCTATTTAATGCAATGCAATACTTTAAAAAGCCTAAAAACACTGCTCACGCAAATATAGGATAAACAGTTAATTAATTAGATTGAACTTTTTTACGATACTTCAATTCTGTTGATACTACTGAAATTTGGCCAAAACAAGGTTTTCGCTTCGCTTGTGGAACAGCCTTTGCGCCAAGAGCACGTAAGTGATGTTTTAAAACGTTTCAGAACAAATATCACAAAACTCCTTAGAAGCACTAAAAGTAAACTGATAGAAGTTTAATGAAAATGGCATTTTGAGCTGAACATGGAAGGCGCTCAATGTCTTGCTACAATACAGATGTAACGTGATCGCATTTCCTGTACAAAGGTGACCTTCTTTTTGTTCTTTGTAGAGACACTCTACACAGCTGTGTCTGTGTTTGTGTGTATGCTGGTATGAGATTACTAATGCGGCGTTGAAGAAATATGTATCCACTGCGAAGTGTTGGCGGCCCACTTAGTAACCCAGCATAATGGGAAACCATTTTGAGTGGCCTAGAGATTGCATTAAGATTAATATTGTGAGGATGGAACACTTCTTTTCTGACTTCATTTTTAGAAACAGGAAACTGGAAGCCAATCATTAATCAATTAGTGTCTAAAAGCAGGTTTGACATGATAAAAACGACAGGTTAAACATTCAGTTTTGTCCTAACCAGCTTTAACCAGCATCAAGACATTTTGGCTATGTTCACACTGCAGGCAAATGTGGCTCCAAATCCAAATTTTTTTGCTTACTTGACTTCTGTTTCTGTTGTTCTTTTGCGCATGCAGGTCAGGTTAGAACCTCTATCTGTTCACACTGGAAATCTGATATTGGCCACATTTAAAACAACAATGTGAACAGCGATACAAAAATCAGAATTGAGCACTAAGGCTTGCAGTGTGAACACATCAGTCATTTCCATTTTTCCATAATGAAATGTTACGGCAGGAAAATTACGCTCCATGTAGCTGTACATTTAACATTAAATACATCATGGCTGCTTGTGACTGTATCACTTAGCACTAGGGATGCATGATGTTATCGGACTGATATCAGAATCGAAAAAATTATTCTGATATGTCTTGCCGATAAGAGCTGATAAGAGCAGTGGCAGCCTAATGGTCCGAATGCTCGTTCGGTAAGGAGTTTTTATTCCGTAGGGGGCACTGTAGGCCTACTTTTAATAAAAAAAAAAAAGTAAAACACAAATAACATTTAGACTGTATTTCTGATTAAATAAAGCAGTAATTAATGTCATAAAATCATGAGTATGTTTTGATTTAAAGGTCAGAAGCTATAGCTTACATTAAAAAATAAAGACATAAAATTAATAAACACAAACATGATACCTGTAAATTAAATAATTTTATACATAAACTGATTTATTCATCAGTGTGTAATGTTATATGTTTTAAAATTATGAGCTCTAAAAGATTTTCAGAATTGTACAACTTTGTTTTTTTTTTTTTTTTTTTTTAATTTACTACATTTGCAGATTTAACATCTACAAATGTTAAATCTTAAAATAAAATGTTAAAGATACCGCTGCATTTTTCTGGGAAAAAAATAGCAGCAATTGATATATAGTTTATTTACAGTTATTTTCAAAGCTTCAATGTACTGTAATTATAAAAGAACTTCATTATTGTTTATTTAATTTTAACAGATAAGTTCTTGTTAAAGACAGCCAAAATAAAAATTATTTGCTTATAATTTCCACACAGGAGAGACTTGGTGTAATTTCCAAACAAAAGGAAATATATCGGCATCTGCATCGGCTATTGGCCAAAATGAGTCAAAATATATCAGCAAATCAGATAACGGCAAAAATCCAATATTGTGCATCCCTATTTAGCACTTTGTGGCAAGTAAACGTAGAAGGGAATAATAATTTTAATTTAAAGAGACTGCAGTGCCATATTTTGAACATATTTGAGTGCCACTGTTTTCAGTGCCAATTTACTATTTTAGTATCAGTCATTTAAGATAAGCTCTATGGCTGGGTTTTGACGCAAATTTCATGATTTAACTTCAATTCTGATTCACAATCTAGCGATTCAATTCGATTTCCGATTCAGTATTGATTATTTTGGATGTATCAGGTACAGTACATTGCAAATTTTCTCAGGAAAAAAACCCCACTCAACTACTGCTGTAAAATACACTGTTATATATCTGTTAAACATTGACGAACAGTAAAAATTAGATTGAATGTGTTATATGATGCTCTTCTCTAGAGTTCATTTTCTAGCTTACTAGAGAGTTTATGATCACAAATGTATTTTTTTTCTGAGGTAAACATGATGTTACATGACATTTAGTTATATTGCTGTCTTTCCACGGTTGAAACACTGATTGAGTGATTACATAAGATAGGATATGGATTTCGGTAAGTTTTACACTTTTGTTATTTTTTTATTTAAGAATCATCATTGTTTCATAAAAAATGAGAGTGCATTAAAATCAAGAAAACAATCATTTTTACCCAGCCGTAATAAACTCATTCCTAGACTACAATTAAGAGCAGTTCTTAGCCACAGTAAGTTATTAACAGAATTACATATGTTTATTTATTTAGGCCTATTTACGTTTTAAAGCCACATCAGCAACATTAACATGGCATATATATTGATGGCAACATTAACAGTATCATTTCAATACATGGTTTCAATAAATTACATATGTGTTAGAACTGTCAGAGAACAGAACTTTTGGCACCACAGAGCGCTAAAGACATAAACCATACTCAAATGCATTAACTTTTATGAAATATGCATGATCCGAGCGATTATATAACACACAGTAGCATTAAAGGATTACAAGACATTTTCTTGGCTACTACATCAGGTGAAACATTCAGAAGAAATGTGCATTCATACCTCACTAAAGCACAGCCCTCATGATCCCTGTACAATGAGTCCTCCTCATGTGTCAGGTGGACAAGGCGATCTTCCTTACGATGCAAGACCGAACATCTCCCTATAAGAAAGAAAACAAGACATCCATTATGATGCAATCAATACACTGCTATTTATTCCAAAGCAATTTCATTAAGATTTAAAAATCCTGTTTGAAACATTTCCTGGAAGACAACTTTGGCATATTTACTGTCAATTAGTCCATTGCCATTTCAATGTTTTTTATACTACAGCAGTCATCATTTAAGCCTACGGATGCTTTTCCTCCCACTTTGTATCTTGAGTGGAAATCCAAACCCATTAATGCCTTGATGCATTGCAATTGAATTAAGAGCCAACTCATTTAAGAAGCCAATGACATATGGGTGGAAGTCGCACATCCACATGTAATCTTTGGGCTGGACGGTGATGTGAAAATTACACAAAATAGATTTGGGTGGCCATCAGTAGGCAAAAATTCAACAGCAATTATAGCACAATGACTTGAATGTGGCTCATCCAATCTAGAGTTTGCCTGCCAGGCCAAAAAATCCCATAGACTTACATTAAGCCATATATAGTGGCCAAATCATCATAGAGGCTTGTGGCTGGGCTGGTAGTAAGCAGCCACCCAGAACACCCTAACACACACAGAGTAACACCCTGGTAACCATCCATTACACCTTAGCATTATAACGATGAGTTTTTACTTGCTTTCTCACGTCCTACTGAAACAAAAGCAGATGTAGTCAGCAAGGATTAGACGTATGTGACGTAAAGCACTTTTATCCAGCAGCACATATTTTTCATAGTCCTTGGAATCTAGTACTTTATAAAATACAAGAAGGAGAATGCTGGGATCAATTTTCTTAATTTGCTAAAACAAATCCAAAGCAAAAAAATAGGCTGCATTATGTAGACACAGCATCTTTTCAGATTCATAACAGTTCTGAGAGGGGTGGTGTTGAGTCCCGGTAGGCTGGTGGTGACCTAATTTTAGCTTGTCTAAGCAGACGGTGGGGGAGAGTGTGGGTGGTTTAACACATTCCCCCCTCAACCCCCATTTCAGCGATGACGTTCATCGCTTTTATTCAGTAAAGATCTAGTTTAGTGGCACGGATGCATGATCACCAAGAGCACGTTTGGGAGTGCACAGCTGCACTAGCACACGTTTACAAGTGTCAAAAGCATTTTGTTCCATTAAATAAACAACTACTTGAAATTTTGGACCATGTATTGGTCTGACAAATCCCTGAATTGAAGTATGAGACCATATATTAACATATCAGCTGTTTTGATGGTGCAAAATGGTACTGGTATGGTGTTTATCTGGATATTGATCTATCTCTCTATCTACACACACACACATATGTATGACCCTGGACCACAAAACCAGTCTTAAGTAGCACGGATATTTTTGTAACAATAGCCAAAAATACAATGTATGGGTCAACATGATCAATTTTTCTTTTATGCCAAAAATTATTAGGATATTCAATGAAGATCATATTCAATGAAGATATTTTGTAAATTTTCTACCATAAATATAGATAATTTTTGATTAGTAATATGCATTGCTAGGAACTTCATTTGGACAAGCGATTTTCTCAAAATGTAGATTTTTTTGCACCTTCAGATTCCAGATTTTCAGCAAAATATTGTCCTATTTTCATAAAAAAAGACCCTTATGAATGGTTTTGTGCTATACATATAAATACTTTCTATAAACATGACAGTCCTATCTCTCAGCATACAATACTGAATAATGTTAGGGGTAGTACAGACAGCCATGAATATGAACACAATGTCAATGCTGGATTCAAACAGGCTAACTGTACTTCTGCCAAAATACATACAGTAATGAACCAGACAGGACAGGGCAGCTGCAAACATCTGTATAGCTATTAAACCTCCTGGCGATGTAAAAAGGCTTCTGCCAGCCTGAAACACACGTCTGCTGAGGTGTTTGAGCGAGTAGGCGCTTAGCATTAGCCAGCTCGCTAACGGTGTTTTACAAAAACAACCCACATAATAATCACAGCCACGGGCCTTCCTAACGGCTTTCGTGTTTTTTGCATATAAAAAGGAACGAATGTCTTAAATGTCTTTTATTCACTGTAAAATGACATTTGAAGCGTATGCGTTGATGCTAAGGAGCTAGCGTGGCTAACTAGCATGAAATCCAACTAGCTGACGCATACCGAAAGAGCAGCTTTATTCTAAACATTACACCACACGTCCTTAAATGTCACATTACAAATTCTAGCCACCACTAAAACCCCTGTAAATGTCATTTAAATACTGTTCTGGTCAAATAACGTCTTGTTGTGTTCATCTTTTGGTACTGTATTGGCCAGTTTGTGTGCTACTATCCGGTCATTTTACATGTCGACATAAAAAAGCGTTTAAAATCACTCAGCAGGACTGTAATACCTGTTCCCGTAGATCGCGGTATTCCTCCCAGGTTTAATGTGATTTCTGGATTTGAAGGCTGTGATATTTGCAGTGATCTGAGTGAGAGATGGCTGATTTCTCTTCCTGAGCCGAGCGGATGAAGTCTGGCTGAATCTGCTGCTGCGCCTACAGGACAGTAGTATTAGTGGAGGAGCAATTATACCCTGATGTACTCTTAAATATATTGCATGCATACTAATCTAACAGTATCTATATATTTGACTTATGCAGGAATTATTTAAAAAATAAATTTAATCATCTATCTATCTATCTCTACATGCAGTATGAACAGATACAGTGTAAGTTTACATACGTTTACAAGTTTACATACATCTTGCAGCATCTGCAAAATGTTAATTATTTTACCAAAATAAGAGGGATCATACAAAAAATCATTCAGGTTCCACAAGTTCTTTGGTTTTTCAGCATTTTTGTGTATTTGAACCCTTTCCAACAATGGCTATGATTTTGAGATCCATCTTTTTACACTGAGGACAATGCTCACTGATGCCTCAGAAGGAAAAACTATGCATTAAGAGTCGGGGTGTAAACTTTTGAACGGAATGAGAATGTCTACATTATTTCTTATTTTGCCTAAATATCATTTTTTTTTATTCAGTACTAACCTTCAGAAGCTACAGAAGATAGTTACATGTTCCCCAGAAGAAGAAATAAGTTAAATTTTCCCTGATCTTTAAATTCCAAAAGTTTTCACCCCCCCCGGCTCTTAATGCATCATTTTTCTTTCTGAAGCATCAGTGAGCGTTTGAACCTTCTGTAATAGTTGCATATGAGTCTCTCAGTTGTCCTCAGTGTGAAAAAAAAAAGGATCTTAAAATCATACAGTCATTGATGGAAAGGGTTCAAATACACAAAAAAAGCTGAAAAATCAAAGAATCTGTGGGACCTGAAGCACGTCCTGATTTTGCTGAGTTTGATGTACAAGCAGCAAACAGTTATTGTAAGCCTAAACTTTACAAAAACTATAAACTGTTTTTTTCAGATCTGATTGGTTAATCACAATGTTGTTCCAGGGTCAACAAAGATGTTGATTCAGGAACATGTTGTACTTGGCAAAATCAGGTTCTGCGGGACGGCGAAGGATTTTTCTGAAGAACAGCAAGCAGTTTAACTGTTCAGGACAAACAAGGGACTCATGAACAATGAATCACTAAACAAAAAAACACAGTTGTGGGTCAATCAAGTAACAACACAGTATTAAGAAACGTATGTAAGCGTATTAAAACTTTTGAACGGGGTCGTTTTTTAAAATTCAACCATTATTTTCTCTTGTGGACTAAACGTCTTTTATGTGAAATATCTTATTCAGGTCAGTACTAAATAAAAAAACATGCAATTTTGTATGATCCCTCTTATTTTGGTCAAATAATTAACATTTAGCGGATTCAGCAAGGTGTATGTAAACTTTTGACTTAAACTGTACTTGGACATGTCTGAGTAGGTCTGCAGTGGGCCAGTACTTCAATATATTTGACAGGAGTGAGAATGTGTTGAATTTACATCACACAGTCATGAGGTAAACAAAGTTGATCAATGCCTTACCGTCGTGTGATCTCTGATAGGCTTCGAGAGCTGCCTGCTGGTAAAACATTAACTTCCTCCTCATAAAACAATGCACCATGCCTCATGCTTAAACACTAGGATACTGAGAGGATACTGGAGATCATGTAACAGGGTTAAGAGACTGCAGAAAATCATGGGTGGACAAACAGTCTGGTAAAGAACTGATCAATTAAAGCATACATTTTTCGCTTTTTTTGATTTAATAGTCTTTATCTAAAGTTTTTGTTTCTTTATATTGATCAAATGCTGCTCTTTCATAGCTCTGAACGTTTCTAGAAATATAATACAATATCCTGTTAGACATACTTGACTTTCGAATGCATCTAAACTGTAAGAAAAACATATGAGAGAGAAATATGATGGGAAACTTAAGTAAAAGTCTCAATTTTGTCTCCTTTAAACCTCATTTCGATGTAGATCGAACATGTGAGATATTAGAGCTCTCACTCATGATTTGTACAGAATGGATCGTAATATATTTTTAGCAGCTGTAATTGGAATTCATGTAGAAATGCCTATTGAATTGTGTTTGTTTAATTTAATGTGTTTTATTGACATACAAGTGATTCATATTTATTGGCATTTTTTCCTAAGGATGAATCTGGGCTTGAAGCTTCTGCTCTGCCGTTGTATGATTTCTGTGTTGATACCAACCATCCCAATACTGGCAACACACATCCAGGTCAACAAGTCGAATGAGAGCACACGAGTCATATCTACACAGGAACACTTAGAGGAAGCTTTTGAAGAGCAGGTACCATGATTCTGTCAAAACATACTGTTTTTGCTGCTTGTCTTTGAGAATTGACTGACTGTTGTTATTTACTCGTCCCTACATGTCTGCTAAAGTAGATCTGCCACATTCCTTGAGGGATTTTTCAAAACGTAAGAAGATTGCTTGAGGGTTACACTGAGTGCAAAAACCTTATCAATAATGACTGATGCAATCAATCAAATTTAACTAGGTAGAGTTGTAGCTTCAGGATGGTATGTTGAAATTCATGGATTGGAGTTTTTTGGTTGCAGATTAAGTTTATGACACCAAAGCACTATCATAAAGCCATTAACATGTGTGGAGTTTGAAAATGATGTCTGCTGGTAAAATAGTCATTCGGATTTGATCTTCTCTTAAGGGTTACTATTTGCAACGCCTGTTCCTTCAGTATGGGGACAATGGGACTTTGACCTATGAGGGTCTGCAGAATTTGCTAGGCAGTTTAGGTCTTGGGGAGGTCAGTGTCCTGGAGATCCGACATGGTGGAGTGAAACATTCTTCTCAGTCACAGCCCCATTCCCACTCACATGAAGACCATCATCACCCTCAAAGGACCACAAACTCACCTCCACTCAAAGAGAAGTAAGATGGCTAAAGCATTATTGTAGTCTTCTCTACATTTTTAATCTCCTTTCAGTCTTCTTTACACTGTGACAGTGATTATTGACTATAAAGCTAGCTTTTAAAAATGTAACCTTTTATTATTCCCACAAAACCAGAGTTGAATTTCCCTGGTTATTGTTTATAGATTTCAGATATAGTTTTATGCTCATTCCAATGACTAACCCATTAAAATATTCCATCCTAGACCACACATTGAATCAGTGCTCAGCGGATCTCCTGCAGAATGGGGTCACTCAGACTATTTTCCACACCCTGGTCTAGGACACAAACTGGAAGAAAGTGTGTCACCACTGTCAGACCATCCTACAAAGAAACACCTTCATGGGAATGTGAGTATTTACTCCTGAACTTCCTGTTAGAGTGTTACAAATGGACAAAGTCTGCTACTGAATTCTCTTCACTATCATATGACCAAAGGTCTGTTGATATCTTGAGGTGTGCAGACAGTAAAATTCAATTCATTGTCCTTTCCTGTTCTGTGTGAGGTACACAAACTATTTTGGAGAGAGATAAACACATAAGAGGACTTTGTTAAAAAGATTGGTTTGAGCCGGTTAGTGCTGGTGTAATGCGGGTGGGCAGAATATGATATATGAACAAAACTCTGGCAGAAAAACTGGCAAAGCTGGTTAAACAACACAAATCTTCTGGTGACGCTGGTTAATCAGATCTTGATGGTGGAACATGTCAAAAAGTCTTTTTGGACCACCAGCAAACAAGCCCATGCTGTGACGAGCATCTAAATAAAACATATTTTTGCAATATGTAAATACATATGTAAGTATAGAAGCCACTTTCTTCCACATAAAAAAAGTCAAAATTAATTCATATTGAGTGAATTATAAGATAAAAAGTAAAAATTGATAAATATCAGTTGACATAAACACTCATAATTATGAGATAAAAAGTCATAATTCTAACATATTTCAACAATTATGATATAAAAACACAATTATGACATAAAATAATGTGTTATTTGTTAAAATGCCATTTATAAGATAAAAAACGACAACAAAAATTGTTTAAAATTTTGTGATAAAAATAAATATTTATGGCACAAAAGTTGAAAATATTACAGTAACAAATACGGCAAAGTCAGAATTATGAAAATGTGAAATTATGAGGTAAAATGTTATATACTGTACATAAAAAGTCATATGACTTAAAATACAGAAATTCTGAGATTAAAAAAGTCATAATTATGATTAAAAAAGTAAAAATTCTGACATAGTCAAGATTGACAAACGGGCATAATTGTGAGAGGTCACAATTATGATCTGAAGTCATAATTATGAAATAGAAAGTCATAATTCTAGTAGATGTCAACAGTTATGATATAAAAACAATTATGACATGCTGAAATTATAACATAAAATATCAAAATGATGTTAAAATGCAAATTATGAGATAAAAAGTAATAATTCTGAAACAAAAACATTAATATTATAAGATAAAAATAAATCTTTATAACAAAGTTGAAATATTGCAAAAACAAACATGACAAAGTCAAAATGATTATATAAAAGTTGAAATTATGCTATAAAATGTAATTATGAGTTAAAATGTCAAATATTGTACATAAAAAGTGATATGACTTAAAATACGGAAATTATGAGATAAATAATTCATAATTATCACATAAAAAGTGAAAATTTTGACATACTAAGTCTTAACTATGAGACAGAAATTCAAAATCATTACATATTTAGTCAGTTATAAGATAAAAAGTCAAAACTGACATAAACATCAGTTAACAAACACTGTCATAATTATTAGATAAAAAGTCAAAAAATCAATTTGAAGTCATAATTAAGAAATAGAAAGTCATAATTCTAACATATGTGAACAATTACGATATAAAAACACAGTTATGACTTGTCGAAATTATGACATAAGATATTGAAATTTTGTGAAAATTGTGTTAAAATGTCAATTATGAGATAAAAAACAATAATTATGGAAAAAAAATAATTACGACAAAAATATTTCTGGTACAAAAAGTTGAAAAAAGTACAAATACAAGTATGTCAAAGTCAAAATTTTAACATAAAAATGAAATTATATAATTGCACATAAAAAGTACAAAATATGACAAATTATGACATAAAAAGTCAAAGTTATGCCATCAAAAA
This sequence comes from Labeo rohita, assembly GCF_022985175.1. Classification (NCBI taxonomy): domain Eukaryota; kingdom Metazoa; phylum Chordata; class Actinopteri; order Cypriniformes; family Cyprinidae; genus Labeo; species Labeo rohita. The sequence goes on along the minus strand of NC_066891.1, from coordinate 10,301,161 downwards.
TATGACATAAAAGTTAAAATGATTAACAAAATGAATAAAGAGAGTGGTGATTATGCTGTGAAAAATTTTAACATAACTATAGTATGTCATAATTGTGACTTTGTATCTCAAGATTTCAACTTTTTTATGATTTACCTTCTGACTACAGCAGTACAGTCTGGTGTTGGTATTGATTTGAGGATATTACATATTATTTAACAGCTGAATGCTAGGATTGACCAATTAGATTTGAGTATTCCAGAAAGCCATGTAATAACATTGAATCTGAATGTCACATTTCTTATCCCCTTATCGCAGTGTCTAAACGTTACCCAGCTCCTGTGGAACTTTGGGCTGGGCCAAGCGTCGCATATCACTCCTGCCCATTTCACCTTCCTGTGCCCTGCCCTCCTGTACCAGATTGACAGTGGAGTGTGTCTGCGGCACACAGAGGAGCAATCACAAGGAAGCCAAACCAGTGAGGGTTTCCTGAGAGGTGTGTGTGTAAACGGTTTCTCTGAAGTGTGATATCAGAATCAATTCTGTGTTTTTTTTATTTATGATAGAGTACGTTAAACAAAGTCATTGTATCTTAGCACTAGGATGGGCCTCCTTGGCACTCTTTGTTATCAGTTTGCCTTCCCTGGTTGCCCTGGGACTGGCACCCCTGCTTCAACCTTCTGTCCTTCAAATATTCCTGTGCCCGATGGCTGGGATGGCAGTGGGAACGTTATGCGGAGATGCCCTCCTGCACCTCCTGCCCCATGTAAGAAACAAAATACAAAATTAAACAAGCATATAATTACTCTGTAATAATTCAAATGCTATAGATGTATGTTGTTTGTGATTTCAGGCCATCTTCAGTCAACACACTGAACATCAGGATGCTATTTTCAAGGGTCTGAGTGTGTTGGGAGGGCTTTACCTTCTATTTGCCTTTGAGAGCCTTCTGGGACTTAAACAACATTTCAAGGTAAGTTTTATCCAGTGGGACTTTAATTATGTCCTGCTGACTTAAAGGGATAGTTCACCCAAAAATAAAAATGACCCCATGATTTACTCACCCTCAAGCCATCCTCAGTGTATATGACTTTCTTCCTTCAGATTAATACAATCAGAGTTATATTAAAAAATGTCCTGCCTCTTTCAAACTTTATAATGGCAGTGAATGGGTGTTGAGATTTTGAAGCCCAAAAAAGTGCATCCATCCATCATAAAAAGACTCCACACAGCTCCGGAGGCTTAATAATGGCCTTTTAAAGCAGATCAATGCGTTTGTGTAAGAAAAATATCCATATTTAAAAAATTATAATTCGTAATCTCTAGCTGCTAACTGTTGTATGTGAGTTTATGAGAGAGTGACGTTCCATTAGATGACGTAGGAGGTTGGCGTAGCGTAAGCTCGGGTGATGAACGTGTGTATGACAGTTAATAAATACAACAGTTTATAAAGTTATATGGATATTTTTCCTGCACATACGCATTGCTTTGCTTCAGAAGGCCTTTATTAACCCCCCAGAGCTATGTGGAGTACTTTATATGATGGATGGATGAATTTTACTGGACTTCAAAATCTCACCACCCATTCACTGCCATTATAAAGCTTGGAAGAGCCAGGACATTTTGAATATAACTCTGATTGTATTCGTCTAAAATAAGAAAGTCATATATACCTAGAATGGCTTGAGGGTGAGTAAATCATTGGCTAATTTTAATTTTTGGGTGAACTATCCCTTTAAGGGAAAATCCTTATTTTGGGGAAAGAAATGTGGAGAGGTTTTTCATTTATGGATTATTTATTGTTTTTTCAAACAGAATTTAAAGAAAAGGAAACATGATGCAGAGTCTGGAAGGGAGATGGATGCACTGCAGGGTATGTTTATTTTCAGACAAATCACAAAGAAAATCATTCATGATTATGGAACGTATAAATTCATCTGGACTCTGTCATAGGTACCTCAACAGCCAATCAGAATGAGAGTTCAGGGCATGGTCATTCTCATGGGCAGCCTGGACCAGGGAAGATAGGCATCAGAAGCATGGCATGGATGGTGGTCATGGGAGATGGGATACATAACCTTACAGATGGACTAGCAATTGGTACATAAAATTTTTTACAGATTAAAGGCACTATAAAGGGATAGTTCAAAATTCTGTCATTAATGTCATTCGAGGCTTGTTAATGTAGAAATCACTTTTGTAGAAGCCTCACTTTCTGTCCAGTCATGTACGCGATTCACTTTGCGTGTCCTTATGTTCGACCCAAAGATCTTACTTTGCGAGTACATTTTCATTGGGACCTATTTAATAATTAAATTTTTAAATACCCACTCATACAAGTAATATGAAGAATACAAATTATTTCAGGAAAATTAAATATATGCCATATGCAATTAATATATGTGTACATTATTCTTCTATTACATCATATTGATATTTGTACTGGCATTTAATGGCACTGTTCAATGGGTAAATTAATTTATCAGTCAGAAATTCAACAAACACACAGACGGTTAGGATTTTATTTGTGCATATAACATGGACTGATCTATGGAAATTGTAGTGAATGCTTCTTCCGATGGGGCTTTAGTCTTTTGGCTGCTTTATTTTTTACTAACCACCAGATCACACTGTTTTCGACACTCTCAAAGCTTTAAATCTTTTCCCGAAACAGTCAGAGGAAAGTCTCTGTGCTTCACAAGGCTTCATTTGCCTGTCACTCCTGTCAACTGTTCAATGAATGAGTGTTGCGTCCCGCTTGTTTATTTTGAACCGGAACCCACTTTTGACGCAAGGCCTCATGGGGCATAGGAAACATGTGGATAGGGACTTTGCTGTATAATGACTATCTTCTCAGCCTCCAGCGACAGACCCAACCCGGATAAAAATAATGGGCATGGCTTTTTGCCAATAACCGATAGTTCCGATAATTCCCGATTCATCAGGTCAACCTCTAGTAAGGACTACTTACTAAGGATTGTTAAAATAGTCCATGTGACATGGTTCAACCTTAATTTTATGAACCTACGAGAATACTTTTTGTGTGCAAAAAAAAGCCTTCTACTTTGGAACGACATAAGGGTAAATAATTATTGACAGAATTTTCATTTTTGAGTGAACTGTCCCTTTAAGTAATCATTTTAAAATTAACATTTAAATTGTTTACAATTATGTACACTCATTATATAAATAATTTAGCTAAATAACAATAACAATAATAATAGGAAGAAGCTGACAAACACTGATATAAGAGCTAATAAAACATAAAACTCTCATTTAGTGCACATGTAAACCAACTGTATGTACGTTTTTACCTTGAATATCAGATTCAAAATCATTCTGACCAAACGTCTGTTCTGGGAGTATGAAAATTTGAAAAGCAGGTACGAAATTACGACACTGTAATTACGACAAAAAAAAAAAAAAAAAAAACACCTCTGCAGCTGTCAACGCAGCTTGACACTGACTCATACATCACATAGAACTTTAATTAAATGGTTAAATTAATCACATGCAAAAAAAAAAAGAAAAGAGATGCGATTCTAGGTTCATGGACACGGAAGGCGGAAGCGTTCCTAAGATGAAATGTGAATTGATTTGGAAACAAATTAAAAATATAAAAAGTTTACAATGTTAAAAAAAACAAAAACCTCTAATTACGACAATGGTTAATGGTTCGCAAAGACGCAAAATACACAAAACTACATACAGCTGCTTATACTTAGGAATAAAACCTTTAAAAAATTCTGACACTTTAATCTTAATATATTTACCTTACACATTGTTCTTCTCTAGGTGTTGCATTTTCTCAGAGTCTGACCGGTGGACTCAGCACTACGATTGCTGTGTTTTGCCATGAGCTTCCTCATGAGTTAGGTATGATTGAGTTGTTTCTATTATATATGTTCATAATGAATGATCGATATTTCATATATACATTTCTTTGCTTCTGTCTGCAGGTGATTTGGCGGTGCTGTTAGCTGCAGGCTGGCCTGTCCGCAGACTGGCTGTGTTTAGCATCATCTCTGCTTTGCTGGGGTTTGTAGGTGTTTTAACAGGAACAGCACTGGGAAACCAGTGGGCAACACACTCACCTTGGATTCTCACCATCACCGCTGGGGTCTTCCTTTACGTTGCTCTTGCTGACATGGTAATTATCTTGATTGCCAAAATACAGTCATTTTAATCAATTTTTGTCTTATAAAAGCTAACATAATAGTCATATTGAATACTTATAATATATAGTACGATATATATAGTAAAATAATAGATTTAGAATATGAGTTAAAGTTGTGAATTTGTATTTCTAGATGCCTGAAATGCTTCATGGAGATGCTGGATCTCTGAGCCCTCCGAAGTGCTTCCTTCTGCAGAGTCTGGGCCTGTTGATAGGGGGCGCCATCATGCTTTGCATCGCCCTCTTTGAGGACCATATTGCTGTTAGCCTAGGAGAAGTCTAGGATATGAAAACTATCCAAATGAGATCCTCAGGATGTCACACTAGAATTTCCATTCAAACGGCAGTATTATGTACATACCTCATTCCATAAAGAACTACTGTGTAGGTACTGGGTGGATAAACTGAAGAGTGTGCACTGGATGGATTGCTATAAAAAGAGATACAGTGGGAGGAACTCATATATATACACATCCTTGGGCAACTACTTCTCAACCTAAGCTGAATTTCTGAATTTGTCTTACTGAATGATGACATCTACAGAAAATTCCAGGGCTCAACTATAAGAATGATGAGTGTGTTTTGGGACTGATGCAATGCTCACTTGGCTTATGAGGTGATTGCTGTATTGTCAGTATGTTTTTCATGTATCATATAAATGTCTTGCAACTTAAAAATTGCTTTTCAAAACAAAAAAATGTATTGAACATGGTTGTTAAAATGACAAAAATGATCCATCCTTAAAATAACCATAATGTCAGTGTTATAGTAGTCATGAAGTCATGGCCTTAGTTATAATTTATTATTAGTTGCAATTTCAGAATTTTTAAATTTTAATAATTTCAAGCAGTTATTGCAAAATAACACTTTACGAAGCTACAAAACATTTTTCTAAATAAAACCCTAAAGTTTAATGAAAAGTAAGGCATTTTGACTTGAAAAGTTAAAATTGAGAGTCACAACTGCATTTTTTTTGTTCTAGAAAAAAAACTATATAGACGTTTTTCCTGAACACAGACGTCAGCCTGATTTTTAACCTGAAGAATGCTTTGCATTTCCGGTCTCCAGTGTTTCTAGTCAAATTAGCGTATTTTCCAAGCTAATAATCTAATGTTAAACCTATTAAAATGAAGAAAAATCCTGAAATGTCTTCCTCAAAAACCGTAATTTCTTTACCACTGAAGACAGAAAGACATGAACATCTTGGATGACAAGGGGGTGAGTACATTATTTGTAAATTGTTGTTCTGGAAGTGGACTTCTCCTTTAAAGGGGTCATCGGATGCCCATTTTCCACAAGTTGATAGGATTCTTTAGGGTCTCAATGAAAAGTCTATAACATACTTTGGTTAAAATTTCTCAGTGGTAATGTAAAACAACACCCATTTTGCCTTGTCAAAAACACCTCTGTTCAGAGCAAGCCGTTTTGGTGCATGGCCCTTTAAATGCTAATGAGCTCTGCAGTAAATGCTAATAGTTCTCTGAGAAACTGTGAAGTTTAGCCAAATTTAGCCATGAAACTTGCTAACTAGCAAATTATTAGGAAAGGCAATTTGCAAAAATTCATAAAAAAAAAAACCCACTCACTATTGTAGGTGGATCACGAATGATTTGTGCAAACATAGATGCATTTAGGTAGATCGACACGTGTCACAGCCAAGAATCACAGAATGGCTTGATCTGAAAAAGGGGTTATGATATATAGGGATTTAAAAAACACTGGGTGTATATTTATCATTATAGGGTGGTTGTGTACACACACTGCCAACACACATTTACATTCAAACAACATGTAAAAGTGAATTTCGCATCCGATGACCCCTTCAAATCCCTACATGATGTGATATCATGTAATATTTAGTCGTATTCAGAGCAACAGAAGACACGCACACAACGACTTGTATGTAGCAATAGCATTTTATTTCAACATTACCAATTCTAAGCCACGATACTGAATGACAAGACCTACTGGCTGCAGCAGTTCATGAACCTGACTAACAAAAACATATGGGATTTCTTTTTTTTTGTCTTTAAAGTCAGAGAGACCAATTCATTTTTAATAAGCTCAAATTAAAAATGATTATGTTCTTTCTTACTTAAATACATGTACAGAGTTTCACATCTGTTAGTAACAAGTAACCATTCACAAGCTCATACTATGAATTAACAAGGCAAAGTGCTTTCAGGATTGCATTGTCACATAAGGAAATGAATGGCTTGAGGTCTTTTTGTGGGGTTGAAAGGGTGAGGGTTCACCTTCCTCAAGTCTAGGAGGGGGTCACGTGACCGTCCTATACAGATTCAGGCAGAATCCACCGATTTCGCCCCGTGCCCCCAGGTCCAAAATGGATATGTACAGAGGTACAAAGTTGGCAGGGTGGCGGACAGCTAACGCGGATTAGCCAGTGACCGGTGGCGTAGTGTTTTTTTGTGTTTTTATTTTTTGGAAGGGCATAAGGCTAGGGAACTCGACATACCCCATATTTTAGTACAGAATGAATGTGCATAACTCAAACCAACCAACCCCCTTTCAAACCCCCACCACCAGTAGAAAATTGAGTTGTTGCTTCAGTACCAAAGTCATACAACCATCCACGCACTCTACTGAACTCGACCAGATACACGCACATACCATGAAGAGCTGTAAACTTGAGTTCAGAGCGCTCACAGTGAACATTTAGAAGTGAGAAAGTGAAAGAAACGGAGGGAAAAACGAGCACGCATGTCAACGCCAGCTAGCATAGGCTGATATTTTTCCCTGTTTTGTCAAAATAAAGCAAAGGAAGAAGCGACAGAGGCAAGACACATATGACATCATTTGAAATATCATGGGGAGAAAGTTGAATTGAAAGAAAAACAAAATCATAATACAGTCTGGCTTCACATTCCAGTGGTACTCTGTTGTGTATACACTTATATCAAATATCATGTTACACACAGACAGACACACAGTCAAGTACGCTAACTGCTGTCTTATATCACCGATTGTTGGTTATAAGTTATATATCTGTTCCATATACATATATATTTCCATTTGTCAACAATTGGTGGTTTTTTCAATGCATCAAGCTGTAACACAGAGGTAGGATAATGCTACTTAAAATGCCTCACGTTTCGCTAATTCTAAACCGATGGGTCAGGCTTGAAGCGGAGCGGCAAGCAAGTGGTGATCTTATTGGTTGATATACGGAATCGGTGTGATGTCGTAGACCCTGCAATGGTCCCAGGCTTCTGCTGGTGATGGTATCTCCTACACGAAGTTTTCAACTTAAAGACAGGATAAGAATATTTGCAGATATGTCGATGAGGTATACAGGGTTGATATGACCCCTGTTCGTCGCACTCGCACAACACATACACACCGGGTGCTGCCCTACACGATCGCTCGCCGCGTTTCCATCGCCGAAACCATTCGCGGAGAACGGCTTGGAGTTCAATACTCAAGTAAATAGTGCAGTGGCTTCGTGTTTTTTTTTTTTTTTTTTTTTAAGTCAGGGTCACGTTTCCTTCACGTCGTAATGTGTTTCAAATACTTGGCATGTTCAAAGTTCAAGCAAAGCTTGGAAGCAGTGACTTACGGTGTAACCCCGTATTAGCGAAAATAGGCGCATCCCAGTCGTTCGTTCCTACATTTTGGCGATGGAAACGCAGCCACGGTGTAGCATTTTTGCTTTTTTTGTAACAGCAATCTTTTGGAAAGTCTTAAAGACGGCGGGTCCTAGTGAAACTGGATTCAAACGCGGGACGCAGGACGTCCGCTCGGTTAAAGCCAGTCGTGTCGAAATGGCCAAATCCTGCACGCATTCCAATTCACATTCAGTTTGACTGAAATAAGGCTCTCTCAGCACTGAAATCTCTTATGTCGGATTCAGTTACAAGAAGAGGGTGTTAACCTAAGGTGCCAGGCCAGGCAAAAGCAGCCAGAGCCAACAAATCTATATTTAGAAATATACAATTGTCTCTTGATACTTGTATTGCTTGTTCTTGAATGAAATCAAGTGGCCATCTCTAGAGACATACATTGGTCCTATGTTGTGAAATACTACTTTATTCAGTGTGCTCCCTGTGATATCAAATATGAAATCATTGATTGCTTGAAGCCAAAACGAAGGACCTTAAAGTAAGATTATTATATGACTTCTGGTTGTCAGCGGTACGTGTTTTGTACAATGAAATTCAAAGGAATGTTTCTTTATGATACAGGTTCAATTTTTTTTGTAATTTTTCAACTTATTTAGACATTAAACAACATTTTGGGATTATGATGTCAGATCAAAAAAAAAAAAAAAAAAAACTGATCCAAAGATCAGCAATGAAACGTTCTTTGGTACCGCATAACATATGGCCCAAAGTTCAAATGTTGTATGGGGAGAAATAAAACCCTGCATATTTCACTCGTGACAACAACAACAACAACAATAACAACAACATTCAAGATACCATTCTCTAATCTCTAATCCAAAAAAGAACTGTAATTCTAGGCAATGCGCTTCGCTTTTGGTATCAAATCAATTGATTAGAGGTAAATGAACAGGTCTAAACACCCCCAACACACACACACACACACACACACAAACATGCCACGAAAGCAGACACTGACTTTAAGTGGCGCTGGAGAAGGTACATGGAAAACGGCACTCTCTGACCTATCTACCAGTGAGCAAACAGAAATGCCATCTTTCCAGTAAGCAAAAGTATTGATAAGGCTTTGACACCTATCACAGTTTCCACCAAGTCCATTGTACATTCCACAAGAAAGTGCCACTTATGGAGGCAAAGCAGGAAGGAGTTCAAATTTGTACAATCGGAAAAAAATAAATAAGTGAAATAAAATACCCTGCTTAAAGAAAGAAAAAAAAACCACGATGGATGATGTAAGAGGGCATTTTCCTCCATTAAGGATACTATGGCGCACAAAAAAAGTTATTGCACTTCAGTCCATTTCAGGTGGATACTTTGACGTCAATACAACATAGAGAAAAGGAGTCATGCCAACATTCTACAAGACACTGGGTTACAACTAATCCAATGCATTACCACACAAAAACGACACGGCACACATCTACTTCACTAAAGAGTTCACACGTAAAACTAAACACGTTTTATTTTTTCATACAGAGTTTGAACAGGTCACTAGCTAGAACCGATTTGCCGCTAATAGCTGAATTCGACTTACAAAGGTTGTTTATTCATCTGCGGTGTGGTGAGAAATTTGATCGCGAGTTTCGACGGCTCAAAACGCAACCACGTGGACGTGTGGCTTTGAAACGTACAACAGTTGTTCATTCATAAGGCTCACTAAAGGTGTTAATGGAAGACCATACCCTGTGGCATGTACTTGATAACAAAAGGCACAATCCCACATACTCGTCACAAAGTGTAGTACTTTAAAGAGATGATGAAGATGCTTACAGACTCCAAAGAAATAGCAGCATGCCACGCAAAGCAGTCATTTTCTCAACCGAAGCCAACAAGCAAGGTCGGTGTTAAGATTTACAGAAGGTCCGTGATTGAAGCTCTATGCAACTCTGCGAGATAAAAAGAAAGATTCCTGCATAGTTTTTTCTTTTTTAAATATGAAAATGGTTTTAAAGGGATCCCTAGGTGCCCTGTCAGATCAGCCATTCAGTCAGGCTCCGGCGGTCTTCTAACTAGCCTTATGAAAACAAGCTGCTGGCGAGAACGACAAAAAGCAGCTATTTTTGATTAGATCATTCGCTTGCAGATTTACAATTTGAACTAGTAGCGCTTACGGAGTAGAAACACGAACACTAAGCCAGGGTGAAGGACATCATCAAGTTCAAGAGCACCCCTTTGATGAAAACGCCAACGTTTTCCAATTTCAAGGCCTCGGAACGGACCTCAGGTTTTCCAGTTGCATGCGTAGCTAAAAGCCCACCCAAATTTCATGTACCAGTATGTATAGCACGATAGATTTTAAGGACAGCTAGTTTACGAGGTAAGATGTCCACACTTACCACACTTCTTGAGGAATTATGTACAGCACATCTTCTTGTGCTCTTGTTATTTACCTTGTTAGAAATATTTGCATTTATAACATCACACAAGTAACTACGACCTAAATGTTTCAACTAAGACACGAAAAAAGGGGAGAAAATGCATCTACTCTCTCTTGTATAAAAGAATTCATCATACTTTTATTTCTTAGATGTATTCCCAAATCTTCTACTACCCGTGTTCCCATGGTGTTTTAGAAATCAGTTTCATTTAGGAGAAGCTAGACCCAACATTACTATTGGATTTTTGCTTAACGAGTTGATCAAACATCAGCTGTTCCGTACGTATTAAACAAAAAGACACGTTTTCCTATGCTCTAGTGCAAAAACTTCTAATAAATTCCATGAAAATGACTCTTTTGAGGCCAGAGGCCATTATGGTACATCTTTCAGCAAAACAACCTATAGAACAGTGTGCTTCTTACGAACCTCGCCGAAACGAGATCCCAGGTTAACGACAAAATCTCTCAAGTGCTGCGACTGCTGAACTGTTTCCTCTTAAGGCAAAAAGTTGGGAGATAGACGTAGGTTAAATGAAACGGGTGTTTTGAGTATTGCCTTAAATGGATGTGTCTTCAAGTAGTAGGGACGCTGAGGTCCACTGAGGTAAATCAGACATTCTATCAGCCATTAATACCTTTGCGAGAAGAAAAAACAAAAGATATCGATACAAAACCGCCAGGATGGACATACAATAAGGACACTGAGTTAGCTACAATTAATCTGCTTTCCAACAAAATGGTTACAATTATTAGACGACTCTAGTTTCCAACTGCCTGCATGTAACTGCAACCATTATAGCTTGGTCTACAGGCAATGAAAGCTGGCCCTTCATAGCAAAAGTTGCGTAAAAACAAGCTGATAAAACAAGAAAAGCTATGCAAATGTGTCGTTTTGGTAAAATTTGCCCTTCGGTTATTAATGAAATTAAGGCGTTTCGTAATTCCATTGCTTAGAAATAAACCTCAATTATCAACGCTTACGGGAACTATCGATTACAATGGAACATGTTGTTTTTGAAGGAGCCGTTGACTGAATGACTCAAATCCGGCTACTTATAAGGGCAAATGCTAAGTTATGGCTTAGCCATGAAAGCTTTCAGATGGAGACGAGCTCCACCAAGGGCTAACCAGCCCATCAGTATAGCTTAGTTACGATATACTGGCATTTTTTAGACAGTCTGATTGTGAACGGTACTGGCATTTTACAATAATTAACACACTATGTGGGCACAGTAGCTTATGTTAGCTTGGACTTCGTTCTTTTTAGTTTTTTTTTTTTTTGGTAATGGTCTTGACGCACACTCAAAAACTGAACCCAAGGAATCATTCATTCACATTTTAACAAACGTATCAAAATGAGAAAAGAAAAAAAGTTATGGCACTAAATGATTTTCAGGGAAGAAACTCCCCTTTCTATCCTAAAAAAAGTCTTGCCACTTTGTGACCGGTTCCCTTATTGTTCGTACACAGAACACCTAATGCACCAACTCAGTCTATTAAAACATCTGAAAGGGTTCAGTTCCAAAGTTCCTGTTGTCAAGCTAATTATTTCAATCGCTAACTACTGCATACAAGTTTTTATTTTTAGTTTTTTACCAACATCGAAGCAAGCTGCTACCATCATGGCATACATTCGACAAAACAATTCGACGATTTTAGTGCAATGCCAATAAGACAATTAGAAATTTGAGGAATTAAAACAAATATTTTAGTTTGTTTTGGCTGGATAAGAATTATTTTTACGCTAATAAATAGACAAAGATCACCTCTAAAAAAGGAAAAAAAAAAAAAACAGCTCCAAGATACAATCGAAAGCAGCACTTTTTCTTGCACCAAATGAAATGTATTACTAATCACAGGCTCCACGGGCACTTGTTTTTCGAACTCAACTACTAATGTGGTATGACTATCTAGACTAAATTTATAAATAATATTTTTTTGTACAACTACAAGCAGTGTAACTGGCAGTGCAAATAACTTCAAGCTCATCAACTTGCACTTCATTATCGTACCCTGTGCTGTCTAGACACACGCACTGATTCCCTCCACCAAACTGCAGCAAAAGTTATTGTACGTGATAAAGTCAAGCTCTCAAGTACAGGTAAATAAGCTCGAATTTAATTCCCACGAGGGACTTCCTCTTAGTCATGTAGCCCATTTAGAAAAACACTGCGATATAACTGATTTGCACACATGCACGTTTGTACTCTTGCAAGTAGAGGTCAGATATTTGCCCATTTACAGCTTGTGATAAATGCAAAAGCGTACTTTTTTTCATCCTTTTGTGTTACTTAACAAGCAAGTGCTTTATATCAGGTCTGCGTGGAGTGGAGAAACTTGTTTAAGCAGCCAAAACCTGACGGTCACAAATCAGTATAAATATGCTCTCCACACAGCCTTTTAAACATCTAACATTACCGTTTTGTTTGTCTACACACCTTCATTCACCAATTAAATAGCAGTTCATGTTACAATACTTCAAATCTACTCTATCACTAAAATCCTGATATACTGAAATAATGAAAGCAATTGAGAACAAGTCCACATTTCACGCCTGAAGTATGCATTAATTCATAAAATGTCTTGAATTACGGGATATAGCTCTTCCTAATTGGGAAAAATGTGTTGACGCTTGTTTGTTTAGGAAAAAAGAAATCTATGGCAAAATTAAAAGCCCTTTCAACTGATTGTCTCATTACTGACTGAGCATATATTGCCTGTTTGTGGTGCACAAACAAAAAAAGGGATGTTTTGAACACTCATTCACAATGTTCTTATTTTGTGTGTTAGGTGCAAAAAACCTAATGGAAGCACAATCTTAACTTTAATTAATCTACCTTTGGCAATAAGGAAGCATTTTCAAAAAGGGCAGGGGTGACTATTATTTCAGTACTTTAATTAATGATGCTGCCTTTTTTTGGGATAATCCTAATAAAATGGTATTTAGAAATCGCTCGGCTTTGGTCATACCCATGACTGCTCCCCAACACCATAAACAAATGTAAAAAAGCTCCAATCAGCCTTGACATATACGCTCCCCAAAGTCAAAAACAACCCAAGTGGGTTCTGATATATGAATCGCACGTTCATCTATTTTAGGTGATCAATAACAGATTTTAGTGAAATACTCAACCTATGTTTCACCGGTCGAAGCACCATTTCGACGACTTTAGGGAGCGCATATGGCGTGTTCGCCTGATTGGGCCTTAGGTAGACGAAACTAAATTCAGTAGGCACTGTGAAAGCAACTCCACACTAAATATTATAGCAAAGCAGTAGATTAAATTGAAGATATATTATGAGGCTCAGAAACAAAAAAATAAGAGGTCCCAAGGAGCAGGTACTGTGTATGACGTTTGCATCTGTAATGACGTTTGTGCTTTCTATACTTCCTTAGTGTAGCATCTTCATGTTGTTTAAACGGCCAAAATCATGACACATGCCCACCTACAAACAGTGATCTGGACTACCTAATACCTTCATTGTAAACCTAATATGAATTTTCCACCTCAAACCCCATCCCTTTTCTCTCGAACAAGTAAACAAGCATTATATATCAGACCCCTCTCTCAGGAGGTCATTGGTCTTTTGGCTTAAGGTAGTACGGTTTCCCTTCTGTCAACATGATTCTGTTAGGTTTATTTTTCCTGATCTGTGCTAAATCAGATTGCACCTCACATAAAAACCTTGAAACGTAATAATCAAGTATGGGATGAAAAACTTGGACTGTTGCGCAAAAGTGGATGTCACACGTACACGTGCACACACGCACACAAACACACAAACAAGACCACTATCAAATACATGGTCCCGCAAATTCATGCAAATCTAGTGTAACCCGTTTAAATTGTTCCTCAGGGCAGGCTGTAAATTCCTATGCAAGGCCACAGCGTCACGCAAATAGGAGGCATGATATGGAAACCCATCCATTATCACTGTTACCATGGAGACACACAGCTGCATAATTCTAACATGAACCGAGTCGAATCGACGGCGAATGGAGAAGAAATAAAGGACTGACTCGCCAGTGATGGATACTGGTTCGAATAGATGGCTTAGATTTTAGATTTACGACTAAATGGACAGCATCTAAAATGGGAGTCAGGGGAGTAGGGGGGGAAAAGGAAAAGCGGGGGGAAAATAAATAGAAATAAATAGCTATAATTAGCTAAACTCGTCCTCTCGTGTTCGCTCTCTACTGAGATGTGAAGAAAAGCTTTGATACTGGCACAGGAGGGATGTGTGGCTGTAATTGCATATAGGTTTATCTAGGTGTGTAGAGAGGACCAAACCATTTTTTTTTTTTTAGCGAGTAAGAATGCCTCACTCGGTCAAGTAGCCATCCAAGCCAATAGTAGCACCATGGCGATCTTTGCCGTAACCATGGCGAAGGCCTCCATTGGGCAGAGGGGGGGCAGGCGGCGGTGATGCCACAGTGCTTGAGCAGGTTGAGGCTGGGAGAAGACGGTGAGGACGAGGAGGGCATGGAGGAGGAAGGCTTCATGGTTGACAGAATGAGAGCTAGGCAGTCGGCAACAGCTTTGTTGGATGCGCAAGCCAGGGCTGGCGTATGACCTGTGATGTGACAAAAACACAATAGGGACATTTTAGCGGAGGAGAAACTCATTGAAATTTAGAGGTTACATCATATGTGACCCTGGACCACAAAACCAGTCATAAGTAGCACAGGTATATTTGTAGCAAAAGCCAAAAATACATTGTATAGGTCAAAAGTACAGATTTTTCTTTTATGCCAAAAATTGTAAGGAAATTTTCATTTGGCTTTCAGATAATCTATAAATCTCAGTTTTGAAAAATTGACTGATTTTGTGGTCCTTGGTTACAAATGTGCTGTGATTTATATTCCAAAGTGACTTATCCCTATTGATGTTATTTGCATTATATGTTCTTTTCGGTTATTTTTCCTGGCCGACAGTCAACGTAATGGTTATTAACCGTTAACGAACAAGATTATAATATTTTACAAAGGATAAGGTGTCTGTGACCCGTTAAAAAATACCTAAATTTGTTTTCCAGGGATTAATTAAACATTTTTTTTATATTATATTACATTATATTATATTATATTTTATACACATACATACATACATATATACATATACAAAGAACAAAGATTTGTTTTTATTGTGAATGTACACAAATAAAAGCAAACCGTTTACAGTTTCGATTATCAGTATGACTAGGAGTCGTCTTTTTCACTATTAGAAAAAAATAAATAAATAAAAAAATAAAAAAAAAGAGCTAACTTGACAGTCAGCCAGAGGAAAAAAAATAAAAACAAACAAAAAAAAAAACCCCCCAAAAAACCCCCTGCTTAATCATTATCAATGTATTACCGTGATATTACGCCAAACAAGAGACCCAAAGTTAGTTTCAGTTTCGCTTTAGCCTAAATGACTTTGTTTTGGCTTGTCGTCTCTATAGCCTGGCTTCTTATATTTTTCATCCTTGTTCTTTTCTGAATACCGTTAAATTGAAATTATTTTTTATGGAGTGAGGGGAACTAAAATAGTCTAGCCTATGTTTATAGTGTTTGTAAACATTTCACGTCAGCATCAGGTCCATTTCTAATTATTTTTATACAAAAGCATTGATTTACTTTAAAAGATCTTTATTAACCCTCAGAGCAGTGTGGAATACTTTTTATGATGGATGGATGCACTTTATTGGACTTCAAAATCTCAACACCCATTCACTGCCATTATAAAGCTTGGAAGAGCCAGAACAATTTTTAATGTAATGGCGATTGTACTCATCCAAATGATTGAGGGTGAGTAACAACAAAAAAAAACAAAAAAAAAAAGGTAAGGCGATAATCAACAGATTTGCCATCTTCACAACAGCAAATTTCTTATGTAAAGTTTGTTACTAGTATGCTAAATTCACCAGTAATAATACAGCATTTCCAATAATTGCACAATTCACTTTTTACTCCCAACATTAGTTCTTGTACCTGTCATTACTGCTGAGAGCAACTCACGCTATCTGCCCAAAAATGCAAAACGTGAATTTGTCTGTATTGTATTGCAAATTCACTTTGGGAAAATCACAGCAAAGCCTGTCTTACCTTCCTCATCCACTGCCAGCACTGTGGCTCCACGATTCAGCAAGGCCTGAACCACGGTGGCCAAACCATTCCTGGCGGCAATGTGGAGGGGCCTTATATACATATAAAGAAAAAGTTAAGAATGATTTTAAAAGGTTTGTCCAGTTTAGTGAACAGGGTATTGCAGGGTGTAGTTTGTGTGTTACGATAATGCTACAAAGCCATACATAATGGCATACTTATAGCCGTATTTGCAAACTAGGACAAAGACACTCACATCTGAAGCATACTGTTGGTTGCATTTATGAGGATAGGGTTGTGGATCTCCTTCAAGATCAGCATGGCACACATTTCATGAGCCTTCAAATGCAGACAAAAACCGTTATGCACAACATCTGAGAAATCTGATCAAGAGTTAATCAGCATTAAGTTTAAATAGAGCGGTGTTTGTTACCTTGCTGCAGGCCAGGTGCAGGGCAGTGTTCTTGTTCACATCCAGGAGGGACAGGTCGGCTTTGGCTCTGTGCAGCAACAGGGCTGCATACAACAACAACAAAATATCTGAAATTACTACTAAGAACTCTACAGAATCACATTTCACAACGTCAGAAGGTTTCAGTCTTGAATTACTCATATCACACATGGTGCATCTCTTACCCACAGCACCGCTTTGGCCATTATCAGCGGCCACCATCAGTGCAGAACGCCCTGAGTGGTCCACGGCGTTGATGTCAGCTCCGTGCCGCAGAACCAGCTGCAGCCCAGCCACGTCCTCGGCAACTGCGGCCGCGTGAAGCGGGGTCCTGAGTGCAAGATGCCAGAACATAGTTATTTAGTTAGTACTGGTTTTAAATGTGTAACTACTTGACATCTAATAAACAGCAATTGTATTTTAACAACTACTTGCACCAACCTTCCTTTGGCATCCCTGATGTTTACCAGCGAATTACAAACACTGGATTCCAACAGCAGCTCTGCAGAACCACTATGGCCATTAATGCTGCAACGGGATGACAAGAACATGCAGCATGGCGATTAGTAAAAATATGTGACCCCCTTTTTAAAAATAAAAAAAAAAAACCCCACAACCACACACCCTAGAACCGTAGTATAGCTATAGTGAACCATAGAGGTGGAACTGCCTCAAATAGTAAGCTTTTTTTATACCACAGCTATTTATGGCTTAAATCTGAAGTAATCTGGGTAAAACAAACTGCAAACATAATGACCAGAAAATAAAAATGGATAATTACTATAATTATTTATAATCAGTCATGTCCATGACTTTTTGACATTTTATTAATTTCCCTGACCCAATTCAGTTTCTGTTTTCCCACAAATTATTGCACATAAAAAAAACAAAACAAACAAACAAACAAAAAAAAAAAAAACAATACTCACAGAGCACAGTGCAGTGGGGTGAAGGGGTTTCCCTCCTGGATACTACATGGTTTAAGTTCAAGTAAAACTTCCAAACAGTCTTCATGACCTGTTTCACAAATAGTGCACGTCACCCATTTAACTTACGACAGTTTTAGCAATGTGAACAAGTCATTGGGTCTCAAAAGGTCTGAGCTCTTACCGTGATAGGCTGCCCAGTGTGAAGGTGTGTAGCCGTGGCGGTCTGTGATTGGGTCGTGGGGATGGGAGTGGTCAGCAGCAGAAAGAAGATTGGAGAGAATGTCAGCATGGCCGCAAGAGGCAGCCAGATGGACCGCGGTTCGCCCCTGAAAATCTCTGCTGAGGACTGAGATGTTGTGGGACAGCAGGGCGGTTATACAGTCCTCCCGACCCATCACCGCCTACAAAGACAGACCGGGTTAGAAACCTCCCATTATGAGGGCTACAGCGTAAACTTTACTAATGATTCAGATTCTCACCCCTCTGTGTAAGGCTGTTCTTCCTCTCCTGTCTCTTATATCAGGGCAAGCTCCTCTCTCCAGCAGCAGATGCACGCAGTCAGTGTGTCCCCCCAGCACTGCCAGCATTAGTGGAGTTCTATGAAGACAGAGAGGTAAACAGTGAGAATATCAAAAAGTGAACTGAAAATACAAATTAAATTTAAATTGTCATTACCTTATTTATTAATAATCAGGGTTTCCACAGGTATGAAGAAGTGAAATTTAACACACTTTAAGACCTTTTTAATACCACCAAAAATTTAAGAAAAAAAAAAAGATCTTCAGTCTGTCCAATGATTGTTAACAGTCATTGGGTCTGTCAGACTGAACATATTTTAGCAGTAATGTGACCAAAAATATTTAAGACCTATTTAATCTGAATTTAAGACTTTTTAAGGACCCGCGGACACCCTGATAAAGAATGCTGTAAATATGAGCAAAAAGAAACTAAAAGATAAACTAAAAGAGCCATCAGCTCATACATACTGTCCCTCGGCATCTGTAACATTAGCAAGGTCGGCTCCCCCCTCGCTACAGAGCAGCATCCGTAGACATTCTGAGTGGCCGTTGGCAGCTGTCAACAAAAAACACAGCAACTTGTCAAAATCCCACAGAAAGGCAAGATGCACAAGCCAATTTACACATACACGCTCTCTGTACCTGCAACATGAAGAGGGCCCCATTTGCTGCGGTGCTCTGAGAGCAGGCAAGATGCTGATTGGCAGAGCAGCAGCTCTACGCAGCGAGAATGTCCTCTTTGAGAGGCCACGTACAACACAGAGCGCCCCACCGGGTCACAGGCATCCACATACGCTCCAGACTCAATTAACACGGTGACACATTCCCAGTGACCTGACTCCACCTGAAAGCAAAAGAAGAGTTGAAGTAATTTCCGCTAATTTTAGCTCATTATATCTATATTTATTGGACGAACAGGGGGCAGTTCCCTGTAGAATTAAAAAATATGTACTGATCTCCATTGCTGCTGATTTTTACACCTTGAGTAAACACAACCTGACGTTTTGTACATACCGCCAAGTGTAGTGGGCTGATGGACCCATTGTTATCCTTGTCTCCTAGTGTGTTGAAGCACATCTCCAAAAGCTACAAAATCAAAAGCAAAATATAAAGCATTTATGAAATGTTTCACTGTAATAAAATGTTAAAAATCACAGTGGACGATACTAGAGTGAAAGGTTAGTCTCACCAGCTCCAGGTTTTGTTTGTTGCCGTGGGCCGCAGCATAATGCACAGCACTGTATCCTTTAGTGTTGCACAGAGATGGATCAGCACCGTTATCCAACAAATGCTCCACACACCTGAAAGTAGCAAAACACATAGGATTCAAAGACTGAAATGATAAGCTGAAATAACTCAACAACTTTCCTCATTGTAATAATTAAAATAACTTTGCAAGACTGCAATGGACTAAGATGATGTTGATGTAATACAACAGTTCAGTAAACAAGAAGTTAATATTAAGTGACTTACATTGTCTGACTATAACACTGACGTATTTTTGCTCCATTTCATCAACAGAAATAGTTTGAAACAAAGTCACAGCTAAGCCACTGCGCATCTCCATTCAAACACAGCGTTATTTCGTTTATGAATGAAAGTGCGTTTTTGAACGAATCTAGTGAGTTGATGAATCAACTACCCATTCATAAAGACATTCACTTGCTTAATTCCTGAATGAATCAGTCGTTCAAATTAATCAAATGAATTATTCAGTAATTAAATCAGTGACTTGCCACCACCTACTAGCAGTTTTACCTTCATTTTTAAAGAATAATTTTAGTTATTTAAACCATTTAATATTTCTATATTCAAAATTTTATATTTAACACAATCTCAACATGAATTTATGAGTTTAAAAATCATTCTAATATTCTGATTTGCTGATCCTCAATCATCAATTGATCATTAACATTGAAATCAGTTGTGCTGCCTAATATTTTTTACTAACACCTTGTAACGTTGTCAATTAAACAGATTTTTTACTTATTTTCTACAATTTTTTTCTCCCAGATCTTAGTTTACACCACCATGCAGTACCTTAATGGACCACTAGAGGTCTGCACAGCACAAAATGTTACACAGGACAACTGACATTATCCTCATTATCGTACCCATAATTCCACTCCAGACAATTACTTGACATATATGTAATATACCAGTGTGAGCACTGTTAATCTAATAAAAAAGCCATCTTAACAAAACTTTAACAAAACAGGCGTCAAATAATTTTAAAGGGATAGTTCACCCAAAAATGAAAATTCTGTCATTATTTACTCACCCTTTGTGCACAAAGAACACAAAAGACGCTCATTCACAAGAGTACCATGATGCATGACACCAAAAGTATTCTCATAGCTTCCTAAAATTACAGCTAAACCACTGATGGACTATTTTTACAAAGTTCTTACGACCTCCCTTGAAGGTGGTAGATGCATTACTATTTATGCAGGGTCAGAAAGCTCTCAGATTTCATCAAAAATATCTTAATTTGTGTTCAGATGATGAACAAAGGTCTTACGGATTTGGAACGAAATGAGGGTGAGTAATTAATGACAGAATTTTGATTTTTGGGTGAACTATCCCTTTAAGAAGAAAGTATTTGTAGACTTACAGAAAGGATTCCTTCTCCCCATCCTCTTGGTTCTGATGGGTGCTGGCATGGGGTCGGTCCGTTCTGAGAAAGACACCAGACATCAGCAATGCTGTTTACACCATTATATTTATTAGATGCAAGATGATGTGTGGGCATGTATGAGCGCATTTCACCTGCAGAACGCAGTTGATGCAGCCGAGTAGTGTAGAGGTGTACAGCCAGAGCGGTCACGCTCATTGACCTCCGCCCCCGCTCCTACCAGAACCACCACACACTGATACCTCCCATTAGCGGCTGCATAGTGCAAAGGAGTCCTGGTGGAGAGACACAGAAACTCAAATACTCAACATACAGGTAAATCTATTTTTTTAAAAATTCCATATTTTATGCCAAATCCAGAGGATAAAAGGAACATTTTCACCATGCACGCTTCAATTATGATCATGACAGAAATTGTGAGCATCCTATTTAATCAAAGTAAAAACAACTGTACCTGCCAAACTTGTCCTTCTTATTCATGTCAGCTCCGCTGCTTAAAAGCAGGTTAAGACATTCAACATTCCTGAATGGAGAGAATAAAGAACAAGCATAAATCTTTTAATCATCTTTCAATTCCGTTCAAATACTGTCTGTTGAGTCAGATCAGCAAAACGACCTTGGTTGGCATTTGTGCGCATAAAACTGTATTATCGGGGACACCTGATATAAAAAGTGGGACAGTCGCTTTTTAAATAGCTCTTTCTAAGTAGAGCTGCAGTCTCACCCTCCAGAGGCAGCAGCGTGTAGACAGGTCCTCCCAAAGTTGTCTGGGGTGTTGATGTCAAATCCGGCTGAGAGCACGTGTTCTTTACTCATTGACAACACAATGCTGTAGAGCTGACCTGCAAAAGGCAATGCAACGTTAGTTAGCCACTTTGGCTGGCAACAAATCAATCATGTGAAAAGCAGTAAACGGACTGCTTTAAGACTTCAATCCATCACTAATAAAGTACCATGGCATTATCATGATATACAATATAGTTTAGAAACAAACTTATTTTCTTGCTGTAGTCGGTCACTGTATAGAAAGAAATTGTGCATACCTGAGGAAAGTAGCTTACGACAACAGTCAGAGGACCCGTAGAGCACAGCTAAGTGTAGAGGAAACATCCCATGAATCCCTTGTCTGTACAAAGAGGACAAATAAGCAAATTATTTCATTACACATGCCACAAGCAGATAACATGCAAACTAGCAGGAGATTAAAATCAATTTCCTTGTAAATGCAAATTCCTTTTCGTTGTGTAGAGGGGTAACCTGTGCCATTTTTAACTAAACTGTCAGAAATACAATAAGAATGAGATGCACATTAAACAAATACACCTAATTATGTCAAGGTGTCTGCTATTAACTGAAATTGGAAGGAAATGTCTATAACATAAGCCACAAAATGTATTTATTAATGCACAATTCCATTGCCATGCCATATTTTGCTGCACATTTTCATGAACAAGGAAGGAAAAGGGTAATTTTTGGAATTTTTGAATGTAGTGATAGAAATTTCAACATTTTGCAATGACTTGCATTACATGTTTATTTGTAAGAGTATTATAATATAAAATACAAAATACTTAAAATATACTTTTCATTAAAACACATGAAAAAATGTTTTTTTTGTAATTGCAATAAAGCTAAATACATGAAAAACAAACTTACAAAATGCAAATATGTATTCTTGGCAACTAACTGAATAAGTTAAAGTACTAAAATGACTTCAACTAAATTATTTTAAAGAAAATATTACATAAAATGACGTGATTGCTAATGCAAACTTTTCACAACACACACTGAACAAAATTAAGCTTTGCTTGGTAATTGGTCAACGCAGTATTAAGAATTGTACAAATATTGTCATACTAACAGTTGTCTGAATTTTTGGTTGATTGTAATCCATTACATACCTTTCTATCAAAATTCTCTGACATTATCAAGACGAATTTGTTCTGACGCAGTTTAACTCTGAGTTCTTGTCATATTTTATTACCATTTTCTAAACCATAGTAAATAAACTGTCATAATGTGAGAAATGTTGAAGGTGTCTCAAATTTTGGTTTGACTGTACTATAATTTATAATTTAAACTAAACACCCTTAACAAAAAAGGTAAAACAGTGATATAGGACGATTTTGAAGTTGAGGGAGAACATGAGATGGGAGTTTTTCGACATACCCTAACTGTCTTGAGATGTCAGAATACACAAGGAGAGTTCAGGGAGAGCAAGACAAGACGTGCATTTGACATTAAAAAGTATATAAATTGTATTATTTTTATGAAAATAACCGATCGTTTTGCTGGATAAGACCCTTCTTCTTTGGCTGGGATCGTTTACAACCGCATTTGGGATTGTTTGAAGCCGCATTTAAACTGCATTTTGGAAGTTCAAACTCGGGGCACCATATCAGTCCATTATATGAAGATAAAATCCTGAAATGTTTTCCTCAAAAAACAAATTTCTTTACAACTGAAGAAAGAAAGACATGAACATCTTGGATGACAAGGGGGTGAGTAGATTATCTGTAAATTTTGTTCTGGAAGCGGACTTCTCCTTTAAGATTGTATAATAATTACATTATGCAGTTGTTATATTGTAAGAGATGACATTGTTTCACTCACTGCAAAGGAAAAAAGAAAAAGACCTAAAAGTGTCACTCAACAAACGCATGGTTCTTTACCTGGCTGTGTCAGCACCGTTTGTCATTAAGGTGCTGATAAGCAGCTCATGGCCGTACTTAGCAGCAACATGAAGAGGAGTATTGCCATATCTGTCCACACAATCTATCTCCCCACCTGAGAAAACAAGAAGGGGGTTAAATATTGAAGAAGGAGCTAGAAATCAAGTGAAAATAGAAAGTAGTAACTAACCATTTTGAATGAGGATCTGAGAACGAGTGAAACGTCCATGAATGGCTGCCATGTGCAAAGGGCTTTTCCCTTCTTTGCTCTGTGGAGAAGAAAAAGTGATTTAAAAAAACATCTTTCCTAAAGCCTAAAAACATTAAAATGATCATCCAGTTAGAGCACTGTTTTAATAAACCACGCCCTATCCAGACCTGCATGTTGACATCAGCACCGTTGTTGACCAGCAGCTCCAGGCAGAGAGCCCCGTTAGTGGACACGGCAGCCAGGTGCAGGGGCGTGTAGCCACGGTGGTTGGGCTGGTTGACATTTGCCCCACGGTTGACCAGCTCATTGGCTACGGCCTCCTGTCCCGTGTAGCAGGCCACATGGAGAGCAGTGTTTCCAAAGGCATTAGGCTCATCAATCTGAGAAACAGACAACACGGAATAAAAAAATCCTGTAAAGCAAGGATCAACCAACTTTCTTAACCAGGAAAATAGACCAAAATATTGATGACTCATCCTGCACTACAGATTTTTGGCACCATCTTGCAATTAGAAAATCATAGGTCATGGCTGTGATTAGGTGTGGGTGATTGAACGGATGCTCCGGTATGTCATCTCAAACACGGTTACAGGCTCACGTGACGCTGCGGTCCTATGTGGTCATGAAAATGTATCTTATTTAAGCATTTCAGTTTAGAAACAAGTGATTTTAAGCCGTTGAAATGCAATCAGCATCAAAAGAGAACTCATTCCAGAGTTTCTGAGCGCTGTCAGAGAGGCGTGCGCGTGAAGATGGCGTTCACAGAGTGTGGGAGTATTGAACGGAGCTATGTGTCACTTGTATGTGGAAAAAAAAAAAAAGCCCCGTCTGCAAGTATCCTCATAAACACAGTAATTTAGGTCTTCAGTGAAAGCAAACAGCTAAGAAAGAAAACATGTGTAACAGTATATTGGATGAGCGCAGCTCTTAAAGTGACAGCAGTCTAATTTCCTGCAGTCTGTCATTCATGTTAATCAAACAACAAAAGAGAAAATCTCTTACTCTAGACTTTTGCAACTTTAATAAGACATATATATATTAAATTTAGTGAAGTGAAGAATATAGAGCGTTTTTATACATTTTATTACTTTATACAATGTACGCAGCATTTCTTATTTGTGCTATTGTAGTTTTTGTCCTATCGCTTGTAAAGGAATTTTTTATTCTTATTTAATCGCTGACTGTTTGTGATATTGACACTTGTGACAAGAATTACAAAATTTCAAATTTTATATATTGGAATAATATTTTAAAATATTTGTTTAATGTCATCTTTTTAATGACTGAAGGTCAGTATTACTAATAGTTGTACTACTGATGTCTCTTTAAAAAACTTTTTCCTAATATTTAACCATGTTGATAGCTATTCAACATTACAGTAAAACTGAGAGCTATCAATTTTAACATTTATTAGACTTAAGAAAAAAAAAAGATAATAATTTAAGTGAACCTGGGACAATTATTACATAAACCCATTATAATAAATAAGTATTATAAATAAATAATAATATTTAAATAATAATATTTCAGAGACATGTTCTTAAATCTGGCTCACCGATAACAAATACTTGCATGCAAAGTTTTAAGGAAGCTTTAATTGCCATTTTGGTAACTTCATGACTTAACTTATGACATAACTATGACATTGCATGCTCGTAGTTTCATTTGCACTTCTGACACCGTGCACCACTGCATTTGCACATGCAATTGAAAAGCGTGCACTACGAAAAGACGTTCTGTGTCTAAATAAACGCAACTCCTGTCAAGAAAAAGAGATAGAAGCAGCAGTTGTGAGTGAGGTAGCTAACTAAATATTTTTAACTGGAAAAATTAATCACCTACGTTAACATGCTATTTTTGACAGGACTAAAAATTACTCATATTGTGATTTAAGATTTTGTTCA
Organism: Labeo rohita; assembly: GCF_022985175.1. Taxonomy (NCBI): domain Eukaryota; kingdom Metazoa; phylum Chordata; class Actinopteri; order Cypriniformes; family Cyprinidae; genus Labeo; species Labeo rohita. The sequence goes on along the minus strand of NC_066891.1, from coordinate 10,275,579 downwards.
TATCACCCACCCCTAGCTATGATATACCTAATCTGATCCTTTTTTTGACAAGTCATTTGATTATCTGCCAAATTATTTTTAATAGTAAAATGATACTATACCAATAACATTGATTAAAAAAAAAAAAAAAAAAAAAAAAAAAAAAAAAAAAAAAACATTAACATCAGATGGGTTCAGAAAACAATATTGTGAATGAACTAATGGCTGAAGTAGAGCAAACCCAGGGACATCCAATTCACTTTTTTTTTTTACAAGATTTGTGTAAAAACACTCTGCATTACAATCATTTTTGACCCATGGTCTAGAAACTAATAGCTGCTGGGGAACATTTATGTGGGTTAGAAATGTCATGCTGTCCAAATGCATAATGTTTAAATATGGTTGACTTCATATTTCTGATGCCTTACCCCATATTGCTCATATTTTCAATCCATCAAAGAAACCAGACACTTAATCTTTGTAAATCAGTTTTAACTGTTCAAAAGAAAACTGGAAAGACTAATATCAAACTGACCTCGGCTCCATTGCGTAACAGGTACTTGACCACATCGACGTGGCCACTGGCAGCAGCAGCGTGGAGAGGGGTGTATCCCCGCTTATCCTTACAGCTCTTATCCGAGCCCTGAGACACCAGCAGCTTAACCACCTCCAGATGTCCTGAGAAAAACAAGCAGGTTAGTATTACAACAACTTCCAGGAACACCACTAAGCAGCTAAAGGAAAATAACTATTTAGCTACAGAAAACACCTACAACACTTCAGAAAGATAGAAGTATGGACTTACCAAGGTAAGCTGCCCAATGAATGGGCTGCCTGTCCTTCTTGTCACTGGCACTCAGATTGGCTCCCTTGTTCAGCAGCAATTTAACCATCTAGTTGGCAGCAAAAGCACAAAGTCACATTGTATCTGTTTATTAAAACCATCTGTGCATTAGAGGCACCCAGGAGAACTTAAAAAGGCAAAGTCATAGTTTTAATATATACAGATTCAGATGTAAACCCAAAATGGCACTAAGGAAGTTAAAAGGACTGGTATTTCAGTAGCAAGATAATCGCTATTTTTTTATTGTAGTAATATAATTTTTGTATAATTTAATAAAAAAAAAAAATTCATATTCAATCTTTGTAAATCTTAATTATATTTAAAAAGTTGAATATATTCAATATAACAAAAAAATATATGGTTTGTTAGGATAGGACAATATTTGGTCGAGATACAACTATTTGAAAAGCTGGAATCCGAGGGTGCAAAAATCATCAAAATATTGAGAAAATCGCTTTTAAAATGAAGTTCTTAGCAATGCACATTACAAATCAAAAATTAAGTTGATATATTCACTATAGGAAATTTTAAAAAAGTATCTTCACGGAAAATGATCTTTACTTAATATCCTAATGATTTTTGGCATAAAAGAAAATTTAATCATTTTGACCCATACTATGTATTTTTGGCTATTGCTAGAAACATACCTGTATTATTTAAGACTAGTTTTGTGGTCCAGGGTCACAAATATTTAATATACTAAAAAAAAAAAAAAAATACAAATATTATAAAATATTTAATAATTATTGTGACTGCACAAAATGTGCAGTTATCTTAAACATTAAACATACAGATATTTCAAAATATTTAAATTACTATATTTTAAGATTTTAATTGTAATATACTGGTATCTACTATTGACATCTGATTTTGTGACAACTATACAACAGCTCCAAATACAGACTAAATGCAGCAAAGGTTTCATAAAATATTACATCAAAACAGAAGTGTCTGTATTTGCTCTAATGGCAATTCGCACTTTCGAAATCTTGCGGAGAGCTAAAACAAACATTTTGAGGGCCGAAGTGGCCCACCCTGTCTTTTAATTCACCCAAGTGCATTAGATGAGTAATTCCACCCTACCTCCTGGTATCCACTCTGAGCAGCGTGATGCAGGGGCGCTCTGCCTGTGCGGTCGGCCATATTCAGGCTGGTCACATGGGGCAGCAGGGTCTCGACGCAACGCGTGGCTCGGTTGGCCGCCGCAATGTGCAGTGGTGTCTGCCAGAACTTATCCCGCGCGGTAACGTCAGCTCCCTTCCTTAGCAGCAGTCCCACGGCCCTCTGGGTAAAAAAATAAATAAATTAATTCAAAAATAAAAAAGACAAAAACAAAACAATGCATGAATCATTAAATTGCTAAAAATGCTAAACAATGGCGTGAGTAAGCTGTTACTCAGATTGAGCCTTCACTCAGGCATATAAATCATACACAGGCTGCTTACCTCGTTCCTGGAAGCAGCTGCTCTGTGCAATGGTGTTAGCCACACATGGTCCTTTGCATTGACATTCGCACCTAGTTAGGTAAACCAAAAAAAGGAAGAAAACTGATTTAAAGAATGACGTTTATAAATGACTAACACTTAAGCAGTAATGTAAAACAAGCCATGCTACACTGCGAATTCATTCATGGCTAAAGGGTGTTGTTAGGCCTGACACGCAGCAGAGCTATACACAATAAAGCAGAGCCGCTCATACCATAACGTTTATATATGATAGTTAACAAGTAATAAAAGCATTATGGACATGATTTATTTTTTTAAAACACTTAGCAAATTAATCTAAGGTGAAGTGTGTAATTTCTGCACCGTTAGCGTCAGCAAATTGTAAAAATAATGATTGTTTCCAAACAGGTCACAAATTTACAACATTGGTTGAGCCACAATTAAAAATTTAATTCTAAATATTCATTTTTTCTACTGAGAACTTAGCACTGTAGTCAACACATGTGTATCAACACATTTGCACATTTACTGTTCTTGTGTTAATTAATGGTAAAAATGTGTCATATTTTTTAGTAAATGTTGTAACTGTTTATATTTTAAAATTGGGCAGCATGAATTAGAAAACAATATATATTTTGATTATTTTTGTCATTATATTACTATTTGAATTAACTCTCACTGCATATGAAAATGTCTCCTATTGCTACTGCCAAAACATCCGGACAAAAACAAAAAAAAATAGAGACTCTTTTCATAATGGCATAATTTTCAAATTACAGTTGACATCAAAAGTTTACACACACCTTGCAGAATCTGAAAAATGTTAATTATTTTACCAAAATAAGAGGGATCATACAAAATGCATGTTATTTTTGATTTAGTACTGACCTGGATAAGATACATCACATAAAAGACATTTACATTTAGTCCAAAAGAGAAAATAATTGAATTTATAAAAATAACCTGTTTTAAAGTTTACATACGCTTGTTTGATTTACACACACTTAATACTGTGGGTTTTTTTTTTGTTTGTTTGTTTAGTAATATTTGCTCCTAAGTCTCTTGTTTGAAGTCTTTCCAACAATGACTGCATGATTTTAAGAAACAACTGAGGGACTCATATGCAACTATTACAGAAGGTTCAAACACTCACTGATGCTTCAGAAGGAAAAAATGATGCATTAAAAGCAAGGGGGTGAAGAATCAAGTGTACGTAAACTTTCGAACGGGGTCATTTTTATAAATTCAACTATTATTTTCTCTTGTGGACTATATGTAAACGTCTCTTATGTGCAATATCTTATTCAGGTCAGTATTAAATAAAAAATAACATGCATTTTGTATGATCCCTTTTATTTTGGTAAAACAATTAACATTTTGCAGATTCTGCAAGGGGTATGTAAACTTTTGACTTCAACAGTGTGTCTTAAATTATTCACTTTCAAACAGTCAAACCATCAAGCTTTCAACATCAAATCCATTTATTTTGGAAGGATATTGGTGAAATCATGTAAACTTCTGTCCATTATTTTAGTTTTACTTTGATTAATTGCACTGCCTATTTGTTTACTGTAATGCGTCACTCGATTTTGTTAATTATTAGCTTTTCTTTAACTCTTGAACCCGTTTGGGAAACCCTTATATAGATTTTATTTAGGCGAATGGGTGTGACACGCCATAAATGTTACTATTTTGCGCACTTTAACAAGGCTTGAATGCTCTATTGACCAATCAGCTTTTGATAGCTAAGCTATCTGTTTAATAAATAAAACCATGACTGCATGTGGCAGCAGCACTGCTGCTTAACTTCATACCTGCGTTGATGAGAAGCTCCATTATATGAACGTCCCCCAGCCAGGCAGCAGCATGAAGAGGTGTGCGGCGCTCTTGGTCCTGACACGAGAAAGTAGGAAAGGTTAACAGATTTTTTATTTCCTTTCCACACTGGCATTTTTTCTATTAGGCCCACACAGCCCATATGTACAGCCACCCGGACAATCTGTCCACAGTTATGACATCACATATGCAGATGAGACACATAATTCATGCTCACAACTAAAATACACCATTCAGAACATACCAGTGCATTGACTTCATCTTTCTTGTGCAAAAATAACTTCACTTCATCCACATTTCTGTTAAATATGGCCTGGACCAGAGGCGGCTGGAGGAGGGAAAAAAGGGTGGATGTTATGACACTGCTGTGAAACATGGCAACAAATTCAAACCTTTCGTTTGAGCAACTTCTGATCACAGTGTATAACTTTAAGTGTCAACTGTGAGGTGTATAACTTTATGATTCTACATATTTGACTATAATCATAAGACAGCTGCAACAAAACAACACACTGCAATTGTATCTACGTAGATATGATAAATTAGCATACAGTATCGTTATATAAAGGCATCACCTGATAAAAGACGGAGTATACGTTAAAAAGATTGATAAACGTGTTCGTTTTAAAACAAAAACACACAATAGATGTTTTCCTATGCGGCTGGCTGACACCCAGCTCATTAGGCTAGCAGGCATGCTAACGTCTGGGCGTGATAATAGGGTTATTTTTCATTTTTAACCCCTCTTTGCTAACCCAACCCGTATCGTACAATACAAACGTGAGGTTTATAGTTAAATGCATGACGAACACACAGGTTTTGATGCGAGAACTAATAAGGAAATGTGCTAATCCATCGTCAGGGAGCTAGCTAACATATCAGGCTCTGCATAGAAGCGCAGCGAGCGAACAACAAAATGCTTGATTTACGCCACTCGTGGGGTTTTAATATTCCTCACCTGGTCTGAAATATTGAGTACCCCCATCTCCCTGTGTCAGTCGGGCCGAAAGTCCCTCATCAGTAAGGAATCGAGGCTGGGAAACCAAGACAACAATCTAGTGTTGCGATTATAGACGTGATGAGTGAGTCTTTAGCTGGTGAGGCAGTTGAAAATAGCGACACCAGCGTGATGGCCGCCTGCAGCACCAACTTTCAGAATAAATGCCCGTGAACCAAACCTCGCACTGAAAAAATGGCTTTCAAACTTTTAGGTGGCCTAAATACACTATCCGCTGCAAAGGGAACCTTTTATGATATATAAAGTACATTCAACTATAAAGTTGGTTATATACACTACCAGTCAAAAGTTTTTGAACAGTAAATTTTTTTTAAAAAAGTCTCTTCTGCTCACCTGCATTCATTTGATCCAAAGTACAGCCAAAGCAGTAAAAATTTATATACATATTTATATACATATTCATCATTTATCTGAAATAAAAATCTTTTGCAACATTATAAATGTCTTTATCGTCACCTTTGATCAATTTAAGCATCCTTGCTAAATGAAAGTATTAATTTCTATAATTTCTTTCTAAAAAAAAAAAAAAAAAAATTATGTATATCCAACTTATCCAACTCCAACTTTTTATAGTGTATAATGTTACAAAATCTTTTTATTTCAGATAAATGCTGATCTTTGGATCTCTTTATTCATCTAAGTATCCTGAAAAATGTACTTAACTGTTTTAAATATTGATGATAATATTAATAATAATAATAATAATAATATTTTTCAAATCAGCATATTAGAATGATTTCTGAAGGATCACGTGACACTGAAGACTGGAGTAATGATGCTGAAAATATAGCTTTGATCACAGGAATCAATTACATTTTAAAATATACACTACCGTTCAAAAGTTTGGGGTCAGTAAGACTTGTAATAGTCTTTAAAGAAGTCTCTTATGCTCATCAAGGCTGCATTTATTTGATTAAAAATATAGAAAAAAACAGTAATATTGCAAAATGTTTTTACAATATAAAATAATGTTTTTTATTTTAACATACTTTAAAATAGAATTTATTCCTGTGATGAAAAGCTGAATTTTTATCAGCTGTTACTCCAGTCTTAAGTGTCACATGATCCTTCAGAAATCATTCTAATATGCGGATTTATTATTAGAATGATCGATGTTGGATAATATCAACAGTTGTGCTGCCAAATATTTTTTGGAACCTGTGATTTTTTTTTTTTTTCAGGATTCTTTCATGAATAACAAGTTTAAAAAGTACAGTGTTTATTCAAGATATAAATATTTTATAACAATGTAAATTATTTATTATTAACTTTTAATAAACTTTTAATTATTAACTTAATACATCCTTGGTGAATAAAAGTATTAATTTCTTTAAAAAAAAAAAAAAAAAAAAAAAGAAAGAAACAATAAAAATGTACTGACCCCAAACTTTTGAACGGTAGTGTATATTAATATATTGCAGTTATTTTAAATCGTAAAAATATTTTACAATGTTACTGCTTTTGCTGTATTTTGGCTCAAATAAATGCAGGCCTGGTGAGCAGAAGAGACCTCTTTAACATTAAAAAAATCTAGTGTACATGTATTTATTCATACTGTTAAAAACTATGGCTGAAAATATATGAGTATAGTAATAAGATGAATACGTACTGAAGGGTGGTTTTATTGTGTTATCTTTTTTATTTTTCATAACGTAATTCATGTGTATACTGCCCTCTTCTCTTTTGTTTCAGCTATTTGAAAACATTTCACATAAATAGTTTCTTAATCATGCTTTTTAAACATGAGTGGAGGAGAGACACTTCCAATATGTTGTTGTTGTTCAAATAACAGGCCATGTATCCAAACAACAATTTCTGCTATATTTTAAAACAGTTCTTCTAAAATTGATCCTCCCCCCCTTCCATTTTAACAGTACAATATGGCATATAGATGACACACAAAATTATAATCTTTTATTTCATTGTTTTCCCCACTCCATAAGGCTGCAATGATTTGTGACTTTTATTTTGGAAACGCTGCGAAAACAACAACCTTCCGGTGGCCCTGTTGGAAATTTTGATAGGGTTGCCATTTTCACCAAATATAAAACACCCAATACAGTTATTGGGGAATGCCGAACGCACAATGAGTTTATTTGCGAGTACTAAACACAAGAGGAAAAAACATTAGAGTTAAAAAATGGCGGACTCTGTAGTGATGGGGAGCGGATCTTTAAACTCCGGAAGCGTAAATATCTCCTTTCATTTCTGTTGCCTACAGTCTGCTAGCTTAGCCAGACAACACTAACTTTATGAGTTTGTTTAAATATAACACATTTAAGGGCCTAAGTGTCATATGTATTTAAAAGTACACACACAAAAAAACACATCTGTCTTTTTATTGTTATGCGTAAATATATAATAGCCTCACAATAAATGTAGTGAGGCTATCTAGAAACATTTCAGTGTCTATCAGCATTAAACCAAGTGGTCTTGCTTGCCTGACACTAATTTTTAGTGATCATATGCTGTTGGAACACACTTATGATGCCTAAAAATGCCGTTTAGGAGGGCAGCCACCCCTATCCCTAAAAAAGTCTCTACCTGGTTTAAGCTGGTCTCCCAGTCTGACCAGTAAAAAAAAAATCTTGTGTTGGTTTAAACATTTTTATTAGAACCTTTAAAAAAAACTTGGTTTTGAGAAAGTCAAACATTTGTACTTGGACATCCTGAATTTTAATACTCTGTTCTTTTGTCTTTTGATTAATAATTGCAGCGCTCGGGGAGTAGTAAGGCCAGCACAAGTCCTACAGAGAACTATCAGCTGGCACGGAGACGCACACTGCAGGTGGTGGTCAGCTCTCTGTTAACAGAGTGTGGCTTTGAGAGCGCTGAGAAAGCAGCGGTGGAGACACTGACTGAGATGATGCAGAGCTGTGAGTCCTTCACTTATCTTATGTGGGTCACATGTGAGCCTTGACCAAAATATGAGGTCAGAACTTTACATGCACCTTGCAGAATCTGCAAAATGTTAATTATTTTACCAAAATAAAAGGGATCCTACAAAATGCATGTTATTTTTTACTTAGTACTGACCTGAGTAAGATATTTCACATAAAAGACGTTTACATATAGTCCACGAGAAAATAGTAGTTGAATTTATAAAAACTACCCCGTTCAAAAGATTCTTAACACTGTGTTGTTACCTGAATGATCCACAGCTGTGTTTGTTGTTTATTGATAGTTGTTCATGAGTCCCTTGTTTGTCCTAAACAGTTAAACATAATAAACCTTTCCAGCAGTAACTGTATGATTTTGAGATCCATCTTTTTACACTGAGGACAACTGAGGGACTCATATGCAACTATTACAAAAGGTTCAAATGCTCACTAATGCTTCAGAAGGAAAAACAATGCATTAATAGCTGGGGGGGTGAAAACTTTTTGAATTTGAAGATCAGGGTAAATTTCACTTATTTTGTCTTCTCGGAAACATGGAAGTATGTTCTGTATCTTCTGAAGGGGAGTACTTAATGGAAAAAAAATTATATTTAGGCAAAGTAAGAAAAATGTACACATCTTCTTTCTGTTCAAAAGTGTACACCCCCCAGCTCTTACTGCATTGTGTTTTCTTCTGGAGCATCAGTGAGTGTTTGAATCTTCTGTAATAGCTGTATATGAGTCCCTCAGTTGTCAACAGTGTGAAAAGATGGATCTCAAAATCATACAGTCATTGTTGGAAAGGGTTCAAATACACAAAAATGCTGAAAAATCAAAGCATCTGTGGGACCTAAAGGATTTCTCTGAAGAACAGCAGGCAGTTTAACTGTTCAGGAAAAACAAGGGACTCATGAACAACTATCACTAAAAAAAAATACAGCTGTGGATCATTCAGGTAACAACACAGTATTAAGAATCAAGTGTATGTAAACTTTTGAACAGCATCATTTTTTTATACGTTTTTTTTTTGTGAAATGTCTTATTCAGGTTAGTACTAAATAAAAAATAACATGCATTTTGTATGGTTCCCCTTATTTTGATAAAATAACATTTTGCAGATTCTGCAAGGTGTATGTAAACTTTTGACTTCAACTGTATATGATTTATATACATTTATTTAATATTTGTACAATTAATGAATTCCGATTACAGAGTAAACATGTTTCATTGTATGAGTTTTTCTATATTAAGCGTCTCATTTTTTGATAGATATAACTGAGGTCGGGCGTTGTGCAAAGGCAACCTGTGAGCACACAGCTAGAAGCACCCCTACACTCTCTGATGTGGTCATTGCACTAGTCGAAATGGGTTGGTATCCTCTTTTATCAATATATTTATTGTTAGAAAATATAAAGATTTCACTTCTGTATGTGGTTAAACCATGTTGATCTGTTAATGAGATTTTAACTAATTCTGAGGTTTACTTTTTCCACAATTGCAGGTTTTAACGTAGATACTCTTCCAGTGTATGCCAAAAGATCCCAAAGGATGGTTATAACTGCACGTAGGTGCACTATTTTTTACTAATCTATTGGTTTATCTTATATTATCTGCTGTATAAATCCTATGTTCCTGTTTAAATGTACTTCTGGATTCTGTAACAGCTCCAATAACAAATGCTCCAGTGGTCCCAAAAGCCCTCACAGCTGGACAGAAGCGCACTCATCCGACGTACATCCCCAGCCACTTCCCAGAATTCCCAGATCCTCATACATACATCAAAACACCAGTGAGTTACACTGCTCACTTGATGCTGTGCTATTGTATGACTTTCATCTTAACAGCAAATAACATTAAGAGCACACTTTCTGCTTCACATTTTTGTGTTTTAGACCTTTCGAGAGCCTGTGTCAGATTACCAGGTGGTGAGAGAGAAGGCGGCATCACAGAGGAGAGATGTGGAGCGCGCGCTCACACGCTTCATGGCCAAGACAGGAGAGACGCAAAGCCTTTTTAAGGATGACATCAGTGCATTCCCATGTGAGTTTTTCTGTCCCAAATACAGCCAGTGTTCTGTTATACTTTGACTGCCCTTTTGACTTTCTAGTGGTTATTTATCTTTTTGTGTTTAATAAGTGATTGCAGCGAAGCCGAGCACCATCCCTTACCTAAGCGCCCTGCTGCCGTCTGAACTAGAGCTTCAGACACTAGAGGAGACCGATTCATCAGAGCAGGACGACCAGACAGACACAGAGAACAACCCTAGTAACATTATTCAGGTAAGCATGAAGCATTTTCTCTTGTCAGAATGTCTATGCAATAACATACGTACTATCTATCAGAGGAGGCAAGGGACGCAGTGCCTCGTCAAAATATTGGATGAGAAAAAAATTGTAGTACAAAAATAAAACAACGCTACTATTACAAAATCTAAAATTAAAAAGTGTATAAATGCTAAGTTTTTATAAAGAAACACTGTCCAACAGTGACACCAGGAGGTAAAGTTTCAACAGGAGTCTGCATCTCTCTCGCCTCCCCTGAGCCCATTGAGTTTTAACAGACCCCTAAAGCCTGCAGTTTGCTGGGGGTAATTGAGAATGAATGGGAGAAAGTGCAATATGATTGATATAACTGGAAATGTTCGGCTATGATTGGTTCATACAAGAAATCCCACCTTGTTTGTGCATGTTCCGCATTCACGAATCAGTCTAAATGAATTTTAAAAAGTAAGTAAACAACTTGCACAATTGTTACGTCAAAATAAGACTTAAATTGGCATGAAAGCATGATCTGTAGGAGTTCTTATTGAGTAATTAGCTTAGTGAAATTTAAAGTAAATCTCCATGTTTTTGACCAGTATTTATCGAGGTTCAGTGACTGATTAACCGAAAAATTAAAAAAAATTATTAAAAGTTAACTATTAAAAAGTTGAACATAAGTTCAAAATTAAAATATTAAATTGTAACAGCCTTGAGTTATTATTTTGGAATACATGTAAAATGCTTAAAATGCATTTGATGTAAAAAAAAAAAAAAAAAATTAATAAAATAAAATTAAAAACTGAGGACTTTGCCTCCTGATTTCTGTCTTCTGTCACACACCACTATATTTTTGTTTATTTATTAATAATTTATGTTAATAATGACTACTTCAATTAATTATTTTTTTTTTTTTAATTTCTAGGATGACCACAGTGCAGATAAGGAGAACGTAGTGTTGCCGCCTGGTGGTGCTGTGCCTTCAGGGAAGGCCAGTGAGGAAAACATGATTGACAACCCATATCTTCGGCCAGTCAAAAAGCCCAAAGTGAGAAGGAAAAAATGAAAACTGTTATTTTGACTCTGCTACTTCTACATCATCTGGTTATGATGGATGATGACTTAGCACATGCTAATCACATTGTGCCCCTTGAAGTTACAGCGAACATATGAGGAACCAGAGTCTTCAATAATTGCAATTTGGAAACGCGCAGTTGTCTATCATGTTACCGACGTTTGATTCTTATAGAATGACAGACTGTTCTGTACATCTGAAAAATATTCAAGGGAATTCAAGTAGACAACCTCCCTAAAGTGCAACACAGCTTACTCTTGATTTTTGGTAGTTTGATAAGTTTTGATAAGTCTTCCCTTGAAATATCATTTAGTTTTTACAGTTCTAAACAACTCATCAGAAATGTGACATTCTCTTTTGATTTGTGTGTGTTTGTTACTCATTTATGAATGATGGTAATACATGTCTTTCATTGTTCATTTTAAGGCATTGTTTCAAAAGGACAAGTTGAAAATTAAACCAGAACATGGGGATGAAGCAAACATCTCCATTATGAACGTGTGTCTTGTGTTCTTTTACTTCACCCACTACTGCGTTAGTTACGTTTCGGTAAAAAGTAATGTACCTGGAACGTGTCTAATACAGTTCAGGTCAAAAGTTTACATACACCTTGCATTTTACACTTTATATTTTTGTGGATTATTATAGTCCACAAAAGAAAATAATAGCTGAATTAGTAATAGTTGTTCATGGGTCCTTTGTTTGTCCTGAACAGTTAAGCTGCCTGCTGTTCTTCAGAAAAATCCCACAAATTCTTTGTTTTTTCAGCATTTTTCTGTGGGAATCATGAACAAACATCACTACAACACAGCAGTGGATCATTCAGGTAACAACGCAGTATTAAGAATCAAGTGTATGTAAACTTTTGAATGGGGTCATTTTTATAAATTCAGCTATTATTTTCACTTGTGGACTATATGTAAATGTCTTTCATGTAAAATATCTTCTTCAGATCAGTACTAACACGCATTTTGTATGATCCCTCTTATTTTGGTAAAATAATTAACATTTTGCAGATTCTGCAAGGTGTATGTAAACTTTTGACCTCAGCTGTACATGACACCTCAAAAACATGGTTTCAAACTGGACATGTTATGAAATGGAAATGGGAAAACTTGTGTTTTAAAGCTTTAATGTTTGTATACATTGAAAATCACATTACATTTTTGTAGTAGCATCAGTAAAACAAGCTTAGATATGCCACCCTGTTCCTCTGTTTCCTAAACTCTTTGTCATGGATGAGCTGCATGGACACAAAACACATCACAAGTTAAAAATGGAGGGGGAAAAAAACTATATCAGTTAAGAAAAACATTTTAACTGTGCATGTACTTGTTTTGTTTCTTTGAATTGTAATTTGTAGAAGAATGTCAGGCGTATCCGTACCTCTGTACGCAGTGCTCGTTTCTCCAGTGATGGCACTTTTGACCAGTCTGGAGAGCCGAATTTCATAGGCCATAACACTTTTTTGCTTTGGATGGTGTCATGAACATATGCCCCTGGACTAAAAAAGGGATATACACTGAAAATCTGCGATTCAAGTAATTTAAACCTGGAATTAAATGTTTTAAGATGTTCTTGCATATACTGAAATGCTTTCCCAATCCAACCGATTAGTACAGCCCAAAACATGACAACAATTGACCATTTTCAGCAGCATTAATCAGCAAAATTAGCAAGTTTTGTTCGGTTCAGTGGCATTGTTTATGTTTACTGCTGCCAACATGGCGATTGATGACATGTTGTGAAAACACTCTATAACGTAAGTCTTTCATGGGGTTACTACATATTTTAGGAGACATCATTTATGTTTTATTAAGCCATACAAGTCTTAATACCTGGGGTTCTCTATAAGGGCAATGCAGGCCCTGCAGTCAAAAATTGAGAACTACCAGCTTACCAGGTTTTTTATTACCAGAACACACATTTATTACCAGATACACTCATAGTCAAATGGTAAAAATAATCATACCCAGGGCCGGAGTCCGTATTTGAGGGTCTTAATTTTACAGTGGTACTATTGAAAGGTGCTTTTCCAGGTGGACACACTTTAAACCGAGTCCAGTCTTGTTGGTATTTTTGTGGTGAAGGGGTGGCCGTCTATAAAAACAGGTAATGCATTAAAATAAAATAAATGGTTGTGATGTTACCTTAAAAACACATAAAACTGTAGCTACCTTAACTGGAGGCAGAAAGCGTGGTGCAGTACGTGCCCCTAAAACATATCCCCTCTTACTCTCAGGTCTGTGTTGGAGCTCATATATAAGACTGCCCACCTGGAAACTGCTAAGTTAGGTAAAAAGAATAACACGTTCGACGACTTATAAGTTTTTACCTGCTCTGCCTTCCTGCGTACTCACCGTGTGGTTGTCGTAACATCCGGGTCCTAGTTCACTGGAACCGTAGAGCGCAAGCATTTCATTGCCCATGCGATCACGCGCGAAGTGTGTTGGAAACATGAGACGTTCCTGGCAGCTGCCGAACGCGACCCATGGAGCTAGAAAGTTGATAAAAACAAACGGTGAAATTCACTTTTGAAGGCAAACAATGTAGTTTTGTCCGGTTATGGATAAATTACCTGCGCCCCGTGTCGTCATAGCGTCCTGATGTTTACTGGTTGTCATGGTATCCAGGTGCAAACGAATGCTGATGATGTGGATCAAATGGAATTCCGATGTATTCGGAAGTTGTGCAGATAAGCACTAGGCTATAATTCGATCAAGCAAAAATGAATTTAATTTGTAAACGAGATTAATTAATTAAGAGATAAATGAATTATGTAATGTTATATTAAAACATTGGTAAAGTAAATAGTAAAGCAAACGATGACGTCTGATAAATAGCGTATCAGGAACTGTGACACAAAAAGAACTGGTGTAACAGGCAAAGGCCTACAGTATTTAGAGTTTCTCCAGAAAGCATTTGGAAAGTTAAGTTGCATTCAAATGAATGAAAGTTGATGTTCCAACATCAGTTTTGAACAATATATATATAAATATTTTTTTTTTGTGAATTGATTTGCTTAAAAAGTGCTATAGTCTATTTCTTTCAAATAAATTCTTTTTGACTTGGTTTACAGTCTAATTTAGCGACATTCACACATTTTAGGTGTGGCTGTAGACACATGATGAATCAATAATACAAATGTGCACAGTTTGTGCAGTTGAAGTGCAATCACTTAGATCTAAAATTCTGATTAAGACATATTGTTTGCAAAAACTATAAGTAACATCTTCACAATATGAAGAAACATCTGTGGTCAAAGTATGAATGTGTATGAATAACCAGGAGAGCAAGGAGAACTCCATTTCCAGAACAACAATTTCCAAATAATTTACTCACCCCCTTGTCATCCAAGATGTTTGTGTCTAAAGATGTTCAGTCGTAAAGAAATTATGGTTTTTGAGAAAAGCATTTAATTTTCCTTGCACGATGCTCCAGCAAGGCCAGCAAGGTATTTTTCTCCATATAATGGACTTCAATGGTACCCCAAATTTTTAATATGCAAATAGCAGTTTAAATGCAGCTTCAAAGGGCTCTGCGGAAGAAGGGTCTTATCTAGCGAAACGATCTGTCATTTTTTTCTAAAAATAAAAATTTGTATACTTTTTAAGCACAAAAGCTTGTGTAGCACTAGCTCTGGGATGCACGTCTACAACGCTACGTACTGCAGAACACATCGAAAGGTTACGTGTGACGTAGATGGAACTACAGACCCAGTGTTTACAAATCGAACGTGCAAAGACTAAGGAAGTGGAAATAAAAAGTCAACTGCTGTTTACAAACAAAAAGGTACAACAATGTTGGACCATTCTGAAGTTGTAGGAGAAAATGAGATGTAGTTTTTCGCCATATCCTATCTTTTTGAGCTGAAGTACACACAAAACGGAGGTGGAGTTCTCCTTTAAGAGTTGTTGTGACAGAACTGTGTTAGTGTAACTCCAGAAACCAGATTGGAAAACACTTTGCCCAGGATGACCACAAAAAGTTGGGTCTTAAAGGTGATCAGACATATGATGAATAAAATGGTAAAATGGGATAATATCGATTCATAAAACATTTGCAAGATAAGATAACAATTTACTAAAGATTTGTTATCTGTTTTTTTACAGGTGATAATGGATCTCTCTTTACTATAAATACCATGTGCACGTGTCTACTCTAGAACTTTCCTTCTGTTCACACGTTCGACAGTACTGATTTAGAATTTAACTTCAATGATTTTAAATGTTCAGTTTAATGCTTCAACTGTTTTTTTTATTTTTTTATTTTGACTTTCAGTGCTGCTCTTTCTATGTCAACATGGTAAGAATGGCAGTTGACTAATGTATAAAGTACCTCATTAAATAAAAAAGATTTTCAAGTACAGAACAAAATTAAGGAATTTTATTTTTCATTTATTTATTTATTTTTTATATACACTATATTGCCAAAAGTATTCGCTCACCTGCCTTGACTCGCATATGAATTTAAGTGACATCCCATTCCTAATCTGTGAGGTTCAATATGACGTCGGTCTACACTTTGCAGCTATAACAGCTTTAACTCTTCTGGGAAGGCTGTCCACAAGGTTTAGGAGTGTGTTTATGGGAATTTTTGACCATTCTTCCAGAAGCGCATTTGTGAGGTCACACACTGATGTCGGACAAGCCTGGCTCTCAGTCTCTGCTCTAATTCATCCCAAAGGTGTTCTATCGGGTTGAGGTCAGGAGCATGGAATTGTCCAAAATGTCTTGGTATGCTGAAGCATTCAGAGTTCCTTTCACTGGGACTAAGGAGCCAAGCCCAGCTTCTGAAAAACAACCCCACACCATAATCCCCCCCTCCACCAAACTTTACACTTGGCACAATGCAGTCAGACAAGTACCATTCTCCTGGTAACCATCAGTTTACGTGGCCTACCACTTCGTGGCTGATTTGCTGTCGTTCCCAAACGCTTCCATGTTCTTATAATACAGCTGACAGTTGACTGTGTAATATTTAGGAGCGAGGAAATTTCACGACTGGACTTGTTGCACAGGTGGCATCCTATCACAGTTCCATGCTGGAATTCACTGAGCTCCTGAAAGCGACCCATTCTTTCACAAATGTTTGTAAAAACAGTCTGCATGCCCAGTTCCTTGATTTTATACACCTGTGGCCATGGAAGTGATTGGAACACCTGATTCCGATTATTTGGATGGGTGAGCGAATACTTTTGGCAATATAGTGTATATATACACTACCGTTCAAAAGTTTGGGGTCAGTAAGACTTGTAATAGTCTTTAAAGAAGTCTCTTATGCTCATCAAGGCTGCATTTATTTGATTAAAAATATAGAAAAAAAACAGTAATATTGCAAAATGTTTTTACAATATAAAATAATGTTTTTTATTTTAACATACTTTAAAATAGAATTTATTCCTGTGATGAAAAGCTGAATTTTTATCAGCTGTTACTCCAGTCTTAAGTGTCACATGATCCTTCAGAAATCATTCTAATATGCAGATTTATTATTAGAATGATCAGTGTTGGATAATATCAACAGTTGTGCTGCCAAATATTTTTTGGAACCTGTGATTTTTTTTTTTCAGGACAGGATTCTTTCATGAATAACAAGTTTAAAAGTACAGTGTTTATTCAAAATATAAATATTTTATAACAATGTAAATTATTTATTATTAACTTTTAATAAACTCTTAATTATTAACTTAATACATCCTTGGTGAATAAAAGTATTAATTTCTTTAAAAAAAAAAAAAAAAAAAAAAAAAGAAACAATAAAAATGTACTGACTCCAAACTTTTGAACGGTAGTGTATACCTGTGAAGGGGGGATTGAATCCCGAATCTCCCTACGAACCGGGAACACTGTCCCGAGATCGAGTGGAAAAGACATGCCGGGGATCAGGCAAGGGCCTATGATAAATGGGCGTAAGTGTTTTTGGATATTTCTTGAAGGAAATACAGCACTTGCCCCTTGTAGGATCCTAACTGGTTAATCACTACCCGTTAGTGGAACTTTTTTTCCCATTGTTGTAACACTTCGGCTGGCAACAGTAGTTACTTGGTAACTATTAGCGTGGAAAGTGATTGGATATACAGTACTGATCACACTGTATTTCTTGGATAACATCAGCGTAAACTTATTTTGTGGGAATAATAATAATAAAAAATGGAAATAAATAACAATAATAATCACATATTTGTGATTTTTTTTTCCCAATTGTTACTGCATGTTGATATATTGTGACATAAAAGAAGGTGCTTTAGAGGCGACCCAAATACAGTTTGGCGAGAGCCCAAAAGAAATAAGAACATAAGCTAAGCATAAGATAAGAATAAGAAATAGATAAGCACCCAAACAAAAGAAGGTGATTTAGCAGTGATCAGAGCGTTAAGTCTTGTGTGAGCCGAAATATAGGACCATCACCCACAGTCACAATGCGATACATGTACTACAAATGAGGTTGAGCAATAGAGTGCAGAAAATTTATACTGCTTACTAACCGCTAATACTAACTCCTAAAAGTGGGGGGTTCAGTATCGAGACCGCTACCAGGGGAAACACCAGTTGAGTTTATGTACAGAAATAGTCAGGGATTTTATACCAAACCATATGTCAGTAATATGGCAGGATGGTCAGAAAAATGAAACCGCAAATTGAAACACCGTATCCACGAGAGGGTTCATTTACAGATCATGGCATGCAGTTGGCTATAAGTCAAAGAAGGATGGGGCGATCCTAATTGGGATTACAGCTATATGACTAAGAGTTATGGTATCTGGAAAGATATGAAACGAGTTTGGGACCAGGGCCCAGAGAGGAAACAAGTGGCTGCTTATGTGGCAAGACAAAACTGCCCCACAGGGGATAAAAACCCACCCTACTGGATGCTGAACCTACTGTACATTTCAAAGAGCTTGAACTACGTCAGAAATACAATAGAACAGGGAATTCAGGGAGTTAACAGGGAGTTAACTCTCTGGGATTTGTCGTGACGTGCTGCATCCAGTGTAGACGTTGGGCACGTTTTAGATGCTAACATTAGCTAAAATGTAGGTGAGAGTAACGTTCGGTGGCTGCAGTCGGGGGACGAGTGAACAAAAGTGCAGCCGAGACGTGGATCAGGTGATTAAAGCCAACTACAGGCAGTCTGATCGCACAACATGCACTTATAGAATACCACCTGGCTGCACCTCAAACAGACAATGGAAAATCCCTCCATATTATGTCCACTTGGTAGGATTAACAATAGCAGAGAAAAAAAAAAACAGTTTGATTGCAGTCTAATTTTGTGCAAGAAAAATATCATTTTTATGTCAATGAAATATTAAAGCTGTTCTCAAGATCTTGTCTTTGTCTGGCCAGGTGTGATGGAAGAAAGAGCTGTTCTGTTCCTGCATCGAACTCAGTTTTCTCTGATCCTTGTGCTTGGACTTATAAATATATCCAAATATCCATAAAATATATCCAAAATATGCCCATAAAGGTAAATTTTAAAGTTGGTTATTAATCCAAAAATGATTTTACTTCACACGCTATGTAGATATAACAAATAATAATCGTTGGTTTTTTTACTTTTCATAAGATGCATTGCGAAGAAGCCAAATAAGTACTTCAGATTCTGTCCATGCAGATCCCGTCCTGGTGTCCATAAGTACCTGGAAGTGATACGACCATGTATAATTAAGTGTCTACCCTGTTACATAAATGTATTTGATATGTTCTGGGTGAAAACGAAACAGATTTTATTAAAGATAAAGTTATAGATGTAGTTGCTGCTAATCTTGTTTTTGGTCTGGAAAATATCAATTCACTCTCCAGTGATTTGTTTCAGTGAGACAAAACAATAAATTAAAATATGGGTTTAGAATGAAAACGTAAGATCAAAACAAACCTGTAATTTCACAGCTTACATATTTATTAGGCAAGCTTTAATGATCACGTGTCAACAACAAGTGAAAATAATGGGAAGTAAAATGTCTCAGAAAGTAAAATGTGGGCTATCATGAATGTAGCAGTGCAAAAAGAAAAAGAGAAAGTGTAGTATAATGGACTACTTGCACAACTACTTTGCCGCGTTCTACGCCGCTCGGGAGTTTCCGGTTAGCCACCTACGTACAGACAGTTTGTCATGAGAACACAGATTATTGCTACACAAAAACAAAAAAACAATTAATCATATTCTCTGCGTTAACATGAATAATATTCAACCTGCTGAAATGTTATTTGTGTGCATTCGTAATATATAAATATATTTCCCCACTAACCTAAAATTCCAATAGGGTCTGGCTGCAGACACACTTGCATTTTCAGACGTGCCACTTCCTCAGGCACCAGCACTTCTGGAAGACTTTTTTTATTTGTATTTTATTTTATTTATTTATTTATTATTATTATTTAATTGAACATCTCAGCATTGTACAACAGTAGCCAGGTGGTGAAGATAAGAAAAAAGAAACTAAATTACAGTGTCACTCGCAATCGTCACTTGCACTCTCTGCTACCTGCGACGTCACTTGCAATCCACACAAATCGTGCATGTTGCCAATGGAGACAAGACACTGTGGTGGTTAAATGATTAAAACGAATTTATTAGCAAAATGTACAGGGTCCTGCAAGTCATCTGTAGGAGATAAAGACAAGACCTGCAAATCCGTGGCCACAGAACGGCAGAATATGAACGCAATGCGCAAAGTCTCTCAGCGTTTTTCTCCGGAAGAAAACCAGGAGATGTCAACTTCCAAAACAATCATTCACATATAATGTACTCACCCCCTTGTCATCCAAGATGTTCATGTCTTTCTTTCTTCAGTCGTAAACAAATTATGTTTTTTGAGGAAAACATTTCTGCATTTTTCTCCATATAATGGACTGCTATGGTGCCCCGATTTTGAACTTCCAAAAGGCAGTTTAAATGCGGCTTCAGACGATCCCAAATGCGGTTGTAAACGATCCCAGCCGAGGAGGGTCTTATCTAGCGAAACGATCGGTTATTTTCATTAAAAAAATACAATTTAAATACTTTTTAATCTCAAACGCTCATCTTGCCTTTTATCTCCATGAACTCTGTGTATTCTGACTCAAGACATCGTTTTTTCTTCAAAAATCAGTTCAAAAATCATCCTACATCGCTGCAGAAGTACCGACCCAGTATTTGCAACGTAAACATGCAAAGAAGATCAAACACCCTTAACAAAAAAGGTAAAACAGCGATATAGGACGATTTCGAAGTTGAGGAGGAACGTTTTACGACATACCCTAACTGTCACGAACCGGAACAAAAACAGTCCAAGCAGAGTAAGACAAGACGAGCGTTTGGCATTAAAAAGTATATAAATTGTATTCTTTTTTATTAAAATAACCAATCGTTATGCTACATAAGACCCTTCTTTCTCGGCTGGGATCGTTCAAAACCGCATTTGGGATCACTTGACGCCGCATTTAAACTGTATTTTGGAAGTTCAAAATCGGGGCACCATAGCAGTCCATTATATGGAAAAAACGCTGAAATGTTTTCATAACATAATTTCTTTACAACTGAAAAAAGAAAGACATGAACATCTTGGATGACAAGGGGGTGAGTAAATTATTTGTAAATTGTTGTTCTGGAAGTGGATTTCACCTTTAACACTTAATATGGCTTAATGTATTAAGATAGTGTTATTAAAAGATTAAATTCGATATACAGTTTATCAATATAATGTATATGTATATAGTGTTTTCCTCCACAAAACGTGGCATAATGTGGACTAAGATGATAGACTAAACTTAATATGCTCCTCTTCATTATTAAAACAGCTACAGACAAGCGGGTGAGCCCAGAATACACGCAACGCCGTGTTTATTCATGTTTTCCCATAGAGAATAATCTCTACAGCCCTTTTATATCATTGTCTTTGTCCATTATGCTACATTATGCGTTTTAATATTGATTTTTTTTCGGGAGGAAAAGGTCTGTTTAACGCACTGTGTTCTGCTTGCCTATAAAGAATTGGTCCTTTTAATATCACTTAATGCATTTCTTATTGCGCGTTCAAATCTGCTGGTATATAGTTTGTCAACAATAAGGTTTATACTGAATTTGGTCTTTATCACCTTAGTCCGTTTTGCCACATTAAGGGTTTGTTAGGCAAGTAGGTATAAAGTGAACGTTTGAAAGCTTTTTCTTTTGTTTTGAGGTGATTTTTGTAGGATTCTCTGTCTATTAGACACACTTTTATCTGCGTAAGTATAATTATAATGTTGTTGAACATCAAACTAAAGAGAAATAAAACACCATCTATTCTGAAAGGAAACTCAGCACCAACCTCATTAACTGAGAACAAGCAAGAGATCTGGTCAGAGAACAACGCAAGAGTTGTCTTTATTTCAATTTTTATTTCTTTTGTAACAATTTGTCTACAATAAAAATGAATTTTGTGCACTAAAACATATTTATCTGACTTTTACTGACAGCCTGGAATCCACTTAGTCACAACAACCAAGAGATTCCTGAAGAGAAAAATACACACGTTTATACTTTGGAGATCATTTTAAAATAAATAATGTAGTTGTTTGCATGTGCATTTTTACTAAATCATTGGTAAAGTAAGTGTAGTAAAGCAAACAATACCTCATAAACAGCATGTCAAGAACAGAGACAGAAAGAGGCCTAGAAAGCATTTGGAAAGTTAAGTCACACTTCAAATGAATGAAAGCCATTGCATTAAATGACAACATACAAATCAAAACACGTGATGCTACATCTGGTGATGTCAGGTGATTGTAGTGGATGTATAAAGTCTGTATTCCTCCAGTTCACAAGGGGGTACACATGTTCTAACATAAATTTTGAGCAATATATGTAAATAGTTTTGTCATTTAAAACCTAAAAAACCCTTTTTTGTGAATTGTTTTGCTTGAAAAGTGCTATAGCCTATTTCTTTAAAATGAATTGTGTGGCTGTACTAACGATACAAATTTGCACATAGTTTGTGCAGTTAAAATTTAGATTAAGACATACTGTCTGCAAAAACTAGAAGTAACCTTGTCTGACACAAACTGCTAGATGATGAAACATCTCTGGTGGTCAAAGTATGAATGAGTAAGCTCTCAAGATGCCTGCCCATCTTATCATATTTTAACATGCACCAAAACATGACAGAACTCATGGAACCTGCCTTTCACAACTATAGATTTGTCAGCACAAATAAGAATAGGCTGTTCATCAAGTCATTAATGCAACCTGGTTTAATGTGTGGTTTTTGTAATGGGTTAAGTTTTCCCTATAGCTTATCCATGCTAAAAAGTGTTGTTTTATGTGATCATGCTGTGATCCTTATAACAGCGTTCCCATTCTTTTATGAACACCAGCTTCAGGTACTTTGAAGAAGCGTGGGAACCCTGTTTGATCTAAAATTTTAAATCAAGATTAAGTGCAACTGTAATTTCCTCTTTTGTTATCTATAGACTACTATGATGACAGATCTGCTGTGAATGTTATAAATACCATCTGCACATAAATGTAGCATTTTACAGGAAAACAAGTCATCTACCATGATGGTGCAAAGGCTAAGTGGTATCACTTGTAAGTACTGTTTTTTGGTCTTTGATTCAATTTGTTAGATTCAGTATTTTCAATACAGTATTTGTTTCTTTTTGATGTTTACAGTCCTGCTGTTGCTGTGTCAACATGGTAAGATGTGCATTAATATACAATGCAGTTAAATCTAAAAAAGCCAAACTTTTCAATAATTTTATTTCAATATTTTTTGTAATATTTCAAGAAATTTTACTTTTTACATTTTTAAAATTTTTACTAATTTTGTCACCTAAACAGCATGTGCAAATGTTAAACCAAAACAGGCAGTGGCCTGTCAAGAAGGAAATGCGTATCTCACATGTGGTGAGTAATCTAGACTCACATACGGTTTGTTTAAACTTAGCAATGATTCTCATGGTCTTTTTACGTGTGTAAGACTCTGGATTCATACATATCCTGGATGCCAACTATGGACGGACTGATATATCAACTTGCTCAGAAGGAAAACCACTTCAGCAGATCTCAAATGTTTACTGCTACCAAGAAACATCCTTCCGTACGATGAGTGTTAGGTAGGATTAACTGATAGCAGAGAAAATTGTATTACTTTGCAAGAGCAGGAAAAATTTTTAACCCTTTTGTATCTTCAAGTACTTGTCATTGTCCCTGAATCAGGTGTAATGGAAAAAGAAGCTGTACTGTTGATGCAGAGAACTCAGTTTTCTCCGATCCTTGTTCTTCGACTTTTAAGTACCTGAAAGTGTCTTATGAGTGTCGCCAACTGCGTAAGTCAATGGATTGATCACATCATTTTCAACCTAAATTTTAAAGTTGACAATTAATCTTAACAATCTTGGTAAATCCTTTTGATAATATTACTGACCCTTGTTCCTTTTTTCCACCTAAATAATTTTAGAACAAAGCATAACTTGTGAAAATTTCCAAAGTGTCATTGCCTGTGGTAAGAATTATCTCACTTATTTTTACGCATATGTTTACTCCTTAGGTGTCAGATCAGTAGTGAAAAGCAGTTATCAGTCTCATTAATAACCAAACTGTGTGTGTGAATGTAACCAGCTCAATAAAAAAAAATTGTGATAATTTTCACTCAGAAATAGCTGGTAAATTTTTACAAATAATTACATAGAAACAGCACATAACACATTTGATGAAATGCAAAGTTTTGAAATATAAAGACTGAAACAGTTTTTACTGTTTTAGACGGTGGCATTATTTCTATTCATCATGCCAATTATGGACGGCGGGATTCTGCAACCTGCCCCCATGCAACAGCAACATCAATCTGTTACTTTCCTCAGACCACTGGCATGCGTTCCAGGTAGAGCAGAAATATAATTTATTTAGACTAGAATCCTTTAAGAATCATACAATGCAAAATTAACAAAAATGAAATGCAATAAGATTTTTTTTTTTCTTTGTAAGGTGCAATGGAAAGAGGTCTTGTGATCTAGATGCTTCAAATCAGGTGTTCTCCAATCCATGTGGCAACGTCTATAAGTACCTGGAAGTGACGTATTCCTGCGCAAGAGTTTGTGAGTAAAAAACATTTATTCTTATCATTGACCTTTATTAATTAGAGTAATGGGAACTATATTAAACACAAATGGCAGTTTTTGATAAGTTGTCACAAGTCATTATTTTCTCTGAGGTCTGGATTGGTTTTTAAAACACCTTCTTAAAGTTGGTTCATTGTATGCTTTGACTCAATGAAAACTATATAACTATAACTATGCTTCTGTCTCACTGTCACAGAGCACAAGCTGCATCAGTCGGTATGGAGACAGCCTGGAAGAGCAGAAGCAGCACATCCTTTTCATTAGCACTGTTATTTCTGTTTCTCTTTTCTTTAAATTTGCTCTGAAACTGTTATTGCTAAAAGCTTTATACAAATAAATTGCATCTGAAATGAAATCTTCCTTCCCTCCTTCACACACACTGATGTCCTTTGAACAATCATATGACATGGCACAGCTTTTTATACAGTATGCAACAATGGGTTGATGCAAATGTTACTGTATATAACAAAACATATTATTGCTTAGAATAAAAAAATAGATGTCCATTTATGTTTTATAGGCTAAATAATTATAAAACTGATAAAAGCTTATACTTTCTTTTTAATTGTAATTTAGGCAGATCATTGACCTTATCAGATGCAGCAAGCATGCAGATAAACAATTGGGAATGCTTAACACTCAAGAACAACGTATTCAAACTATGAGGCGCCACGTAGGATTTAAACTTCGCTTATCAACACATACTATCAAACTCAGGTTGATTGCATCAAAAAGTCACCGCTATGCGTTTTACCACCTACACTACTGGAGCTGTGGTTCAGTAGGCATCTTTTTTAATGTTGACTATCCCAAAAAGAATGAAAATGCATGTTTGTATACATGTAAAGACATGAACAAATAAAAAAAAACCTTTGAAACCACGACCAGGGAGAAGGTTGATGAGCTGAATAAGATGTTGAATGGAAAAAATGCTTATTGTGTATTGGTGTGACTTTACGTGACTGTTCACACAACATGATCTGGAAAAGCCCTGGGAGTGTGAAACTATAGAATCATAAACAATTGCAATGCACAATAAACCAAGTTAACAATCAACAAAAGTTTATGATTAGTTCATGATCATGATTTTTTTTATTGCTACATCTGGATTATTTAAGCTTTAATTTAGTTAAATGTTTTCTTGTAAAATGCATTCCAATAATCTTATTATTTAACAGCAATATTTTATTTACATTTTTTGTGGTATTTATATGTCAGTGGTAAACATGGCCCTGTTTAGATGTTTTGCGCCCATCAAGTTATATACATCCGATTTATATACATTTATTTAATATTTATGCAATTAATTAATTTCAATTACAGAGTAAACATTTCATTGTATGTGGTTTTCTATATTAGGCGTCTCATTATCTTTTGATACAAAGCAAAAATAGATGGGTTATTTTTTTAACCCAATAGATGGGTTACACATATTGGGTCACTATGTTGGGTTATTTTCTTAAACGTTGGGATATTTTTTAAAACATCGTTGGGTTGTTTTTAATAATGACCCAGCATTGGGTTTAATTGGTTCCCGCGGCGACAGTTCAAATTTTAACGGACGACGGTGACTGACAACAGAAGAAGCTGCTGCTGCATCAGTATTCGGTAAGAAATTGGGTTTTGATAACTCTTATAATATTATACTTATAAGAAGAACAGAACGTGAAATGCACTTCAAAATTAAACTTTTGTTGTTGCATGTTTGTTTTTTAACGAAGTTGTAGTTTCCTTTAGTCAGTGTTTTGTAACGTTACTGCGGAGAATGAGCTCGATTGTAAATGAATGAATAACGTTACGTTAACGTTAACTTAGCTGTCCCAGTTAGGTCGCTAGCAGTAATAAAGTAAATAAAAAGTAGCAGAAAGTAGTAAAACTGTTTAGAGATGTATTACAGTAACCTAACGTTAATAATGTATGGTGAAATGTATATAGGACTACTTATGTTACTGAAATCACTGTCTACCATTACTACAGGTTTAGTATTATTTTACAGCTGATGAAGGGTTCCAGACGTACGGTTTCTGACTACAGTTTGTTTGGTCGCACTAATGATTATCACATTTAACTTTATATATGGGAAATGGCTAATGCTAAATGAGACATTGGTGTTCATTTGAACCGCGCCGCACGGACCATTCAACTTTAGTCCAGCATGTAAGGTTAGCTCAGCGGCAGCTCAGAGAGATGCACTCAAATTCGGCGAATTCTCTGTTTAGAAAAGTCTAAAATAATGAATTTTTCCCAAAAGAAAGACGTGATGGGAGAAAGGAAGATTTTCAAAGTTTCGAATCAATTAAACGAATTGCTTCTCAAAATGATTCACTGCTTCGAATCGTTCGTGACACAACGGCGACGCCTGCTGGTCAAAACAGGGCAAGCGTCAGTTGTTTGGAAAGCGAGTACTAATTGTAATAACACTAAAAGTGTTTTTATGGTTTATTTATATTGAATATTGTTATGCATATATTAGAATAGCCTCTAATTACAGCCATTTCTCTTATAAAGCTATGACAGATTTGCATGTTTTTTAAATGTGTACTAAATGTGTTTATACTTATTTTTAGACATTGGGTTCTTCAGTGAAGGGAAAACTACAACAGTGGAATCTCATACATTAAACATCCACATGCCGATTAACTAAAACATTTCAAGGTAAGTAAACTATTTATATTAGTGATCCATATACACTACCAGTCAAAAGTTTTTGGACAGCAAGATTTTAAATGTTTTTAAAGAATTCCCATCTCTATAAGCCTACATTTATTTGATCCAAAATACAGGATTTAAAATAACTGCTTTCTATTTGAATATATTTACATTCACAATTAAAATGTAATTGTCCAGTCTTTTCAAAGCTGAATTTTAAAATAGAAAGCAGTTATTTAAAATAGTAAAAATATTTCACAATATTACTGCTTTTACTGTATATATATAGTTTTTTTGTGAATTGCTTTGCTTAAAAAGTGCTATAGCCTAGTTCTTTTTAAATAAATTATTTTTGAGTTGGTTTACTATCTAATTTAGCGACATTCACACATTTTAGGTGTGGCTGTAGATACATGATGAACCAATAATACAAATGTGCACACAGTTTGTGCAGTTGAAGTGTAATCGCTTAGATCTAAAATTCTGATTAAGACATATTGTTTACAAAAACTAGAAGTAACTTTGTCTGAAACAAGCCACAATATGAAGAAACGTCTGTGGTCAAAGTATGAATGTGTATGAATGACCTTGACACTAAATGTTTGCTCGGAAATTGCTAGCACATTTTGCAAATAATTACACAATAACAGTATTACGAAGCAAGGGAGACGGGAAACGGACGGACCAGATTTACGACATAGAATTGAAAAAGAGCGGATTCCGGACGCTCCGAACGACAAACAATCCAGGGGAGTGGGGGCGAGGGTTGGAGGGCCAGGTCCATGTGGAGGACCTGGGGACTGAGGCAGGACCGGCAGAACAGGGTGAGCTAGGGACCACCACAGCAGGGCAGACGAGACCGAAAATCTTCACGACGGAGCAGAAGACCACCAGAACAGGACAGAAGACACCCATGGCGGAGCAGACAGAGCAGGTGCCCACCAGGGCAGAGCAGATGGAGCAGGAACCCACCAGAGCAGAGCTGACAGACCAGAAACCCACCAGGGCGGAGCCGACGAAGCAGAAGACCACCAGGGCGGAGCTGACAAAGCAGAAAACCACCAGTGCGGAACAGACACCCACAGCATGGACTAGGACCTGGGGAAAACAGGGACAGAAGAGGCAGACAGAGCAACAAAGAGAGAGGCAGGGAAAACAGTGGGCCTATTAACAGTCTCCGTAAGCATGACAGACAGGGCTAAAAGTTCATACACTGCCACCATCATCGTGACAGTACGGCAGAGACTTCAGTGATGGCCTCCATCACTGTAACAGGATGGGCTGAAAGTTCACCGATGGCCTCAATAGCCGTGACAGAACGGGCAGAGAGTTCTATGACGACCTCCATAGTCATTACAGGACGGGTAGAGAGTTCATTGACGGCCTCCATAGCCGTGACAGGACGGGCAGGGAGTTTGTTGGTGGACGCCACCCCCTTAGGAGGTTCTGCAGCAGGAGCTGCCACCTCCGGGTGCACTGGCACAGACTTGTGGACAGACGAGGCCTTGGAGCACAGTGTGCAACCCACACTTGCTAATCATGTTAGAAACATGTTAACAACATGCTAGTAGCATGTTAATCATGCTAGCAAAATGCTAGTAACTGGATAATCATGTTAGCAGCATGCTAATCATTTTAGAAACATGCTAACAACATGCTAGTAACATGCTAATCATGCTAACAACATGCTAGTAATTTGGTAACCATGCTAACAATGTGGTCGTTACATGCTAATCATACTGGAAACATGCTAACAACATGCTAGTAAGATGCTAAGCATGCTAACAACATGCTAGAAATTTGGTAACCATGCTAACAATGTGGTCGTTACATGCTAATCATGTTAGAAACATGCTAACAACATGCTAGTAACATGCTAAGCATGCTAGCAACATGCTAGAAACTTGCTAATCATGCTAGTAACATGCTAATCATGCTAGCAACATGTTAGTAACATGCTAATCATGATAAAAAAATGCTTGCAACATGCTAACCATTCTAACAAAATGCTAGTAACTTGGTAATCATGCTAGCAATGTGCTAGTTACATGCTAATCATACTAGAAACAGGATAACAACATGATAGTAACATGCTAATCATGCTACCAACATGCTAGTAACAATTTAAAATGGAAAGCCATTTTTTGTTGCCAAAGAGTATAAAACTGATTTTTGTTTTCTTCAAGAGACTCACAACATGAGGATGTGCCTTTTTGGAAATCCCAGTGGGCAAATGACATTTTTTGTTAACATGCTAACAGCTTGCTAATCATGCTAGAAACATGCTAGCAACCTGCTAATCATGTTAGAAAAATATTAGCAACATGCTAGTAAATTGTTAATCATGCTAGAATCATGTTAATGTTTTTATTCATGTTAATGTTTTTAGTATGTTTCCAGCATGACTAGCATGTTACTAGCATGCTAATCATACTAGAAACATGCTAACAAAATGCTAGTAACATGTTAATCATGCTAGCAACATGCTAGAAACATGCTAATCATGAAAGAAAAATGTTTGCAATGTGCTAGTAACATGCTAATCGTGCTAACAACATGCTAGTAACTTGGTAATCATGCTAGCAATGTGCTAGTTACATGCTAATCATACTAGAAACATGATAACAACATGATTATCCTGTTAGAAACATGCTAGCAACATGCTAATCATGCTAACAACGTGCTAGTAACTTGCTAATCATGCTATCAATACGCTAGTAACATGCTAATCATGCTAGCAACATGCCAATCATGTTAACAACATGCCAATCATGTTAACAACATGCTAGTAATATGCTAATCATGCTAGAAATATGTTAACAACAAGCTAGTAACATGTTAACCATGTTAGAAACATGCTAGTAACATGTTAATCATGCACGAAACATGCTAACAACATTCTAGTAACTTGCAAATTATGCTAACAACATTGTAAAAATACAAGCAACAAGCTAATCATGCTAAACCATATTAAATCATGTAAGCAATGTGTTAAATCATGCTAGCTGCTTTCATACTTTTACAACTGCTTCAAACTTTTAGGCTAGGCTTTCTCAAGCCAACTTAAAGTTTGTTCTCAAACTTTACTCATCTAGTTTTTTATTTTTATTT
The DNA here is from genome assembly GCF_022985175.1 of Labeo rohita. NCBI lineage: Eukaryota > Metazoa > Chordata > Actinopteri > Cypriniformes > Cyprinidae > Labeo > Labeo rohita. The sequence goes on along the minus strand of NC_066891.1, from coordinate 10,245,403 downwards.
CTTTTCTTTTTTTCTTGTTCCTTTTCAAACAAGTTTTTTTTTTTTTTTTTTTTTTTTTTTTGACTCTGCATTGTGGAATAAATCTTCCCTGGTGAAATGGGACAGAGTTTTTCCCCATTTCTGTGACTCAACATTGTAACACATGTTTTTTTTCTGTTTGGCTATCCTGGGTTATTTTAAAATTCTGTCAGGATTAATCCTGGCTGGCGCCTGAACAAATTCACTTTAAAAATACTCTTTTTTTAATGCTTGGGGGCCACCACCGTTACAAAGTATACAAATTTTTGTTTTTCCAAAGACCTTCTTCCGCAGATGGGATCGTTTAAAGCCCTTTGAAGCTGCATTTAAACTGCATTTTGCAAGTTCAAAATTGGGAATGCTTTCTTCAAAAACCATAAATTCTTTTTCGACTGAAGACAGAAAGAGATGAACATCTTGGATGACAAGGGGGTTGGTAAATTATTTGTAAATTGTTGTTCTGGAAGTGGACTTCGCTTTTAAGAGTTGTTGTGACAGAACTGTGTTAGTGTAACTCAGAAACCAGATCAGAAAACACTTTGCCCAGGATGACCACAAGACATGGCCTGGAAAAGCTCTGGGAGTGTGAGTGCACAAAATCATAAAATCCCACAACAGGAACAACTTTTCCAGACACTGAGTCTTAGTTGGGTCTTAAAGGTGATCAGACATATGAATAAAATGGTCAAATGGGATAATATATCGAATCATAAAACATTTGCAAGATAAGATAACAATTTAAGATTTGTTATCTGTTTTTTTACAGGTAATAATGGATCTCCCTTTACTATAAATACCATGTGCACATGTGTCTACTTTAGAACTTTCCTTCTGTTCACACATTCAACAGTACTGATTTAGAATTTAACTTCAATGATTGTTCAGTTTAATGCTTCAACTGTTTTTTTTTTTTTTTTGACTTTCAGTGCTGCTCTTATATGTCAACATGGTAAGAATGGCAGTTGACTAATGTATAAAGTACCTCATTAAATAAAAAAGATTTTCAAGTACAGAACAAAATTAAATAATTTTATTATCTTTTTATGTGTTTCCTTTCTGCAGGAGTAGAAGCAAAATCAAAAAGAACAGTGGCCTGTGAAGGAAAATCTATGCACCTCCACTGTAGTGAGTAATTCAGTCATTTCTAAGTTACATTTTTGGCCTTTTGTGCCCAAATAGGACAGTATGAGAGAGACAGGAAGCAATGTAAGAGAAAAGAGGAGAACAGGATCAGGAGGAGACCTTAAGCTTGAACCCAAAACTTGACCACAGTTTTCATGATATTTTTAAATGAGTGATTGAATGAATTTATTTATTTACTATTATTATTATTTATATGTTTCAGTCTTAGGATTAATAAAGGTGATTAAAGCAAACTACGGGCAGACTGATCACACAACATGCACTTATAGGATACCACCTGGCTCCACCTCAAACAGACAATGCTTCCAAGGAAAATCCCTCCATATTATGTCCACTTGGTAGGACTAACAATAGCAGAGAAAAAAACTGTTTGATTGCAATCTAATTTTGTGCAAGATCTTGTCTTTGTCTGGCCAGGTGTGATGTAAGAAAAAGCTGTTCTGTTCCTGCATCAAACTAAGTTTTCTCTGATCCTGCTAGGACTTATAAATACCTGGAGGTGTATCATGTCTGTGTCCATAAAGGTAAATTTTAAAGTTGGTGATTAATCCAAAAATTATTTCACTTCACACATGCAGTGTACATAATAACAAATAAAAATCTTTGTTTTTTTTTTTACTTTTCATAAGATGCATTGCGAAGAAGCCAAATAAGCACTTCAGATTCTGCCCACGCTGATCCCGTCCCGGTGTCCATAAGTACCTGGAAGTGATACGACTGTGTATAATTAAGTGTCTACCCTGTTACGTAAATGTATTTGATATCTTTTGGGTGAAAAAAGATAAAGATTAAAGATAAAGTTATAGATGTAGTTGCTGCTAATTTTGTTTTTGGTCTGGAAAATATTAATTCACTCTCCAGTGATTTGTTTCAGTGAGACAAAAAGACGAAACAATAAATTAAAATATGGGGTTTAGAATGAAAACTTAAGATCATAACAAAACTGTAATTTTACAGCTTACATATTTATTAGGCAACTTTTAATGATCACGTGTCAGCAAGTGAAAATAATGGGAAGTAAAATGTCTCAGAAAGTAAAATGAGGGCTATCATGAATGTCGCAATGCAAAAAGAAACAGAGAAAGTGTAGTATAATGGACTATACTATATATGGACCTACATACAGACAGTTTCTCATGAAAACGCAGATTATTACTACATTTTAGGGCTGGCTTTTCTTTAAAAAAACAAAAACAGAAAACAATTAATCATATTCTCTGCGTAAACATGAATAATTTTCAACATGCTGAAATGTTACTATAATTATAGTTCCCTTTCGTGTGTACATGAATAATAAATAAATCAGGGTTGCCAACTTTTAAGTTCAGCTTGGAGTGAGACAGTGATGGGTGGTGGTGATCTCGATTTCATATCTATATATATATATATGTATATACTGTACATATTTACCTTATTTTTCCCATAAGAGTGGGTGCAGCCATTTGTAATTTTTTTTGTGTCCGGTCTCATCCACTTCCAGCTATGTTTAGCTGTACAAAAAGCTTGTTTTGCTGCTGGATATTACAAACTGCTGTGTCTTACCATATTATTTTAATGTATTATCTTAATTATGAACACACTGGTTTGTAGTGCAAACTGTTTTACCATTTTCAAAAAAACTCAACAAACCAAGGCACTCGAAAATCTTCTTAGTAGAAAAAATAAAAAGCCTTTATTCACATGGCTTTACAATTAAAAACATGCACCGACGCGTTGCGGCTAACTTGCCTTCATCAGGGTGTCAGTTTGCAAACACACTCAGAATCCATTTAAACAATCAATTTATCACATGACATGGTCACCTGATTAGGTATCAAGACAACACAGAGACATACTTTTCAGAATTATAATCCTACACATTAAATGAGATTATAATAATTCTAATGAAAAAAGAAAATAACCCATGAATATTTTGAAAATATGTTTTACCATTTACTGCACTTCCATATTCTTCTCATTATTTCCCTATATGGTGGATCATGAACCGGACGTCTAACACATTACCAGAAAACAGCTTACTTCCTCATTGAGAAATAAGGTGGATAAGGGGATAAAAATGCAGCTGACTGCTTTTTTTAGCACCATTTTAAACTGTTTAAATTCAGTATTTGCTTGCATTCATATTGTGTACTTATACGAGTATCATTAAAAAAGGATGTAAGTTAATAACTTTTTAAATTTCACATTTATAAATATAGTATTTAATCATTTCAAATATTTATTCAAATCAAAAACTTAAAAATAAGTAAGCAGGTATGACCTGCAATATTCTAGATACATGTATATTTAGTAAAGAGCCATACAGGTATCTAGTGGGTAAACCATGGCATCACAAATGAAAATGATTTTTTTTCTGACCACAAAATGACTCTAATGTGCCTCTTTGCATAGGAATTCAAAACCCTTTTCTCTATTTAAGCTTAAATACTACACTTATTGTAATATACGTAATAGAATTATAAAATTATATATATATATATATATATATAAAGTCATTAATGCACCATACTTATTGGACAAATAGTATTTAGTACTAAATGATCTCCTTAAAATATTAAACATTATTGAACTAAAATATAGATTTCTAAAATACATTTATTTAACTGAAATATAGATAAGCTGTATGGTCACATTATAAGTAAGCAATATCTGAGGGTTAAATACAAGAAAACCATATTAACCCTTACAAAAATTAACCATGCTTTTATTACAGTGTAAGTGTAGTACCCATGTTTTTGGCGCATTGATTACCATTTGTATAATCATAGTCAGTGCTTGAAGTGGGAAAAAAAGAAGTACCGGTACTCCATGTGACTCTGAATACTGGCAACAAGTCAGAAGTGCCCGTACGCAAAACGCTAAAATACAGAAGTGCTGGCCCACTTCAAGCACTGACCATAGTTTTACTACAAATATCATGGTTAAACTATGGTTAGTATAGCAAGACAATGGTTAGTTTGTGGCTACCATGGTTTAACTATAGTAACCATGTTCGGTTTCGTAAGGGTTGCCTCTCCATCACTCTCCAGAATAAAATACTGTAAATGTCATCGACGTAAAAATCCATGCATAATATGCTTTAATGTTTACTAAAATTGCTGCAAATACCTGTATAATGAAGCTATCCTACTTAAACACATTCCAATATACTGTCAACGCTCTTTTGTTTGGAGAGCTCCGTGAATCACGTGACCGCGTGGCGACGCCGGCGAGATCAGCGCTTTTCGCAGCTCTGTTTTTCAACGGCTCTGGCGTTAACAGAAGCACAACATTTTACGATTTACGCCACATTAAGTGCGCCAAAACAGTATTTATTGTTTGAATTTAGTATTAAAACTTACTACATTTGAAAGCTGAAACTTTTAAAATCACAAGCAGGGTTGCCAATTTGGCGTGAGATTAACAAGGGAAGAGTCAGAGCGTGAAAGCGTGTGTCTCACGCCAAATGCGTGAGAGTTGGCAACCCAACCCAAATATATTTCCCCACTAACCAGTGTTAATTTTGACAAGCATTTTTGATTTAGTCTTAGTCTTTATCTTGAGACTAAAATGCTTAATAGTCTTAGTCACATTTTAGTCATTTGAGTCTATCATAGTTTTAGTCTAGTTTTAGCCGACGAAAAGTCATTGCATTTTTGTCAACTTTTAGTCATTGCTTTTAGTCAAACTAAAGTTACCAGCATTTATTTTGGTAGCTATTTTAGTCTTCAAACAAAAATAATCATTAGTTCTTTAGACAAAAATCAAAGTTTATGATAAATTTGAATCAAGGATTGAATTTGGGAAAACTTGAATAAATTCACAATTTTTATTTTTGGGTGAACTATCCCTTTAACAGTTTGGAAAAAGGAGTACTTATCATTATATTAGTACTTTTACTTATTATTATATAATTATTATAATTATAGTTGTTAATTTATATATATATATCATTTATAATTTTTGAAAAAGAGGCACAGTAAGACAAATACACTAGAGATACAAATTAAACTCATTTTCAGATACAGTAAGCTAATTAACATGTAAGCTATACATTTATTTAACATCTTTTGTTGGTTAACATTAATGACGGATAGGTATTTAATTAGGAATGCTGTCCCTTTAAGACGGAAGGCATGCATATAATACTGACACATTCAGTTTTTGCCCACCTGTTTATGTTCACTTAAGCCATAACTTACATAATTTACGTGAGATATTCAACATAATAGACATTTGGACTACTGTATGTGCATCTGAGCACTGAGAATTGATCGTGCGCTGTCAGAGAACAGAAGAAGTGGAGCCTGCATGAGAGAGCACAATTCTGGTGTGTGTCTATCAGCACGATTCTGCCTATCCCGCTTTCACTAACTTTAAGTTAATCGACAACGAATTGTGACTACCGAGGAAAACGGGACATCTGGTGACTCTATCCCTAGCCCTTCAGGTGCTGCGGCCATTGTTTCAGATCACAAATTCGCGTTTTAGCATATCTTTCCATTGCGGCTGCCGAACTGAGACTAGACATGCTAGGGTGGAGAAGCTCATAGCCCAAGTTGCTTAAAGTCCAGTGTGAAGTTTCCACAGTCAGTGATGGTTTGGGGAGCCATGTCATCTGCTGGTGTGGGTCCATTGTCTTTTATCAAGTCCACAGTCGACGCAGCTGTCTACCAGGAAATTTTAGAGCACTTCATGCTTCCTGCTGCCGACAAGCTTTTTGGAGATGATGATTTTATTTTCCAGCAGGATTTGGCACCTGCCCACAAAGCCAAAACTACAAGTACCTGGTTTAATAGCCATGGAATAACTCTACTTGATTGGCCAGCAAACTCGCCTGACTTAAACCCCATTGAAAATCTATGGGGTATTGTCAAAAGGAAGATGAGGGAACAGAGACCCCCGAAATGCAGACGAGCTGATGGCCAATATCAAAGCAACCTGGGATACCATAACACCTCAACTGTGTCAAAGGCTGATCGCCTCCATGCCACGCCGCCTTGATGCTGTAATTAGTGCAAAAGGAGGCCCAACAAAGTACTGAGGACATAATACAGTACATTAACACACTTTTCAGAAGGCCAACATATGTTTAAGATCCTTTTTTTATTGGTCACATGAAATATTCTAATTTTGTGAAATACTAGATTTGCGTTTTTTTGTCTTTAATTCATAATCATCAAAATTGAAACAAATAAAGGCTTGAAATATTTCACTTTGTGTGTAATGAACTAATATAACATACAACTTTCACTGTTTGAAACAAATTATTGAAATAAATGGACTTTCCCTCAATATTCTATTTTTTTGGCACATACCTGTATTCTCTATGGGGTTCAGGTCTGGTGAGTTTGCTGGCCAGTCAAGCACACCAACACCATGGCCATTAACAAACTTTTGGTGTGTTTGGCAGTGTGGGTAGGTGTCAAATCCTGCTGGAAAATGAAATCAGCATCTTTAAAAAGCTGGTCTGCAGAAGGAATCATGAAGTGCTCTAAAATTTCTTGGTAAACGGGTGCAGTGACTTTGGTTTTCAAAAAACACAATGGACCAACACCAGCAGATGACATTGCACCCCAAATCATCACAGACTGTAGAAACTTAACACTTGACTTCAAGCAACTTGGGCTATGAGCTTCTTCACCCTTCCTCCAGACTCTAGGACCTTGGTTTCCAAATGAAATACAAAACTTGCTCTCATCTGAAAAGAGGACTTTGGACCACTGTGCAACAGTCCATTTCTTCTTCTCCATAGCCCAGGAGTGGCTTAACAAGAGGTATATGACAACTGTAGCCAAATTCCTTGACACATCTGTGTGTGGTGGCTCTTGGTGCCTTGACCCCCGTCCATTCCTTGTGAAGTTCACCCAAATTCTTGAATCGATTTTGCTTGACAAGCCTCTCAAGGCTGCGGTTCTCTCGGTTGGTTGTGCATCTTTTTCTTCCATACTTTTTCCTTCCACTTAACTTTCTGTTAACATGCTTGGATACAGCACTCTGTGAACAGCCAGCTTCTTTGGCAATGAATGTTTGTGGCTTACCATCCTTGTGAAGGGTGTCAATGATTGTCTTCTGGACAACTGTAAGATCAGCAGTCTTCCCCATGATTGCGTAGCCTAGTGAACCAAACTGAGAGACCATTTTGAAGGCTCAGGAAACCTTTGCAGGTGTTTTGAGTTGATTAGCTGATTGGCATGTAACCATATTCCAATTCAGTTTTTTTGGCGAATTCTTTTGCTTGAAAAGTGCTATAGCCTATTTCTTTAAAATTAATTGCGTGGCTGTAGATACATGAACAACCAATGATACATATTTACATGTGTTACAAATTTGCACACAGTTTGTGCAGTTAAAATTCAGATTAAGACATACTGTCTGCAAAAACTAGAAGTAACCTTGTCTGACACAAACTGCTAGATGATGAAACATCTCTGGTGGTCAAAGTATGAATGAGTAAGCTCTCAAGATGCCTGCCCATCTTATCATATTTTAACATGCACCAAAACTTGACACAACTCACGGAACCTGCCTTTCACAACTATATATTATGTCAGTACAAATAAGAATATGCTGTTCATCAAGTCATTAATGCAACCTGGATGTTGTGGTTTTTGTAATGGGTTAAGTTTTCCCTATAGCTTATCCATGCTAAAAAGTGTTGTTTTATGTAATCATGCCCTGATCCTTATAACAGGGTTCCCATTCTTTCATGAACACCAGCTTCAGGTACTTTCAAGAAGCGTGGGAACCCTGTTTGATCTAAATCAAGATTATTAAGTGCAACTCATCTTTGTTATCTATAGACTACTATGATGAAAGATCTGCTGTGAATGTTATAAATACCATCTGCACATAAATGTAGCATTTTACAGGAAAACAAGTCATCTATCATGATGGTGCAAAAGCTAAGCGGTATCACTTGTAAGTACTGTTTTTTGGTCTTTGATTCAGTTTGTTAGGTTCAGTATTTTCAATACAGTATTTGTTTCTGTTTGATGTTTACAGTCCTGCTGTTGCTGTGTCAACATGGTAAGATGTGCCATTAATGTACAATGCAGTTAAATCTAATGAAGCCAGACTTTTCAATAACTTTATTTCAAGAATTTTATTATTTTTATTTTTTTTTTTTTTACAAATTTTCTCACTTGAACAGCATGTGCAGATGATCAAACAAAACATTCAGTGGTCTGTCAAGGAAAAAATGCGTATCTCACATGTGGTGAGTAATCTAGTCTCACATACGGTTTGTTTAAACTTAGCAATGATTCTCATGGTTTTTTTACGTGTGTAAGACTCTGGATTCATACATATCTTGGATGCCAACTATGGACGGACTGATATATCAACTTGCTCAGAAGGAAAACCACTTCAGCAGATCTCAAATGTTTACTGCTACCAAGAAACATCCTTCCGTACAATGAGTGTTAGGTAGGATTAACTGATAGCAGAGAAAATTGTATTACTTTGCAAGAGCAGGAAAAATGTTTAACCCTTTTGTATCTTCAAGTACTTGTCATTGTCCCTGAATCAGGTGTAATGGAAGAGGAAGCTGTTCTGTTGATGCAGAGAACTCAGTTTTCTCCGATCCTTGTTCTTTGACTTATAAATACCTGAAAGTGTCTTATGAGTGTCGCCAACTGCGTAAGTCAATGGATTGATCACATCATTTTCAACCTAAATTTTAAAGTTGACAATTAATCTTAACAATCTTGGTAAATCATTTTGATAATATTACTGACCCTTGTTCCTTTTTTCCACCTAAATAATTTTAGAAAAAAGTATAACTTGTGAAAGTTTCCAAAGTGTCATTGCCTGTGGTAAGAATTATCTCACTTCTTTTTTATGCATATGTTTAGTCCTTAGGTATCAGTTCAGTAGTGAAAAGCAGTTATCAGTCTCATTAATAAACAAATTGTGTGTGTAAATGTAACCAGCAAAGTAAAAAAAAATTGTGATATTTTTCATTCAGAAATAGCTGGTAAATTTGTACAAATAATTACATAGAAACAGCACATAACACATTTAATGAAATGCAAAGCTTTGAAATATAAAGACTGAAACAGTGTTCATCAACGTCAGTTTTTCTGTTTCAGACAGTGGTTTTATTTCTGTTCATCACGCCAATTATGGACGGCGGGATTTTTCAACTTGCCCCCATGCAACAGGAAAATCAGTCTGTTACTTTCCTCAGACCACTGGCATGCGTTCCAGGTAGAGCAGAAACGTAATTTATTTAGACTAGAATCCTTTAAGAATCATACAATGCAAAATTAACAAAAATGAAATGCAATAAGATTTTTTTTTCTTTGTAAGGTGCAATGGAAAGAGGTATTGTGATATAGATGCTTCAAATCAGGTGTTCTCCAATCCATGTGGCAACGTCTATAAGTACCTGGAAGTGACGTATTCCTGCGAAAAAGCTTGTGATTAAAAAACATTTATTCTTATCATTGACCTTTATTTATTAGAGTAATGGGAATTATATTAAACACAAATGGCAGTTTTTGATACATTTTCACAAGTCATTATTTTCTCTGAGGTCTGGATTGGTTTTTAAAACACCTTCATGAAGTTGGTTCATTGTATGCTTTGACTCAATGGAACTATATAACTATAACTATGCTTCTGTCTCACTGTCACAGAGCACAAGCTGCATCAGTCGGTATGGAGACAGCCTGGAAAAGCAGAAGCAGCACATCCTTTTCATTAGCACTGCCATTTCTGTTTCTCTTTTGTTTAAATTTGCTTTAAAACTGTTATTGCTAAAAGCTTTATACAAATAAATTGCATTTGAAATGAAATCTTCCTCTCCTTCTTTCACACACACTGATGTCCTTTGAACAATCATATGACATGGCACAGCTTTTTATACAGTATGCAACAATGGGTTGATGCAAATGTTGCTGTATATAACAAAACATTATTGATTAAAATAAAAAAAAGATGTCCATTTATGTTTTATAGGCTAAATAATTATAAAACACTGATAAAGGCTTATACTTTCTTTTTAATTGTAATTTGGGGAGATCATAGACCTTATCAGATGCAGCAAGCATGCAGATAAACAATCGGGAATGCTTAACACTCAAGAACATAAAAAAACATAATATTTGAGATTTCCTGGTTCATAAAACACTTCAGGATTTTGAACAACCAAAGATCACAAAACTATCTACTGATAAGAATGCCCAGAATATGGAAATAATTCTTAGGCCTACATTTATAACATTACATTATTGGCAGCAGCTATGTGCACTAGGTGCAAATAGCAAAAGATTCTATTTCTATGTACAAAATAGCTGTATTTTTTCTATGCAATAATATTAGTTAGATGCTCTTTATACCACTTAGCGCAAGTGTCAGATATGTGAAGTATTGTAGTAGGGTGCGCGGGGCACAAACTAACGCGGGGTTAATTGTAACACACATGGTTTAAATATTTTCACACATGCTAGCATAACCAAATTTATGGTATTTATTAGTTGCCATGGCAACACTACACATAGAAAAAAGTGCGCCAAAATTCAAAAGCCTTTTGAAGATATCGCTGAATATTTATTTTACCATAGTAAAAGTAAATTTCTGGCTGAAGTAAATTTTTCTTCTCAGTTTTATAGTATTCATTTAAAATGAGACAAATCTGCTATTATTTTAATCACCAATCTGTTGTTTATCAGTTTAGATAGTTTAGTAATTCTTGGCAAGTCAGCAGAAGACACTAACCAGTTTTATATTCCAGTTGCGCTGATGGTGAAAGTTGTAACACTGCGTTACAATCTGCCCCGCTATTAATAAACTATGATATTCTATGACATTAGCCATGTAATTTCCACTATTTACTTTTATAGATTTTAAAAAGAAACCACAACATGTGAAATAAAGACACACAATCGATGTTTAATGCTGAGAAATTATTATTTCAAGACATGTAAAGCATTTTGGCTTGTTTATGTGTCTCGTGTTCTATGAGAGCTGTGTTTGGAGGGAGGGAGTGTTTTTTTGAATGTCTTAATGTGTTTCATCTATTTGCTTACATTATTTTGAACTATACTGCATAGCTGTGTTTTGCGATAAGGGCCGTCCCATGCATGGTTGCGATGTGTTCATTGTAAACCTCAAAAATTAGATTTTTTTTTTAATTCTTAAAAAAGCCATTATTTTTTTAAAAAAGTTAATCATTTAATTTTATTGACCAAATAATTTAGTTTGTCGTGTATATTTTTTTCATTCAATCAGATAACATTTAAGCTGTCATATGGTCATGTTATATTGTACTCCACATACAGGGCATGTTGTCACTTTTCACTTACTTTCTTTTGAGGTAAATAACGAAAAACGTATACACTGTAATTATTAAACAAAGCGACATATTTGTACAAGACAAGTTAGAAACATAGATAAAAAATTATGCTCTGAACCCCACGTGGATTTATACAAATTCAAAAAGTTTTAGGTTGTGCCCCACGCTCCCCTACATTATAAAACAGTATGCAATAATAACGAATTGAGTGTAAATTATCTTGTTTATTAAAACTATTAAATGTATGGCACTTCCACCTACTCCTAAACCCAACTAATCATCACCCGTGAGGGACTTTATTTTACACTTTTCGAATACATTCATTTTATTTAAAATAAACGCCTTTCCGATCTGATATGTGATGTTGAAAGGGAGAAGTTCGGCAAAAAGGGGGATTCAAACTATGAGGCGCCACGTAGGATTTAAACTTCTCTTATCAACACAAGGTTGATCGCGTCAAAAAGTCACCGCTATGCGTTTTACCATGCATACGCTACTGGAGCTGTGGTTCAGCATCTTTTATAATGTTGACTATACCAAAAAGAATTAGAATGCACTGTTGTATAAATGTAAAGGCATGGGGAAAAAAAATGCTGCAAACCAAACTGAAACCACGACCAGGGAGCAGGTTGATGAGCTGAATAAGATATGTTGAATGGGAAAAATGCTTATTGTGTGTCGGTGTAACTCCAGAAACCAGATAGGGAAATACTTTACGTGACTGTTCAGGATGAGCACACAACATGATCTGGAAAAGCCCTGGGAGTGTGAAACTATAGAATCATAAACAATTGCAATGTACAATAAACCAAGGTAACAATCAACAAAAGCTTATGATTAGTTTATGATCATGATTTTTTTTATTGCTACATCTGGATTAATTAAGCTTTAATTTAGTTAAATGTTTTCTTGTAAAATACATTCCAATAATCTTATTGTTTAACAGCAATATTTTATTTAAATGTTTTTGTGGTATTTATATGTCAGTGGTAAAAATGGCCCTGTACCAACGTTTTCTGAGATATTTTGCGCCCATCAAATTCAAAAACTTATTTTGTCATATTTTATCAGTTTAAACATTTGATATGTTTCTTTTTATTTTCTATTGTGAATAAAATATAGGTTGTTTTTATTTTAGTCAGTTATTTCTGTTTTGTTGTTGTGTGTCACAAGGAAATATCAATTTACAATTATGGCAGTGTTTTTTTTTTTGTTGGTGAAAATACTAATGGCCCAAGACTATATACACATACTTATCTAATGCAGTGCCATTAATAATTTTTTAGTTGAGTATGGCTGTAGATTCACATAATATGAACAGCCAGTGATTACTTGTGTGATGCTTGATGAATGAGGATTATTGTACATTACAGCATTTAATTTATTTTAAAAAGTAACAAACCAATACATAAATAAATATACATAAATATAACCTTATAAGCAATAAGGTACTCGAGCTGTATTGTACAATGCAGCATGGCATCTCAGCATGGCATTCAGCCATAATACTTATATTTTCCTCGCAGCGATCTGAATTGATTTACTGGTATTATTATTATGAATTTTCTTGGGCTTTGACTTAATCTACACTATCCACTCTAAACCTATGGTTTCTGGGCTGGCTGAATAGCATATTGCCCCCTTCAGTAGAAATCGTGTTCCTTGGGGGTTGTTTTCCGTTCCGATTTATATACATTTATTTAATATTTATGCAATTAATTAATTTAAATTACAGAGCAAACATTTCATTGTATGTGTTTTTCTATATTAAGCGTCTCTGTAATTGAGGTTTCAGATTTTAACACTGATTCGGGTAGATTCAAACCCCTGCAGACAGTCGGTCAGAACTGTGCAAGGACATCTTGAAGAATTCAGCCCAGACTTCAGAATCTCAGTAAAGCGTTTACTGATGGTAAAAGTTGTGACTCTAGAACAGAATACAAAAATATATAATACAATCTTACATGAGTAAATTCTTAAATATCATTTACAAACAATTATCATGCAATAACAATCCTTTCGAGTATAAAATAAAATGCAAATTAAAGCAGTTTAACACCTGTCTGTGCAATAATTAGAGCAGTTATTCTAGGACAACCCACTAGATGGCGCCATTACTACACTAGACGTGACTGGAGGCACGGGTTTAAGATATGGTAAACAGCAAGTTATTAGTCACGAAATAACACGATAAAATAATGACATATCTCACAATAAACACTTGAAATTACTTGCATCATTTATGATGAATATAAAAGCAAGCTTAAAGGTGACAAATCCACTATATAATGCCGTAAACACGCACAAACATATGGCGCAATAGCGCTAAATGAGTTTCACTCGCGGCATGAAAACAATCGGCAGATTTAAATAAAGAACAGCAAAATACACTTACTTCATATGCACGCACAACTATATTACATCAGTATGATAGGGATGTTGCAGACAAACGTGAGATGAAGCAGATTACTCGAGGAAAGAGTTCGGGTTCTGCGAGCTTCAGACACTTGAGGAGACAGATTCATCAGAGCAGGACGACCAGACAGACACAGAGAACAACCCTAGTAACATTATTCAGGCAAGCATGATGCATTTTCTCTTGTCAGATTGTTTATGCAAGAACATAGCCACTATCTATCAGGGGCGTTTCCTACAAGGAGGCAGTGCCTCCTCAAAATGTTGGATGAGAAAATTTGTAGTACAAACAAATATAACATTAAAAAGTGTATAAACGTTTTTCTAAAGAATCCTGTCCAACAGCGAAACCAACAGGTAAAGTTACAACGGGAGTTTTAACAGACCCCTAAAGCGTGCAGTTTACTGGGGGTAATTGAGAATGAATGGGGGAAAGTGCAATATGATTGATATGAATGGATATGTTCGGCTGTGATTTGTTTATGCCAAAAACCCCCCCTTGTGTTTGTGCATGTTCCACATTCACGAATCAGTCTGAATGAACAATATAATGGGGTTAACGGGAAGACTAACTTGTTACATCAAAATAAGACGAAAAATGGCATGAAAACATGATCTGTGGGAGTTTTTAGTGAGTTATCAGCTTTGTGAAATTTAAAGTAAATCTCCATGTCTGTGACCAATATTTACAGATTTTACTTTGATGATTCAAAAATAAAAAAAAAACAGATAAAAGTTAACTATTAAAAAGAATATCTGAACATAAATTCACAAATAAAATATTGTTTAAATTGTTACAGCCTTGATTTATTATTTTGGAATAAATGTAAAATGCTTAAAATGTATTTGATGTACAAAACAAACAAACAAACAAACAAACAAACAAAAAAAAAACTCCTGATTTCAAAACACTGCCACACACTACTAATTTATTTATTTATTTATTATTCATTTATTTTAATAGTGACTCATTTAATGAATCATTTTTTTATTTTTAATTTCTAGGATGACCACAGTGCAGATAAGGGGAACGTAGTGCTGCCGCCTGGTGGTGCTGTGCCTTCAGGGAAGGCCAATGAGGAAAACATGATTGACAACCCATATCTTCGGCCAGTCAAAAAGCCCAAAGTGAGAAGGAAAAAATAAAAACTGTTATTTTGACTCTGCTACTTCTACATCATCTGGTTATGATGGATGATGACTTAGCATGTGCTAATCACATTGTGCTTCTTGAAGTTACAGCGAACATACGAGGAACCAGAGTCTTCAATAATTGCAATTTGGAAATGCGCAGTGGTCCATCATGTTACTGACGTTTGATTCTTATAGAATGACAGACTGTTCTGTACATCTGAAAAATATTCAAGGGAATTCAAGTAGGCAACTTCCCTAAAGTGCAACACAGCTTACAGTTTATTTTTGGTAGTTTGTTTTGATAAGCCTTCCCTTAAAATATCATTTAGTTTTTACAGTTCTAAACAACTCATCAGAAATGTGACATTTTCTTTTGATTTGTGTGTGTTTGTTACTCATTTGTGAATGACGGTATTACATGTCTTTCATTGTTCATTTTAAGGCATCGTTTCAAAAGAAGTTGAAAATTAAACCAGAATGTGGGGATGAAGCAAACATCTCCATTATGAACGTGTGTCTTGTGCTCTTTTACTTCACCCACTACTGCGTTAGTTACGTTTCAGTAAAAAGTAATGTGCCTGGAAGGTCTCTAATACAGTTGAGGTCAAAAGTTTACATACACCTTGCAGAATATGCAAAATGTTGATTATTTTACCAAAAATAAAGGGGATTATACAAAATGCATGTTATTTTCTTTTTATTTAGTACTGACCTGAATAAGTTGAGTTGAGTTACTTTATTAATCCCAAAGGGAAACATGTCACATGTCACAGCTCATCACATAAATAAAATAATAAAAAAAAAAAATAAATAAATAAAAATACTGCACAATACCATATTTCATACAAACCCACCTTGCTATCAAGCATCAAATTACACATTACACCATGTTATACAAAAATATAGTTTAAGATTTTATATAAATCATCTAATGTGACACTAATTATAAAATCTAATAGCTGTTGGCAAAAATGACTTTTTATATCGTTCCTTATAGCACCGAGGATGAATTAATCTTGAGCTACAGGAACTCGCACAGGCTCGAACCGTTTCATGAAGAGGATGACAATCTTGATTCATTATACTGACCAATTTATCAGTCATTCTATCCTGTGCCATCTCATCAATAGTGGGTAACACACAACCCACAACAGAACCTGCCTTTTTAATCAGCTTATTGAGTTTGTTCTTCTCCTTCTCCAGCAATCCCCCTCCCCAACAGGTGACAGCATACAAGATCACAGATGATACTACAGAATCGTAGAAGGTCTTCAACAGTACCTGACATACACCAAAATATCTCAGTCGTCTTAGTAAATGAATGCGACTCTGACCCTTCTTGTAAACCTGTGTCGTATTGTCAGACCAAACAAGCTTGCTGTTCAAATATACACCCAAATACTTATATATGACGTAACAATCTCAATTTCTGACTCATGTATATTCACTGCCATTGCTTGTTGAGGATATCTACTAAAATTAACTACAATTTCCTTGGTCTTACTAGCATTAAGCCAAAGACAATTTGTTTTACACCAGTCCATAAAACTCTTTAAAAGCTCCCTATATTCATTCTCATCATGATCCTTAATACAACCAACAATTGCAGAATCATCAGAAAATTTCTGGAGATGACAGTTTTTGGAATTGCACTGGAAATCAGATGTATAAAAAGTAAATAAAAACGAAGCTAAAACTGTTCCTTGAGGGACACCAGTGCTACACAGAACCACTTGGGACACACAGTTATGATAAGACCTAGTTATATAGACCACTAGAGTTAAGCCATTTAGCATGGAAGCCCACATACACATAACATAATTTCATGTACAGTTGAAGTCAAAAGTTACATACACCTTGAAGACTCTGCAAAATGTTAATTATTTTACCAAAATAAGAGTGATCATACAAAATACATGGTATTTTTTATTTAGTACATTTACATATAGTTCACAAGTGAAAATGATAGTTGAATTTGTAAAAATGACCCCGTTCAAAAGATTACATACACTTGATTCTTAATACTGTGTTGTTACCTGAATGATCCACAGCTGTGCCTTTTGTTTGTTTAGTGATCATTGTTAATGAGTCTTGAGTCATGAGTTCCTTGTTTGTCCTGAACAGTTGAACTGCCTGCTGCTCTTCAGAAAAATCCTTCAGATCCCACAAATTCTTTGTTATTTTCAGCATTTTTGTGTATTTGAACCCTTTCCAACAGTGACTGTGTGATTATAAGATCCATCTTTTCACACTGAGGACAACTGAGGGATATGCAACTTTTACAGAAGGTTCAAATGCTCACTGATGCTCCAGTACAATTATTGCATGAAGAGCTGGGAGGTGTAAACTGAATTTTAAGATCAGGGTAAATATCACTTATTTTGTCTTCTAAGAAACATGAAAGTGTCTTTTGTAGCTTCTGAAGTGCTAAATGAGAGAGAGAGAAAAAAAGATATTTAGGCAAAATAAGAAAACATGTACACATCTTCAATCTGTTCAAAGGTTTCTTCTAAACTGTAAATTTGTTTTTGCATTTGTAATCATGCCAAAACAGTAAATATCCAATATATGATCAAAGCATGCAGATAAACAATCAGGAATGCTCAACACTCAAGAACAATATAAAGGACATAATATCTGAGATTTATTGGTTCATAAAATACTTAAGGATTATGACCAACCAAAGATCACAAAACTATATCTACTCATAAAAACACCCATTTGGCAATAATTCTTACATTTATTATAACAAGAGCCAGAGATTCAGTCATTCAGCATGATAGCCCAGGCACACAATGATAGTAAAGCATGCAGTTCTAATGGCTTTTTGAAGCAGTAGCAATACATATTGGCAGTAGAATTGCTTGTTTTGAGTGTCTTACACTCAGCAGCATGAATATATTATTTGAATTGTTAATTTCTTGTGTATCCTGCTTTTTTGGGGGGCAATTTCATGTATGTTGTATGTGCAGCAAACAGCATGTCTGTTGCTGTATTGGCAGCAGCAAGTCTCTGTACTTGCTCTACAGCAGCCGCAATGTAGCAGATCTATTTTGCCAAGACCAAATACATCACCATTGCCTTGTCCATATACCATGCCAATCTCTTAGAGTTGTCGTAACACTTTGTATTACCTGGAAAAGTCTGGGAAGTAATGAGTGCACAAAATCCCAAAACAGGAACAACTTTTCCAAAAATTGAGTCTGGGTCAGCTGGGTATTAAAGGTCATGAAACAAATGATCAATAAAGCGGTAAAATGGGATATCAAATCATAAAACATTTTTTAATGTTCAATCAACTAAGTTAACAATTAACAAAAGATTTGTTATCTGTTATTTTCTATGATAATGGGTCTGTCTTTACTATAAATACCATGTGTCATTCTTAAGAGAATGCTAGAGTTTTCCTTTTGTTCACACATTCAACATGCTGGTGCAAAAGCTAAGCTGGATCAGTTGTAAGTATTGATTTAGAATATAACCTAAGTGATTTCAAATGTTCAATTCAGTGTTTCAGCTGGTTTCTTTTTTTGATTTTCAGTGCTGCTCTTTCTGTGTCAACAAGGTAAGAATAGCAGTTGACTAATGTATAAAGCACAAACTCAATAAATAAAACAGATTTTCAAGTACAGAACAAAATTAAGAAATTTTATTATCTTCTTGCATGTTTCCTCCCTATAGGAATAGAGGCAAAAAGAACAGTGGCCTGTGAAGGACAATCTGTGCGCCTCCACTGTAGTGAGTAATTCAGTCATTTCTATGTTAAATTTATGGCCTTTTGTGCCCAAATAGAACAGTATGAGAGAGATAGGAAACAATGGAAGAGAAAAGAGGAGAACAGGATCAGGAGGATCAGGAGGAGACCTTGAGCCTGGACCCAAAACTTTACCACAGCTCTCATAATATTTTTTAAATGAATGGTTGAATGAATTTATTTATTTACTATTATTATTATTATTTATATGTGTCAGTTTTAGGATTAATAAAGGTGATTAAAGCCAACTACGGGCGGACTGATCGCACAACATGCACTTATAGGATGCCACCTGCCTCCACCTCAAACAGACAATGCTTTCAGCGAGAATCCCTCCATATAATGTCCACTTGGTAGGAATAACAATAGCAGAGAAAAAAACTGTTTGTTTGCAATCAAATTTTATACAAGAAAAATATAATATTTGTGTCAATGAAATATTGAAGCTGTTCTCAAGATCCTGTCTTTGTCTGGCCAGGTGTGATGCAAGAAAGAGCTGTTCTGTTCCTGCATCGAACTCAGTTTTCTCTGATCCTTGTGCTTGGACTTATAAATACCTGGAGGTGTATCATGTCTGTGTCCATAAAGGTAAATTTTAAATTTATTAATCCAAAAATTATTTCACTTCACACATGCTACACATACTTAAAAATAAAGGTGCTTTAAAAGGTTCTTCACAGCAATGCCATAGAAGAACCATTTTTGGTTCCACAAAGAATCAATCGGTCAAAGTTTCTTTAAAGAACCATCTCTTTCTTACTTTTTTGTAATCTGAAGCCTGATAACCTTCTGTCGCCACAAAGAACCTTTTGTGAAACAGAAGGGCTCTTCAGATGTTAAAGGTTCTTTATGGAACCATTTAGACAAAAAAAGTTCTTCTATGGCAATGTGCAGCACCTTTATTTTTAAGAGTGTATGTAGATAACAAATAATAATCTTTGTTTTTTATCTTTCATTAGATGCATTGCGAAGAAGCCAATTAAATACTTCAGATTATGCCCGCGCTGACCCCGTCACAGTGTCCATAAGTACCTGGAAGTGATGCACAACTTTGTATAACTTAGTGTCTACCCTGTTACTTAAATGTATTTTATATGTTTTGGGTGAAAAGGAAACAGTTTTGATTAAAGATAAAGTCATAAAGATATAGATATTGTTGCTGCTAATTTTGTTTTTGGTCTGACAAATATCAGTTCACTCTCCAGTGATTTGTTTTAACGCAGTCTATGCTGGGGTTTAGAATGAAAACTTAAGATCATAACAAGCCTGTAATTTCACAGCTTACGTATTGATTAGGCAGGGTGTAATGATCATGTTTCAATAAATCAAAATAATGGGAAGTAAATATTTAGACACTTTAGAGATGCTTTAGAAATGGGCTATCATAAATGTCACAGTGCAAAACAAAACAAAACAAAACAAAACAACTTTATCATGCTAAAAAGGCTTGTGTAGTATAATTTCTTTTTCTTTTTCCTTTTTCATTTGAGGTGCTTTTATGGGATTCTCTCAGTCTCTCTGTTAGATAAATCTGTTAGACACACTTTTATCTGTGTAAATGTATGTAACTATAATGTTATTGAACATCAAACTGAATAAAAAGAAATAAAACACCATCTACTCTGCAATCAAGAGATCTGGTAAAAAAAAAACAAACAAACAAAAAAACATCAACTCAGATTCTTGTAGAATAATCTATAAAACGTTTTTTTTTTCTTTGTATTTCACTTGATGCATGTAAACAATCCATTCATTAATTATTATTATTATTAATATTTTATTTTATTTTTTTATACTAAAACATTGGTGAAGTAGGTATAGAAAAGCAAACAATGCCTCATAAAGAGTGTGCCAGGAACAGAGACAGAAAAAGAACTAGCCTGTAACAGGCCTATAGTATTTACAGTTTCTCCAGAAAGCATTTGGACAGTTAAATCACACTTCTAATGAATGACAACATACAAATCCAAACACATGATGCAACATCTGGTGATGTCAGGTGGTTTTAGTGGATGTATAAAGTATGTTCTCCTCCAGTTCAAACAGGTGTACTACACATGTCCCAACATACATTTTGAACAATATAAATAGTTTTAGCATTTAAAACCTAACAAACCCGTTTTGTAAACTGTTGCAACTCATTCTCACTCCCAAGGTGTCAAAAACTGCAGAACAGTCAAGGGCCTTGAACATCACTATGAAGACGTCAAAGGTGCCCTTCGGCGTCACTATATCGACGAACTGGGACCTACATTGATTTTAATGGGAAACTTTTGGCGTCAAAACACAGACGCGAAGGACATGAGATGATCATCGCTATGAAATCTCATTCAGCACACATCGCGATATTTGCCATCAGTTTATGTGTGCCACAGGTTGCAGTACAACAGCAACTGCAGTTGTACTGTGATATTTTAAGTTAAAACACAGTAAACACAGGAAACATGACACTTATGTTTTTACCACAGTACCTGTAGTTCTACTTTGATATTTGAAGTTAAAACACAGTAAACAGGACTCTTACCATGTTTTTACCACAGCACCTGTAGTTGTACTGTGATATTTGAAGTTAAAACACAGTAAACAGGATACTTACCATATTTTTACCTCAGTAACTGCAGTTTTACTGTGATATTTAAACTTAAAACACAGTAAACATGACACTTATCATGTTTTTACCTTGGTAACTGCAGTTTACCTGTGAAATTTGAAGTTAAAACAGAGTAAACATGACACTTACCATGTTTTAGCCACAGTACTGTAATTTTGCTGTGAGAGTTTCAATAAAAAAGCACAATAATGTAGCATCTGGACCAATCAGACATACAGTTATTTGTTACATTTAACAAATAATCTTTAAAACCAACAAGCCAGCTATATGCTGGAGTTCTGGAGACAACCCCCCCAAAGCAACTAACTCCCCAAAAGGGCTCAGCTGCCAGGGCGACCATCTGATAACATGGGTTTTATTGCTTCAAGGAATGCAAGCAGAGCACACTACATTTGCCCATAGGAAAGACACTGTAGCTCTCTTCACGACAACACAGACACAGGTTGGTTCTTTAGAACGGGCATTTTATTCTTGGGTTTGTCTTCTTTGTCTTTTGCGCCGTAACGTCACAACGCCGTGAGAACTATATTCGTAAATGAGCATAGTACAAAGACATCAGAAATTACACAACACACAGTCGTCCAATACATTGAACATGTGAAACAAATACCTTGTTGGCCGCTTGTCATAAAAAGAGTTCTTAAGAGTTTATGAGAGTCTTCTTTGCTGACCTTTTGACTTACGACAGCCCTTGTTTTAAACTTAAACGTATTTAAACTTAGCAAAGCCTTGAGATGCGTCCGCTCATCATCAGTCCATCGGGGGCGTCTAACAAGCACGTCATTTCCGTTAAAGTGACGCATTCCCGCACCTTACGTTTAAAGTGCACCAAATGAATTTACATCACATTACAACATATTTACATATTTCAACTGAATACCAAATACATTAATACAAGAAATTATGGAGTTAATTATAAGAATTAATTATGAAACAAATATACAGAATATCTCAGAAACAGCACTTACAGACACAATGCCTATAGAAATTTTTCTATTGCCTATAGAACTTTTTCCTATTCATTCACAGACAAAGCTTTCTTTGACCTTCCTATCGCACACCACCCCAGGTCATTGTGTATAGTATTACTGCCTTGTATTTTTTTGTGTTTTTCACTGTGCACTGTTATATGCATTTGTTATGATAGATAACTAGTAGTATAACTCACATATGCCATGTTTGGTCTCTTTGAATTCATATTTTGATGATCTAAAAAATAGTGTATATTATCTGTTGATACCTATGCAACATATTAATGTTTTAAGAAACCTAAGTAGTTTTTGCATCAACACCCAATTGAATTACAAATGCAAAATACCATGCTCACGGACAAAGAGTTGTAAACTTTCCCTCCAAAAGTGAAAGTCACTATTGGCTCTTAGACCTCCAGAGACCTTAAATGGATCCCACAAGCTTCTTCTCTCTCTCGTCTTCTCCCACCTCTTCTTTAGTCGATTGCTGCCTGTGTGGAAGGACTCACAGGGAGCCTGAGCTGGCACAGGGCATGCCCGGCGGGCCCAACAGGCCCTAACATATAGAGCTGTGACTCTCGACCACAAAGTTTTGTGTGTTTTCTTTTTAGTTTCTTCACTCGTCTCACATGAGTGACTCGCCTCAGTCAGTTAGTGGTTCTTTTAGAACCTAAAAAGATGAGCTAGAACTCTTCGGGACCTCCCTAAGCTTGCGCCAGGCCTTGCGGCCTTGTCTTTCCATTTCCCAAAGATCATAGGATTTCAGCCGGGTCTCTCTCTCTCTCAGCTCTTGGTTCTTCTTTATTCTTTTGGGAAGAAACTCCCAGTCACCATCGAGTCAGAACATCTTTGGAGTTCATCACTCTTCAGACCCGGAAGAACGTGATCGCGATTCCAAAACCACCACTGCTCCAAGCCATCAAGACTTTCACCAGAGACTGCATTCGGACACTTGTTTAACGACCAAGGCAATGCAAGTATTGTACATTTAACTAAACAAAACAGAGGTTTAGTATAAGCTGTAGACAGCACTGATGGTTTCACTCTTGGTTGACTGACTCTTTTCATAGCGACATTTTCTTGTCTCTCTAAATGCTTCTCACTTGCCCTTCTCCCATGTATGAGTGACTTTATGTTTGTTTGTTTACATTAGTTATGTGTTAGTCCTTCGTTAATAAAACTCTTGTGCACAAATTACATGAGTTTTGATTCTGATTCTGCCTTGCAAATTAATGTCCCTTTACAGAACTACATGCTCTAATGCAGTGGTTTTCAAACTGGTCCTGGAAGCACCCCTGTCCTGCACATTTTGTATGTCTCCCTCATCTAACACACCTGATTCAAATCATCAGCTTGTTAGTAGAAATTGCACAACATGAATTGAGTGTGTCAAATAAGGGAGACATACAAAATGTGCAGGGCAGGGGTGCTTCCAGGGCTGGTTTGAAAACCACTGCTCTAAATGCAATAGTACTTTAAGAAAGTTATTTTCTGTGGCCAAGAAAATATCATTTCTTAAAGTTGATATAAAATTATACTGAATGTTCGCTGGACGAAAAAATTAGTTGATGGAAAATTAAAGAGTGCGATATTAGAGTGGTATCAGAACTCCAACAGCTGTTTCACAGTTTGTAATCGTATCACTCCGCTTGTGGTACCTCTTACAGCTTGTGTCATGGCAGATACCCAAATCCAGTGTCATTTTATAAATATTACTGTTTTTGTGTCACGGGATATAGTTTTAAGAGGGTTTTAGTCGAGAATGTACTTGTATATTGTTCAAATATGCAGTTTGTTGATAAAGATAACGTCTATTTGAAAATTTTCTCTGAGGTCTGAATTGGTTTTCAACACCTTCATAAAGTTGGTCCATTGTATGCTTTGACTCTCAGTGAAAACTTTATAACTATAACTGCTTCTGTCTCATTGTCACAGAGCACACACTGCATCAGTCGGTATGGAGACAGTCTGGAAGAGCAGAAGCAGCACATCCTTTTCATTAGCACTGCTATGTTTCTCTTTTCTTTAAATCCGCTTTGAAACTGTTATTGCTAAAAGCTTTATACAAATAAATTGCATTAAAAATTAAATCTTCCTCCCCTCCTTCACACACACTGATGTCCTTTGAACAATCATATGACATGGCACAGCTTATTATACAGTATGCAACAATGAGTTGATGCAAATGTTACTGTATATAACAAAACATATTATTGATTAAAATAAAAAATAGATGTCTATTTATGTTTTATAGGCTAAATAATTATAAAAACACTTATAAAAGCTTATACATTCTTTTTCATTGTAATATGGGGAGATCATATACAAAATAGCAGTACTTTATTTTCTTTGCAAAAATATTAGTTAGATGCTCTTTATACCACTTAGCGCAAGTGGCAGATATTTGAACCTCAGTATTGCAGTACATTATAAAAGAGTATGCAATAATAACGAATTGAGCGTAAATTATCTGTTTTATTAAAATTATTAAATGGATGCTGCCCCCACCTACTCCTAAATCCAATCATCACCCGTGAGGGACTTTATTTTACACTTTTCGATTATATTCATTTTATTTCAAATAAACGCCTTTCCGATCTGATATGTGATGTTGAAAGGGAGAAGTTCGGCAAAAAGGGGGATTCAAACTATGAGGTGCCACGTAGGATTTAAATCAAAAAGTCACAGCTATGCGTTTTACCACGCACCTACGCTACTGGAGCTGTGGTTCAGCATCTTTTTATAATGAATGAATGAATGATCGCGTTTATATAGTGCTTTCATTGTGTATTGCTATACACCCAAAGCGCTTTACAATCATATGGGGGGGATGTCTCCTCAACCACCACCAGTGTGCAGCATCCACTTGGATGATGCGACGGCAGCCACAGGACAATGGCGCCAGTGCGCTCACCACACACCAGCTACAGGTGGAGAGAAGAGAGAGTGATAGAGCCAATTCAGTGAATGGGGATTATTAGGAGGCCATGATTGATAAAGGCCAGAGGAGGGAATTTGGCCAGGACACCGGAGATACTCCCCTACTCTTTACGAGAAGTGCCATGGGATTTTTAATGACCACAAAGAGTCAGGACCTCGGTTTAACGTCTCATCCGAATGACGGTGCTTTTTACAGTATAGTGTCCCCATCACTACACTGGGGCATTAGGACCCACATAGACCACAGGGTGAGCACCCCCTGCTGGCCTCACTAACACCTCTTCCAACAGCAACCTAGTTTTCCCAGGTGGTCTCCCATCCAGGTACTGACGAGGCTCAGCCCTGCTTAGCTTCAGTGGGTAACAGTCACCTAAAGTATCTCCCAATCTGGTTTCTGGAGTTACACCAACACATTCAACATATCTTATTCAGCTCATCAACCTGCTCCCCTGGTCGTGGTTTCAGTTTGGTTTGTAGCGTTATTTTCCATGCCTGTACATTTATACAACAGTGTTGATGTTGACTATCCCAAAAATAATTAGAATGCACTGTTTATTGTGACCGACAATAAAAATTCCTCAGGACCTCCAGATGGGCGCAGTGGGTGAAACAACGACAGATCATGGAGATCCATCCAAATCCATTATAACTATGTTTTCAAACCTTAAAACTGATGCACACTACAACACACACATCTTGTACTTATTTAGAGAAATAAGTATTCTTGGTGACAGCGATGTGTAGTGTATCTTACACAAATTTGGCTGTTAATGGACAAATGAATGACATGCATGACAGTTCGATCTTTTCCCATCATGTTTAGACTTAATGTGTTCATAACATTGCCAAATGCATTCGGGTTATGGTTTGGAAACTGAGAAACGCACTGGTAAAACTTTAGTGACACTTTTCTAACTTTGTGTTTGGACTTTGCAAATAAATTCCACAGGAGGAAAGAAGGGTGGGCCACCACGTGTCCCCCCACTCTGATGGAACCAACCAATCACAGCACGGAAATGGAAAAGCGCCACATTGCGATCTCCTCCTCATTGGAAGAGGATAAAGGTACCCTTCCAAAAGTCACTCGTCGTTCTGAGTCTGAGTCCAGTGCGGGAAAAGACAGTAACAACTTGTTCTGAGTCTCCAGCACATCCAAGAGACACTAACAGATCAACCAGTTCTGAGTCTGCGACCCGCAAGGGTGAGACAACAACAGATACCAATTCCGAGTCTTCAGTTTTTGAGGCAGCAACAGATACAACCACGTTCTGATCCTCCAGCCTGCGAGGAAAGAGATACTCTATGTTCAGAGTCTTCGTCCAGTGAGACAACAACAGATACAGTACATCCTGAGTCTCCATCTTAGAGAGGTGAAGCGGATTGACCAAGTTCTGAGTCTCTAGCTCAGAGAGGCAGAAGACACACAGGCATTTGCAACAATGTTAAGCTCTGGCGAGCAAACCTTCACTTCAGGTACATTTGCTTGTGTGTTCCAAGCTAAGGACTTTCAGCACCCACTCCAGGGCCACATCTGCATGTTCCAGATCTTAGGACCCTTTAGTGTTCCAGGAGATCAGCATCCTACAGCGCTTCATGTTCAAGGCTGTTGAAACGGATTCCTGCTCCTTTCCCCACTGTACTACCACCAGCGCAACCAGTAGAAGAACACCACCACTGGACTGCTCACTTAACCAGAGAGAACGTAAATATCACTTCCAAACCTCTTCCAGAGACCTTGGCATTGTTGTATATTATCAGTATATGATTTTCTAATTTACATTAGATATTATATAGCTTACATTAGATATTCATTTAGTAGCTGTTGATTACTCTTGCCTATCTTTTGTTAATAAAATGTATTTTATTACAACTTGCATCTTCCTTGTGTTGATAATACAGTGAGAGGTTCTACAAGTTAGAGATCCCACCAATCTTTCTTATGTGATGTACTCATAACCACACATTAACTGACACATGATCCAAAAAGAATCATAACATCATCTGTGACATTAGTACCCATCACTACCCTATTTCGCCTTGGCAAAAGCAAAAGTCACTACACAGTGTCACACCCCCCTCCCGGAAGGCACGACCTCACGCCATAGAAAAAAAAAAAAAAAAAAAGGGGGAAAGTAACAAAAGGTTCAGTGTGGGAGGAGGCTCAGGCGGAGGACGGACTCAAAGGAGTGGAGGACAAACAAAGTCCAGGGTGGGTCTGATGGAGGGAGGAGACAAGGAGGAGACAGAAGTGTCCAGGGTGGGTCTGACGGAGGGTGGAGCCAAGGAGGGGACAGAAGGGACCCGGAGCAGGAGGAGCCAGGTGAGACCCAGACTGCAGCCACGATGGTAGCCGACGGAGGGAGGAGCCATGGTGGAGGAAGGGCTGACGACTCCAGGGGGCCGAGGGAGCCCAAGGCGGAGATGGAGAGCCGAAGATCCAGGGCAACACAGAGGATCCGGAGGGCCAAGGCAGAGCCCAAGGCTCTAGAGACCGAGGCGGAGGTGGAGATCCGGAGGGCCGCAGTGGAGCCGGAGCGACAGAGGACTGAGGCGGAGCTGGAGGGAGGAGCCCAACGGAGCCGGTGGGACGGAGCGACGAGGCGCAGCCGAAGGAGTGGAGTCCTGAGGCGATGGTGGGATGACAACCGACCAAGGCGGAGCCGGAGGGACGATGGAGCCCGGTGGAGCTATTGGGCCGACGGGCGATGGTGGAGACGAGGGAGCTGAGAGCCGGGGTGTAGCCGCTGGGTCGAAGGGCTGAGGCGGAGCCCAGGATTCGGAGGCTGGATGCGGAGATGAGGTATTCTCCAGCCATGACGCCGATGGAGACTGGCAGAGATGGTGGACTGAGGGTGAGCAGTGGGGCTGTCAGGAAATGGCGGTGGCATGGCAGAAGCAGCAGGGCTGCTTGATGGCAGTAACAGAGGGTGGGTGGGTGGGAAATTCCAGCAGGTAGATAGTTCCAGGTAGACAGATGGTTAAGGGCAGGCAGGAAGTTCCAATCAAATCAAGTTCCATATTAGAATGTCCCAGATCCAGGGATTGCTTACCCTCAGCAGTAGTGCAGTGGGCGGTGCTGTCCTCAGCACCCTCATGCCCAACTGGAACTTCCACTGTCGTGGGCTCTGTGGTCGGCTCTCGCACCTGGTCGGACTCGCTAGGCTCAGGCTCCGTGGTGATCTCTCGCACTGTCGCTCCCGTTGGCGATGGCACGGTCGCTCTCGGCTCTGGCTCTCTGTCCTCAGTGGGCTCGGGCTCAGGCTCCGCGAGTTGAGGTGTGGTTTGGCTGGGCTCTGGGTCTGGTTGCGAGACGTCTGCTAGGTGTGGCTGAAGGGGATAGTTTTCCTCCTCCGCTTCGCCTAGGGTGTACGTTGAACCACATGCACACAGTACTAGGTTGATGTATTGCTCTAAGGTCCAGCAGGGATCTCCGTTGGGTAAGGCGAAGCAGAGGTCATCGTCCAGCCCACACCTAAACCCCTCCATCAGGCAGACGTCATCACAGAGGGCACGGTGGCAGGTGCCGACGAACTCCTCCACGTAATCCTCCAGGTCCCTGCCATCCTGGAAGATAAAGATGGTAACTCCTTCCAGAAAGGTGTTACCCCTCCTTGGGGCAACGTTAATAGAGGCGAGGTCCAATGGGGAAAAAACTGGTAAAAAACGGAAAAATAAAATGTAGAGGGAAATTCGGTATAAACAGTATAACGGTCGGATGTTCTGTCACGGCTGTGTAGAGTAAGACGAGCAACGACGGAATATAACGAAAAGTCTTTAATAATAATCCACAAACGGTAACTCCAGGCAGACACAGAAGGGAACCACACACGCCAACATAACTTTAACATCCGACAACTGAACAATGAACAGAATCCAACATATAAAGGAGTGCTAACAATACAACGACAGGTGTGAGTGATTAACCAATAATTACTTAACAAGAAACAGAACAGGAAAGACCATATATGGACACAAGAGGGAGAAACCAACTAAACAGACCAAATGGGGGTGTGACAAGGGCAAAACCAACACAAACAGTCCAAGGGGTCTGACACACAGATGGCCAGTTATATGTTTTATAGGAGTATAATATGTAAAGAATTATATTAGACACTGATAAGCTTATACATTTCTCTGAATTTTAATTTGAACAGATCTTATCAGATGCAGCAGGCGTTTTTGTTATTGCATTTATGCCAAAACAGTAAATGTGCAATATATGATCAAAGCATGCAGATAAATAATCAGGAATGCTTAACACTCAAGAACAATATAAAAGACATAATATGTGAGATTTCCTGGTTCATAAAACACTTCAGGCTTATGGCCAACCAAAGATCACAAAATTATATCCACAGATAAAAAGGCCCAGCTTACGGAAATAATTCTTACATTTATTATAACAAGACTCAGAGATGATGCTGGAAAATGACTCCCAATCAAATCATGACTCCCTTCATTCCTCACTACCACAGTCCAGGAACACCTAGTTATATAGACCACTAGAGTTAAGCCATTTAGCATGGAAGCCCGCATACACATAACATAATTTCATGTACAGCTGAAGTCAAAAGTTACATACATCTTGAAGACAAAATGTTAATTATTTTACCAAAATAAGAGTGATCATACAAAATACATGTTATTTTTTATTTAGTACTGACCTGAATAAGATATTTCACATAAAAGACATTTACATATAGTTCACAAGTGAAAATGATAGTTGAATTTGTAAAAATGACCCCGTTCAAAAGATTACATACACTTGATTCTTAATACTGTGTTGTTACCTGAATGATCCACAGCTGTGCCTTTTGTTTGTTTAGTGATCATTGTTAATGAGTCTTGAGTCATGAGTTCCTTGTTTGTCCTGAACAGTTGAACTGCCTGCTGCTTTTTTTCAGCATTTTTGTGTATTTGAACCCTTTCCAACAGTGACTGTGTGATTATAAGATCCATCTTTTCACACTGAGGACAACTGAGGGATATGCAACTTTTACAGAAGGTTCAAATGCTCACTGATGCTCCAGTACAATTATTGCATGAAGAGCTGGGAGGTGTAAACTGAATTTTAAGATCAGGGTAAATATCACTTATTTTGTCTTCTAAGAAACATGAAAGTGTCTTTTGTAGCTTCTGAAGTGCTAAATGAGAGAGAGAGAAAAAAAGATATTTAGGCAAAATAAGAAAACATGTACACATCTTCAATCTGTTCAAAGGTTTCTTCTAAACTGTAAATTTGTTTTTGCATTTGTAATCATGCCAAAACAGTAAATGTCCAATATTTGCATTCCAATCAAAGCATGCAGATAAACAATCAGGAATGCTCAACACTCAAGAACAATATAAAGGACATAATATTTGAGATTTATTGGTTCATAAAATACTTAAGGATTATGACCAACCAAAGATCACAAAACTATATCTACTCATAAAAACACCCATTTGGCAATAATTCTTACATTTATTATAACAAGAGCCAGAGATTCAGTCATTCAGCATGATAGCCCAGGCACACAATGATAGTAAAGCATGCAGTTCTAATGGCTTTTTGAAGCAGTAGCAATACATATTGGCAGTAGAATTGCTTGTTTTGAGTGTCTTACACTCAGCAGCATGAATATATTATTTGAATTGTTAATTTCTTGTGTATCCTGCTTTTTTGGGGGGCAATTTCATGTATGTTGTATGTGCAGCAAACAGCATGTCTGTTGCTGTATTGGCAGCAGCAAGTCTCTGTACTTGCTCTACAGCAGCCGCAATGTAGCAGATCTATTTTGCCAAGACCAAATACATCACCATTGCCTTGTCCATATACCATGCCAATCTCTTAGAGTTGTCGTAACACTTTGTATTACCTGGAAAAGTCTGGGAAGTAATGAGTGCACAAAATCATAAAATCCCAAAACAGGAACAACTTTTCCAAAAATTAAGTCTGGGTCAGCTGGGTATTAAAGGTGATGAAACATATGATCAATAAAGCGGCAAAATTGGATAATATCAAATCATAAAACATTTTTTTAATGTGCAATCAACTAAGTTAACAATTAACAAAAGATTTGTTATCTGTTATTTTCGATGATAATGGGTCTGTCTAGAGTTTTCCTTTTGTTCACACATTCAACATGCTGGTGCAAAAGCTAAGCTGGATCAGTTGTAAGTATTGATTTAGAATTTAACCTAAGTGATTTTAAATGTTCAATTCAGTGTTTCAGCTGGTTTCTTTTGATTTTCAGTGCTGCTCTTTCTGTGTCAACAAGGTAGGAATGGCAGTTGACTAATGTATAAAGTACAACCTCAATAAATAAAACAGATTTTCAAGTACAGAACAAAATTAAGGAATTTTATTATCTTCTTGCATGTTTCCTCCCTATAGGAATAGAAGCAAAAAGAACAGTGGCCTCTGAAGGACAATCTGTGCGCCTCCACTGTAGTGAGTAATTCAGTCATTTCTATGTTAAATTTATGGCCTTTTGTGCCCAAATTGGATAGTATGAGAGAGATAGGAAACAATGGAAGAGAAAAGAGGAGAACAGGAACAGGAGGATCAGGAGGAGACCTTGAGCCTGGACCCAAAACTTTACCACAGCTCTCATAATATTTTTTAAATCAATGGTTGAATGAATTTATTTATTTACTATTATTATTATCATTTATATGTGTCAGTTTTAGGATTAATAAAGGTGATTATAGCCAACTACGGGTGGACTGATCGCACAACATGCACTTATAGGATACCACCTGCCTCCACCTCAAACAGACAATGCTTCCAAGGAAAATCCCTCCATACAATGTCCACTTGGTAGGAATAACAATAGCAGAGAAAAAAACTGTTTGTTTGCAATCAAATTTTATACAAGAAAAATATAATATTTGTGTCAATGAAATATTGAAGCTGTTCTCAAGATCCTGTCTTTGTCTGGCCAGGTGTGATAGAAGAAAGAGCTGTTCTGTTCCTGCAGTGAACTCAGTTTTCTCTGATCCTTGTGCTTGGACTTAAATTCCTGGAGGTGTATCATGTCTGTGTCCTTAAAGGTAAATTTTAAAGTTATTAATCCAAAAATTATTTCACTACACACACGCTACACTCTTAAAAATAAAGGTGCTTTAAAAGGTTCTTCACAGTGATGCCACAGAAGAACCATTTTTGGTTCCACAAAGAAACCATTCAGTCAAAGGTTCTTTAAAGAACCATCTTTTTCTTACCTTTTTATACCTTCTGTCGCCACAAAGAACCTCTTGTGAAACAGAAAGGTTCTTCAGATGTTAAAGGTTCTTTATGGAACCATTTAAACAAAAACGTTCTTCTATGGCAACCTTTATTTTTAAGAGTGTATGTAGATAACAAATAATAATCTTTGTTTTTTACCTTTCATTAGATGCATTGCGAAGAAGCCAATTAAGTACTGCAGATTATGCCCGCGCTGATCCTGTCACGGTGTCCATAAGTACCTGGAAGTGATGCACAACTTTGTATAATTTAGTGTCTACCCTGTTACTTAAATGTATTTTAAATGTTTTGGGTGAAAAGGAAACAGTCTTTATTAAAGATTTAAAGATAAAGTCATAAATATATAGATATTGTTGCTGCTAATCTTGTTTTTGGTCTGAGAAATATCAGTTCACTCTCCAGTGATTTGTTTTAACGCAGAGTCTATGCTGGGGTTTAGAATGAAAACTTAAGATTGCAACAAACCTGTAATTTCACAGCTTACACATTGATTAGGCAGGGTGTAATGATCATGTTTCAACAAATGAAAATAATGGGAAGTAAAATGTCTCAAGAAGTAAAATATTTAGACACTTTAGAGATGCTTTAGAAATGGGCTATCATAAATGTCACAATGCAAAACAAAACAAAATAACTTTATCATGCTAAAAAGGCTTGTGTAGTATAACTTCTTTTTCTTTTTCCTTTTTCATTTGAGGTGCTTTTATGGGATTCTCTCAGTCTCTCTGTTAGATAAATCTGTTAGACACACTTTTATCTGTGTAAATGTATGTAACTATAATGTTATTGAACATCAAACTGAATAAAATAAAATAAAACACCATCTACCCTGCAATCAAGAGATCTGGTAAAAAACAAAAAACAACAACTCAGATTCTTGTAGAATAATCTATAATGTATTTTTTTTTTTTGTATTTCACTTGATGCATGTAAACAATCCATTCATTAAATATTATTATTATTATTATTATTTTTACTAAAACATTGGTAGAGTAGGTATAGAAAAGCAAACAATGCCTCATAAAGAGTGTGCCAGGAGCAGAGACAGAAAAAGAACTAGCCTGTAACAGGCTTGTAGTATTTACAGTTTCTCCAGAAAGCATTTGGACAGTTAAGTCACACTTCTAATGAATGACAACATACAAATTCAAACACATGATGCAACATCTGGTGATGTCAGGTGGTTTTAGTGGATGTATAAAGTATGTTCTCCTCCAGTTCACACAAATGTACTACACATGTCCCAACATACATTTTGACTGCCCCAGGTCATTGTGTATAGTATTACTGCCTTATTTATTTATTTTTTTTATTGTGCACTATTATATGCATTTGTTATGATAGATAACTAGTAGTATAACTCACCTATGCCATGTTTGGTCTCTTTGAATTCGTATTTTGATCATCTAAAAGATGTTGTATATTATCTGTTGATACCTATGCAACATATTAGTGTTTTAAGAAACCTCAGTAATTTTTACATCAACACCCAATCGAATTACATATGCAAAATACCATGCTCAGGGACAAAGAGTCGTAAACTTTCCCTCCAAAAGTGAAAGTCACTATTGGCTCTTGGACCTCCTGGAGGTGCAGCCTCCAGAGACCTTAAATGCATCCCACAAGCTTCTTCTCTCTCTCGTCTTCCCCCACCTCTTCTGCAAAATCTTCTGATTGCTGCCTGTGTGGAAGGACTCACGGGGAGCCTGAGCCGGCACAGGGTGTGCCCAGCGGCCCGACAGGCCCGAACATATAGAGCTGTGGCTCTCGACCACAAAGTTTTGTGCGTTTTCTTTTTAGTTTCTTCACTCGTCTCACATGAGTGACTAGCCTCAGTCAGTTAGTAGTTCTTTTAGAACCTAAGAAGATGAGCTAGAACTCTTTGGGACCTCCCTAAGCTTGTGCCAGGCCTTGTCTTTCCAGTACCCAAAGACCACAGGACTTCAGCTGGGTCTCTCTCTCTCTCAGCTCTTGGTTCTTCATTTTTTTGGGAAGAAACTCCCAGTCACCATCGAGTCAGAACATCTTTGGAGTTCATCACTCTTCAGACCCGGAAGAACTTTATCGCGATTCCAAAACCACCACTGCTCCTAACCATCAAGACTTTCACCCGAGACTGCATTCGGACATTTGTTCAACGACCAAGGCAATACAAGTATCGTACATTTAACCAAACAAAACAGAGGTTTAGTATAAGCTGTAGACAGCACTGATGGTTTCACTCAGGTGGTTGACTGACTCTTTTCATAGCTGCATTTTCTTGTCTCTCTAACTGCTTCTCACTTGCCCTTCTCCCATGTATGAGTGATTTTATGTTTGTTTGTTTACATTAGTTATGTGTCCTTTGTTAATAAAACTCTTGTGCACAAATCACATGAGTTTTGATTCTGATTCTGCCTTGTAAATTAATGTCCCTTCACAGAGCTACATGCTCTAATGCAGTGGTTTTCAAACCGGTCCTGGAAGCACCCCTGCCCTGCACATTTTGTATGTCTCCCTCATCTAACAGACCTGACTGAAATCATCAGCTTGTTAGTAGAAACTGGACAACATGAATTGAGTGACTCTGATAAGGGAGACATACAAAATGTGCAGGGCAGGGGTGCAGGGGTGGCAGGGGGTAAATCTAACAGGCTGTTTTTGGTCTCATTAATCTAACATTTGCTCCAGAGAAGATATTTTTTGGCAAAATCCCATGTTTATGTATATTCAGTGCTGTATATCAGAGCGCTGCCTTTGTACTTTTGACTAAATTGACTAGCAGCTTTTTAATGGCTGTTTTTGTAGTTGTTGTTTATTAAATATTACCTGTCCGACCTGTCCGATCGCTATCACTTTGTTTATTTAAATGGGGAGTCATCTCAATTATCACCAGTAAAGTATGGAGTGCCACAAAGAGCTGTTCTAGGTCCTCTGCTATTTTCAGCATACATGCTGCCCCTTGGTAATATTATTAGTAAATACAGGATTAGTTTTCCATTGTTATGCTGATTATACTCAACAAGACCAGATAAAACTTCTAAATTATAAGTTAAGAGTGTGTTAAAAATGTAAAAGAATGGATGACCAATAATTTTCTCCTGTTAATTTAGATAAGACAGAGATTTTACTTATTAGACCAAAAAACAGTACACAGAATCTCTTGGATTACAATTTTTAACTAGATGCATGTACAGTTACTTCCTCTACAGTCAAAAATCTGGGTGCTATATTAGACAGCAACTTGTATTCTGAAAATCATATTTCTCATGTTACAAAAACAGCATTCTTCCATCTTAGAAACATTGCCAATCTACGAAACATGTTCCCTGTTTCTGATGCAGAATAGCTAGTTCATCCATTCATGACCTGGCTGGACTATTATAATCCACTACTAGGTGGTTGTCCTGCATCTTCACTAAACAAGCTACAGGTAGTCCAAAATGCAGTTGCTGGAGTCCATACCAGGTCAAGAAAATATGATCATATTACCCCAATTTTACAGTCTCTGCATTGGCTACCTATGAGTTTCTGCATCAGTTACAAAATATTACTTCTTACCCATAAGGCCCTTAATGGTTTAGCTGCATACCTAACTAGTCTTCTACCATGCTACAATCCATCACGCTCCCTAAGGTCGCAAAACTCTGGACTTTTAGTAGTACCTAGGATAGCAAAATCCATTAAAGGAGGTAGAGCTTTTTCGCATTTGGCTCCCAAACTTTGGAATAGCCTTCCTGATAACGTTCAGAGTTCGGACACACTCTCTCTGTTTAAATCTAGATTAAAGACAGATCTTTTTATTCAAGCATTCAAATAATGTATCTCATGATCTTGTACTGCAGTTACATCTGATCAAATGCACATTATTATTCTTTAGCTTGGGTTGAACAAATCATTTTGCTTGGTTGGAACAGCAGCTACGCTAATTATTTCCCTATTTGGGATTGACATCCTGTGGTGTAGGAATTACACAAGCTTCAATCTGGATCCAAAACACCTGAGAAGAGATGATTCCAACCTCTCAGAGGACCCCAGATGATGCCAACCCTGAAACAATATACAGCACTACCAAATTTTGCTATAAGTTTGATTGCAACATATAATTCATTACTGTTGACAAGAGACAGAGCAGCAAAAACTTTTACACTGAAAAGTTATAAAGACTCTGGCATCTGATCTTGCAGAGACTCTGGAATGGCAGCCATGACGGGGGGACACTTAAGCAGGAATCCATGGTGGAGCAGAGACATGGACAGACCACATGACTGTGGCACAACAGGCAGAAAGTTCTTGAGCAGACATGGCGAGGCTCTGGTAGTCACAGGCCAAACTTTTTGGAATCAGTCTTGAGGGGGTTGAAAGGCAGAAACTGCATTTTGACCAATGAGAAGTCCTGTTCTTCCCAGGCTTGGTACCAGAGGTCTTCTTGTTGCCCTCCAAGAGGTGTCTGGTTGTTGTTATAGCATCTTTATCTGGTGGCGTTAGACAGTTTGTTTGTGTTAGTCCACCAAGATCCAATCAAAATGTAGAAAACCTCTGTCCACTCTTGTGGTCAGAGAAGGGCCCACCATAAACCGGCCCCTGGAATATACTGTGCATTAAAGTGTTCTCTGATCCATTTTATGGCATCTACTCGTGTATGGGTTTGTGAGCAAAAAACATTCTTATTATTGACTTTGGACTGATTTTCAACACCTTTATAAAGTTGGTTATTTGTACTTTCACTTAGAAATCTCTATAAAAACTATAATGCTGCATTGACTTCGTCAGTGTCGCCCACTGATTTTTCATACAACAGCATCATTAAACCGTTACTTTACTCAGACCACTGGTGTCCGTTCCAGGTACAGCAGAAACACAATTTATTTAGACCAGAATCCTTTAAGAATCATACAATGCAAAATTAACAAAAATGAAATGCAATAAGATTTTTTTCTCTGTAAGGTACAATTAAAAGAGGTCTTGTGATATAACTTTAAATCAGGTGTTCTCTGATCCGTGTGGCAACATCTATAAGTACCTTGAAGTGACATTCCTGCATAAGAGTATGTGAGTAAAAACATTTATTCTTATCATTGACCTTTATTAATTAAAGTAATGGGAATTATATTAAACACAAATGGCAGTTTTTGATAAGTTTTGACAAGTCATTATTTTCTCTGAGGTCTGAATTGGTTTTCAACACCTTCATAAAGTTGGTTCATTGTATGCTTTGACTCAATGAAACTATATAACTATAACTATGCTTCTGTCTCACTGTCACAGAGCACAAGCTGCATCAGTCGGTATGGAGACAGCCTGGAAGAGCAGAAGCAGCACATCCTTTTCATTAGCACTGCCATTTCTGTTTCTCTTTTCTTTAAATTTGCTCTGAAACTGTTATTGCTAAAAGCTTTATACAAATAAATTGCAAAATTCAAATTGAAATGAAATCTTCCTCTCCTCCTTCACACACAGTGATGTCCTTTGAACAATCATATGGCATGGCACAGCTTATTATACAGTATGCAACAATGGGTTGATGCAAATGTTACTGTATATAACAAAACATATTATTGATTAGAATAAAAATTAGATGTCCATTTATGTTTTATAGGCTAAACAATTATAGAAAAACTGATAAAAGCTTTCTTTTTTATTGTAATTTGGGCAGATCATTGACCTTATCAGATGCAGCAAGCATGCAGATAAACAATCAGGAATGCTCAACACTCAAGAACAACATAAAAAAACATAATATTTGAGATTTCCTGGTTCATAAAACACTTCAGGATTATGACCAACCAAAGATCACAAAACTATCTACTGATAAGAATGCCCAGAATATGGAAATAATTCTTAACATTACATTATTGGCAATGGTTATTTGTACTAATAGAAATAGATTCTATTCTATTGTTTCTACTGAGAAAGCCAACTTACTGATATGCTATTTTCTACTGAGACTAAATCTGTCGACACTAACTCGTCCTAGAGCTCTACAAACTCCAAACTCAGCCCAGATCTTCAGACTGATCTGACCAGAGTGTGCTATATCTTTTCTAACTGATCGGACTTACGATTTTCCTAAAAATGGCGATTAAAATTGGGAAAAATCCCATAGACTTACATTGACGGAATGTTCAAATCAACCAAGACTATTCAAACTCCAACTGTCAAAACTCCCAGAATCCTTTGAGACTCAATCAAACTTCCCTTCTATGTATTGTATTTCTAATCCATTTAAACCCCTTCAAACTTGTCTATCTATCTATCTATCTATCTATCTATCTATGCCTAGCAACCAGAATCATGCTAATAACTTGTTAATCATGCTAACAAAAATGTTAGTAACTTGCTAATCATGCTAACAACATGCTAGTAACTTGCTAATCATGCTAGTAACATGCTAATAACTTGCTAATCATGTTAATCATGCTAATAACATGCTAACGACATGCTAATCATGCTAGCAACATGCTACTAACTTGCTAATCTTGCTAGAAACATGCTAGCAACTTGCTAATCATGCTAGAAACATGCTAGCAACTTCCTAATTATGCTAGTAACTTGTTAATAATGCTAACAACATGCTAGTAACTTGCTAATTATGTTAGCACCATGCTAGTAAAATGTTAGTAATTTGCTAATAATCCTATAAGCATGCTAACAACATGCTAGTACCTTGCTAATCATTATAACATCATGCTAGTCACATGTTAATCATGTTAATAACATGCTAACAACATTCTATCTATCTCTGACAGACTGTATTGCCTTCAAAACATCCAAACCTTAACCTTTTAAAACTACTTTAGAATTCAAACTATTTCAGACTGAAAACCATCAAACTTAAAACTTTTTAAATCTTTATGAACTTTTCAAACTTTTCTGTCCCGGCTTCCTCAAGCCAACTTAAAGTTTGTCTTGACAAACTTTTTTATCTAGTTATTATTCTTCTTCTGAGCCAAATTTCGGTATCTATCTCCTCCTAGAGCTTTCAAGCTAGAACCACCAAACTCGGCCCAGACCTTCAGGCTGGTCTGACTCGGTGTGCTATATCTTTTCTAACTGATCCGGCTTACGGGTTTCGTAAACCAGACTATCAAAACCACCAAAAATCCCATAGACATTGACGGAATGTTAGAAACATGCTAACAACATGCTAGTACAATGCTAATTGTGCTAGTAACATGCTAACCATGTTAGAAACAGGTTAGCAACATGCTAGTAACTTGTTAATCATGCTAGCAACAAGCTAGTAACATGCTAATCATGCTAACAACATGCCAATAATGTTAACAACATGCTAGTAATATGCTAACCATGTTAGAAACATGTTAACAACAAGCTAGTAACATGTTAGCCATGTTAGAAACATATTAATCATGTGCGAAACATGCTATCAACATGCTAATCATGCTAACAACATTCTAGTAATTTGCTAATTATGCTAACAACAACGCTAATCATGTTAACAACATTGTAATCAGCCTATAAAAATACAAGCAACAAGCTAATCATGCACAGTAAAAATAGATGGGTTATTTTTTTAACCCAATACATGGGTTACACATATTGGGTCACTATGTTGGGTTATTTTCTAAAACGTTGGGATATTTTTTAAAAATCGTTGGGTTGTTTTTAATAATGACCCAGCATTGGGTTTAATTGGTTCCCGCGGCGACAGTTCAAATTTTAACGGACAACAGTGACTGACAACAGAAGAAGTTGCTGCTGCATCAGTGTGAGGTAAGGAATAGTGTTTTGATAACTCTTATAACATTATACTTATAAGAAGAACGTGAAATGCACTATAAAATTGAACTTTTGTTGTTGTATGTTTGTTTTTTTAACGAAGTTGTAGTTTCCTTTAGTCATTGTATTGTAAAGTTACTGCTGAGAATGAGCTCCACTGTAAATGAATAACTTAACGTTGCATCAACGTTAACTTAGCTGTCCCAGTTAGGTCGCTAGCAGTAATAAAGTAAATAAAAATTAGCAGAAAGTAGTAAAACTGTTTAGAGATGTATTACAGTAACCTAACGTTAATAATGTATGGTGAAATGTATATAGGACTACTTATGTTACTGAAATCACTGTCTACCATTACTACAGGTTTAGTATTATTTTACAGCTGATGAAGGGTTCCAGACGTACGGTTTCTGACTACAGTTTGTTTGGTCGCACTAATGATTATCACATTTAACTTTATATATGGGAAATGGCTAATGCTAAATGAGACACTGGTGTTCATTTGAACCGCGCCGCACGGACCATTCAACTTGTCGGTTCACTATGTAAGGTTAGCTCAGCGGCAGCTCAGAGAGATACACTCAAATTCGGTGAATTCTCTGTTAGAAAAGTCTAAAAATAATCAAATTTTCCCAAAAGAAAGACGTGATGGTAGAAACGAAGCTTTTCAAAGTTTCGAATCAATTAAACAAATTGCTTCTCAAAATGATTCACTGCTTCGAATCGTTCGTGGCACAACGGCGACGCCTGCTGGTCAAAACAGGGCAAGTGTCAGTTGTTTGGAAAGCGAGCACTAATTGTAATACCACTAAAAGTGTTTTTATGGTTTATTTATATTGAATATAGCCTCTAATTACAGCCATTTCTCTTATAAAGCTATGACAGATTTGCATGTTTTTTAAATGTGTACTAAATGTGTTTAGACATTGGGTTCTTCAGTGAAGGGAAAACTACAACAGTGGAATCTCATACATTAAACATCCACATGCCGATTAACTAAAACATTTCAAGGTAAGTAAACTATTTATATTAGTGATCCATATACACTACCAGTCAAACGTTTTTGAACAGCAAAATTTTTAATGTTTTTAAAGAATTCTCTTCTCTCTAAGCCTACATTTATTTGATCCAAAATACAGCATTTAAAATAACTGCTTTCTATTTGAATATATTTTAAAATGTAACTGTTCAGTCTTTTCAAAGCTGAATTTTCAAATACAAAGCACTTATTTAAAACAGTAAAAATATTTCACAATATTACTGCTTTTACTGTATTTTGGATCAAATAAATGCAGGCTTAGTGAGTAGAAAAGAATTCTTTAAAAAATGTTAAAAATCTTACTGTTCAAAAACTTCTGATTAGTAGTGTAGGTTTTACAACAATTATGAAAAAATGTTTACTAGTTTATCTGTAAAATGTTTCTTCTTCTGCTTCATCTTATCACAGAGGAAGGAGTGAATGAAGGAAGTTTTATGCTGCCGGATGACACCAGCATTGCTGCACTAATTCCAAAAAACTCCTCCCAAGTTCTGAGCATTTTCAATGGTGAAGCAGTGGAACAGAAGACCTTACTACAAGCAGTGGATCTGTGTTTCAAACATTTCTACATGTATGACATCAACTACTCAAAGCCCTCTGCACCCATTTGCAGCACACAGTCTTTAATATTCCAGGAGTTCCTTCAACACATTACCTCTTCCTTAGAAACTTTATATTTATTGATCAGTAAAAACTTTTTATGTTACTGATTATCAGCAAGTCCAGCAGCCAGCAGATTTGCTTTGTTTTATTATTATTATTATCATTATTATTATTACTTGTGTTTATGATTTTTTAGTTTTGTTTTATTGATAAAG
Organism: Labeo rohita; assembly: GCF_022985175.1. Classification (NCBI taxonomy): domain Eukaryota; kingdom Metazoa; phylum Chordata; class Actinopteri; order Cypriniformes; family Cyprinidae; genus Labeo; species Labeo rohita. The sequence goes on along the minus strand of NC_066891.1, from coordinate 10,203,334 downwards.
GTTTGTATGTTATGTTTGTTTTATTTGTGTATGTGTTGATGTAAATAAATATGAATTGATACACATTTGTGACCCTGGACCACAAAACCAGTCATAAGTATCATGGTTATATTTGTAGCAATAGCCAAAATTACATTGTATGGGTCAAAATGATCAATTTTTCTTTCATGCCAAAAATCATTAGAATATTAAGTAAAGATCATGTTCCATGAATATATTTTGTAAATCTCCTACCATAAGTATATCAAAACTTAATTTCTTATTAGTAATATGTATTGCTAATAACTTCATTTGGACAACTTTAAAGGTAATTTTCTCAATATTTAGATTTTTTTGCACCCTCAGATTACAGATTTTCAAATAGTTGTTCTATCCTAACAAACCACATATTAATAGAAAGCTTATTTATTGAGCTTTCAGATGATGTGTACATTTAAATACAAAAAACTTGACCCTTATGACTGGTTTTGTGGACCTGAGTCACATTTGTTGGTTTTGAATTCAGTGTACATCTTGAAAATATGTCAGTTGTATGTGCATATTTTGTGTTTTAAATGTAATATATTTACACATTCTTGTACAGTTATTTTGTACACATTTGCAGTATGAATTTATTGTACTTACTAAAACTGTTATACATTTCAAAATATATTTGTTAAAAAAATATTATTTGCATATTTAAATAAACAACATATTTATTTGAAAACAAAGTAGTGTTATAATGTATTTTTAAAAAAAAAAAAAAAAAAAAAAAAAAAAAACTGATGTAAATTAATCTAAATAATTAACTCAACTGTTGGGTTACTTTTAACCCAACTGGATTTTATAACCCACAGATGGGAAGGTGCTATACCAACCCATAGTTGGGTTACTAGTTGGGTTATTTTTAACCCAACATTTTTTAGTGAGTGCTAAAACATGTTAACAACATGTTAAATCATGTAAGCAATGTGTTAAATCATGGTAGCTGCTTTCATACTTTTACAGCTGCTTCAAACTTTCAGGCTAGGCTTTCTCAAGCCAACTTAAAGTTTGTTCTCAAATTTTACTTATCTAGTTCTTATTGTAGCACATCATAAACAGTATGCAGTAATACCATATTGAGCGTAAATTATCTTTTTTACTAAAATTATTAAATGGATGCCGCTCCCTACACCTACTTCTAAACCCAAACGATAAGGCACTTAAATAAATACACCCGTAAGGCACTTTATTTTACACTTTTCGATTATATTCATTTTATTTAAAATAAACGCCTTTCCGTTCTGATATGTGATGTTGAAAGGGAGAAGTTCGGCAAAAAGGGGGATTCAAACTATGAGGCGCCACGTAGGATTTAAATCAAACTTTGCTTATCAACACATACTATCAAACTCAGGTTGATAGTCCGCTATGTGTAACTCCGCTATGCGTTTTACCACAAACACTACTGGAGCTGTGGTTCAGCAGGCATCTTTTTTAATGTTGACTATCCCAGAAAGAATGAGAATGCACATTTGTATACATGTAAAGGCAAGGAAAAAAAACGCTGCAAACCAAACTGAAACCACGACCAGGGAGCAGGTTGATGAGCTGAATAAGATATGTTGAATGGGAAAATGCTTATTGTGTGTTGGTGTAACTTTTGTAAGCACACAAAATTATTTGGAAAAGCCCTGGGAGTGTGAGTGGGAAACAACAGAATCATAAACAATTGCAATGTACAATAAACCAAGTTAACAATCAACAAAAGTTTATGATTAGTTTATGATCATGACTTCTTATTGCTACATCTGGATTAATTAAGCTTTAATTTAGTTAAATATTTTCTTGTAAAATGCATTCCAATAATCTTATCATTTAACAGCATTATTGTAACGGGGTGAATGAGACGAGATGCGAGCGGATCCATATGCGAGCTTTTATTAAAGGGACGTGACAAAGACATGGTCAGGCAGACAGGGTAAATCAATGGCAGACAGGTGTATGGACGGCGAGACAAGAATAATCCTTAAACAGGCGAGGGTCAAATCAGCGGCGAACGTTATCCGAGAGGGGCTAGGCAAGAGAGTGGTCAGACAAGCGAGAGATCAAAACAACGAGGTAAACAAGGAAACTAGACACGGGGAAAACTAGGAGAAACGCTTTGTAAGAATGAGAAACAATTCAATACTCGGCGAGGAGTGACAGGAAGACCGGGGTATTTATACAGTCTCTGATTGGACGGGGGGGAAGTGCAATGGCTGATGGGGAGTGTAGTCCGGGGTGTAGTGTGGCAGTCCGTGCGTTACAAAAACGCAAGAGCGACGTCTGGTGGTGAGCGGTCCGCAGCTCACTGACCAGATCATAACATAGCCCCCCCAAAGAGCGGCTTCCAGACGCTCCAAACAAACCACAGTCCAAGGGAGCGGTGGGGCGGGGGTTAGACAGAGCAAGGGCCGGAGGGCCAGGTCCCTGCGGAGGACCCGGTGATTGAGGCAGGACCGGCAGAGCAGGAACCCTCCAGGGCGGAGCCGGAGGCGGGGACGGGCGACACAAGAGCCCTCCAGGGTGGAGCCGGAGGCGGGACGGGCGACACAAGAGCCCTCCAGGGTGGAGCCGGAGGCAGAGCGTGAGGCGCAGGCACCCTCCAGGGCGGAGCCGGAGGCAGAGCAGGAAGCAGAGCAGAAGGCGCAGGAGCCCTCCAGGGCGGAGCCGGAGGCAGAGCAGGGGGTGCAGGAGCCCTCCAGGGCGGAGCCGGAGGCGCAGGAGCCCTCCAGGGCGGAGCCGGAGGGAGAGCAGGAGGCGCAGGAGCCCTCCAGGGCGGAACCGGAGGCGGGACAGGCGACGCCCGAGCCCTCCGAGGCGGAACAGGAGGCGGGGCGATCCTCCAGGGCGGAACAGGAGGCGCAGCGGCCCTCCGGGCGGAACAGGAGGCGCAGCGGCCCTCCCGGGCGGAACAGGAGGCGCAGCGGCCCTCCGGGCGGAACAGGAGGCGCAGCGGCCCTCCCGGGCGGAACAGGACCCCGCTTTACGATCTGGGACCTGGGGAAAGCAGAGACAGAGGAGACAAACAGAGAAGGGAGAGAAGCAGAGAGCTTGTAGGGGACGCCACCTCCAAGGGAGGATCCACAGCCATGGCTGACACCTCTGGAGGTATTGGCGCAGCTTCTCCGACCAAGTGGCACTCTGGAACAGGCTTGTGACCAGGCGAAAACTCTGGAGCTGGCTTGTGACCCAGCGGGAGCTCTGGAGCAGGCTTGTGACCGGACGGGAGCTCTGGAGCAGGCTTGTGACCGGACGGGAGCTCTGGAGCAGGCTTGTGACCGGACGGGAGCTCTGGAGCAGGCTTGTGACCGGACGGGAGCTCTGGAACAGGCTTGTGACCAGACGGGAGCTGGGGCGGAGCAGGAAACCGCGTTATGGCCTGGGACCTGGAAACAGCAGAGACAGGGGAGGTAGAGAGAATATGGGGAGAGGCAGAGAGTCTGTAGGGGACGCCGCCTCCACGGGAGGATCCACAGCCGAAGCTGACACCTCAGGAGGCATTGGCGCGGCCTCTCCAACTGGCGGGGGCTCTGGAGTAGGCTTGTGCTTGGACAGGAGTTCTGGAGCAGGCTTGGGAGCAGACGTGACCCCAGAAGCACAATGTGCAGCCCACACACACCAGATGGCAATAGCCATTAAGGGTAGAGCAGCAGCGGGAGGTTGTGGTGGGTCCAGGGCGCTGGCTATCCCGATAGGCTGTGGTCTTGGGATGTCAGACGAGATGTGACTTGACTTGGGGTCTGGTGTGACTTGACTTGGGGACTGGGCATGACCTGACTCTGGGCCGTCAGACGGGTCATGGTAAGGCTCTGGGTGGCCAGACGAGACGTGGCTTGAGTCTGGGCCGTCAGGCGGGGCGTGGCTTGAGTCTGGGCCGTCAGGCGGGGCGTGGCTTGAGTCTGGGCCGTCAGGCGGGGCGTGGCTTGAGTCTGGGCCGTCAGGCGGGCGTGGCTTGAGTCTGGGCCGTCAGGCGGGGCGTGGCTTGACTCTGGAACAGCCGCCTTGACATTGCTCGACTTGGAAGCTTGACTGGACTTGGAAGCTTGACTGGACTTGGAAGCTTGACTGGACTTGGAAGCTTGACTGGACTTGGAAGCTTGACTGGACTTGGAAGCTTGACTGGACTTGGGAGCTTGACTGGACTTGGGAGCTTGACTGGACTTGGGAGCTTGACTGGACTTGGGAGCTTGACTGGACGCTGAAGCTTGACGGGACGCTGAAGCTTGACGGGACGCTGAAGCTTGACGGGACGCTGAAGCTTGACTGGACGCTGAAGCTTGACTGGAGACGGAAGCTGCATTATGACAGGACCTGACAACTAGGCTTGACTCACGAGGATCTGCAGAGGCCTGGCTTGCTTCAGGAATAACAGCTGTAACGTGACTTGGCTCAGGGACGACAGCTGTGACGTGACTTGGCTCAGGGACGACAGCTGTAACGTGACTTAACTCATGAGGAACAGCTGTGACTTGGCTTGACTCGTGGAGAACAAGAGCTTTGGTTTGACTTGACTCTGTTGTTTGACCGGACTTGGAAGCTTGACTTGACCCTGGGGTAGCAGCCGTGACGTGAAGGAGCGCCATTTTAGCTGCCCGTACAGCCATCAGGGGTGAATCCAGCACATGTGCCATCATGATAGGCCGCGATCTTGGGATGTCAGGCGGGACGTGACTTGACTCAGGAACCACGGCTGTGACTTTGCTTGACTCGGGAACCGCTTCAGGGAGGGCGGCCATGATGGGTGTAGACTCAGGAGCAGAAGACATGGCGTGAACAGGCTGTGACTTGACGGAGATGTCCTGAGCAGGCTGTGGTTTGGCTGACGTGGCGTTAGCGGGCGCCGGCCTGACTGACGGGGCTTTAGCGGGCGGAGGCTTTGGCGTGGCAGCCATTTTGTGCAGTGGCTCTGGCGTGGCAGCCATCTTGTGCAGTGGCTCAGGAAAGGTGGCTGTAACTTGACATGACGCAGGAAACACGGTTGCAATCTGACTTGACTTGGAAACTTGACTTGACTCAGGAAATGTAACTGTACCTTTAAATGGCTCTTGAGTGGCAGCTGTGACATGAAGGAGCTCTGTTTTCGCCTCCATCTTGTGAACGGGCTCTGCAGTCACCGCCATTGTGTGGACGCGTTCCGACGCGGCCGCCATTTTGTGAACGGGCACCGCTGTCGCCGCTACAGCGTTAACGCGCTCCGGCGCGGCCGCCATCTTGTGCGCGGGCTCTGCTGACGCCGCCATAGCATGAGCGCGCTCCGACACGGCCGCCATTTCTCGAGCGATCCAGGCGGCAAACTTGTTTGTGGCGTCGTGATCCGGCAAGACCGCTAGTTTGCGAGTGGGACGCGCGGTCGCCATTTCCGCGTTGTCGCGTTCCCTCTCCGCGACCCCCACAGTGCACAGCGAACCCACACACAATAATGCAAAGTTCAGGAACGCCTCCAACGACGAGCGCGGACCCTGGCGTCTCAGTCGCGCACGGAGGGGCTGGTTCACGCCGTCACAAAACACCTCAATCTTTATACAGTCCGGGAGAGTGGAATAATTCGAAATTGCAATAAACTCACGGATATACTGTTCGAGTGTGTGTGTCTTCTGTTTGATCCGGGAGAGAATTCTGTCTGTGTCCGTATCGGCTGATTGTCCGGGGGTGAAGCTGCTGGATCCTGTGTTGGCCGAGTATTCTGTAACGGGGTGAATGAGACGAGATGCGAGCGGATCCATATGCGAGCTTTTATTAAAGGGACGTGACAAAGACATGGTCAGGCAGACAGGGTAAATCAATGGCAGACAGGTGTATGGACGGCGAGACAAGAATAATCCTTAAACAGGCGAGGGTCAAATCAGCGGCGAACGTTATCCGAGAGGGGCTAGGCAAGAGAGTGGTCAGACAAGCGAGAGATCAAAACAACGAGGTAAACAAGGAAACTAGACACGGGGAAAACTAGGAGAAACGCTTTGTAAGAATGAGAAACAATTCAATACTCGGCGAGGAGTGACAGGAAGACCGGGGTATTTATACAGTCTCTGATTGGACGGGGGGGAAGTGCAATGGCTGATGGGGAGTGTAGTCCGGGGTGTAGTGTGGCAGTCCGTGCGTTACAAAAACGCAAGAGCGACGTCTGGTGGTGAGCGGTCCGCAGCTCACTGACCAGATCATAACAATTATTTTATTTACATTTTTTTGTGGTATTTGTATTTCAGCGGTAAACATGGCCCTGTACCAACTTTTTAAAAATGTTTTGCACCCATCAATTTCAAAAATACCTTATTTGTCATATTTTTTCAGTTTAAACATTTGATATGTTTTTTTTTCTATTGTGAATAAAATATAGGTTGTTTTTATTTTAGTCAGTTATTTCTATGCTTTGATGTAGTGTGTCACAAGAAAATATCAGTTTACAATTATGGCAATTTTTTTTTTGTTGGTGAAAATACTAATGACCCAAGACTATATACACATACTTATCTAATGCAGTGCCAGTAATACATTTTTAGTTAAGTATGGCTGTAGATACACATAATATGAACAACCAGTGATTACTTGTGTGATGATAATTTGTTTTCCATCAAGCCCCCTCTCAGACCTTGGAATCGCCTTAACCTTCCCCGTTACAGTACCCCGTGTGCCTCCAGAAACAGGATTGGGCAAAACTTCACAGTCCTGGATGAGCACAGAACACGGTGAGGAAAGCTCTGGTAGTGTGAATGCACAAAAACACAATAGGAACAAATTGTCCAGATATTTTCAGGGCACTTAACAGGTTATTAAAGGTGACTGAGCATATTTTCAAAACAAAGCTATAAAATTGGATATTATAAAAACATAAAACATTTGCAATGTACAAACTAATTTAATGATCAACAAAAGTGAGATTACGTTTTATAGGTACATCTGGATTTTAAACGTTCTGAAATTCTGAACTCCCATTTCCGCATTTGTTATCTTCAATAAACAGATAATTATGGGTCTGTGTTTGCTATATATAGCATATGCGTCTCTCCTTATGAGAATTCTTTTGGTTTCTTGGTCTTCCTTCTGTTCACAATTTCAACATGCTGGTGCAAAAGCTAAGCTGGATCATTTGTAAGTATTGATTTAGAACCAGTTCAAGTTGATTAATTTCAATTTTTCAGTTTTTCATTTGTTTTCTTTTTTATTTTGATTTTCAGTGCTGCTGTTTCTGTGTCAACATGGTAAGAATAGCAGATGACCAATGAACTGAATAATGCACATTCTCATAAAAAACAACAAGAACAACAACAGCATTTCATGTAATTTTATCATCTTGTCTAAACACCATGTTTCCTCTTCACAGAAGTAGAAGCAAAAACAACACTGGTCTGTGAAGGAGGATCTGCATACCTCAGCTGTGGTGAGTATACAGTTATTATATATATATATACATACACACACATAGTGGGTACGGGAAGTATTCAGACCCCCTTAAATTTTTCACTCTTTGTTATATTGCAGCCATTTGCTAAAATCATTTAAGTTCATTTTTTTCCTCATTAATGTACACACAGCACCCCATATTGACAGAAAAACACAGAATTGTTGACATTTTTGCAGATTTATTAAAAAAGAATAACTGACATATAACATGGTCCTAAGTATTCAGACCCTTTGCTGTGACACTCATATATTTAACTCAGGTGCTGTCCATTTCTTCTGATCATCCTTGAGATGGTTCTACACCTTCATTTGAGTCCAGCTGTGTTTGATTATACCTATTGGACTTGATTAGGAAAGCCACACACCTGTCTATTTAAGACCTTACAGCTCACAGTGCATGTCAGAGCAAATGAGAGAATCATGAGGTCAAAGGAACTGCCTGAAGAGCTCAGAGACAGAATTGTGGCAAGGCACAGATCTGGCGAAAGGTTACAAAAAAATTTCTGCTGCACTTAAGGTTCCTAAGAGCGCAGTGGCCTCCATAATCCTTAAATGGAAGACGTTTGGAACGACCAGAACCCTTCCTAGAGCTGGCCGTCCGGCCAAACTGAGCTATCGGGGGAGAAGAGCCTTGGTGAGAGAGGTAAAGAAGAACCCAAAGATCACTGTGGCTGAGCTCCAGAGATGCAGTCGGGAAATGGGAGAAAGTTGTAGAAAGTCAACCATCACTGCAGCCCTCCACCAGTCGGGGCTTTACAGCAGAGTGGCCTGACGGAAGCCTCTCCTCAGTGCAAGACACATGAAAGCCTGCTTGGAGTTTGCTAAAAAACACCTGAAGGACTCCAAGATGGTGAGAAATAAGATTCTCTGGTCTGATGAGACCAAGATAGAACTTTTTGGCCTTAATTCTAAGCGGTATGTGTGGAGAAAACCAGGCACTGCTCATCACCTGTCCAATACAGTCCCAACAGTGAAGCATGGTGGTGGCAGCATCATGCTGTGGGGGTGTTTTTCAGCTGCAGGGACAGGACGACTGGTTGCAATCGAGAGAAAGATGAATGTGGCCAAGTACAGGGACATCCTGGACGAAAACCTTCTCCAGAGTGCTCAGGACCTCAGACAGGGCTGAAGGTTTACCTTCCAACAAGACAATGACCCTAAGCACACAGCTAAAATAACGAAGATGTGGCTTCACAACAACTCCATGACTGTTCTTGAATGGTCCAGCCAGAGCCCCAATTGAGCATCTCTGGAGAGACCTAAAAATGGCTGTCCACCAACGTTTACCATCCAACCTGACAGAACTGAAGAGGATCTGCAAGGAGGAATGGCAGAGGATCCCCAAATCCAGGTGTGAAAAACATGTTGCATCTTTCCAAAAAAGACTCATGGCTGTATTAGATCAAAAGGGTGCTTCTACTAAATACTGAGCAAAGGGTCTGAATACTTAGGACCATGTGATATTTCAGTTTTTCTTTTTTAATAAATCTGCAAAAATGTCAACAGTTCTGTGTTTTTGTCAATATGGGGTGCTGTATGTACATTAATTAGGAAAAAAAATGAACTTAAATGATTTTAGCAAATGGCTGCAATATAACAAAGAGTGAAAAATTTAAGGGGGTCTGAATACTTTCCGTACCCACTGTATATATATATATATATATATATATATATATATATATATGTTTTTTTGTGCCCAAATAGGACAGTATGAGAGAGAGAACGGGATCAGGAGTAAACACTTGAGTCTGGACTCCAACTATGTGCAACATGCTTAAACTTTACCACAATTCTCATGTTTTTTTTTTATTTTTTATTTTTTATTACACCTGTCAGATTTGGGATTCATAAAGGTCCTACGGGCCAGCTATGGGCGGACTGATCGCACAACATGTGCTGGTGGGAGACCAGCTAATCAGATCTCAAATACGCACTGTTTTCGAGAAGCATCCCTCCATTTAATGTCTGCTCGGTAGGATTGACAGATAGCAGCAAACAGAGAAAAAATTGTTTGTTTACAATTTCATTTAATGCATCATTTTACAAGAGCAATTTTTGTCTGTAGTGTATTAAAACTATATCAAATACTTGTCATTGTCTGTTCACGAATCAGGTGTGATGGAAGAAAGAGCTGTTCTGTTCCTGCAACGAACTCAGTTTTCTCTGATCCTTGTTATGGTACTTATAAATACCTGGATGTGTCTTATGACTGTATTCCAGCAAGTAAGCCAGTTCTTTTATACAATTTCCATCCTAAATTTTAAAGTTGATTATTATTCATCTAGAAATTGTAGTAACTGTTAATACTGATGTCTGTTCTAATTTTGTTCCCAATTTTCCAACGAATTCTAGAAAGAAGTGTAACCTGTGAACGCAGCCAAAGCATCATTATCTGTGGTAAGATTTATCAGTAAGCTTTTTCTATGCTGAGATCATACCATCAAAAGGGTACAGCATTTTTGTTTAGCTCATCAGGACCTCATGTCTACTGTATTTTAATTGGATCAGTCCAATTCTAGTACATGTTGGCACAAATTACTGTTTTGAAATTTGCTGCTTTTGTGTTTCAAAAGATTCTGGTGTTATTTCTGTTCATCATGCCAATTATGGACGCCGGGATCTTGTAACCTGCCCTCATAAATTAGCAACTACACCACACTGTTACTCTCCTCAGACCAGCAGCCTGCGTTCCAGGTACAGCAGATACACTTCATATAGGGTCACTTAAGACAACAGATCACATATACACACATAAATGTTCAATCTGCAATTATTTCGAAAAACAATATGCAAAATACATAAGAGACTTTTAGGAGTGGATTATATACCAGTAGACACTAGGGGTGTAATGGTACACAGAAGTCATGGTTCGGTATGTACCTCGGTTTTGGAATCACAGTTCGATACAAGTTCGGTACAACAGGAAATGTTTTTTTTCATTTATTTTGAACAGATAATAATGATTTTAAGTGATTTTAAACTATTCAACATCTTCATGTAAATGTCTTAAGTGAAAGTAAACAGCTGGAAGAAAATCAGATGTGTGCCAGTAGGCCTATCCTGCAGTGTTTCCCAAACTGGGGTCTGCAGGGGAATTTCAGGCGATTGATGAGTTGATGAAAAGCTATTGATTAATTAAATTACAATTCATTAAATTTAAATAATTGAAATTGAAATATTTTTTTTTTAAATGTAAGGTTGAAATGTGTAATAAAGTACTGCTTATTTGCGCAGCGCATGGTTACAGTGAAAAGAGCTTTATTTCTGCTGTTCCACAAGTGCCACCTGTCATGCAGTGGATTTACGTTTAGTTTACGTTTTACGTTTCATTTAGCATGTCTGCTGTTTGTTCAGACCAAGGCGAAAATTGAAATAATTTCTCATAAAAAAAGGGTCATATCTTTAGTTGAATTTGTACATACTAGTAGATAACATATTATATTATAATTCACCCAACCAGTGAAATGATTTCATTCTGTTTTCAGTGTGCTTTTTGAACATTTCCAGCACATTTGAACAATACTGTGATATTAATAGTAATAAATGTAATAATTTTGACGTCCATTCTGGAAAACCTCATAGTACACTCTACAGTATATAATATGAGGATGCGCAATGGTTTTCTGAAAATATTTCACATGGTGCGTTGGTCCAATCAAACGTAAATCAAGATAATGTTAGAATGACCCAGGGTTAATTATTTCAGATGAAAAGCCCATCAGTGTCATTTTTAGTTAGCAAACAACCAAAAACAAAGAAAAATCCCACACTTTTGACTGAAACATTTGTATAACTTCAACAAGCATAAATGTATATTTAATTTCCATAGTGAAGAGTACGCATTTTTTATTTGATTATTTTATTGACTTTATTAAATTTTTAAAATTTTATTTTATTCAATTTATTCAAATAAATCATATTTTGATATAAGATTCTGGTCATATCACCCACTCCTAAGGACAATGTACACTTAGTCAGTCATTATCTGGTGTATTAAACAGCTCCAAAAACATATATATATATATAATTTTTGATCTGTTTTATTTTTTTTTTTATTTAATTTTTGTTTTCTTTTAAGGTGCAATGGGAGGAAGACTTGTCAACTATATGCTTCAAATTCTCTCTACTCCGATCCATGTTATCGTGTCTATAAGTATCTAGAAGTGATGTACAGCTGTACATAATCCTGCTACATAAATGTATTTCATGTTTTGTGTGTTTTAAATGAGAACTGAGATTTTAGATGCTGCTAGCTTTGATGATTATGTGTCAGACATATTACACTTTACAGTACATTTTTTCTTTTGATTTTAAGGTGATTTTTGTGAGGTTAGGAACAATTTTATCTAGGTAAATTTATGTAAGCCATAAAGTTGTCAAAAAGGAAAACCATGTAAAAAAGAAATACAACAGCACCATATAATTTGACTGCCATAAGAACAATTAAGATCAGAAAAACTACTAAAATTCTTGTAGAATAATCTACAACACAAATAATCTTTTGTATACAAACAAAATTGGTGTTGTTAAATTTCTATTGTAAAAAGCCCAATACAAATACATTTTTTGTAAAGCAAATCATAAAATTTCACCCTAAAGTCTACTTCCTAATCATGTAATATGCATACTGTCATGTGTTTCCGGTCTTTTACTGGATTTTATGTTTTAGTTCTTGTCTGCTGAGTTTCCTGTGCCAGTTTGTAGTCCTTTTGTAGTTCATTTTCTGATTGATTCCCTTTGATCGTCTCCCAGGTGTGTCCTGTTATCTTGTTACCCTTGTTAGCCTGTCTGTAGTAAATAGCCCTTGGGTTTCCCATGTTTCTTTGTCAGTTAATACCTGTACCAGTTTCTTGTTCTGATTTTGCATTTATTAAAATTCCCACACTTAGATATGTTTCTACGTGCCATCTTTTGGTTCCTTTGTTACACATATTTGATAAGCCTGTTAAACTAACACAAGTGGTGGGAGAAAAGAACCTTTTCGAAGCTTCAAAACAACTGAACCAACTGTTTCGCAAAATGATTCACTGTTTCGAAGCACTCGAAACGCCACACGCTGGTGACGCCTGCCTGTCAAAAATGTGTAAATGCAACAAACACTAAAGCTAAAACATGCATAAAAACAGGTTTTAAAAACCCATTGCAAATGTTTGATTTAAAGTATGCATTAAATGCAGTAAAGATAATAAAATAACATTAAATGTGAAGTGTCTGTATACTGTGTTTGTTTTTTTTTATATATTATTTTAATTTGCAGGCAGGGGCAATTCTAGGATTTTCATTTTAGAGGGACTCAGCCCCCCAATGAGGGTATAATAAAAGGGGTGAACGCAGCAAATACTTACAGTATATGGGGAACTGATTGCTTCGCCATGATATTTTGTAAACTATATTTAAACTATAATAGAGCTATAGCCCCCCTAACAATGGCCTAGCGACGCCCGTCTTTGCTTGTTTTGTTTGCTTTATGGAGCTCTCGTGCATAGAGGCCAGTAAGAGACTATTAACTACTTTTCATCCTTTTAAATACACAAATGTCCCGTTAAAAATGTCTACAAATTGATGAAACTGATCCGAGATCAGGTAAAAAACCATAGAGATGTTGTAAAGTCAATGAACTCACGTGACTCATGGGTTTACTGAGATCATCGCCCCTCAATGGCAAACCATTAGGTGTGTTCGACATGAACTACCGATACAGACGGTGGTCAACGAGAGTAGCCGAGAGCAGTCGGGGGTGAAGTTGAAAACGAATCCATCAAGTCGGACACTTTCTGCTCTTGTTAGAGACGCTCTCGCGGTGTTTGCTTACTCTATCATAGATGAAGTGAATTAAATGCAATAGGTTCGTTTGAGATGAGCAAAATCTGCGCAGAACCAATCACTAGGGATGGGCGGATCGATCCTGAAATATCGATACTTTCGATACTGACGTTGTATCGAAAGGATCGATCCTCACATAAAAATATCGATTCTAAGTGCATTTTTAACCATTAATTTTATTTATTTAACAAGAAGTTTGGTGCATAAAATAAGCCTCTAAGAGGAACAACAGACTATTAAAGAAGTATTGTGTAGGATAGAACTATTTCTCCTGCTCATCGGAACACACGCAAATGCTGAAAGTCAGAACCAACCAATCACAGATAGTGTTCGCTGCTGACGCTTCATTCAACATTGATAATAATCGGAAATTATGTTTCTTCCTCTTGTTCTCATGGCATTGAAATAATAAAGCATTATTTAAAAAAAAAAAGTTTCTTGAGTAGCAAAGTATATTAGAATGATTTCTGAAGGATCATGTGAAACCGAAGACTGGAGTAATGATGTTGAAAATTCAGCTTTGGTCACAGATGCTTTTTAAATTACATTTTTCAAAGTATATTAAAACAGAAAATAGTTATTTTAATTGTTAATTTTCCCAATCTTGCTGTTTTTACTGTTAGTTTGTGTAAGTAAATTTATTTAAACTGGTTGTTAAAAGTTCAGATTGGTTATTATATCCTGTAATCGCTGTCTGTAAGAAACAACTTGTGCTAAAGTTTGACCTGGCAGCTTTTTACACACACACACACGCACACACACACACACACACACACACAAACAGTTTTGCTACAGTAACCACAGTATTTGTAGTAAAACTGCAGTAACAAAAAATTTACCATGGTTAACACTCTCTCTTTTGGCTTGCTTCCTTTTACCATGGTTAACACTACAGGAACATTATTTCAAGCATAATATTTGTAGCAAAAACCATGGTAATAATAATTAATAATACTACTAATAATAATACTACTACTAATTATTATTATTATTATACATTTTAGTACTTATGTAACACCATGGTTGTTTTTCATCAAGTACCCTCCAAGGTACACCTTTGTACCTTATCTACCCTTAATATGTGTGTACTTGTATGGTACTAGTATGCTCCCTGGCTTTTAGGGGTAAAGAAAGGTGCACCTTTGAGGTTACTGCCCAGTAAAGAGCTAAAATACAAAATTTTAGTACATTTTATTTCTGACAGTGTTATCAAAAAAAAAAAAAGGGAAAAAAAAACACTTATGAAATGTTTAAAACACATGACTTTCAAATATAATGTTAAGTAAGTATAATTACTGATTTTATTCTTTTAATAATCTAAAAGATCAGTTTAGTTTAGAGGTATCGGTATCGGTATTGATATCGACGATACTTGGCTTGAAAATATCGGTATCGGATCGAAAATAAAATATGAGGTATCGCCCATCCCTACCAATCACCGGTGATCACCGCGAGATGCATGCTGGTAAGAACTGTGTCCAAGTTACGCCCGCCTTGCTCTGATGTCATGCTGACGTGTGCCAAAAAACTCTGGCGCTGGCCAGAGCCGTATAGAGAGAGAGTTGCGACAACGGAAGTTCAAAACGCTCGATCGTCACGTGATTCGTGTAGACTTCAAATAGTTCCAGGAAGTTCATAGCGGGCAATTGGAATACATGGAGTTGGAGAGGCAGAACTGCGATTTTGGTTAATTAGTAGAAAATAAAAGAGTGTATTTACATCATTTATAAAATACATCGATATGCATATGTAGTATGTATATGTAGTTATATCAGTGTTGTATTTAAAATATAAAATAGGCTAATATTTGAGGATTAATGTGGTAAACTATCGCTACTTGCCTTGTTAACATATTTTAGGCTAAAGTAACTTTGGTTAAAGACTGCATTTGCTGTTTTGAAATGGTATTGTCTTGTTGGTATGTTGTCTTAATACCAAATAAGTGAATTATAAAATTAAATTAAGGAAAATTCATCTTGTTTAATGTTTTTGATTCTTGATCACCCCATAATTATTAATATATAAATATTTTCATAGTATATTCAACTTAAAACATTGTTTTTACACAGTTAATCATATATTTTACGTATGCAACTGATTTATTCATTTATAATAAACGGAAAAGCATGTTGTCCTTGTAGTTTCCTGTGCTAAATGGGAATGCTCCAGAGTCACTCACAGAAAGCAGAATGAATGTATGGTTTTCCTACTGACATGGAGAGGAGAAAAAAGATGCATCAAGTTTTATTTTATTCACATTTATTTGTATAGCACTTTTTATTATACAGTGTTTCAAAGCAGCTTTACAGGAAAATTAATGTTTCTACATTACAAATAAGAGTTCTGTTAACAGGTGTAACTGTTAAAGTAATGTTCATCTGGCAGAAATGTTCTAAAATTAGGCTATACAAATCATGCAGTTAGTTAACATGTATTCAGCAGAAACAATTAATACATTAAAGCAATGATCACATGATTTGATCATGTTGATTATAATACAAAGAAAATGTGGTAGTTTTGTGTGTTTATTCAGAGTTGGCGTCATCTGAAGTCCTCTCAAGGCTTGGCGTCATGTCTTCAAAGTTGTTCTCATTACAGGGACTCTTCAGGTGGTTCTTGTTCTGAGAGCAAAATAGAGAAGGAGAAAAACATGGGAGCAATGGTAAAGTGATGCTCTATTACATATCAGTCCTGTGGCATCGCTGCTCCTCCACACAGTGTTTCTATAGTAGATAAGAAGTACAAAAGTAGAGTAAATATAAAACACAGTAATAAAGTACAGGTTTACTGTGATAACATTTATTAAAGTTGAAGTCAAAAGTTTACATACAGCTTCCAGAATCTGCAAAATTTGAATTAATTTACCAATATTAACACAGTATTAAGAATGAACTGTATGTAAACTTTTGAACTGGGTCATTTTTATAAATGTAACTATTATTTTCTCTTATGGACTATATGTAAACAACATCTTTTATGTGAAATATCTTATTCAGGTCAGTACTAAATAAACAATGTTTAAACGTATTTATTTTGGTAATATAAATTATTTTAATTAACATTTTGCAGTATCTGCAAGGTGTATGTAAGCTTTTGACTTCAACTGTATACAGTAGTGGTATTTAATATATTTCTGGTAATTTAGCCTGGTATGATTCTCAAATGAAAGTTGCCTGCCTCTATTTCATTCTCACTTAGGTCCATCAGCATCCTTTGCAATAAATTTAATTCTAATATTTAACTTTCCACCAGCAAAAATCACGTTTAAAAGCCTCAATTACACAACGATGAATTAAACTGCTTTAAGAGAACG
The DNA here is from genome assembly GCF_022985175.1 of Labeo rohita. NCBI lineage: Eukaryota > Metazoa > Chordata > Actinopteri > Cypriniformes > Cyprinidae > Labeo > Labeo rohita. The sequence continues at coordinate 10,186,794 of NC_066891.1, read as the reverse complement.
AATAATACCCCCTAAATCTACTAATTTAGTGAGGAATAATCTAATAATAATCTGTTTTAATGCATAAGGTAATTTAATTAGCTGCTCTGATAATATATAGTTTTGTTCTATAAATGTCTTACCTTATAAAAGTGGATCACAGCGGTCTCTTCTGCTGCATCTCTATGGCGCTGATAGTATTAGCGCTAACTTCCGGGAACTATTGCGCGCCTCCACGATCCGCCATTGCTGTAAAAAACTGGTCCATTGGAGTCAATGGAGTTGTCGCAACTCTCTCTCTATACGGCTCTGGCGCTGGCCAGGCCGCTGTGTCAGATTGAGCAGTCGGGTGCAGTAGCTCTCCACTGACTGCGCTGACCAAAAGCACGATGGGAAACAACTGGCTGACAACACAGCTTAAAGCTCATTGGTTCAGACAGCCGTGATGTTGCCATTCTGTTCTAAAATGTTTTATTTTTTTATCTAATATCATGTTGTTATGTGTTTAAATTATGCATGAATATTCCCAAACATTGCCAGTGCGATCTCTGCGTGAGATATGTGATTGTTGTCATATTTCTATAAAAATCTAAAATACACGTTTGTATTAAAGTAAAAATAGATGATAAATACCCTTTCGTATGGAATTAAATAGCAAGCACTTTGGGTGACTTGTTCATCATATTTATTTTCATATAAAAACAACAGAGCTGAAATTATATCATGTTTATCAGCAACACAGCATGTGAGTGTGATGTCCGCCTTTGATCTTGTAGGCATCTGTTCTACTTCGAGAGGTCAGAATTGTCTGTCTTGACTGCACTTATTTCACTTCTCTCCTCACTGCAGCCGCCTACTCTCGCCTACATTCAAGGCGAGGCGAGGGAGAAGGGTGTTCCTGCACAACCGGAGGCTGCAGTTTCACGACCGTATTTCTAGGACCCTATAGTTTTTTTTGTATTATTTTATTTTATTTATTTATTGTATATATGTATGTATTAGCGTCTCATACTATTTAATAGCGCTTGCTATTCAATTCTGTATATTATTATTTTTTAAAAGAAATATGTAGTTGTTTAATTGTAAACACTTAATTATTGTCCTAACCGACTCCTAACCCTTAACATACCCATTGGTAACCTGTTTGAAATATTTAACCTTATTTATTTCAATAAATTGTAAAAAAAGATTTGTATTTTTGCAGACTTCAGTTCATTAGCCACAGCACAGCGATTCATGTCTGATGTGTGACACACATAAAGTGCAATAAACGGTAAAACAACTGCGCTACAAATTACTTGTTTATTATTACATTAATAAATGTAATTTTATTTGAATACAAATGTTAGTTTATAACATTCAGTAGAACAATGATCTGTTTTGCACAGCTAAATAGGCTAAATGGAGATTGCTGACACGCCTCGAACACAAGTTCACACCAAAATAAGATGGAAGGATTAAAAATGAATAGTTTTTGTTTTATGCTTGTATCAGATCTCCCTTAGATGGCGCTGTCACAAAAAATAGGGTCCTAGAAATGCACGTGCTGTGTGAAACCGGCGTAACTTGTTACGTCAAAATAAGACTTCAAATGGCATAAAAACATGATCTGTGGGAGTTTTTAGTGAGTTATCAGCTTTGTGAAATTTAAAGTAAATCTCCATGTCTGTGACCAATATTTACAGATTTTACTTTGATGATCCGAAAATTAAAAAATAGTTAAAAGTTAACTATTAAAAAGAATAGCTGAACATAAATTCAGCTAAATAAAATATTGTTTAAATTGTTACAGCCTTGAGTTATTATTTTGGAATAAATATAAAATGCTTAAAATGCATTTGATGTAAAGAAAAATTAAATTAAATAAAAAATTGAAGACTCCTGATTTCTGTCACACACTATATTTTTGTTTATTTATTATTCATTTATTTTAATAGTGACTCATTTAATGAATCATTTTTTTATTTTTAATTTCTAGGATGACCACAGTGCAGATAAGGGGAACGTAGTGCTGCCGCCTGGTGGTGCTGTGCCTTCAGGGAAGGCCAATGAGGAAAACATGATTGACAACCCATATCTTCGGCCAGTCAAAAAGCCCAAAGTGAGAAGGAAAAAATGAAAACTGATATATTGACTCTGCTACTTCTACATCATCTGGTTATGATGGATGATGACTTAGCATGTGCTAATCACATTGTGCCCCTTGAAGTTACAGCTAACATACGAGGAACCAGAGTCTTCAATAATTGCAATTTGGAAATGCGCAGTCATCTATCATGTTACTGACGTTTGATTCTTATAGAATGACAGACTGTTCTGTACATCTGAAAAATATTCAAGGGAATTCAAGTAGACAACCTCCCTAAAGTGCAACACAGCTTACTCTTGATTTTTGGTAGTTTGTTTTGATAAGCCTTCCCTTGAAATATCATTTAGTTTTTACAGTTCTAAACAGCTCCTCAGAAATGTGACATTCTCTTTTGATTTGTGTGTGTTTGTGAATGATGGTAATACATGTCTTTCATTGTTCATTTTAAGGCATCGTTTTAAAAGGACAAGTTGAAAATTAAACCAGAACATGGGGATGAAGCGAACATCTCCATTATGAACGTGTGTCTTGTGCTCTTTTACTTCACCCACTACTGCGTTAGTTACGTTTCAGTAAAAAGTAACGTACCTGGAACATGTCTAATACAGTTGAGGTCAAAGGTTTACATACACCTAGCAGAATAAGCAAAATGTTGATTATTTTACCAAAAATAAAACGGATAATAAAAAACTACACCATGTTATACAAAAATACAGTTTAAGATTTTATATAAATCATCTAATGTGACACTGATTATATAATCTAATAGCTGTTGGCAAAAATGACTTTTTATATCGTTCCTTATAGCACCGAGGATGAATTAATCTTGAGCTACAGGAACTCGCACAGGCTCGAACCGTTTCATGAAGAGGATGACAATCTTGATTCATTATACTGACCAATTTATCAGTCATTCTATCCTGTGCCATCTCATCAATAGTGGGTAACACACAACCCACAACAGAACCTGCCTTTTTAATCAGCTTATTGAGTTTGTTCTTCTCCTTCTCCAGCAATCCCCCTCCCCAACAGGTGACAGCATACAAGATCACAGATGATACTACAGAATCGTAGGTCTTCAACAGTACCTGACATACACCAAAATATCTCAGTCGTCTTAGTAAATGAATGTGACTCTGACCCTTCTTGTAAACCTGTGTCATATTGTCAGACCTAACAAGCTTGCTGTTCAAATATACACCCAAATACTTATATATGATGTAACAATCTCAATTTCTGACTCATGTATATTCACTGGCATTGCTTGTTGAGGATATCTACTAAAATTAACCACAATTTACAACTTACTAGCATTAAGCCAAAGACAATTTGTTTCACACCAGTCCACAAAACTCTTTAAAAGCTCCCTATATTCATTCTCATCATGATCCTTAATACAACCAACAATTGCAGAATCATCAGAAAATTTCTGGAGATGACAGTTTTTGGAATTGTACTGGAAATCAGATGTATAAAAAGTAAATAAAAACAGAGCTAAAACCATTCCTTGAGGGACATCAGTGCTACACAGAACCACTTGGGACACACAGTTATGCATCCTAACATACTGTGGTCTATTAGAGAGGTAATCCATTAACCAACTAACCATACTGTGATGTAATCCAGCATTCTCTAATTTATCTCTGAGTAATACAGGCTGGATAGTGTTGAATGCACTAGAAAAATTGAAGAATGTGACTCCAACAGTGTTACCTAAATTTTCTAAATGACTTAAAGACTTATATAAAAGATAAATAATTGCATCATCAACTCCAACGCCAGTTTTATTAACGAACTTCTAACTTGTTCCATTATCAGAAAACAGAACACACAAAAGCTAAGTAGATCTTAATATAATTTAAGACAAACCTCTCAAAAACCTTCATCAACTCAGCTGTTAAAGCTATTGGTCTGTAGTGTGAAAACTCTAAGTGGAATTAGTTTTCTTAGGTACTGGTACTACACATGATGTGTTGATATAGTCTGTAATACACTCTGTTAAACCATCAATGTCCTCATCATGTGATTTACATAAAACGTCCCAATCCGTAGTCTCAAAACAATCCATTAATGCCTCAGAGACCGAATCAGACCATACTTTAACTGTTCTAATTGTTTTTGCTGTTTCTTCACAGCTGGAACATAAACAGATGTAAACAAGATTATGGTCCGATCGTCCCAAAGGAGAAAGTGGTGAACAACCATAGGCATTTTTAACATTTGCATACAACAAGTCCAAAGTTTTATAGTCTCTCGTATCACAGTCCACATACTGAATAAACGTGGGGAGAGTATTCCATAGAAAAGCTTGATTAAAATCCCCCAAAATAATAATCAGTGCTTGAGGATATTTTGACTGCATCCTGGCTGTAATAGTGTTGATATGCTCACACGCATTACTCACATTGGCCGAAGGAGGAATATACACTGTTATAGATATCACGTAAGAAAATTATCTGGGCAAATAGTATTGCCTCATTCCCACAGCCAATAGTTCAATATCCTTGTTACACAATTTTTCTTTTACCATGATGTGGCCTGGACAGCACCAGCTTAAACAGTGCCAGTCCCCCTCCTTTACTCTTACCAGTCTCCACAGCGCACCTGTCCGCGCGTACTAGATGAAACAGCTGCGTCCAGCATTCTCTCACTCAACCAAGTCTCAGTAAAACACATAAAACTGCACTCACGATACTCCCATTGTGTCCTTGCAAGCGACGTTAGCTCCTCCATCTTGTTGTAAAGGTGGCTTTAGGGGGGGCAGCCGTGGCCTAATGGTTAGGGGAGTCGGGCTTGTAACCTAAAGGTTGTGGGTTCGAGTCCCAGGTCCAGCAGGGATTGAAGGTGGGGGGAGGGGTGAATAACCAGCGCTCTCTCCACCCTCAATACCATGACTGAGTTGAGTCCCTTGAGCAAGGCACCGATCCCCCAACTGCTCCCTGGGTCCTGCAGCAATAGCAATATGGCTGCCTACTACTCCGGGTGTGTGTGTGTGTGTGTGTGTACTTGGATGGGTTAAATGCAGAGCACAAATTCTGAGTATAACCATACTTGGCTACACGTCACATCACGTCCTTTCCTTTCCTTGTATCGTCCTTTCTTCAGTCGGCGTTTCACTCCAGCCTTGCACCCCCTTTTTCTCCTCCTCAGATCCACAGGAATCTCCATTCTCGAAACAGATGACATCGATGTATGTCGTAGTTCCAAAAGTTCCTCCCTTGAGTAGGTCACGGAGTCACCGCACTTGACACTGCCCCCGAAGAATGCCAAAATAAATAGAATCATAATCCAGTACTTCCTGATGCTCTCAAACCCTGGGGCCTCACATAAACATTGATAAAAATAATTTAAAAAGTACCAACAAATACCAGAAATTAAAAACATTCAGAGCTGCTACGACAGGCTGCCACAAACACGGCGCCATCTTGATCCTTATGTGAAATAAGATATTTCACATAAACAATGTTTATATATAGTCCACAAGAGAAAATAATAGTTTAATTTATTTTTTGTTTAGTAATAGTTGTTCATGAGTCCTTTGTTTGTCCTGAACAGTTAAACTGCCTGCTGTTCTTCAGAAAAAAACGCCAAATTCTCTGGTTTTTCAGCATTTTGGGGGGGAATCATGAACAAATATCACTAAACAAACACAGCTGTGGATCATTCAGGTAACGACGCAGTATTAAGAATCAAGTGTATGTAAACTTTTGAATGGGGTCATTTTTATAAATTCAACTATTATTTTATCTTGTGAACTATATGTAAATATCTTTCATGTAAAATATCTTATTCAGGTCAGTACTAAATAAAAAATAACATGCATTTTGTATGATTCCTCTTATTTTGGTAAAATAATTAACATTTTGCAGATTCTGCAAGGTGTATGTAAACTTTTGACCTCATCTGTACATGACACCTCAAAAATATGTTTTTTAAACTGTACATGTCATGAAATGGAAATAGGAAAACTTGTGTTTTAAAGCTTCAATGTTTGTATACATTGAAAATCACATTACATTTTTGTAGTAGCATCAGTAAAACAAGCTTAGATATGCCACCCTGTTCCTCTGTTTCCTAAACTCTTTGTCATGGATGAGCTGGATGGACACAAAACACATCACAAGTTAATCAGCTAAGAAAAACAATTTAAGATTAACATTCTGCATGTACTTGTTTTGTTTCTTTGAACTGTAATTTGTAGAAGAATGTCAGGCGTATCCGTACCTCTGTACGCAGTGCTCTTTTCTCCAGTGATGGCACTTTTTACCAATCTGGAGAGCTGAATTTCATAGGCCACGATACCTTCTTGCTTTGGATGGTGTCATGAACATATGCCCCTGGATTAAAAAAGGGATATACACTGAAAATCTGCAATTCAATTAATTTAATCCTGGAATTAAATGTTACAAGATGTTATTGCATATACTGAAATGTTTTTCCCAGTCCAGCCGATTAGTACAGCCCAAAACATGACAACAATTGACCATTTTCAGCAGCAATAATCAGCAAAATGTAAAAGTTTTGTTCGGTTCAGTGGCATTGTTTACGTTTAGTGTCGGCAATATGGCGATTGATGACATGTTGTGAAAACACTCTATAACGTAAGTCTTTCATGGGGTTACTACATATTTCAGAAAGAGACATGATTTATGTTTTATTAAGCCATACAAGTCTTAATACCCGAGGTTCCCTTTAAGGACAATTCAGGCCCTGCACTCAAAAATTATGAGAACTACCAGATTTTTTTTTATTACTAGAACATACATTTATTACCAGACCTCATAGTCAAATGGTAAAAATAATCATACCCAGGTCCGGAGTCTGTATTTTACAGTGGCACTATTGAATGGTGCTTTTCCAGGTGGACACACTTTAGACCGAGTCCAGTCTTGTTGGTATTTTTGTGGTGAGGGAGTGGCCTTCTATAAAAACAGCTAATGCACTAAAACAAAATAAATGGTTGTGATGTTACTCAAAAACACATAAAACTGTAGCTACCTTAATTGGAGGCAGAAAGCGTGGTGCAGTACGTGCCCCTAACACATATCCCCTCTTACTCTCAGGTCTGTGTTGGAGCTCATATATAAGACTGCCCACCTGGAAACTGCTACGTTAGGTGAAAAGAATAACACGTTCCATGACTTATAAGTTTCTACCTGCTCTGCCTTCCTGCGTACTCACCGTGTGGTTGTCGTAACATCCGGGTCCTAGTTCCTTGGAACCGTAGAGCTCAAGCATTTCATTGCCCATGCGATCACGCGCGAAGTGCGTTGGAAACATGAGACGTTCCTGGCAGCTGCCGAACGCGACCCATGGAGCTAGAAAGTTGATAAAAACAAACGGTGAAATTCATTTTGAACGCAAAATATGCAGTTTTATCCGGTTGTGGATAAATTACCTGCGCACCATGTCGTCATAGCGTCCTGATGTTTACTGGTTACTATGGTATCCAGGTGCTAACGAATGCTGATGACGTGGATCAAATGGAATTCCGATGAATTTGATTTGTAAATGAGATCAATTAATTATATAATGTCATATTAAAACATTGGTAAAGTAAATATAGATACATGAACAAGCAATAATACAAATGTGCAGACAGTTTGTGCAGTTGAAGTGCAATCGCTTAGATCTAAAATTCTGATTAAGACATATTGCTTGCAAAAACTAGAAGTAACTTTGTCTGCAACAAGCCACAAGATTAAGAAACATCTGTGGTCAAAGTATGAATGTGTATGAATAACCAGGACACTACATTTTTGCTCAGAAATTGCTAGTACATTTTGCAAATAATTACACAATAACAAAAATGAAATAACTGAAACCATATTATCTTGTAAAACCTTTTACATGTGATACTCATGAAAGTGAGATTAACTAACATTTATACTTAAAGTTCAAAGAGTGTTAACTTTCTTTTCCTGTGTAATACAGACATGAATTTACTTTTCATTCAGCCTGAGGCTTATTAATTTATACTTTTTGGTGTGAAGGGGCTTTTACGTTTGCCAAAAATATAACTTTTTATATTAAAAACAAACAAACAAGCCCTGCCCAGATTTAAAAAGTAATAGAAAAGTAACAACAGTAATTTAACGCATTACTTTCCATTAAAAGTAACTAACGTAATTAGTTACTTTTTTTAGGGAGTAACACAGTATTGTAATGCATTACTTTTAAAAGTAACTTTAAGTTAAGTCATTCAACATGTTAGCCCAGGCACACATACACTATATTGCCAAGAGTATTTGCTCACCCATCCAAATAATCGGAATCAGGTGTTCCAATCACTTCCATGGCCACAGGTTTATAAAATCAAGCACCTAGGCATGCAGACTGTTTTTACAAACATTTGTGAAAGAATGGGTCGCTCTCAGGAGCTCAGTGAATTCCAGCATGGAACTGTGATAGGATGCCACCTGTGCAACAAGTCCAGTTGTGAAATTTCCTCGCTCCTAAATATTTTACAGTCAACTGTCAGCTGTATTATAAGAACGTGGAAGCATTTGGGAATGACAGAAACTCAGTCACGAAGAGGTAGGACATGTAAACTGACAGAGCGGGGTCAGCGGATGCTGAGGTGCATAGTGCGAAGAGGTCGCCAACTTTCTGAAGTCGCTACAGACCTCCAAACTTCATGTGGCCTTCAGATTAGCTCAAGAACAGTGCACAGAGAGCTTCATGGAATGGGTTTCCATGGCCGAGCAGCTGCATCCAAGCCATACATCACCAAGTGCGATGCAAAGAGTCGGATGCAGTGGTGTAAAGCACGCCGCCACTGGACTCTAGAGCAGTGGAGACGCATTCTCTGGAGTGACAAATCGCGCTTCTCCATCTGACACTCTGATGGACGAGTCTGGGTTTGGCGGTTGCCAGGAGAACGGTACTTGTCTGACTGCATTGTGCCAAGTGTAAAGTTTGGTGGAGGGGGGATTATGGTGTGGGGTGGTTTTTCAGGAGCTGGGCTTGGCCCCTTAGTTCCAGTGAAAGGAACTCTGAATGCTTCAGCATACCAAGACATTTTGGACAATTCCATGCTCCCAACTTTGTGGGAACAGTTTGGAGCTGGCCCCTTCCTCTTCCAACATGACTGTGCACCAGTGCACAAAGCAAGGTCCATAAGGACATGGATGACAGAGTCTGGTGTGGATGAACTTGACTGGCATGCACAGAGTCCTGACCTCAACCCGACAGAACACCTTTGGAATGAATTAGAGCGGAGACTGAGAGCCAGGCCTTCTCGTCCAACATCAGCGTGTGACCTCACAAATGCGCTTCTGAAAGAATGGTCAAAAATTCCTATAAACACACTCCTAAACCTTGTAGACAGCCTTCCCAGAAGAGTTGAAGCTGTTATTGCTGCAAAGGGTGGACCGACGTCATATTGAACCCTATGGATTAGGAATGGGATGTCACTTAAGTTCATATGCGAGTCAAGGCAGGTGAGCGAATACTTTTGGCAATATAGTGTAGATAGTAAAACTTGGAGTTCTCATGGCTTTTTGAAGCAGTAGCAATACATATTGGCAGTAGATTTGCTTGTTTTACTGTTTTAAAATTAAGCAGTATGAATACATTAACTTAAATTGTTAATTTTGTGTCTCCTGTTTTTTTGGGGGATAATTTCATGTATGTTGTGCAACGAACAGTGTGTCTGTATTGGCAGTAGCAAGTCTCTGTACTTGCTCTACAGCAGCAGCAATTTAACAGATCTGTTCTGCCAAGTCCAAATACATTAACATTGCCTTGTTCATTACCATGCCAATCTCAAGTTGTCGTGACAGAACTGTGTTAGTGTAACTCCAGAAACCAGGATGATCACAGAACATGGCCTGAAAAAGCTCAGAGTGTGAGTTATTTGTTGCACTGTGATGTAAAGAGCTCATCTTTTTAGCATTTGTTGATTGCAACCTTTCTTGAGGTTTGTCTGTCTAGTTTAGAGGCCTAGAGTTCAACCACTTACATCTGTTTGCTGGATATCTTGGTGTTATCCAGCATGTTTTACAAACAAAGACAATGTTGTCTACATATTAGATTAAGTTATCCATTATGGTTTCTTTATTTTTTACAGCGTACTATAAATACCATGTGCGTATGTGTCTACTCTAGAAATTTCCCTCTGTTCACACATTCAACATGCTGGTGCAAAAGCTATGCTGGATCATTTGTAAGTATTGATTTAGAATGTGGTGTATCATGTCTGTGTCCATAAAGGAAAATTTTAAGGTTGGTTATTAATCCAAAAATGATTTTGCTTCACACATGCTATGTAGATAATAACAAATAATAATCTTTGTTTTTTTACCTTTCATAATATGCATTGCGAAAAGCCAGATAAGCACTTCAGATTCTGTCCATGCTGATCCCGTCCCGGTGTCCATAAGTATCTGGAATTGATACAACCGTGTATAATTAAGTGTCTACCAATGTATTTTATATGTTTTGGGTGAAAAGGAAACTCTTTGTTAAAGATAAAGTTATAGATAGTTGCTGCTAATCTTGTTATTGGACTGAGAAATATTAATTCACTCTCCAGTGATTTGTTTCATTGAGACAAAAAGACGAAACTATAAATTAAAATATGGGGTTTAGAAAGAAAACTTAAGATCATAACAAACCTGTAATTTCACAGCTTATTATTATAAATAATTAAATATTATAAATAATAAACCTATTTATTAGGCAAGCTTTAATGATTACATGTCAACAAATGAAAATAATGGGAAGTAAAATGTCTTAGAAAAATGTGGGCGATCATGAATGTTGCAATGCAAAAAGAAAAAGAGAAAGTGTAGTGTAATTTCTTTTTCTTTTGTTTTGAGGTGATTTTTGTGGGATTCTCTCTGTTAGACTGTCTATTAGACACACTTTTATCTGCATAAATGTAATTATAATGTTGTTGAACATCAAACAGAGAAATAAAACACCATCTATTCTGAAAGGAAACCCAGCACCAACCTCATTAATTGAGAACAAGCAAGAGATCTGGTCAGAGAACAACGCAAGAGTTGTCTTTATTTCGGTTTTTATTTCTTTTACAGCAGTTTTGCAACAATTTGTCTACAATAAAAATGAATTTTGTGCACTAAAACATATTTGTCTGACTTTTATTGACAGCCTGGAATCCACTTAGTCACAACAACCAAGAGTTTCCTGAACAAAAAAATACACATGTTTATACTTTGGAGATCATTTTTAAAATAATGTAGTTGTTTGTACGTGCATTTTTACTAAACCATTAGTAAAGTAAGTGTAGTAAAGCAATGATACAAATTTGCAAGTGTTACAAATTTGCACACAGTTTGTGCAGTTAAAACGCAATCACTTAGATTTAAAATTCAGATTAAGACGTATTGTCTGCAAAAACTAGAAGTTACCTTGTTTGACACAAACTGCTAGATGAAGAAACATCTGTGGTGGTCAAAGTATGAATAAATAAGATCTCACCTAGCCTTCGGAGAAAGATGCCTTCCCATCTTATCATATATCATATCAGCATGCACCAAAACATGACACAACTCATGGAACCTGCCTTTCACAAGTATATATTATGTCAGCACAAACAAGAATATGCTGTTCATCAAGTCATTAATGCAGCCTGGATGTTTACCTATAGCTCATCCATGCTAAAAAGTGTTGTTTTATATAATCATGCTGTGTCCTTATGACAGGGTTCCTACTCTTTTATGAACACCAGCTTCAGGTACTTTCAAGAAGTGTGGGATCCTTGTTATGATTTCAACATTCAAATCAAAATTCGGTAGACACATGTAATACACCAGTACCTACAAAAAAGCCCCTCTGTACATAGTCCGAAACTCAACAGGAAGTCTGCTATTTTGAATTTTCTCTGCAAGTACTGTGCCATTTTTGCATTTTTAGGCATTGTATTTAAACAAACTTCTCCTAGAGATTTAAACAGATCAATCTAAAGCCCTAATCTAAAGCCCTCTGTGACAAATTTCAATGTTTCACCATGAAACAGGAAGTTGTTATAATTCAGGCATACAATGTCAGATCTGCATCTAAACTCATGTTTAATAAGAATCCTGAACACATGCCCATGTCTATATTCAGTTAAACATGCAATGTCCAATTTGCACCAATCTTCACATGTTTGACTTCACAAGTCCTGGCCTAAAGACATCTAAATGCTGATATTCATATATAAACATCCACATGTTGGCATCATCATGCTTTACACTAAATTTGGCACATATAAATGTCTCTGACATATTTCTTCTATATTTACCACTTTAAATGCATATTGCCCACCGTTTGCTGTTTTCCTAACCGTTGAGCCCGGGTGCGAGGGCCCTTTCAACTCTGCTTGCAGCTTTAATTTATTTTTCTATTTACCATTAAACACAAACGGCAGTTTTTGATCAGTTTTGACAAGTCATTATTTTCTCTGAGGGTTCTCTGGATTGATTCTCAACACCTTTATAAAGTTGCTTCATTGTGTACTTTGAATATACTTTGACTCAGAGGTCTCAGTGAAAACTATAATTCTGCAATGCTTCACATCCTTTTCTTTAATACTGCCATTTCTGTTTCACTTTTCTTTAAATCTGCTTTAAAACTGTTTATTGCAGAAAGCTTTATACAAATAAATTGCATTTAAAATCAAATCTGCCTTCCCTTCTTCACACACACATACTGATGTCCTTTGAACAATCATATGCCATGACACAGCTTATAATATAATATATTATTGACTAGAACAATAAGAAAAAGATGGGCAGTTATATGCTTTAGTGGAAAAAAGTATAATATGTAAATAAGTATATAAAACTCTGATTTATATGAAACTTATACTTTCTTCTGAATTGTAATTTGGCCAGATGTTATTAAATGCAGCAGGCTTTATAGGAAAAGAAGTAGGATCTTTTTAGATGTATGGAATTGTTTTTGTTATTGCATTTGTAATCATGCCAAAAAAGTAGATGTCTAATGTATGATCAAAGCATGCAGATATAATCAGGACTGCTCAGCACTCAAGAACAATATAAAGGACATAACATAAGGATAAAACACTTCAGGATTATGGCCAACCAGAAATCACAAAACTATATTTAGGCCTACTAATAAAAAGGCCCAGCATATGGAAATAACTCTTACATTTCTTATAACAAGCAGAGCCGTTTCTAGCCAAGATTACATACAAAATAACTGCTGATGTAAAACACTCAAATCTTAAATAGCAACAGTGATACATTTCCAAATTATATTTCTGTGTGTATAATTTCTTTTCATTCCTTTCTTGTCAGATTCATTTAATTTTATTTTGTGAGTTCGCCCTTACATATAAGCTAATTGAACAAATAGTAAGCATATTTGGCGCGTGCTGTCCTGAGGGAGGGCTCTGAGCCCAGAATATAGCCCAAAGCCAGAGAACTCCCTCTATCCTTAGTATGGGATGAGAATAGATTAAGAGTGAAGGGTTGGTGTGGAGGAGGGATGCCAGAAAACTGTTGTAAACGAGTCCCACCTGTGCCGCATTGGTTGATTATCTAATCGTGCTTCTCCCGAACTTTGTTAATAAAAAATAATTTAATTGATTAAGATACACATTTTGCACCATTTATCAACTACAATAACATTGTGTAGCCACTAGATGTCTCTATAGCCTTATATTAAAGTGGTCCTATTATGCTTTTTCACTTTTTGAAATTTAGCTACTGTGTGGTGTGTATGTTTAAGCATAAAAAAGATCTACAAAGTTAGAAAACCTCAGTACTGAATCACCGTCTAAGCTGTTCGCCAATTGCAACGCAGTGGGACAGCTAACAATCACAGCACATTCGTTTTTTGGAAGGCGGGGCTTCATTAAACCCGGAACTAATCAAGCCATTTGTGCCAGGCTGGGAGAAAGGTATTTTAATAATGTAAATAATGTGAAAAATAATGCGTGAAAGCCAAGCATGAAAGCATGTTCTTGTACACCCCCAAAACAAAATCAAGATTTTGTAAAAAGCATAATAGGACCCCTTTAAATAAATATAAACAGGTTTGTGCAATCCTTAGTTGCTAAGAAATTTTCATCACACCTAAATGAATTTTATAACATTTTGACATGTTTTTAGATATTATCAGTGACTACTTTTTGTCTTTATCTGTTTTTATTTAATTGTTTTGTTGTTGTTAAAAAAAAAAAACTATAAAACCCTTTGTTACCCCAAACTACATATAAAAGCCTGATCAGTGACAAAAGTAGCTCAGAATGCAGCTAGGCTGCTTATTCCTTTGTTACTCTTTGACGCCTGAACTTCCTCTTTAAACAACGTCGGCACTGAACGTAAACAATGCCACTGAACTGAAGGAAACTCGCATGCTGATTATTGCTGCTGAAAACGGTCAATTATTGTCATGTTTTGGACCTGGAAAAAAATGAAGAGTACTATAGACTGCCAAAAGTTATAGCAAATCAAGGAGAAGAGTGCAAAAAACTGTCGTTTGTGGTTTTCCAAACTGAACCAGGATTTCCAGGGTAAGAATCTTGACAAATTTTGTGTTGGTTCTTATCATTCAAGTCCAGGTAGGTGAAATACTAGGCTAATATCTTAATGAATACTGCTCTTACGTATCTTTACCACTTATTAACTTTAGTTTATCAAAATACTACACCCTTTCCTGCTTACTAAGCCATTCTCTATAAGATTTAGCAGCTTCCACACGTTTTTTCTGTGGTTTAGCACAACATGAATTAGACAAGTAAAATTAGTCACCATAAATTAGCAGAACAACGCATTCAGTAGTATGTTAATCGTTAGAGTTTTATTATACCAATATTTTTTTGTCGTTAAAGTTCTATATAGGAATATTACACAACTCACTGATCCTTTAACAACACACACCTTATACACTAAAATGTACTGCCAATATGTGCGCTCATTGGCGCCCCCTCCTGCTGCTTGCGGCCTAGGCGATCGCCTAGTTTGCCTATGCCTAGAAACCAGCCTGATAACGAGCCAGAGATGATGCTGGAAAATGACTCCAAGCCAAATTATGATTCTATTCATTCCTCAATACTGTAGCCCAGGCACACATAGTTATACAACTAAGCCATTCAGCATGGTAGCCCACACACATATAACATAATTTCATGTATGTTGTATGTGCAGCCAACAGAATATCTGTGGCTGTACTGGCAGTAGCAAGTCTCAGCAGCAGCAACGTAGCAAATCTATCCGGTCAAGACCAAATACATTACTGTTGCCTTGTCTTTTACCATTTTATGTTGATGTTCTGTTCCTGTATCACATCCTGATTACCATGTTTGTAGTCCTTTGTAGTTTTTTGCACTTATTAGGTGTGACTTGTTAGCCCCTGTATAAATAATGACATGTGCTGTATAAAGCTCCTAAGATCATGTTATTTTTTTATTTACAGTTTTATGGATTTTTGTCTACTGAAAGTTTTGTGAAAATATGTTTGTCAGCTGAACAATTTGCATGTTTTCAAACAACGCTGTTCTGTCTCTCACAGCCTCCTTTTCATTCATGTCAAAAATAAAATTTGGTCTGTGAAGAAATTTTTTTAATGAATAATTTTAAAATTAATCACAATTTACATTGTGTAATTCAGCCTTTTTCTTGCAGGCTTAACATTTGTCTTTTCTTTTCAGGCATACCATTTTTATGCTTTTGAGAACAAAATGTACCAACACTTTAGTTGGTGTGTTGCAATAAGGGATGCATAGACAAGATGGCTAGATGTCTGTGTGAATATTAAATAACCACAACTGACTTGTGTAACAATATTTTTATCACTTACAAAGAATTTCTTTGTTTTTGTTTTGTTTAAATGACTAATAAAATAGCTAACCCTGGGTCATTCTAAACCCTGGGAAAGTGAAATCCTAGGTTATCTTGCTTCATGTTTCACACTGCCCATACTTTACACAAGGTTAACAATTTCTAACAAACATTCCTAATGTTATAGATCTTATTTGCATATTTGTGGTGTCAGTGTCACGCATTGGACGAGCACAGCACGCAACCTGTTTACAAAAGGTTCTAGCATTGCACAACCTCATATTATACTGTTTATTGCAAGATTATACTCTCAAGTTTTCCAGAATTAACTTTTCAGACTAAAATGGTAAGAATGAAACACTCTTTTTTTCACTCCAGTTCATGTGTTTATACAATGTGTGTGACTTTGCACATAAGCACATAAATATAAGGCATGTGATTGGCTGTCTGTTGCTAAGCATCTATTAGTAACATTCTAACAATGTATTGTTTCACAGTGTACAAATTTGGCACCACAATGTGAGAATGACACCGCAAAAGTGGCGATAGAACAGCAATGAACCGAGGTTAAGCACAGTGTGAAAAACCCTAAATAAAAATATCACAAAAAAATGGTAAAATATCTATTTAGGAATCTTAGACCTTTCCAGTGATGTATAGTTTATCATGATTAGAATAGGATTTATTTGTAATATGGTGAAGTAAACTTAGGCATCCCACTGGGGGCACGGTAACAATTAAAGGGTTAAAGGTGTCCTTATTACACGTTACATGTACTTACTATTGTAATAACAATTAAGTATGTATTAACGTAGTAACCCTAAGCCAAACCCTAATCCTAACCATATAGTAAGTACACATAGTTTGTTAATATTATTCAGTACTTAAATGTATAATTACACTGTAATAAGGACACCTTAAAATAAACTGTAACCTAATTTCAATCTGTTACAGAGTAATTAAATTACAGTTACTTAAGAAATTGCTGATTATTTATGGACTTTTAGTTGTGTTTTTCCCTGTTCCTGTTCTCCTGCCTTTTGTTCCTTTGACCTAGTTTTTTTTAGTTGCCCAGATCATGTCATTCTGTTCACCTTTGTTCATTCAATCAAGTCATTAGTCTCTCATTAGCTTTAGTATTTATATTCCCTGTTATTGTTTGTTTGTAATTGCTTAGCTTTGTGTTATGCTACCCCCTGCTCCTGGATTTTGTGTGTTTGTTTTCTGTGGATGCATTATTAACAGACTTGTTGTGGATTACTTCGCCGTTGTGCACTTTTTTGAGCACAGAATCGTTACACAAAGGGGGTTACATCTGAATACTTTTATTAAATTTCACTATTGTTATGATTTGAAATCTACATTAGACCTCAGAACAATCTCAAAGTAAAAAGAAAAGTCTGATTTTGTGGTGGCTGTGCTTTAGAATTAAATTTTTTATCGTCTTAATTCAAGAGATGAAGGATTGCTTCTATTGTTCTCTTTTGTAAGTTGCTCATTTGTAAGCATCTGCTAAATGTAAATTTAGAAAAAAAGTAATTAAAAAGTAATCACATTTATATTACTTTAATAAAATAATTGAAATACCTTTTACGTTTTAAATAGGGCAACTTATAGTCTGTAACCAATTATCTATAATCTACATTTCCAAAGTAACCTTCCCAACACTGATAAGGTAAATATCTAGATAAATAACCAGGAACATAACCAGGAACGTTCACTTCTCAAGAACATAAGGACGTAACATATGAGATTTCCTGGTTCATAAAACACTTAATGTTTATGACCAACCAAAGTGAATAATAGAGTCATATGAGTTTTACCCATAATACTTCCTCTTCCTCACAACAGTCTGAATTAATATGAATTTCCTTGGGCCTTGATTCAATGCACTATGAAACTGATATTTTAATCACTTTTTTTATTTTCAGTATCATAAGGGGATAATTAGACTTTAACAGAAGAAGAAAGAGTTAGAAATTATGTACTGTTTGTGTGCCTCCAAAAACAGGATTGAGAAACATTTTTCGGGACCATCTTGGATGAGCACAGAAACCGGAGAAGGGAAAGCTCTGCTAGTGTCAATGCACAAAATGAAACAGAAAAAAACTTTTCCAGATATTTTGATCAAAACAAAGCAGTAAAACAGGATACAGTAAAATCATAAAATGTATGCAGTCAGTTACCTTAATAATCAACAAAAGTATGGTTTATTTTTATAGGTACATCTGGATTTTACAATTTCTGAGATTCAGAACTTCCAGATTTGTTATCTACAATAAAGTATGATGGGTCTCTGTTTTCTTTTTTTTATGGGGTTTTTGTATTTTTCTGATATGACAGTTGAGAGCAGACAGGAAAGCATTGGGTGAAGAGAGGGGGCCAAGATCAGCAAAGGACCGTGAGACAGGAATCAAACTCAGGTTGCCAGCAGCACTGTTATGCTATGTGTCAGCACACTAACCACTGGGCTATCAGTGCCAACCTTGTGTCTCCTTAAGAGAATTCTTTCATTTTCTTAGTTTTCTTTCTGTTCATTCATTCTCATTTAAAAATACACGATTTCATGTAATTTTACTATATCTTCTTGCCTAAACAGCACGTTTTATTTAGGGGTGGCTTTCATGGATGAAGCTGCATGCTCGTTGTCTTCATCGGGGTCTTAACCTGACTGCAGTTCGTCGTCGTAACCGACTTGAGTGGGCAGATGCTCACATTTGATGGCATCTGGCACTTTGGAGAGGTGTTCTCTTCACTGTACAGGGCAGATGGCAGACAGCGTGTATGGCGTCGTTTGGGTAAGCGGTTTGCTGATGTCAACGTTGTGGATCGAGTGGCCCATGATGGCGTTGGGGTTATGGTATGGGCAGGCATATGTTGTGGACAACTAACACAGGTGCATTTTATTGATGGCATTTTGAATGCACAGAGAAACAGTGAATAGATCCTGAGGCCCATTGTTGTGCCATTCATCCAAGACAATCACCTCATGTTGCAACATGATCATGCATGGCCCCATGTTGCAAGGATCTGTACATAATTCCTGCATACTTACCTGGCCAGCAAACTGCACTTGAACAATATTTGAGAGAAATAGGCCTTTTGTGTACATAGAAAAAAAGTCTTAGATCTTTGAGTTCAGCTCATGAAAAATGGGAGCAAAAACAAAAGTGTTGCATTTATAATTTTGGTCAGTGTATATGTTGCAGTTTATCCATACTACAGTAGAAACAAGAAGGTAATGCTTTATAAAACCATGCTGTGATCCGTAAGGTTTCAAGATTTAAGAGGTTATGAACTATAACTCTACTTTTCTTTGTTCCTTTGCTATAAAGACAGCAGACAGCGATGGATCCACTGCAATTGTTATCTACTCTATTTTGCAATGTGGAAGTAAGCATTATTTGTTACAAACCAGTGTGTTTATGATTGTGACTAAACATTAAAATATTCTAACAAATAATTAATAACAAATAATATGTACATAAAATAACTGAATAAAATAACTGAAAGTGAGTGACACTGGATGTTTCGCACATTCAAGTTACAAATGGCCTTTACACATAAAGGTTCTTTACATGTACACTCTTAAAAATAAAGGTTCTTTATTGGCATCAGTGGTTCTATGAATAACCTTGAACACCTATGGAAACTTTCAAATGCAGAAAAGGTTCTTTAGATTTTTAAAATGTTCTTCAAAATGGTTCTTTTAGAAACTGTTTATTGAAAGGTTCTTTGGGGAACCAAAAATGGTTCTTCTATGGCATCACTGCAAAAACACCCTTTTGGAACCTTTATTTTTAAGAGTGTAACAGTTCAATTTACAACCATATCAACTTGAAGAAGCTTTTTTTTACAGAAATGGTTCTTGAGTTCTTTATTCACGCCTTTTTGTTTTTCAAATCTATAACTGTTAAAGCCACCTCTTTATTGATTTTGAAGCTCAGTTATCCAATCACACAGACTGTCAACACACTCTCAGCACATAGAAATCATTCTTAAAATATCTGGTTTCATGCTTTTTTCTCACTTTAGTTTAACTGAACATGTCAGTGCAAACAGTTCTGTTCATTTATAGATCCTTCTTTATTCTTCTCCACTAAGTACTGTAAGTATCAGATTCAGACTGATATCAGAAGTTTTTTTTAAAGCTATCCCATAATTCCCATTTTAAATTGAGTAACTTGTAATCTGTAACCTATTAATTGTATTATCTATTTCCAAAATAACCTTCCCAACTCTGATGATCAAATCATCTAGATAAATAATTAAGAATGTTCATAACTCAAGAACATAAGGACATAACATATGAGATTGCCTGGTTCAAAAAACACTTAATGTTTATGACCAACCAAAGTTAATACCAGGGTCATATGACTTTTACCTATAATACTTCCTCTTCCTCGCAGCAGTTTGAATTAGTTTGCTGGTATTACTCATATAAAATTCCTTGAGCCTTGATTCAATGTACTATAAAACTGATATTTTCATGAGAAAATGTACATGACCTTTATAGCATATGGGGATACTGCTGAAAAAAATACCTGGTCACCCAGCTTAGCTGGTCATAGCTGGTCAGCAGGCTGGTTTTACAGGGGGTTTGGCCACTTCCTTAGTTGGAACAACCAGCTAAAGCCAGCCTGACCAGCCTAGGATGGGAGATCAGGTAAACCAGCTACTTCCATCTTAAACAAGCTAAGATCAGCCAGCCAGCTTAGGCTGGTTTTAGCCGTTTTTTTTCCAGCAGGGTAAAACGAAAGAGAATATGTACTGTTTGTGTGCCTCCAAAAATAGGATTGGGAAACAGTTTATGGGACCACCTAGGATCAGCACAGAACACATTGGGAAAGCTCAGCTAGTGTGAATGCACAAAACACAACAGCAAATACTTATTCGGATATTTGGTTAAAACAAAGCAGTAAAAAATAGTAACCTTACTTAAATAATAGATTAAAGTTGCATTTAATCAGGGGCAGCCATAGGCCTAATGGTTAGAGAGTCCGACTTGTAACTGAAAGGTTGCATGTTTGAGTCCCAGGTCCGGCAGGGACTGAAGGTAGGGGGAGTGAATAACCAGTGCTCTCTCCACCCTCAGTACCATGACTGAGGTGAGTCCCTTGAGCAGCTGCTCCCTGGGTGCTGCAGCGGTAGCAATATGGCTGCCCACTGCTCCTGGTGTGTGTTTGTTCACTACTCACTACTGTGTGTGTGTGCACTTGGATGGGTTAAATGCAGAGCACAAATTCCAAGTATGGCTCACCATAATTGGCCACATGTCACGTCACGTCCTTTCCTTTTTTTTTCTTTTTTAAATATAGGGTCATTAAATGTAAGATACAATAAAATCATAAAACCTATTCAGGTCAGTTAGTTTAACAACACTTAAAATTTCTAAGATTCTCAACTCCCATTTCCGCATTTGTTATCTACAACAAAGTATGATGGGTCTGTGTTTGCTATAAATATCATGTGCACATGTGTCTCCCTGAGAGGATTCTTTCATTTTCTTTAGTTTTCCTTCTGTTCACACATTCAACATGCTGGTGCAAACGCTAAGCTGGTTCATTTGTAAGTATCGATTTAGAACCAGTTCAACTTGATTGATTTCCATTTTTCAGTTTTTCATTTTGTTTCATTTTGTTTATTGGCACCCAAACTCCCGAACAGCCTTCCTGATAACGTTCGGGGATCAGACACACTCTCTCTGTTTAAATCTAGATTAAAGACACATCTTTTTAGCCAAGCATTCAAATAATGCATCTCATAAACTTTTCCTGCAGCTATATCTGATCAAATGTTCATTATTAATCTTTTAGCTCTGGTTTAACAAACCTTCCTTTTCTTAGTTTGAACAGCAGCTACGCTAATTATGTTCCTATTTGTTCTCTGTTTTTGCCATGGGATTGACATCCCATGGTAACTAGGAATTCACAAGCTCCAGTGTGGATCCAGAACACTTAAGAAGAGATGATGCCAACCCCACAGAGGACTTCAGATGATGCCAACCCTGAAAACATACAGCACTACCGGAATTCTGCTACTAATTTATAGTGTTCTTTGTCTGTTTGATTACGTCATTAATTGATCTTTACCACACATCTCTGCCATATGTACATCAAGCTACTACTACATATATTGTAAAAATGTCAATTTGGTGTAAAGCTGCTTTGCAACGATATGTATCGTGAAAAGCGCTATACAAATAAATTTGAATTGAATTGAATTGAATTATTTGATTTTCAGTGCTGCTGTTTCTGTCTCAACATGGTAAGAATGACTTATGAACTGAATAATTTACATTCTCATTAAAAAATACATTATTACATTACATAATTTCATTTTATGTCATTTTACTATATCATCTTGCCTAAACAGCATGTTTTCTTATTGCAGGAGTAGAAGCATACAAAATAATGCTGATATGTGAAGGAGGATCTGCATTCCTCAGCTGTGGTGAGTAATTCAGTCATTTTTAAATTTACATTTTTGGTCTTCTGTGCTCAAACAAGGCATATGAGAGAGACAAGAAGCAATGGAGAACAGGAACAGAAAACCTTATCACAATTCACTTTTTTTTTGCATTTGTCAGGTGTGGGATACATAACGGTTGTTGAAGCCAACTATGGACGGACTGATAGTGTAACATGCACAAGTGGGAGACCAGCTAATCAGATTTCAAATACGCACTGCTTCCAAGAATCATCCCTCAGTACAATGACCACTCGGTAGGATCGACAGATAGCAGAGAAAAAACTGTTAATGTTTACAGTGTCATTTTATACATAATTTTACAATAGCAATTATTTGTCTGTAGTATATTAAAACTGTTCTGAAGTACTTGTCATTGTTTGTCCATGAAACAGGTGTAATGGAAGAAACAGCTGTCTTGTTAGTGCAGCAAACTCAGTTTTCCCTGATCCTTGTACTGGGACATATAAATACCTGAATTTGACTTATGACTGTCTCCCAGCAAGTAAGCCAGTTTTTTAAGTTGATTATCAATGACAAAATTCTTTAATGTTTTCTTTAAATATCTAAAACTGGTAGTCACTGTCAATATTAGTCACTTCTGTTTGCATTTTCCTCCAAACTAATTCTAGGAAGAAGTGCAACCTGTGAAAATACCCAAAGCGTCATTGTCTGTGGTAAGATTTATCTTTTCTTTCTGTAAATTCTGAGGTTATAGCATCAAAAGGGTACAGTATTTTATTTAGTTCTTCAGGGCCTCATGTCCACAGTATTTTGACTGGATCAGTCCAGCTACAGTACACAAATTACTGTTTTGAAATTTGCTGTTTTTGTGTTTCAAAAGCTACTGGTGTCATTTTTGTTGATCATGCCAATTATGGACGACGGGATCTTGTAACCAGACCTAATAAATTAGCAACAACACCACACTGTTACTCTCCTCAGACCAGGAGTATGTGTTCCAGGTACTACAGCAGATACACTTCATATACAGTCATATAAGACACCATAACACATACACACACATAAGCATTCAATCTTAAGCTGGTTTGAAACAATATACCAAAAATACGTAAGGGACAATTAGAGATGATACCAGTAGACATGATAAATGGATTTTGCCAATTGCTAGAGATTTTGGATTTTCATCTTATCATGATAATGGTCATTTGACAGTGCTGCACCATTACAAAAGTTTATCATATGCATTAGTTTTTATGCACTGTGGTTTAAAACCAAGTGATTTTCCAGTGTTTCAAGTGGAATAAGCAGCAAAAAATGCACAACTGTCTCAGAGATTTTTTTTTGTGCACACAAGCCACTGGTCACATTTCTTTGTGCTCTGTTGTTTTTGAACCTCTTAAGGTGCGATGGGAGGAAGTCTTGTCAACTACATGCTTCAAGTTCTCTCTACACTGATCCATGTAGGGGTGTCCATAAGTATCTAGAAGTGACGTTCAACTGTGCATAAGATGCTACTAATATTGTTTTTACAATAAATTGCAATTTACTTTAGAATAAAATAAAATAATATAATGAACCTTTACATTTTACAACTTAGAAAACTTTTGAAAACTGAATACTGTCATGTTCCCTGTCTTGTGTTGGATTTATATGTTGTAGTTCTTGTCTCCTGAGTTTCTTGTGCCAGTTTGTAGTCCTTCTGTAATTTCTTGTTTAATTGGTTCCCCTTAATTGTCTTTCCAGGTGTTGTCCTGTTATCTTGTTACCCTTGTTAGTCTGTATAAATAGGCCTTGTTGTTACATGTACCTGTTTCTTGTTTTGATTATGTTGTTCTTATTAAAATTCCTGCACTTTTTTTCTTTGATTCCTTCATTACACATACTGATTTGATGAGCCTTTTAAACTACAACACAAACAAGCCTCTTCTCACACAAACACTTCTCTATTAGGCCTGTTATTTGAAAGCACCTTTAGACCTTCCTAGAACATACACAGAACATGGTCAGACTGCAACATCAGCAGCATTATTAGTAATTGTGCAAAAACAAATAAAAGAAACTATAGGAAATAATAAGAAACCTTAAAGCACTTAGTTACGAAAAAGACATTTCGTTCGGCATCCAAAAAATGAAAATCTGCCCCCTCTCCACACACACTGATGCCCATTTGACCAATGAGATGACATGACATTTCTGTCTAATTAGGTTTACTGATAATATGTTTAAATTTATTATACTTTTGTGATTTGTTTTGCTTGAAAAGTGCGACATTTCTAATATGAATAACCAATGATTACTTACAATACAACCAATGATTACAATTACAATACAAATTTTCAAGTGTTCTACACATACAAAACCATATGTTTCAAAACTGTCTTCACATAGATATAAAATGAGGATCTCTTAAGAAATATCATCTGCTACAAGCTAGACATTTCCTGAAACAAACCACTAGATGAAGAAACGTCTGAGGTCAAAGCATGAATGTATAAGATCACATTCAGCTTTCAGAGAAAGAAGCATTTGTATATTTTGTAGTTTATACATACTACAATTTTAGGAAGTAATAAAATAGTAAGAAGTAAAAACAAAAAGGTATTATTTTATAAAATCATGCTGTGATCTATAAGTTTTCAAGATTCAAAAGGTTATGAACTATAATTCTATTTTCCATTTGTGTTATCTACAGTCATGGTGAGGGATCTGCCACATTTGTTATCTACCCTGTTTTGCAATGTGGAAGTAAGCTGTTGTCTGTGACTGTGAGAAACTGCAGTAAATTGTAAAACTATTTTACAAACCAGTGTGTTTATGATTATGACTAAACATTAAAATATTATAACAAATAACAAAGTTTGCAATATCAAGCAGTATAACGGACTGTTTTGTTCAGTTCTTTATTCCTGTCTTTTTGTTTTTTTAAATCTGTAACTGTCAAAGTCACCTCATTATTGATTTTGGAGCTCAGTTATCCAGTTACACAGACTGTCAACACACTCTCAGCCAGTGTTGGGCAGTAACTAGTTACTAGTAATGCATTACAATAATAATATTATTTTCCCTGCAGCTAGTAGTGTCAAAAATGATGCAGTTACCAATAACTGCTTTCCTACCAATCATAATTCCCATGACTATCCCTGATAGCACACGTACATTACTGAGACGTCTATTTGACGTCTGCATTTACATCTGCAAGATGTATTTTTTAGAGTGTTTGCTCATCTGCAATGGGTCTATAGGGCATTTCCTATCAGATGTCAAATAGACGTCTATTAGATGTCTTTAAGATGTTTATGGTTTAGAATGTATGTAAAACTGACATCTCATAGACGTCCATCAGATGTTTGTACACAGCAGGTGTTTTGCAGATCAAGTGATCTTTAACAGACTGTAACAGAGTCAATACTTCGCCTCCCCTGAATCCAGCGGAAGTTACAGCATACACAACACAAAAAAAAAATCATGAACCCAGCAGTATCTCATCTCATCTGCCTTCGTCAAGGTGACAGGACCATAGAGGAGTATGTTGAGGATTTTTGTGGACTGTGTCATCTAGTGGATTTTAATGATGTGGCACTAAAGGACTTTTTTTGTTTTGGGTTAAACGAGCCCATTAGTTCAATTCTGCCAGGGGGGAAAATTTGTTGGTCACTGGAGAAATATATCGATCATGCCCTGCTCTTAAGCGGATCACCATACACTGTTGGGATTGCGGACGAGGGACCCCGCAATCCTGCAGTAACCACCACACCACAGCCTGTTCAAGCCACATCCATCAAGCCAGGGCCTGCTCACGCCACGCCTGCCGCTCCAGGGCCTGCTCACGCCACGCCTGCCGCTCCAGGGCCTGCTCACGCCACGCCTGCCGCTCCAGGGCCTGCTCACGTCATGGCCACCCGTCCAGAGTCCGCACCTGTCATGGCCGCCCTCCCACAACCAGTCCACAAGATGGCCGCCGTCCCTGAGCCAGTCCACAAGATGGCCGCCATCCCCAAACCTGTTCACAAGTTGGCTGCCCTTCCAGAGCCAGTCCACAAGATGGCCGCCATCCCAGAGCCAGTCCACAAGATGGCCGCCATCCCCAAACCTGTTCACAAGATGGCCGCCATCCCAGAGCCACTCCATAAGATGGTCGCTGTCTCCAAGTCACACCACCTGATGGCACACATACTGGACTCACCCCTCATGGCTGTATGGGCAGCTAAAATGGCAGCTACCCCTGGTTCCAGTCAAGTTGCAGCTGTGTCAAGTCAATTCGCAGCTGCGTTTCCTGAGTCAAGTAAAGTCACAGCTGCCACCCCCGAGCCAAGCAAGATTACAGCTACTGTTCCTGTGCCAAGTCAAGCTGCAGAGCCAAGTCAAGCTGCAGGTGCTTCTTCAGAGTCAGGTCAAGTTGCAGCTGTGTCTCCTGTGTCAAGTCAAGCTACAGCTGCTGCTCCAAAGTCCAAGGCTTCCAAGTCAAGTCTAGTTCCAGGGTCAAGTCCAGCTACAGAGCCCGGCCAAGCTACAGAGCCCGGTCAAGCTACGGAGCCCGGTCAAGCTACGGAGCCCGGTCAGGCTACGGAGCCCGGTCAAGCTACGGAGCCCGGTCAAGCTACGGAGCCCGGTCACGCAACAGAGTCAAGTCAAGCAACAGAGTCAAGTCAAGCAACAGAGTCAAGCAAGGCCACAGCTGTTCCCCATGAACCAAGCCAAGTCACAGCTGTGTTCCACGAGCCAAGCCAAGATACAGCTGTTGTTCTCCATGAGTCAAGCAAGGACACAGTTGTTCCCCATGAATCAAGCCAAGTCACAGCTGTTCCCCACGAGTCAAGCCAAGTCACAGCTGTTCCCCACGAGTCAAGCCAAGTCACAGCTGTTCCCCACGAGTCAAGCCAAGTCACAGCTGTTCCCCACGAGTCAAGCCAAGTCACAGCTGTGCCCCACGAGTCAAGCCAAGTCACAGCTGTGCCCCACGAGTCAAGCCAAGTTACAGCTGTCGTTCCTGAGCCAAGCCATGTTGTTCCTGAGCCAAGCCATGTTGTTCCTGAGTCAAGTTACGTTGCAGCTGTGTTTCCCGAGTCAAGTCAAGTTTCCAAGTCAAGTCAAGTTGCAGCTGCGTCCCCTGAGTCAAGTCAAGTTTCCAAGTCAAGTCAAGTTACAGCTGCGTTTCCTGAGTCAAGTCAAGTTTCCGAGTCCAGTCAGGTCACGGCTGTTGTTCCACAGTCAAGTCAAGCTGCAGCTGTTGTTCCAGCGTCAAGTCACGTTAAAGCTGTGTTTCCTGTGTCAAGTCAGGTCAGAGCTGCTCTTCCGAAGTCCAGTCAAGTTACAGCTATTGCTCCTGAGTCAAGTAAAGCTATAGCTGTAGCCCTCAAGTCAAGCAAAGTCACAGCCGTGGTTCCTGAGTCAAGCAAAGTCACAGTTGATCTTCATGAGCCAAGCCAAGTTACAGCAGATCTTCATGAGCCAAGTCAAGTTGCTGCTGTTATTCCCGAACCAAGTCAAGCCACAGCTGATCTCCCTGAACCAAGCCACACCACAGTTGATCTCCATGAACCAAGTCAGGTTACTGCTGTTGCTCCTGAGTCAAGTCCGGCCACGGCAGGCCTCCCTGAGTCAAGTCATAAAACTGTTATTCTACCAGAATCTCACCAGGTCCTTCTCAAGCCACCTCACGTATCAGCTGACCCCGCAGAGCCCACGCTCCCAAGCCACGTAGAGCCCACGCTCCCAAGCCACGCAGAGCCCACGCTCCCAAGCCACGCAGAGCCCACGCTCCCAAGCCACAAGCCCATATCATCAGCACCCTCAAGGTCAACAGACACCCCATTATCTGCTGTGCTGCCTGTAATGGCCGTAGCCATCTTCAGTGTGTGGGCTGCACACTGTGCTCCAGAGGCCTCGTCTGTCCATGAGTCTGCTCCAGAGGCCTTATCGGTCCACAAGTCTGCTCCCGAGGCCTCGCCTGTCCACGAGTCTGCTCCCGAGGCCTCGCCTGTCCACGAGTCTGCTCCCGAGGCCTCGCCTGTCCACGAGTCTGCTCCCGAGGCCTTGCCTGTCCACGAGTCTGCTCCCGAGGCCTCGCCTGTCCACGAGTCTACGCCAGAGGCCTCGCCTGTCCACGAGTCTACGCCAGAGGCCTCTTCTGTCAAAGAGTCTGCGCCAATGCCCCCAGAAGCAGCAGCTCTGGCTGCAGAACCTCCTAAAGGGGCGGCGTTTTCTCCAAGGACTCTCTGCCTGTCCTGTCACGGCCAGCAAGGCCATTTATAACTTCCCTGCCACACCTGCCCAAGCATCTGCGCCCATGCCCCCAGAGGTGTCAGCGCAAGCTGTAGATCCTCCTATGGGGGCGGCGTTCCACGATGAACTCTCTACCTGCCATGTCGCAATCAAGAAGACCAAAGTAATCATTCAAGTACACATCGCTCTGCTATGCATGTCATTGGTCCCACTGTGGATATCTCTGCTCCTGTTTGCTCTGCCTGCCCTGCAATGGCTCCCTGTTATGCCTGCTCTGCCTGCCTCGCCATGGCTCCCTGCTCTGCCTGCTCTGCCTGCCTCACCATGGCTTCCTGTTCTGCCTGCTCTGCCTGCCCCACCATGGTCCCCAACTCTGCCATTGCTCCACGGCCCAGGTCCTCCAGTACTTCACAATCTGCTACTGCTCCACGGCCCTGGTCCTCCAAAGTTTCACTGTCTGTCATTGCTCCAAGGCCCAGGCCCTTCAGTGTTCCACTGTCTGCCACAGCTCCACGGCCCAGGACCTCCAGTGTTCCACTGTCTGCCACTGCTCCATAGTCCAGGTCCTCCAGTGCTTCACTGTCTGTCCCTGTTCCACGATCCAGACCCACCTGCTCTACATGGACCTGGCCCTCCGTCCCACCCCCTGTTTTGCCTCTGTTCCCCCACCCACCTGGACTGTTGTTGTTTTGAGCGCCAGGAGTCGCTCCTAGGCGGGGGGATTCTGTAATGCCACGCCAGCAGAGGGAGCCCTCACCCTAGGACTGCCTGCATGCTCCCTCTGCTGCTTCTATTGTTACTTCCTGTTTGTCACTATTTAAAGACTGGCCATGTGCTCAATACTTTGCGAAGTATTGCCAGTTTCATCTGCCTTACCGAGCGTTGTATGTACTCTGTTGGATTACCTGTTGCTGTTTTGCTTTGTTTATGGACTTCTGACTTTACGGATCACCCTTGTTTGGATTGTTTGCCTGTGTGGACTGCTTACAAGGTTTGACCTGGTTCTGCCTCTGACTATCGTTCTCTGGACTACTCCTGTTGCTACGTTTGTTATATTGGACTGATTCCCCGGTATTTGACCCACTGCCTCGATTTACCTCTCTGCTGCTCGGATTACGTTTGTGTTGTGTTGTTAATGGACTGCCTTTCCTGTTTATTGACCCTCTGCCTGTTTATTTGTACGCTGCTGTTAATAAACTTCCGCATATGGTTTCAACTTCCGCCTCAGCGTCCACGTTACACAGACATCTTGTAGACGTATATGTGCTATCTGGGATTACTTTTTCCTTATGTGAACGACTCACATACTGTCCATTTTTGAGAACTGGTCTCCTGACTGAGCACCTTTTTCTCCCAAGGTGTTTTCTCCATTTCACTTGATGGAGTGTGAGTTCCTCACCAATGTTTGGTTCTAAAATACACTTAACAAGTCGTTGCGCATGCGTGGGGAACGTGTGCAGCCTGTTACAGATGCTCCCGATTCTTTTGTAGATTTTTTATTGTTTTATTATTTTATTTACTTATTTTACTTTTTACTTTGGGACAACGTTTTTCTTCTTCCCTGTTACATACCAGCAGGAAAGTTGTAGGATTTTGGCATTTTTGTGCGTCGTTACACAGCTTTTGTCAGTGTAACGATGCAACTTCCAGTGGCTCGTATTGTTTACACAAGAGATCAGTTGTTTAATCTGAGGCCGGCTACCGCTTCAAATAATACACCAAGAGAAATCCCTCCTGAATGCTGGCGCAAGACACACAGGGGATGTAGAGGAAATAAAAAGCTACGGAGGAAGAGGGAGGCTTTGAAGCAACGGAGGCTTATGATGAGAAAGTTTAAGCCGTTTCTCCCCTCCATCATCATGGGCAACGTGAGGTCCCTAGCGAATAAGATGGATGAACTGACAGCATTGTCCCAGAGTCAGAGGGAGTACCGTGAGTGTAGTGTTATGTGCTTTACGGAGACATGGCTGCACCAGGATATACCTGATGACTATGCAACAGTTACGGGATTCCACATGGTCCGTGCGGACAGAGACTGCGTCGGGAGCGGTAAGCGTAAAGGTGGGGGGCTTGCCGTGCTCGTTAATAACCGGTGGTGTAATCCAGCTCACATCACGGTGAAGGAGTGTATCTGTAACCCGGATGTAGAATTATGTGCTGTTGGATTACGTCCATATTATTTGCCCAGGGAGTTTTCTCATGTTGTCATGGTGATTGTGTATGCTCCACCTTCTGCTAACCCCAGCATTGTATGTGACACTATCCACTCTGTAATAGCACGGATACAGACTCAGCACCCGAGTGCATTTATTGCCATTTCAGGTGATTTCAACCATATTATTCTGGACAAAACTCTTCCTACTTTTACTCAGTTTGTGAACTGTCCCACCAGGGAGGGAAGAATAATAGACCTGCTGTATGCTAATGTAAGGGATGCTTACAGCTCTTCCCCCCTTCCCCCACTGGGTAGGTCGGATCACAACCTGATTCACCTCACCCCCTGCTATGTGCCTCTTGTGAAGCGTCTGCCCGCAACTTCAAAGATTGTAAGGAGATGGACAGAAGAGGCAAATGAGACACTTCAGGGCTGTTTTGAAGTGACTGACTGGCAGGCACTCTGTGAACCCCACGGCCAGGATATTGATGGGATCACAGAGTGCATTACTGGATATATAAATTTTTGCGTGGACACTATTGTACCAGTTAGGACAGTAAATTGTTACCCCAATAACAAGCCATGGGTGACTAAGGACATTAAAGCCATTTTAAACAGGAAAAAGAAGGCATTCAGAGATGGCAACAAGGTGGAGGTGCGAGCTATACAGAGGGACCTGAGAATAAAAATCAGGGAGGCAAAGGAGAAGTATAGAAGGAAGCTGGAGTGGAAACTTCAGCAGAACAACATGAGAGAGGTGTGGAGTGGTATGAGGACTATCACTGGTTATAAGTCGAGCGGCAGTGGTGGAGTTAATGGCGGTGTGGAACAGGCCAATGAGCTGAATCAGTTTTTTAATAGATTTGATATAGTTACCCCAATTCATCCTGCTAATGACTCTTCAGCAGCTGAGCGACAACGACCAGCCGCTTCACCCGTACTTTCTTCTCCCACAGATTACCTGGATGGCCCTGCTTGCACCTCGTCCTCAGACCCCTCGGCTGATAGTCATCACCTGGAAATTACTGGTTCCCCACCTCCACCGATTACCTTCACCACTGAGCAGGTGAGAAGACAGCTGCAGAAAATCCACATAGGCAAATCTGCAGGCCCTGATGGTGTGAGTCCCAGGGTCTTGAAAGACTGTGCCCTCCAGCTAAGTGGAGTACTTCATTATGTCTTCAACCTGAGCTTGAGTCTTCAGAGAGTCCCCGTCATGTGGAAGACATCATGCCTCGTTCCTGTTCCAAAGATGCCGCGTTCTAGCGACTTGAAGGATTACAGGCCCGTGGCTTTGACGTCACACATTATGAAGACTCTGGAAAGACTCATTCTGGAACAGCTTCGGCCTATGGTCCAACCATTTCTGGATCCCCTCCAGTTCGCCTACCAGCCCCGCTTAGGAGTGGAGGATGCTGTCATCTTCCTGCTGAACAGAGTCTACACCCACCTGGACAAGCCGGCAAGCACTGTGAGAATCATGTTTTTGATTTTTCAAGTGCTTTTGACACCATCAGGCCGGCTCTGTTGGCTAAGAAGCTGATGGCGATGCAGGTGGATGCCCCACTGGTGTCCTGGATGGTGGATTATCTGACTGGCAGACCACAGTATGTACGTTTACAGAGCTGTATGTCAGACAGATTGATCAGCAACACCGGGGCTCCACAGGGAACCGTCCTCTCTCCCTTCCTCTTTACTCTCTACACCACTGACTTCGACTACCGCACAGAGACCTGCCACCTCCAGAAATTTTCTGATGACTCTGCAGTGGTTGGATGTATTACTGGTGGTGATGAGAGGGAGTATAGGGCTGTGGTGGATAACTTTGTCACCTGGAGCGAGAGTAACCATCTACTGCTCAATGTGACAAAGACAAAGGAACTGGTGGTGGACCTGAGGAGGACAAAGGCTCCAGTGACCCCTACCAGTATTAAAGGGGTCAATGTGGAGGTGGTGGAGGAGTACAAATACCTGGGAGTGTACTTGGATCACAAACTGGACTGGTGCAAGAACGTTGACACTGTGTATAGGAAGGGTCAGAGTCGCCTCTACTTTTTGAGGCAGCTGAGGTCCTTTAACATCTGCAGGACGATGTTGAGGATGTTCTATGAGTCCGTGGTGGCCAGTGCCATCATGTATGCTGTTGTCTGTTGGGGCAGCAGTCTGAGGGTGAGAGACATCAACAGACTCAATAGAATTATTAGGAAGGCCGGCCATGTTGTGGGAGAGGAACTGGACTCTCTGACAGAGGTGTCTGAGAGGAGGATGTTGTCCAAGATAAAGACTATACTGGATTTTCCCTCTCACCCGCTCCACACTGTGCTGACCAGCTATAGGAGCACGTTTAGTAACAGACTTCGACTCCCACGATGCACCACTGAGAGACACAGGAAGTCATTCCTGCCTGTCTCAATTAAACTACTGAACTCTGAACTATAACAGTCATTCAGACACTGCACTTTCATACTGGTGGTATATTCATGTTATGCTCTTTACTATGTAAAGGTTTTTATATAATAGTTAATATGTTTTTTTTTTTTTTTTTTTTTTTTTTTTTCTTTTTAGATATAACTTAGGGATTTAATTGCTACTTAGGTATTTAGATATTTATTATATATTTTTATTTTATCTTTGATTTTAATTTGTCTGTAACAAATAAGAATTTCCCCTTGGGGATAAATAAAGGAATTCTGATTCTGATTCTGATTCTGATTAATATTCAGTAATACTTGCAATCTGACTGTGCTAAAACTATTGGATAATTAGAACTGCTTGCAGCTGAATTGAACTTCAAAGTTTATAAACTGTACACAGTTATTGAAGTGAACTAACAACACTCTTGAAGTTTCCACGGTTTGCTATCTCTATTGTGTAAGTGCTTTCGAAAGAAAGGTGACTTGACTTTAATATTACAACATGGAATCATTAGGTACCAGAAAAAAAGTGTTCCTTTTGTGAATCTCGATTATTTCACAAGATTTTACCTGTGTGTTGCTATAAATACCACATTGACATGTGTCTCCTTTAGAGAATTTTAGAGTTTTCCTTCTGTTCGCACATTCAACATGCTGATGCAAAAACTAAGCTGGATCATTTGTAAATACTGATTTAGAACCAGTTCAGCTTGCATACATTCATATGTTCAATTCAGTATTCTAATTTGTTTCTATTTCATTTTGATTTTCAGTGCTGCTCTTTCTGTGTCAACATGGTAAGAATGCCATTTGACTAATGTATAATGTACAATCTCATTAAAAGTAAAAACATATTTTTTAAGGCAATTTTAACTTCTTTTTGGGTCCTCCCTGCAGAAGTAGAAGCAAAAGAAATTAGACAAGTGGCCTGTCAAGGAACAGTTTTGCACCTTCGATGTAGTGAGTAAATCAGTCATTTCTAAGGTATATTTCTTGCCTTTTATGCCCAAATAGGACAGTATAGGAGAGACAAGAACAACTGAAGAGAAAAGAGGAGAATAGGATCAGGAGGAGACATTGAGCCTGGACCCAAAACTTTACCACAATTCTCATGATATTTTTAAATGAATGAATGAACTATTATTGTTTTGTTGTTGTTGTTTTTACATGTGTCAGATTCAGGATTAATAAAGGTGACTAAAGCCAACTACG
Source organism: Labeo rohita (assembly GCF_022985175.1). Classification (NCBI taxonomy): domain Eukaryota; kingdom Metazoa; phylum Chordata; class Actinopteri; order Cypriniformes; family Cyprinidae; genus Labeo; species Labeo rohita. The sequence continues at coordinate 10,152,534 of NC_066891.1, read as the reverse complement.
GACGGACTAATAACAGTACATGCATTATCGGAAAAACAAAACTTGAAATCTCAAACACCAAATGCTTCCAAGAAAAGTCCCTCCAAACGATGAACACTTGGTAGGATTGACAGATAGCAGAGAAGAATTTAATTTTATGCATGCTTCTACAAGAGCAAGAAACATATTGTATAAATCTCTTCTCAAGTTGTCATTGTCTGTCCATTAATCAGGTGTGATGGAAAAAAGAAGTGTTCTGTTGCTGCAGTGAACAGCATTTTCTCTGATCCTTGTGTCAATACTTACAAATACCTGGAAGTGCATCATGCCTGTGTCAAAAAAAGTAAATTCTGAAGTTGATTTTTATTAATCATAAAATTATTTTGCTTCGACATGCTATGTAGATGATAACAAATTTTGTTGTTGTTGTTTTTTTTTTTTTTACTTTATTAGATGCGGCAACAAAAAAACCAAAATTATTCAACTAAGTGCTTCAGATTCAGTCTCCTCTTATCCCATTTTGGTGTCCATAAGTACCTGGAAGTGACAAACAGCTACCCTTCCACATCAATGTATTATATGTTTTGTGTGAAATGACAGCCTCTATTAAAGATGTTAGATTCTTCTAATCTTGTTTTTGTAAAAAGAGACACAACAAAACAATGTATTAAAATGTAGGGTTTAGAATGAAAACTAAGATTAACCTGTAATTTCACAGTTTAAATATTTTTTTGGAAAACTGAATGATTATGTCACAACAAATGGGAATAATGGAAGGAGAAATGTTTTAAAAAGTAAAATGTTCAGATACTTCAGAGATGCTTTAGAAATGGGATATCATGACTGTCGCAACGCAAAAAAAGAAAGAAAAAAAAAAAAACTAAAATGGTTTAATTTTCTAAATGCATTTTCTTTTGTTTTTGAGGTGATTTTGTGGCATTCTCTCTGTTAGATTCTCTGTCTCTCAGTCTCTCTGTAAGGTAAATCTGTTAGACACACTTTTATCTGCGTTCACGCATATGTTATCAAACATCAAACTGTATAAAAAGGAATAAAACACCATCTACTCTGAAAGGAAACTTAGCAGCACCAAACCTTGAGAACAATCAAGAGATCTGGTGAGAAAACAATTCAAATTCTTGAAGAATCTACAAAACACAAGAGTTGCCTTTATTTCAGTTTTTCTTTTAAAGCTATTTTGTAACACTTTGTATGGTAAAAGGCACTATACAAATAAACTTTGTGCAGCAAAACAATCTGACTTTTTTTTTTTTTTTTGGACAATCAAGAGCCCATTCATCAACAACCAAGAGACTCCCAAACAGAAACACACACACACACGTTGTGTTTCCATATTTTATGGGGACATTCCATAAGCGTAATGGTTTATACTGTACAAACCGTATTTTCTATCGCCCTACACCTACTCTACACCTAAACCTAGCCCTTACAGGAGACTGTGCACACTTTTACTTTCTCAAAAAAACTCATTCGGCATGATTTATAAGCCTGTTTCCTCATGGGGACCTCACAAATGTCCCCACAATGTCAAAATTTACTGGTATTACTATCCTTGTAGGGACATTTGGTCCCCGTAACATGATAAATACCAGGTACACACACACACGTTTGTTTTTGTGAATTGTGGGGACTTTCCATAGACTTCTACAGATTTTATACTGAGCAAACGATATTGTCTACCCCCTAACCCAACCCTAACCCTAAACCTACTCCTTACAGAAAACATGTTTGCGTCGTTACACTTTCAGATAAACAATTTACTCTTTTTAATATTTTTTTAACATTGTGGGGACCACAGGCTGGTGGCAGATGGAGGTGGCTGTGGTAAATGCCTGACAGCAGTAACCTGTGTTTCTGTATGACTGTCTGACCTTCTTTGCAAAGAATAAATTTAGAAAAGACATTTGACTGAGTTTGTCTCTTATTTTGGTGAGAGTCGGTTTTATTTTGCCATGACAGATCTCATAACCTGCCCTTCATCTAGTCATTTAAGACATCAGATAACATACACACACATAAACTTTAAATCTTCAGCTGTGTTATGGCATTTACATTGTAATATATATTTATATATGTATGTGTGTGTGTGTTTTAAATGAAAACAGACTCCATATAAGGTTTCTTTCATTGGCTCTGATGGTTCAGTGAAGATTCCTTAACATCCATGGAAGCTTTTCATTTCACAAAAGTTTCTTTATAGTGAAATTTCGATCTTTAAAATGTTATTCACACTAAGATTTGATATGATTCTTTAGGGTCTTAATGAAAAGTCTATAATATACTTTGGTTAAAAATTCTCAATGGTTGTGTAAAATAACAGCCTTTTTACCTCGTCAAAATCAACTCTACAAAAAACATCTCATTCTGGTCGAGGCTGCTTTAAATGCAAATGAGCTCTGCTCGCCCCTCTCTTCTCTCTGTGGATGGACGCACCTGTTTACATTAGCCGCTAAACTTGCTAACTAGCACATTATTAGGAAAGGCGATCGCAAAGATTCATAGAAAAACCCTTATACTCACTTCTGCTGTAAGTGAAGCTGGATCATGAATGATTCGCGCGAACATAGACAGATATATGTAGATCGGGAGGTGCAGTCCCTTCACAAACAAACGTAATCTTCTGCATCTTCAGGGCTCAGATGTCAGGATTAAATGACGACCAATATGTTCATTATTACATCCAGCAACACAACACCTCAATCGCTCAATTGGAGATATTCTTGTCTAACTTACATCCCTACTCCGGCATCGAAACAAAGAGGACGGACTCTGACAGCTGATCTGAGGTAAAACGCTCATGTCAATCAACTATCGTGGGAGCGGCCTCTGTTGGTGTGACGCCACAACGACAGGCATTTGAGAATGACTCGATTTGAAAAAGGGAATATTATTTTTACAGATTAATTAAAAACCACTGCATGGATTTTTATTATTATAGGGTAGATTTGTACATGCACTGCCAACACACATTAACGTTCAATCAACATGTAAAAGTGAACTTACCATCCGATGACCCCTTTAATAACTGAAATGTACGAACTAGGGAGTAGCCTACCTAGAAAAATTACTGTTGTGGCACAGTTAGCACTGCTTGCACTTTGTAATAACAAATTATGCATTGAAGAGGTAAATTTAACCCATAATGTGACCATACTGTGCTTCAAGAGCTCTATTTTCACACACTAATTTTGTACTTATAATAAAAATGATTAGTACTTCTTAAGATAATCTTAAAGGAGAAGTCTACTTTCAGAACAAAAATTGACAGATAATGTAGGCTACTCACTCCTTGTCATCCAAGATGTTCATGTCTTTCTTTCTTTAGCCGTAAAGAAATTATGTTTTTTTAGGGAAACATTTCAGCATTTTTTTTCCATATAATAGACTGATATGGTGCCCCGATTTTGAACTTCCAAAATACAGTTTAAATGCGGCTTCAAAGGATCCCAAATGCGGTTGTAAACGATCCCAACCGAGGAAGAAGGGTCTTATCTAGCGTAACGATCTGTTATTTTCATAAAAATAATACAATTTATATACTTTTCAATGTCAAACGCTTGTCTTGTCTCACTCTGCCTGAACTGTTTTTTGTCCGGTTCATGACAGTTAGGGTATGTTGAAAAATTCCCATCTCATGTTCTTCCTCAACTTCAAAATCACTATATATCGCTTTTTTACCTTTTGGGTCGGTACTTCTGCAGTGATGTAGGATGATTTTGAAATGATTCTTGAAGTTAAGGGAGAAAATACGATTGGAGTTCAATTGCAGTGGTATGCAAATACATATTTGACAGGCAGGTAGAAAAACCATTCAAAACGTTCGAACTTCTGGCTTTTTTCCCCTCAGAATTAACAAACTGATTAGTTTTGTTCAATCGAGTTATAAAGTCCGAATTAGTAGATATAAACTTGCATTTGTGAGTAAAAAAAAGTCAGAATTGTGAGATAAAATAAAAAAAGTTCCGTAAAAGGTTAATAGCAATAGGTTTAAATAATACGTCATGCTGTAACGGTAGGCCTAATGCAGTAATATTATATTAAAAAAAAAAAAAAAAATATATATATATATATATATATATATATATATGTGTGTGTGTGTGTGTGTGTTTCTCTTATTCCAGGGAGTGCAAGGGATGTCACTGTGACGTCTACTCAAAATTGGTCTATAAATACATAGAAATGCATTTTGCCCACTTAACTTAATGATTGCTATCAGGATGTGAAGAGCCTTGCAACCAGCACAACAAAAAATGTTTCTGAAGACAATCACCTATTCCACCTTTAACTAAATACATTTTTAATACAGATAGTATGTTAAAAGCACATTTTTGTTCATATTCATGGTGTCCCAAAATTGCTCATTTGAGTACACTTAGATGTTCTTAAGATTAACTTAAAAAGTACTAAAGAATATTTTTTAGTACATTAGGTACAAAATTAGTGCGTGAAAAAAATAGAGCACATACATTATAAAAGTGCACGTGTTTTTCACCACTATTTAAGTTTAGTAAGGATTGTACAATAGTTATAGGTTATGTTCCTGTTTTTTATGTTATTACTTGAGGTCTGGGTTTATAGGTAAGTTGGGTTGCTGGTATTCTTTTGAGCAGATAAAAAAGGTATTTCCAGTTTTATAATATATTCTGGCTAAATGTAAATGGGCTAAACAATCCCATTAAAAGGAGCAAGCTGATCACAAATGAATTTGGCATTCTGGCAAGAGACCTGTCCTGACCCATCCTGAATCATGAGTTTGAAGTGTTTAAATCAAGACAACAACACAAGAATCCTTCTGTTTCAGCTCTGAATTTATTGCTTTTCATTAAATATCATGACATGTATTTTCTAATTTATTTTCCTTATTACTTTGAATATGGTTTATAGCAGATGTAATAGCAGTAATTAACAATGATTACTAATGAAGGGCGGGGTCGGGTGAGGTTGCTATAAACCATTAAAGCTCATTTGGTTAGAGAGAATAACCACCCCGCCCTCTTGTTGTCAATCACAGTGTAACACTCCCCACCACCACACACAACACACTACACCTCATTTACGACTCTACACGGCCCCCCCTGCACACCTACAGCCCAGCAGGCGGGGGAGAGAGGGGGGGGGGATCAAAAAGACTCTTTGTGACATCATATTAAGTCACAGCCAATTTCTTTCTTTCTTTCTTTTTCTAAATACACAATGTATCCCATTTAAAGAATTCACCGTCACTGCTGACATATTTTACGATAAACATTTTTCCACATCTTTTGCCACATTTGTTTTGTGTTAGGCTAGTTAGTCACTGTAATAATATTACTTTTTGCAATAACTAGTAGTGTAACTAATTACTAATAAGATTTCAGTAATAATATTACAGTTACCATCCATAAAACAGCTTAGTTACTTAGTTACTTTTGATGCCTTAACCCCGCTGATTTAAAATACAACAATCAAATAATTCCTACATTTATTTTCATAATTTTCATGACTCACACATGCATGTGATGTCCCCAGTGCAGGCTTGGAATATGGAAAAGCTTACATTCAGCAGATAGAAATATTGCATTATATTGATTTTGTCAGGAAAAAAAAATTATCTGAACACTGTTGTGTAAGTTGTGGCTTTACTTTACTCTGGCATTACATCCCACCCACATCCCTCTGATCAGCATGTGGTATATTACTATAATTAAAAATATTTTTTGGAAAATTAGTTTCTTACAGACTTATGTGATTTGATAAAATACATGATGACATATAACCATATATGGGTAACAGAGAAGTTACAGTTAGCTTCAAGCTACACATGACAGTTAATGAGGTTAATACAACACTTGTACTTGAATGTCACTATCACTACTGAGTGTTTGTAATAATTTCTGACTGCGATCCAATGTGGATTTTGGTCAAATGATGAGGGAGAAATATGTTGTTAGTACCATTCTAGATTTTCATGTGGAAGATACACATAAGATAAGATACACATATGTGGAAGATACACGTTTAGAATGTACACATTTAGATACACATGCAGAATGTGTTAAGTGACAGCAGTTTTCCAAAGTACTCCTGAGCCCATGTGGCTATATTTATGTAACGTGGAGAGGAAGACGAGAGGCGAGCGGATCCAAACACAAAGCTTTATTCATAGGGCGAGACAAAGACATGGTCGAACAGGCAGAGTCAAACAGTAGCAAACAGGTATGTGGGGGCGAGACACAAGAATAGTCTGTGAAGCAGGTGAGGGTGGATCAGCGACGAACATAATCCATAGAGAGAAGCAGAGGGGAAATCCGTACAACGAGCGAGAGGTCCAAGAGGCAGGCGGCGAGACAGACGAGACAAAAAGGCCAGGCAAGAAAGCTAAACACAGGGAACTCGGGAACCAGGGAACTAGGGAACTCAGGAACTGAAGGAGGAAATGCTCCTTTTATACCCAAACATGATATCCTCACCTATTTCCATTTCACCTGCTTACTGTGAACTCTTTCAAAACAGTTTAATTTGGATATTCTATAACCTTTTCACTTTTATTTTGCCTCTGTCACAACTTTTCTGGAGTGTGTTGTAGCCATGAAAATCAAATTTTGGTTATATTTACAAAATAAAATTAAAAGTTGGCCATTGAAAACATTGGACATATTTTCTTTATACTTTAGTCAATTAAATAAAGGTTAAAGAGAATGAACAGATAACATATTCTTGATTTTATGGCATTTCACAAAAATGTCCCAACTTTTCTGGAACTGGGGTTGTATAGTAAAGCAAACAATGCCTTATAAATAGCGTGTCAGGAACAAAGAGAGAAAAAGAACTAGTGAGGTAACAGGCCTACAGTATTTACAGTTCCTCCAAAAAGCATTTGGAAAGTTAAGTTACACTTGATATGAATAAAAGTCATGGCATTAAATAACAACATACAAATCCAAACACATGATGCTACATCTGGTGATTTTAGTGGATGTGTGAAGTCTGTTCTTCTCCAGTTCACACAGATGTACACATCCCAACCTAAATTTTAAACAATATACATAAATAGTTTTGTCATTTAAAACCTAACAAACCCTTTTTTGAGTATTGTTTTGCTTAAAAAGTGCTATAGCCTATTTCTTTACAATAAATTAAACTTGCAGTGACATTCACACATTTTTAAGTGTGGCAACCAATGATACAAATCTGCTCAAAGTTTGCACAGTTCAAATGCAATCACTTAGATTTGAAATTCAGATTAAGACATATGTTTGCAAAAACAAGAAGTAACCTTGTCTCGCACTATCTGCTACATGAAGAAACATCTGTCGTGGTCAAAGTATGAAAGTATTAAGATCTCACCCAGCTTTCAGAAGAAGATGCCTGCCAATCTTATCATATTTTAACATTCGCAAAAGATGACACAGCTCACGGAACCTGCCTTTCACAACTAAATGAGAAAAAAAAAAAAAAAAAACTCACTGGAGTGGTGCCAAAGATGCCGTTATGGCAAATACAGTAGTATACAGCAATTTAAAAAAATATACAGTAAGTCTCTGTATGTGTTGTTTGACGTCACAGAAAATTCCTATGATGCAAATGGAATTACAGTTAATTACTGTAAAGGAAAATAATTGCAGTATTATACTGGGTAATATATAGTAAATAACTGTAGAAATTATTGAAAAGTATAACAATGTAGCCAGTAATTATACTCTGTGTTACACAGCTAGCTGATTTTAGTTTAAATTACTAATGTAATTAAATATAAAAAAGAGACCGCAGAATGATACATGAGGCAAGCCAGGTAAATGATTATAAATAATAAACAATGTTGTTGTTGTTTTTACCGTATAGGTGTAATGGAAGGACGTTGTGGGAGCTAATTGCTTCAAATTCTGTCTGCTCTGATCCATGTCAAGGTGTCTTAAAATACTTGGAAGTGACGTACAGCTGTATCAGGCAACACTGGCAAACAGTATCCAGTGTTATAAATCTACAGGAGTTCATCTGAAAGGAAATGTTTACACAAGCTCATATGTTAGTGTGTTTACATTGTAAATTACTTGCATGTCTGTGTGTGCTTGAATACATGATTTATGATGGTTTATACAAATGTGTATAATGACATATTACAATGTAAACATGGTTTATGAGGACACTTCCAAATGTTTTTGTGAAGCATCCAAGACTTTTGCATATATGAGGTACATAAACACTCAAAAAAGCTTATGTTTTCCCTTTCCTTTTTATTGATCATATTAGATGTAGCAGGTAGATTACATTGCTGAATATAAAAATCTGTTGGTCTGTTTGATTTTTGTCTTGTGTGTGTGTGTTTTTTTTTTTTTTTTTTTTGAGTAGGCTGTTTTTAGGCTATCATCAAGCCCAAACAGTTAAGTTGTCACGCTTGAGGCAAGGATGAGGTGAAGCGAGGATCTAAATGCAGCAATTTATTAACAAATATAATAAAAGAATCCAAACATGGCAATCCTTACGAAAATTAACCATGGTTTTACAACTGTCATGTGTAACCCTGACTTTATTTCAGAGATCATAGTTAGAATTGTATATAGTTTAAAAATGAATCAAAAGATATAGATATACAATTTTCAAATAAATCATACTGTGAGAATAAAAATAATGATTGTGGAAAAAATAAAATAAATTAAATCTGCTGTAATGGAGAAGTGGCCAATGAGAAAAAACCTAGAAGCTCCGCCCCTGCTGAGTCAGCAGAAGCGGAGGGGGAGAGCTATGGATATAGCGGAAGACAACAGAAAATAAAAAAAGTGGTTATAAAACAGAGAAATATAGATTTAAAGAGTCACATTTGATTAAAACCCCTTTGGAATTCATTAGGGGAACTTCATATCTGAGAGATACGGTTACTCTTTTTCTTGAAGAGGATTTAAATTTTGTGGATTGCCGTGTAGAAGTGTTGGATGGGGTGAGTTGCTGATTTAATTGTTGTTTATTGTGAAAAAAGCATACAACAGTTGTTCACATTCAAATGTTTATTGAAATTGTAAAATGTATCGGTTAATTGTATTTGTTTGTATGTTGTTTTGCAATGTAAAAGACGTTCATTGAGTTAATTAGTCTCACATGGCGCTGTAATTCACGTGGCTTTAAAGCGTAGTACATGTGAGCCTAAAAAAAAGACAGGTTAATCGGTCTTTGTCAGGTGACGTCACACTCACGAGAATCGAATTGCATTTTGGGTGTCGCCGCCATTTGTAAGGTATCAAAGCCTAGGTGTTCTGTAGTTGCAGAATTGTTCTTTTGATTTGCTTCAAAATTGTACATTTTTGTTGTGTTAAAGTCAGCGATGGTAAATTACACGATAGAAAAGGTTAAAAACTGACCACAAGGAAAGATATTTTAGGTCTCCCACTTGAAAGACAACATGCAGTGGAAATAACCAAGAAGCGTCGGATGGCCTGCATAGCAGCGGTGATACGCAAAATCATCATATTTGCCCTCGACATTTTCATAAAGGTAAGTAAGCGATTTTTTTAGTATGTGCTTATTTTCTATTTTCTTTAGTACCTAATGTTATATCCACATGTTGTTTTGGGTTATCAATGCTATTCATTGGTGTAGTGCAGGTATACGGCGTAATGACAAATGTTCCCTAAAAGCACCCAGTGATGCGGTCAGGAACGTGGCGCCGGATTCCTTTTAAAAAATATGTTTGATGGTTGCGCCGGCGCCGTCCCCCCACCACAGATGCTGTCTGTTCATACACAAGAGCATGTCAGCTTAGTGGTACAATAATTATTATTGATAACTAATTTGAATCAGTACATTATAACGAAAACAGTACCTTAAGAATGAAAAGCAGGTTTCCAGGGGTTGCCAGGGCACCACTAAACAGACAGCCAGGGTGCAGAAACGCATCATGTACCATGCAATGTCACGCAATCGTTTTATGCATGGCTGTAGAGATTTATTTTATTTGACTACTGAAATTCCTAACTAAATACTTAACTGAATACCAAACTAAAATACATTTTTAATATTTTTATTTTTTATGTATATCTGTATTTCATATAGGTTGGTGTGACTAAACTGTAAGGAAAAAAAAAAAAAAAAAAAAAAAACCCTTGCAGCCAGCTGAGATGATGACCCACCAGGCTGGAGGAGATGGTCAGCTCCACACTGAAGGCTGGAGGAGATGGTCGACTTCATAAGACACCACTCGATGCCACAAACTGAATGTAACTTGTGTGTACCCAGAAGAAAACTGACTGCTTTTCATATCAGACACAAGGGAAATTCTCACTTCATATTGAATCTGCATGCACAAACACTGTTTTATACTGTTACAGGCACAAAATTATCCCTCATTAGTTTGTGGTGTCCTTTGGACACAGTATAGCAATGATTGACTGCTTTGAGATTTTCACAGAGAAACCATCCAGTGTAAAAGTGTGTGCCAGAAAGTGTTCTACCTATAAACTATTAATTATTTGACAGATCATCTAGCACTTATAAGAATCCATGTAGAAAGGGTCATCAGAAATGTTTGGCAGAAGCATTAAATCATCATCACTTTATTATTAATATTATTTTTATTATTTATTTTAATTTTATTATTATTCAGCTTTCTTTGTAGTACTTGCACTGTGTCCACTTAACAGTATGTTGATGTTCATCATGCTTGTCACATCTTCTGTTATGCATTTTTAAGCTGATTTTATAACACAGTGTTGCATTTATAATAAAGTATGTATAATGACATTTTCATAAATGTGTTTTTGATTGACTCCTTATCAGCACTTGTTATCAGCCAAATGAAGTACGGAAAATGTTGAACAAACAGGGTAAAGTTTAATGGTATTAATGGTATAAGATAATGTGCAAATTAATGGTAGACAAAAACAGAACATAAGTGTATTTGTAAGTAAATAATATACGTTTTTATACCGTAAACAAGAGCACGTCATATTTCCAACGAGGTTGAACACCGGCAGCACTCAACTTTTTGCGGTCAGGTAACGTTAATATGGATCAGTGTTAATTGTTAATGACAAATTATATAAGTTACGGTTCCTAAAACTTCTATTGAGATTATCTCGGTCCCCTATCTACTTGGTTTGCTTCTGTTTCTCCAGTATGATGATTTAAACGGTCTTTACTTTACGGCTCTGTATACTTTCAGTTCACTGCTCAACGCGAGATGATAGTGAGAGAGGACAAAAGAAAGAGCGCCGGAACACACCGGCAAACTCATAGGGCCGTAACACCCCAACCCTCAAGAACAAACCTGTTTGTGAAAAAAAATAAAAAATTATATTATACTCTAGAGAGAGCATCAGGCAAAACATTATCAGTTCTTATGTCGGATTTCCAGATTGTAATTTTGGACTAATAATGACCAACGCATCAAACGTTGATTTTGGTTGTACATCTGAGATAAAAAGACAAGTGGGTTGTGATCCATGTAAACAATAACGGAAAGACTGCTAGAGCCAACATAAACTTCAAAATGTTGTTCTTATCCTCGGGCTACGGCACTTGCATCAATCTCAAGTTTAAAATTCGAGGTGAAGACAGGAGCTGCAAGAACTAAAAGGGTTAACAACAGAAGCTTCAGACCACACATAAGTTTTTGCAAAAACTGCGATAATAACCCGCCATACCGAGGAATCTCCGCAACTCTCGACGAGTAATGGGAACTGGAAACTCCAAAATAGCTGTGACTTTCGCCTCTACGGGACGGACTTGGCCCTGTCCAACCTCTTTCCCGAGGTACGTGACAGTCGCTTTGCCAAATTCGCATTTTGCCAAATTAAGTGTGAGAGAAGCATTCGAAAGACGTTCAAACACCAGTCTTAACGAAGACAAATGTTCTTGCCAGCTCATAGTATAAATGACCAGATCATCAAGATGTGCACTGCAATTTGGAACGTCAGCCAACACTATATTTACAAGACGCTGAAATGTTGCGGGCGCATTTCTGAGACCGAAAGCCATGGACGTATATTGCAGAAACGTATCTGGCGTTACAAATGCTGAAATTTCAGAAGCTCGTGAAGTAAGTGGAACTTGCCAGTAACCTTTTAACATGTCTAATTTACTGACAAAATGGGCAGAACCTACGTTATCGACACAGTCCTCCATACGCGGTAATGGATAGCTGTCAGGCACAGTGACTGCATTCACTTTCCGGTAATCTGTGCAGAACCTGAACGTTCCGTCAGGTTTAGGAACAAGGAGACACGGGGAACTCCAGGGACTAGAACTAGGTTTAGCCAAACCATTCTCTAACAGGTAATTCACCTCCTGACGCATTATGGATCTTTTAGCTGCATTTAAACGATAAGCATGCTGCTTTACAGGGTGAGCATGACCCACATTGATATCATGCTGTAAAACGTTTGTCTGTTTAGGAACATCACTAAACAGACAGTCAAAATCATATATTAATTTAACAATATCCGATTTCTGTTCAATAGACAAATGCTTAAGGTATGAGCTTAGATCTTTTAATATTTCAGAATTTGCTAACCTTGCGCACTGCTGAGGAGCGTTGCGAAGGACTACATCATCCTCGTCAGCAGCCAGAATCTCAAAAGACGGCTCCAGCTCCACGGCTATGGCAACAGAAGAAACAGCAGCCTCTGTATTCTGCAACACAACTTTCCCCCTTGTCTTTTCTCTAGCATAGTAAGACTTTAACATATTTATGTGACACACACGAGTTTGACGTTTCCTGTCAGGTGTATGAATCACATAATCAGTTTCACTCACTTTCTTTTTTATAACATAAGGACCAAAGAATCAAGCAGAGAGGGATGAACCCGACACAGGTAAAAGTACAAGTACTTCATCACCAGGCATGAAAGAGCACACAACAGCCTTTTGATCATACTTGCGCTTCATGCCTTTCTGCGCACTGGCTAGAGAATCTTTAGCTAGTGTGCACGCAGAGTGTAAATGCTCACGAAATGTACTAACATAATCTAATATGTTAGTTTTCGGACTTGACTCAATAGACAGCATATGTTCTTTTAAAACCTTTAGCGGTCCCCTCACCTGATGTCCGAATACCAGCTCGGCTGGGCTAAAGCCGAGAGATTCTTGCATAGTTTCCCTCACGGCAAATAAAACCAAGGGAACCCCCTCATCCCAATCCCAAGCCGTCTCCAGGCAGTACTTCCTGAGCATAGACTTGAGCGTTTGATGAAAACGCTCAAGAGAGCCTTGGCTTTCCGGATGGTATGGACTTGATACGTGGTGGGAAATCGCAAGTGACTGTAGTACCTGTTTAAAAAGTTTCGACAAAAAAATTTGTCCCTTGATCACTTTGTACTACCCTAGGCAGACCAAATGTAGAAAAGAATTTTACCAGTGCCTTGATGATAACGGGAGCAGTGATTTTTCTCAGAGGAATTGCTTCCGGAAATCTGGTAGCTACACACATTATTGTTAGTAAAAATTGATTACATGTTTTTGTTTTAGGCAATGGGCCCACGCAATCAACAATTATGTGCTCAAAAGGCTCCCCGACTATGGGTATGGGAAACAATGGGGCAGGTGGAATCACCTGATTTGGCTTCCCAACTATTTGGCACGTATGGCAAGCGTGACAATATTTTACCACATCCTTTTTCAATCCTGGCCAAAAGAAGTGTCTTAAAATTCGGTTATATGTTTTCATAATTCCTAAATGACCAGCCAATTGGTGATCGTGTGCAAGACATAAAACATGTTGACGATAAGGAGATGGAACAACAACTTGGTATACAACATTACCCTCAAAATCTGTATCCGTCTTTGGACACCATTTCCTCATCAACAAATTACTGTCAACGAAATACGCACATTTCATGTCCTTAACACTGTCAGAAGAAACAGCAGAATTAAAGAGTGTAACAAGAGACGTGTCCTCCTTTTGTGCAGCGAGAACTCGCTCTCGTGACACAGGTATCTTTAACATATCTGCTTCAGATACAGTTACACTGGGACTCTCTAGGTTCTCTACTGGTTGCTTTTTTGACGATACCACCGTATCCACGGCCTCCTCGGCAGCAAAGAGAGGTGAAAAGAACGAATCAGACAAATCTACCACATCACCCGCATTGCGCGACTGAGCACGCGTAACAGCACACGCGGGGAAAACATCAGGGTAAGTGCTAGACAAATCTGAGTGATAACATCTGGTTTATCAACGACTTCTAAAACAGGCAATACTTTTCCCCCTGCCAGGTCATTGCCAAGAATAAAATCAACGCCTTTCACCGGGAGTGACGGACGCACAGCCACTCTCACAAATCCTTTACACAAGTCACTCTCTAGATGTATACGATGCAGCGGTGCTTTTATGCAGTCCATCTCAATGCCTTGTACGATTACACTTGAGCCACAGGAAGTGTCATCCGACAACTTTAACTTATCTGCAACAATAAAAGATTGCAAAGCACCAGTGTCCCTAAGCATGGTTACCTGATCCTCATGATAGGGAAATTAACCCTTTCAAGATAAAAGGTCGATAGCTAACATCCACCGTTTTATCATCAGGTACAGTAACAGCAGATTTCAGAGTTTTCACGAACCCTACACTTTTAGTTTGTGATTTTCTTTTCAAAACCGGACAGTCAGCTATGATATGTCCCTGTTTATGGCAATAAAAACATTCTCAATCCTCACGAGCGTGAGATGGACTGGACTTAGAACGACCGGCCTGTGATTGAGGAGGGGCAGATTGGGTTTTCTCTGAACGTGCAGGTGCAAAGACATTTTTGTGGGTTAAAACAAACTTGTCCGCTAAAACAGCTGCATGCGACAACAAAGTCACCTTCTGTTCGTTAAGATAAACCACAACTCGCTCTGGCAAACAATTTTTAAACTCCTCCAATAAAACAAGCTCTCGCAACGAGTCAAAATCAGTCACTTTACTTGCTGTGCACCATTTGTCGAATAAAATTCCTTTCTCCCTCGCAAACTCAACGAATGTCTGGGTGGAATTTTTCTTATGTACTCTAAACCTCTGGAACAAGCTCATACGCTCAGAGAATGACAGATTTAACACACTCGTATTTTAAACCATCCTCTAATGACAAAGTAGAGCAAACCTCCTGTGCTTTGCCAAACAACTTGCATTGCAGAAGCAGTGACCAAACTTCTCTAGGCCATCGAAGAGAAGTAGCTATGCGCTCAAACGCACAAAAGTATGAATCTACTTCTGATTCTCGAAATTGAGGTACCAAAGAAATGTGCTTACTCACATCAAAGGTGCTCTGGGATGAATCAGTCAGCCTCAATCTCGAGCTTGCGTATTTCCAAAGCACCAGCAGCTTGAGTCGGGACTTTCAGTCGCGCATCCTCTCGGCGCAGAAATCGGAACTGGAAGCAACAGCTTCATCGATCCTCCTCAGCCCCGAGGCTAAGATGCGCCCCAGCAACATCACTCAGGCCTAAACTTCTGCCAGTCTCATCCCCAGCACTTGATAGAGCAAGAACATTTGTCTCACTCAAATTCTGCAATAGCTTATTTTATTTCTGCTTTATTTCTGTTTATTCACAACAATCTGATAGTGGTCAGCTATCAGCAATAAATCTTGCTTCCTACACAAATTAATCTGTTCTAAGGTCGGATGGGCAATAAAGTTTTGCAAACTAAAAACATCCATAACGCAGAACAAACAAACAAGCAATGCA
Organism: Labeo rohita; assembly: GCF_022985175.1. NCBI lineage: Eukaryota > Metazoa > Chordata > Actinopteri > Cypriniformes > Cyprinidae > Labeo > Labeo rohita. The sequence continues at coordinate 10,136,901 of NC_066891.1, read as the reverse complement.
ATACCCCTCCACATGAATACGCTACCAACGCACTAAATAGCGTCCATTGCCACCAAAACACACATAAATGATCACAAAATCAGGGATTTAACGATCCCGGACGAGCCCCCATTAAATGTTACGACTTTGATGGTAATTCTAGGGTGTAAGAAAGTAACATTTAGGTAGTGATAATTAGGTGAAGTGAAGGTGGCAAGAAACCAAACCTAAATCGAAAAATAATGCCAAATAAGGAAATTTATTTATACAAAAGTAAAAAGGATTTAAACAAATGATGAAATGTAAAATATATACAGTGGAAAAATATACACAAATCAAAATAAACCCAAACAAATAAATAAATAAATAAACCCAAGGGAAAAGGGAACGTAAGTGGCGCCAAAGAAAAGAAAACAATATAACAAAACCCAAACTAACTTAGCATTAACCTCTACCCTAACTGTAAAGAAAAGAAAAGGAAAAGAACAGTCTTCAGCGTAAAAACGCCCTAAATAAACTATACTAACTAGGCAAACAAAACATACAAGTGTGGCGCTCACTCCTAACCTGGTGTGTCTAAACAGTTGGTTTGCTACGTGTGGTACCGTGTAAGTCACGTGACATCTTCCTATCCTCTTTTCCCAGGGGAAAACTAGCGATCACCAGATCGTAGCACGAGTTACAAAATGCGTATTTGCATCAAAAGGCTAATAACTGTAGACACACTAAGTAGGACAAAAAAAAACAACAACCAGGCTAGAACAAAACAGAATCTAACAGAACAAAACACAACAAAGTTGGAACGCAAGCAAAAGCAGCCGAACGCTCGTTCTGGCGTCTCTTTAAACTGGAGCCGCAGTCCGTGATTGGCAGCGCGGGCGGCGACGTCACTCCGGTTAACAATGACAGGCACCTTCCTGGCCAAACGGAAACCAAGGGGAGTAACCTGAGAGATGATAGTGAGAGAGGACAAAAGAAAGAGCGCAACACACCGGCAAACTCATAGGGCCACCACTTTCTGGCGAATTCAGAAAACAACAAAGTGCAGATGTGTGTACGAATCTGTAAGTAAAATTAACAGTGTAAACAGTTTCAGTGATTTTAATGGGAGTTTTTGAGAGTGCTTGAACTCTAGATGTCAGTGAAATATGTTGTTTGATAATGTAAATGTTCTTTGCTTTTTCTGTACAATTAAAGTGTTTATAAAAGTTTTTATTCACATTAACTTTAATTGTTAAATTCACATTAAATATAATGTCAGTCATATTAAAAACCATAACTATAATGACCGTATTGAACCGGAAAAAACAGAGTTCACGCAGACTTAGACAAGAGGAGCGTTTGAGGTTAAAAAGTACATAAACTATCAGTTTGTTTCGAAAATGACAGATCGTTTTGCTAGATAAGACCCTTCTTCCTTGGCTGGGATCGTTTAGAGCCATTTAAAGCTGTATTTAAACTGCATTTTGGAAGTTCAAACTTGGGGGCACCATTGAAGTCCACTATATGGAGAGAAATCCTGAAATGTTTTCCTCAAGAAACATAATTTCTTACCAACTGAAGAAAGAAAGACACACACACACTTGTTCTGGAAGTGAACTTCTCCTTTAAAGGTGAGAATCGAGATATTTCATGATATAGTTAATGCATTTGGGAATGTTTGGAATAAAAAGTAAAAAAATAAATAAAACATAAGTCTATTGTGGCTGCTGTGTCACATGATGAAAAATAATGAGTGCACGACACCATGGTTGACGCATGGTTGGTTCTATAATAAGGTTACATAGTGCTTTGACGCGCCGCATAAGTCTATTGTGGCTGCTGTGTCACATGATTTCACCGCTTGCTGCGTCCCATGTGAAAGGGCCTTGAAAAGTGAAAAAGTAAAAATTGAAGAAGTTCCCACAGTATCTGTATTGTGTGAAGTTCTAAAGAAATGAAGGTGACCTGACTTGACCTTAATTTTGCAACAGGCATGATACAAGCATTAGATATCAGAAAAAAAAATGTGTTTAAAAACTTCTTCCACAGTAAACAGATGAGATGAGATGACTGATTGGTCTCTGTTTACTATAAATACCACATGCTCATGTGTCTCTTTTAGAGAACTCTAATGTTTTCTTTCTGATCACACATTCAACATGCTGGTGCAAAAGCTAAGCTGGATAATTTGTAAGTATTGCTGTGAGTATTTACTGTGAAATCAAGTGATTTTTTGTTTTCAGTTTTTAATTTTGCTTCTGTTTGATTTTGATTTTCAGTGCTGCTGTTACCATGTCAGTATGGTAAGAATGAAAGTTCACTAATGTATAGTGTACAGTCTTATTAAATAAAGTCTTTCAAATACAAAATAACATTATTTCAACATTCCCTCTGCAGGTGTAAAAGCAAAAACAACACTGGCCTGTGAAGGAGAATCTGCGGTCCTCAGCTGTGGTGTGTAATTCAGTCATTTTTAAATGATATTTTTGGTCTTTTGTGTCCAAATAAGACAGTATGCAATACATACATACACATACAATATATATATATATATATATATATATATATATATATATATTTTTTTTTTTTACACTTCAGATGTCGGATTCATAAAGGTTATTAAATCCCAATATGGACGGACTGATCGCACAACATGTGCTAGTGGGAAAAAAGAGAAGTCTATCTCAGACACGCAGTGCTCCCAAGACACATTCCTCCATATGTCTGCTTGGTAGGACTGACAGAAAAAAAATACATTTATGTTTACAATTCATTTTAATTTATATTTTACAAGAGCAAGATACATAACATTAATTTTGTCTAATATACTAAAGCTATATTCTCAAGTCACTGTCTGTTTATGAAACAGGTGTGATGGAAGAAAGAGCTGTTCTGTTCATGCAACAAACTCCATTTTCTCTGATCCTTGTAATGGGACTTACAAATACCTGGATGTGTCTTATACATGTATCCCAGCAAGTAAGCCAGTCGTTTTAAACAATTTAAATCCTAAATTTTGAAGTTGATTGTTAATGTTTTATTTTCTTTAAATATATAGAACTGGTAGTTATTGTAAATATGACTGACCTCTGTTCCCATTTTCCCAAAAATAATTTTAGAAAGAAGTGTAATGTGTGAAAATACCCAAAGTCTCATTGTCTGTGGTAAGATTTATCTTTTCTTTCTGTAATTTCTTTTTTTATGATGAGATCATAGCATCAAAAAGTATACCGCATTTTGTTGAGTTCATCAGGGCCTCATGTCCACAGTATTTTGATTGGATCAGTCCAACTACAGTACATGATGCCACAAATTACTGTTTTGAAATTTGCTGTTTTTGTGTTTCAAAAGACACTGGTGTTATTTCTGTTCATTATGCCAATTACGGACGCCGGGATCTTGTAACCTGCCCTCATACATCAGCAACATCAACACACTGTTACTCTCCTCAGACCAGCAGCGTGCGTTCCAGGTACAGCAGATACACTTCATATAGAGTCACTTAAGACATCAGATCACATACACATTCATATCTTCAGCTATTTTGAAACAATATGTATAATAATCATTAGGAACAATGTACATGTATTAAGTCATGTATCCAGTTAATCAACTGACATAAAAGAGACTGCAGAATGATACACAAGGCAAGTTATGAATTTTTTTTTTTTAATCCTTATAAGGTGCGATGGGAAGAAGTCTTGTCTTCTAAATGCTTCAAATTCTGTCTTCTGTGATCCATGTTATCTTGTCAACAAGTACCTGGAAGTGACGTACAGCTGTGAATAATTGTATGACGTTTCTGCCATATGCCATTTGAAAACCATGTCTGTTATAGAAGCCGATAATATTGGGGTTGTGAAGAGAATAAAAGATTAAAATCATCCTGTAATTTCACAGCTTACATATTTGTTTGGCAAGCTTTAATGACCATGTGAACAACAAATATGAAAAATGAGATGTCTCAGAAAGTAAAATGTGCAGATGATTACAAATGGGCTTACATGAAAATAATGTCACAATGCAAATAAAATCCTTTCTACATGATAGTACAGTTTGTTTTTGTGGTATTTGATTTTGTGGGATTCTGTCATTTATTATCATTTATTATCAGTCCTTTATGTAAATGTGTGACGATAATTCTGACAGGAAAGTCCAAATGTCATTATCAGAGGACAAAAGTTTTCAAAGAAAAATAATCTGGTGAGAACTCAAACTCTTGTAGAGGAATCTACAAAACACTAGAATCTTTATTTTAGTTTTCATTTCTCTGTAATGATAGTCCAACTGAAGGCGAGTTGTGATGAACCTAAGTGCAGTTTTATTTAAAATCCAAAACGTGAAATCCAAACAAACAATCCAACAATCCGATTTGATGATTGGACTTGACATGAACAAACTTGACTAGGCATGAACAGACTCGAACAGACTTGGGTTTACACTTTAATACACAAGTATAATAATGGGAACACAAGGCTACTTATACCAAACAATGGGGGTCACATGACACAAACTAACCAATGAGAAACATGACATATGTCTTGAACAACCATTGAGAACATGACACATAGAACAGAGGAACCAATGGCAGGAATACAAGATGGCAAGGGAAGCAAGACACAAACAAGGAACATGGCAAAACTTCAAAAGACATGAAAACATGAACATGAACAAAACCCAAACCTCACGTTACATTCTCGTGAAGCTATTTATTAATAATGTGTATTATAAAAACTGCTTGTGAAAAAAAATGCTCAAGAAGTGACTCTGAGCAGTTCTAGAGATTATGCTTTGACTATGTGTACACATACTCAAATTTTGAGGCGGTAGAGGCAGGTTTTGGTACATGTCTGCAAAAGAGTAAGTATTTTTCTTAGTCTTTAATCTTTAGTCTTTAGTCTTTAGTCTTAATTTTTTAAGACTGATTTGATTTGATTATTACAATATTTGCAAAATGAATTTGTGGAAAGTATATAAGTTACCATCTTAAAACAAATATTTTGCACTTTCTTATGAAGTATAAATTGTAATTTTAACAATTTATTGATCATATCAGATCCAGTAGGCAACAACAAATCACATTTCTGAATGTGTTTACAGCAAAAGCATGCTAATAAAAAGTGTGGGCATGCTTGACTTGTTATGAGTAGGTTTTTGTTATCAAACCCAAACAGTAAATGTCTAAAGTATATGATCAAAACATATGCAGATAAATAATCAAGATTGCTCACTGCCTGTAATATACAGTCATAAAATCTAAAATTTCAGGCTCATGCAACATTTTAAATGTATGACCAAATAAAGATAACAAAATTATATCTACTGTAAATAAGAAAGGTTAAAGCATTAGGCATCCTTACTAGGTCAACATCATAACATCAGTGACTTTTTCTCCAGAAATACAAAATATCACATTTTGCATGTTTTGATTTGGAGCCAATTAGACTTTGACAGTGAGCTTGACACATATAAGGGAAATGCTGTTAATTTTTATACTCCTAATCTCAATAAATAGCACAGTTACTTCCTTGTGTTCAAACATATCAACATGCTGCAACAAAACCTAAACTGGATCTCCTGTAAGTCATTTTAATTACTATATTTCATTGACTTGCAATGAGAATTTGACCTATTTTAAAATGTTACATACAGATGTCTAAAACGAAATGTTTTATCTTTGATTTTGCAGTGCTGATTTTACTGTGTCGCCAAGGTAAGGCCTTATGGATATTTTTGCTAAAAAATACAGCATGTGTAAAATGCACTTCAATCCAAAACAATCCCTGAAATATTGCTTTTTAATAAGTAACAGCTTTGCTCTCTCCAGGTGTTGAAACAAAAAGATATTTTACATGTGAAGGAGGCTCTGTTCAACTCAGCTGTGGTGAGTTATAGACATTCACACAGAGTGAGTTAAAATTCACAATCATTCTTATGATACACCATTTAATGTCTCAGATTGGGGTTACATAAAGGTGGTTACAGCCAACTATGGGCGAACTGACCACACAACATGCTCCGCTGGAAGATCACTTCATCAGCTCTCAAACACTGACTGCTTCCAAGAAACCTCAGTTCATGTGATGTCCATTAGGTAATCACTTCTTTAAGAGCAAATGAAACAACAGCATTGTTGTAAAAAGTAGATGTAACTGCAGTTCGTCTCAAAACTGTTTTTGAATTTTTTTTTTTATCATAGATGTGATGGAAGAAAGAGCTGTTCCGTTCCTGCGGTGAACTCAGTTTTCTCTGACCCTTGTGTTGGGACTTACAAATACCTGGATGTGTCCTATTTGTGTCTCCCATTTAGTAAGTCAGTATTTAATACACACTGCTATTCAAAAATTGGGTTGGGTAAGATTTTTAAAATGTTTTTTAAAAACTCTCTATTGCTCACCAAGGCTGCATTTATTTGATAAAGTCAAAACAGTGAATTGTGAAATATTATAACATTAAATTACTGTTTTCTGTTTTAATATATTTAAAAACTTAATTTATTCCTGGGATGGCAAAGCTGATTTTTCAGCATCATTACTCTGGTTTTCAGTGTCACATGATCCTTCAGAAATCATTCTAATATGCTTTTGGTGCTCAAGAAACATTTTTTATTATTATCAATGTTGAAAACAGTTGTGCTGCTTAATATTTTTGTGGACGCTGTTTTGTAATTAATGTGTCCTGGCTTAATGAAGTATTACTGACCAATTTGAACGTTTTTTCTTCTTGAATTAGTTATTACTGGCCAATGTTCCTTTTGTTTTTCCAACATTATTCTAGGAAGAAGTGTCACCTGTGAAGGCAGCCAAAGTCTCATTGACTGTGGTAAGATTTGTCTGTTCTTTCCCAAAATTAGTTTCTATGTTGTTATCAATCCAGAAAAACTTATTTTATTGTTTTATTAAATATTTTATTGTTGTTATACTCTTTCACTTTAAACTAGTTTCTTTTCCTGTGTTTGCCTATTTCTGACAAAAGCAGGACATTAGCTAAATATGTTAAAGGGGTCCTATTATGCTCTTTGTCAAAGTCTTGAAATGCTTGGTGGTTCATAAAACGCATTATTTTTCACATAATTTACATTATTACAATACCTTTCTCCCAGCCTGGCACAAATAGCTCGATTAGTTCCGGGTTTAATGAAGGCCCGCCTTCCAAAAAAAGGAAATGTTTTATGATTGGTTAGCTGTCCCAGTGCGTTGCGATTGGCGGCCGGCTTAGACGGTGTTTCAGTACTGCCACACCCCTTGCCAAAGCAGTTAGCGCAAGCTAGATTAATAGTGAATATTATGTTTTAAATATGGATATATTTCTTACAAAAACACATTGATTCACTACAGGAGACCCCCGGGAGACGTGTGAGGCACTTTTTATTATTGATGGATGCACTTTATTAGACTTATTATTAGACTCCGATTGCATTCGTCTTAAAGAGGGAAGTCATATACACCTAGGATGCATGGAGAGTGAGTAAAAAATACGCTACAGTAGTGTTGAGTCCCATCCTCAGCCTGCAAGATTGCAGATACATGATATTATCATGCTAATTTTTAAAATTATTTTACATACTTACTTTCATTGCCCGAAACCAACTCCAGCATAAGGCTAAAAGCAGCCTAACATTATCAAAAAACATCATCACTGATCAGCCTAGCCTAATCTAGTGCAAGTTTATGCATTTTAAAAAACAATCGTGTTATAAGTGAAGCCATCTACACTGTATGATGAATAAATGTCTTACCACACACTGCACACGTCTGCAGTGCGTTACGGCTCCACACGGCAACCGGAGTAGATCACGGCTTCAGCATGTGTTTCGACCCACTGTACTGCACACGTCTGCGGCGCGTTACTGCTCTGATGCGGCCACTCTAATCAGTGCTTGTGTTTATACCCGCCGCGGCTCGTTGAAGCAGTTCTCCATGCTGTATCGCTAAAGTTAGGCTAATCCCCCACATCCTCCCTACACACCCCCCAACAATTTAAATTTCTGTGGGTGGGATTTAATTTAATGATATTCTAATGGACCACGTTGTGACATCATTGCATGCAGAAAACAAACGCTGTAGTTCAAAGGAGCCGTTCGTTGTAGTTCTTGGAAAGAGATTTTTAAAAAACGAAATATCTCCCTTTGGAGTGGACTTTAAGATTTGTAACTTTGTAGATCTTTTTTATGCCCAAAGATACACACCACACACTGACTAAAATTCAAAAAGTGAAAAAGCATAATAGCACCCCTTTAATACACTTTAAAGGCACAGTATGTAATTTTCGCCACTAGGGGTCGCATACTGAAAACAAACAAAATGCCTAGTTTGATGACGCAGTGATTAAGCGTGGAATCATGGAAGTTGTCGTCTTTTTCCTCACAGACGATGCGATTCGACGGGACTCGGGCAGAAATCATGTTCATGGATGAGCTAATGTATTTATGTGTTATCAGTGTTACTGTAGTATGAAGCAGGATGGGGCTAAAAAGCAGTGGAAGCTAAATGAGGCCGCTGGAGCTATTGCTAAAGAAATAGGAGAGCGACCCCTGGTGAAAAAACCAGCATATGCTGGTTAGGTAGGTTTTGATGCTGGTTTAAGCTGGTCCTTTGCTGGTTTTTGCTGGTCATGTTGCTGGTCAAGGACCAGCATGAACCAGCAAAGGACCAGCATAAACCAGCAAAGGACCATCTTAAACCAGCATCAAAACCTACCTAACCAGCATATGCTGGTTTTTTCACCAGGGACAAACGGCTCGAAAACGGGAAAGCTTTTATTATGCCACAGTCGACCGCCTCTGCCTTTTCCGTTTATGCATATGTGGGGTAAAGCAGCGTTATTTTTTCATACTAGTTATATATATATATATATATATATATATATAATATGTTATAGCATAACATATTAAAGCGTCTTTGGCGTTTCCAAGTTTTCTACAAAATAAAACCGGAAATCGGAAATCACTTACAGGCTACGTAATAAGTCCGTTACAGTAGTTAAATTCTTTATTTCTCTGGATTTAAACATCCTTGGAAACATTTGGGATGATGTAAGTTCATAAGTCAACAAAATGTATATCACTGTTCTACTGTTTTTTGGATATTTTGATGAAAAACTTACATATTGTGCCTTAAAGAATGTCACATCCTTTTTTTGTGTCTCTAAAGGTAATGGTGTGATTTGGATTCATCATGCCAATTATGGACGGCGGGATCTTGTAACCTGTGCTCATAAATTAGCAACTACATCAGACTGTTACTCTCCTCAGACCCGCAGCCTTCGTTCTAGGTACAGCAGATACACTATTATATCACATACATAAACATAAACATTCAATCTTAATCTATTTTTGAAACAATATGCAAAATAATAAAGGACAATGTACATTCAACAGCTACTTATCAAATAAACACAGAACTGTTGAGTTGCGAGTAAATGATTTAATTATGTGAGGAAAAAGAGACTGCAGAAAAAGATAAACAATCAGCATAATTAAACAATACAACAAATATAACAAAATAAATGATAAAACATCAGCATAAAGTAAAAATGTAACTAAAATCTTTTTTTTAACCTTATCAGCTGCAATGGGAAGAAGTCTTGTCAATTAAACACCTCAAATCCTTCATTCTTCTCCGATCCATGTCCAGATGTCCATAAATACTTAGAAGTGATGTACAGCTGTATATAATGTTGTGAGTATCCTGGTAAATAAATGTATTTTATCCACCTTATTATTTAACATGGAAGTAAGCCTATGGGTATGACTTCCGGTTCATTAGCCGCTTTAAGGAATTAACAAGAAGATTAACAACGTGCAGTAAACGGTAAAATTGTTTGCGCTACAAATCAGTGTTCTCATAATTAAGATAATACTGTACATTAAAATAATATGGTATGACACGCCAATTTGCAATATCAAGCATGAAAACAAGCTGTTTTGTACACTTAAAAATGGCTGGGCGCGGATGAGCCACACCCATAAAATTTACAAATGGCCACGCTCGCTCTTACGAGAAGAAAAAGGTGGAAATGTTTTATATGAGTTTTAAACTAAAACACTATTATAGATGTCAGATGCAACTTTTTTGGCCTAAAACAGATTTGACTTTCTAATAGAACTGCTTATGTTTATGTAAAAATGTGCAACATGACAAAAAAAAAAACAGTGCAAAATCAATCAGTGCAAATCAGATTAAAATGTCACATTCACCTACTGTATTCAGATGCTCTAGTTTCAGTTAATTGACCAGTGTAACCACAAAATATAGACAAGCATGCCATCTAGTGGTATTTTATGGTATTGTAACAATTTGTCACCTGTCTCACTGAATACACTTATGGACTTTTTGTTTACCTGTAAAGTTTGTTTATTTATCACTTGTCTTGTATAAAATTGCACAAGAATTGATACTGTTATATTGCTGATTCATTTTGAATGATTGTCTTCATGTTGAAATGACTTCTGTGCTCCAGCGTCGCCATCTGTCCTTCATTGTAACCGATTTCAAATGGTGCTAGAAACCCCAAAAGACTCTGAACACCAAAAGAAATCGGTCAACCTTGTTTAGAGGACACGTCTTGAAGTCAAATGTAATATAGGATGTGTTTACATAGTATAAAGCATGAATGTTGTCAGTTGTCCGGTTAGACATTGCTGCATTCCCCACCCCAAGAACACTGATTTCAAATGGTGCTAGATTTATTTCATCAGCACTCTAAGACACCACTTGAAACCAGCTTCCAGGAGGAGACACGGTGAGCCTCTTTCAAGGGCCTTCGACGTCAGGTGTCGAAACATAACTCGGCGTCACTCCTCAGATGGCATGGCTTCAGATAAAAAGATAGAGAAAGTCACATACTTTATCATTTCGACCTCAGGCAGTACACAGTGCAGAAATTAATGTTGAAAGAAACGTCTTCCACTTCTCCATTACTGTAACACAGGACTGACAGATAGAGCTTTGGGATTTAGCAGAGCTGTTACTGGATCATGAGCCTGGAAACCAAAACAACACATGAACAAGCTCTTAAAAAGTGACTATCCTACTCTTACATGAACTGTGAAATCATTAGCAGCAAGCAAGGCAAAATATAAGTATGTTTTTTGGCTTTATGAACCATAAATATAAATGAAATGCCACCACACTTCATGTAAAAAACATACAAACAGGTGCATAGAATAAAGAAAAGCAAACTGTTGAACAAAAACTGATTAATCCTTTATGCTGTTATAGCTTGCAAAATCATATTTTGATATAAAATTTTGGCCATTCGATCTTCATCAGGGATTTTTTTTAAGACCCCCCAAAATAGTAATATTCACTAATAATATTTAGAATTAATGATAAAATAAAACATAATAATCATAATTAATTATAAAGTTAATTTTTATAATTAAAGTAATACTATTCAACAAAATAAAATATTATTAGTGATGTTATTTTAATTATTATTTATGATTTATATCATAATAAATGTAATGTATAATAAAATATTACGTCATAAAATTATAATAATATATTCACTAAGATATAATAATAATATAATATATATAATTATAATAATATTCACTAATAATATTAATACTACTTAAAATAAAATATGAATATTTAATAATAATGTTAATATTTATAATAAATGTAATACTATTCAACAAAAGAAAATATTATTAGTGATGTTTAATTATTTTGTTCGTAATGTAATAATGTTTAATAAAATAAAACACTGACTGTCATAAATTATATTTATAATATATTTAATAAGTTTTGTAATATAAGTAGACGTAACATATCATCTAATATATTTAAAATTATAATAATATTCACTAATAATATTTACATAGAATTCATACTATTTAATGGAAAAAAAATTTACAATAAATGTAATACTATTCAACAAAATAAAATATTAGTGATGTTATTTGAATTATTTTTGTTCATAATAAATGTTTAATAAAAAAATATAAACTGTCATAAAAATGTAAAGGATATTTATAATATATTTAATAAGATTTATAATATATTTAAGTACACATAAATAATCTAATATATTTAATTAAATTATAACAATATTTATAATATATTTAATATGATTTATAATATACTTAATTAGATGCAAACTATAAACAAAACCACACAAAATCAACAAAAATAAACATGATTTGTGCCCTAAATTATTAACAGTTTACATTTATTAAAATACAATGAAATATTATATTCATAATAAATGCAATATGTAATTTAATAAAAATTATCATATTTAATAATAATTTAAAAATATTTGTATTTAATAATAGTCAGATCCCAAACCATAAACAAATCAATGCTTGTAACAAAGATAAACATTGATTTGTATGCCAAATTATTAACAATATACATTTCATTAAAGATATAATAATTGACAAAATAATATTTTAATCTTTAATGATATGTTTAATATTTTCAATAATAAGATCAATAATATGATATGTAATAATATTTCAACACTATTTATAATACATTTAATTACATTTAATTAAATAAAAGTGGCATAATGTCCACGATTATATAATTAAATACTATAATATAATTAAATATTTCAAATTTGCTTAGAATTCACAGGCTGTCAAAGGAACGTGGTCACGTATACAGCCTATATCAACAGGAGCTAGAGTAACCGTCAGTGCTAACCAGCTATTCTCCATTAACTCTCTATTCTGAGCTTAAAGTGCAGCAACTCAAAAATCAATCCTCGTGACAGACTCACACCTCAAACCACAAAGAAAAAAAACAAGACAAAGCTCACACCTACAATTCTAGCAGGAAACCCAACACTTCTAGACTTCTTTCACAGAGGATAATCAAGATTATTAGTCTGCAAACCTACACAACACAATCAGCAACAGGCTACTTTTATCTCACACCATCATCTTCCACTCGGCTGCTCGCTTTAAACATTAAACGCCCAGAAGAAAACATTGCGTAACATGAAGCAATATAATTTGAAGAAATATTGATCTGAGGATAAAAGATAATGTGGTTTCGTAAGCGCTAGTTACGGCTCTCATAAACACAAGCAAATGTAATGGCATAATGCCAGTGAATAATTAAACACGAGACAATGCTGATTTGCAATCTGACTAAGCAAATTTGGCATGGATGAAAAACTGTGAACAGCCTGCGGTTGTGGGTTTTAAGTGGAAAATTGCGAACATACAGAAAGTATGTATAGTTCGTTTCAAACCCAAAGGAGAACAATCCCCGCCTCCGTCTCCACAGCTACAGCCACTGAAACATATTGTGTTTCTTGTGTTAATCTATAACTTCTCTAAGCAAATGAGAATACTAACTTGAATATTGACATCACATTCACAAATGGATCTCTTTCAATGCTCTAAATACAAACCTATACATACATATAATACAATAATACAGGTCTAAAACATAATTTATAGAATACACAAAATTAATAAATAAAATAATATTTATCGTGTATATCTATCCATCCATCTGTTTATCTATCTATCTATCTATCTATCTATCTATTTCTCTCTATATATATATTAAGAAAAGCTTAATATATTTATAATAATATGAAAAGAAATAATAAACCTTCCTCCTTGACATACTCAGAGCAGACTGAAGTATACAGTTTTTCAGAGAGCAGCCTGACTCCGGAATTTCCTGGGTGACTGTAGCCTAATTTTAGTATAATATCTCGGTCATGCGAATTTTTTCAGACATTATTTTTGGGGTTTAAGAACCCCAACATAGTTATCATATTTCATAAAAAAATATACAAAATGAATAAATAAAATAATATTTATTGTGTCTGTCTGTCTATCTATCTATCTCCACACACACACACACACACACACACACACACGTATATATATATATATATTTATTTTTATTTTTTTTTAGGGGTGTCAAACGATTAATCGCATACAAAGTTTGAGTTTGCCTAATATGTGTGTGTACTGTGTGTAATTATTATGTATATATAAATAAAAAAAACACATTCATGTACGTTTAAGAAATATTTCCAAGTATACGTATTTATTTTAATTTTTATTTAATATATACTATATATAAATAAAAAATATTTTGTACATAAATATTTATCTTAAATATATATATTCATTTGTGCATATATATATATATATATATTAAAAAAAAGCTTAATATATGTATAATGATGTGAAAATAAATAATACACTTTCCTGCTTGACATACTCAATGAGCAGTTTGAATCCTCCAGTATTTCAGCGTCACTCCTGAATCCTGTGTCCATGTGTTCAGACTCAGCTTTTTCAGGTGTGAGGGGTTTGAACTCAGAGCTGAAGATACACGACAGCACCCTTTCTCTGTCACCATACAGCCAGACAATCTACAAACACAGCACATATTAATTTATATAAATATATAAAATCAAGAATTCAAGAGACTTTTAGAAACCCAACATTCAAACTATTTAAAAACAGTATGGTAGACTGTCCTATTCAGTTTATGTCATATTAATAATTTTTCACAGTATTGGACTATGTTGTTCAAGGTGTATATAAAGACTGAATGTTTAATTTCACTGTCATTTTATGTTTACTTTTATATGAACAGGTTGTAAACTGTAAGTCCTGATGCGAAACCAGTTGAGCACCACGGCTCTAGAGAACGCCCTGTATGTTTTGAGCAGTTTCATCTGTCACTCAGTGGCAGGGAATGTGAAGCAGCACCTACGCAGGCAAACCAGGAAGGATTTGAGAGCAAAACCAGGTCAGAATATATGACCAAAGCTCAGTTCATTCAACCTAGCATATCAAAATGCCATTCGTTCGGCTGATAGAAACTGATAGAGAAGAAACTGATAGAACTGATAGAAAGAAATCGAACTGAATAAAAAATTAGTTTTAGATTTCAATGACAAGTACTCACTAGACCTGTGGGATATAAAGTTGAGCATCTCTATAGAGAAGAGTTTAATTTAGGCTGTTCCTCTTTCTGCCGCAGTCTCTCAAAAAGTAGCGAGCGCAGGAAATGGAGAAATCTGAAAGGGAGATTCCTAATGCCAGCACAGGCGAAGGTGTGGCGGCAGGTACTGCCCTGTAGACTGACGTTTTGCCAATGTTTTTTGTTCTTTACATATCAGTGTTCACAGAGGCAAAGTCTTTGGCAGATAAACATCCCACTCACCTGACATATATCCCTCGAATTTATCACTTTCCTCCTGAATCTTTTCAATGTCCACTCCTGAAAAACTGATTAAGACAGATTCAGTAAAGCAATTCATGGATGTCAAAATATTTTTTCTGCCTTCCTTAGTTTGCTCAACGACTGCACCGCGTGTTTGTTTTGAGCCGTACGGCAGAGCTGAAACATGCCCCAGGAGCTTGGTAACCCTTATCTGACTGATAGGACAGAACTCGTGGGAGTTTCCCGGCCGAGAGGAGAGCAGCATGGCGACAGTTGCTGTTTAGAGGTATCTGGTTGCCTTTCTCACTTTCTTCTGCCCTGTTTGTTTGCCTTCGGTCTGTTGTGCAATATTTATAAAAGACTTAAAGGGGGCTGCTTAGTTTTCTTGAGTACAAAAAACAATAAATAAAAAGAAATAAGCAAATAAAAAATGAAAAAATCAAATTAAAGGATATATATATATGTTTGTTTTTAATTAATAAACAATGTCCCTAAAATATACATGTATATATTTTAAAATGACTCATTTTATTAATTGAAAGAATGAGTAAATACATAAATTAGTAAATAAATATTTAGAAATTTAATATTATATTTATTAATATTATTATTTATGTCTAAATTATGTCTAAATTATTCTGACTCTTCAATTACTTTGGAAAAAAAAATTATATATATATATATATATATATATATATATAAAAAAAATATATATATATATATACACACACTTTCTTCTGCCCTGTTTGTTTGCCTTCAGCCTATTTATGCAATGCAATATTTATAAAAGACTTAAAGGGGGCTGCTTAGTTTTCCTGATGACTAAAAAAATAATACATAAAAAGAGATAAACAAATAAAAAAAAAAAAAAAAAAAAAAAAAAAAAAAAATCGAATTATAATAAAAAATAATAATAATATTATGTTTATTTATTAATATTTTTTTAGGTCTAAATTACAGATCCCCTGATTTGATATTTCGGTTTAATATCAGATGCACTTTGGTTTGATACTGGTTTGATATTAATATTTGTTATTTAAGGCTTTTAAATCTGTACTCATTTTTGTGTCTAAAAATGTCCAAATACATTTTGGGCCCACTATATAGAGATTATAATACAGTAATCAATCAAACATACAAAAACATAATATACATACTTCATAACTCTCCATAACTACATAATTCTATACATACAATATATACATTGCCTAGAAATCTCACAAAAACACAGGAATACTTTCAATATACAATTTACAAGTTAACTATTGAAACAGGACAAGAACTGCTTATAAAAATTAAACCTTCGTCACAACGTAGTGTCCAGTATCTTCTACGCATTCACTTGAAAATATATTTTTCACCAGGTCTGTTTTACTCCATGACAAAATCAGCAAAAATAAAATAACGTAAGTAAAATTCAAGACGAGTTGCTACGCTGACATCCGATATTACGCGGAGCAACCGTGCCAAGCTGAATATCAGTGAAAAATAGCACAAGTTACAATCTGCGTCACAGCCCGATCCTCGGCCCAGACGCCTGTAGGTTAACTCCATCATGTGGCGAGCTTCATCCATAAAAACCGCCCATCCCACGTGATAGGGAGGATGAGGTAGACGGGGATGCTTTCCCTTTCGGCCCTCTGGTGCCACCAACGTTTGCCAGAGCTCCGTTCTGTGGCGTCTAATGCAGCATTAACAGCTGCAGTGCAGGCCTCTGCCTCACACACACATACACACACACTTGGACATAACCTGGGGACAGCACCGCTCAACACGCAACAGGTTTCAGCACAAGACCGTTTCCCTAATAGAGCAAATCACATGCACGTAACAAGATGCTGTTTTGACGCAGTCTGTCTAAACAGGAAGCAACTTTGAGATCAGCTGATCAAAACAGAAAAAACAAACAAAAGTAAATCAAACAACAAAAAAAGAGAAGACTATTCTAATCGTACAATCACGTGATATAACAAAACAGCAAGTGTCAATGAAAGTCAATGGGAACTGAAACTTGGAATGACATGATGGTAAATAAATGACAGATTTTTGGATTAACTAGCCCTTTAAACTGCATTTAAATCTTTTACTCACCCTCATGTCGTAAGAACAAAGTTAGGGAACAAGCAAAATTGGATCCCATTGACTTTCAGTATATGGACAGCAGAGACATTCTACAAAATATCTCCTTTTGTGTTCCACATAAGAAAAAAAGCCAGAGATTTGGAACGACATGCGAGTAAACAAATGACTGTTTTTTGACTGGTTTATCCCTTTAAACAACATGCTTTTGCATATTTTTCCATTGCGAGCTTCTACCAAATAACATCTCTCTAAAACAACAACAGTCTACCGTAACAGAGTACTCACAAATGATAACATTACCTCGCAGCCAATCGGATTAATCCCTCCAGCTGCTTTCCAGGACTAATCCAATGGGATTTAGAGCTGCGAAAAAGTCGGAAACACCAACCAGCACCTGATAGGAGCAGAGCTCTGTCACTCATCTCTCTGATGCGGCTGCATTAGGAAGTCTAGCGCATGTGAACTGGACGCTTGCCAGTGCACAGTCACCAAGAGAGCAAGGTAAACAATTTCTCTCTCTCTCTCTCCCTCTCATTCTAGTCCTTTCCCCGGTTCCCTCCCATGACATTTAGACCCTTTTCATCAACGTAACCCTCCTCAGGATGCAATTTAACCTCTGTATTAGACCCAGGGAGAGAGGTGAAAACAGTCACGCACTGAAAAAAAAGTGCTGCAAATATGACTGCGTCATTGCTTGTGTTTCTAGTAACTGTGCAAAAACAAATGTTGTTGATGGAAGTGCGACATCTGCCCTCGTCCCTGCCAAAAGATCACAAATTTAGCCGAGGCACCTGCTCGTCTACTCATCCTTCCTAATACGTGGGACATAAAGTAATATCGAAGTCGCCTTAAGAATCCAGAGACTGATCTGTTGTATACGACTTACCTGTTAAGAGGAGCCAGAAAAGATGTGTTGTAACGTGTACCGGTTTCAGTATCAAACCGCAATTATGCGTATCGCGATTACGGTACGGACCCTTGCGGTATCCGATCGAGTAACGGGCAAGAAACGGTATTTCTATCAACTATTTGCACATCTCACAAGAACCTTCGAAAGCAGCATTTGTTTTGTTATTTCGTTTTTGTTAACCGTTTTCCGCCGCCTCGTCACACGCCCAGCAAACGTCGACACACACCGAACCTCTGCGCACACAATCGGAGAAACTCTATCACGTTCTCAGCATCCATGTTGGAGCTGCGATTGTGGAGAAACGGACTAAAACGTGAAATCAGAGAGAGTGGAAGTGGGAGAGAAAAAGAGATGGAGAAGAGGAGGATGAAAGGCGGACGAGCAGACTGGGATACACTCACAGGTAGGAGAAAAGCACACATGTCCGAATCCTCTCCTCCTAGCTGCTGTTTTCCTCTCGACGTGAAAAAGTGACGTAGCAACTAATCCAAAATCTCTTTCTCCCTCTCTCTCTCTCTCTCTTTCTCTCTCTCTCGCTTCCTCCCTCCCTCTCTCCACCAGACCTCCACCCTCTCCTGCTCGCTCTATTTTCATCTTGTTGCAACAGCAGAATCGCTGCTGTTTTTTCAGACAGACACATGTCTACGTAAATAGATCGCTAATAGACGCATACAAACACACTCATTGTGATCACTCGGACAGATAGTTGCCGCAAACGCTCCCACAATCCCTCTGTCTCCTTCTCCCTCAGTTTGTCTCATTGTGACGCAGCACTTAATTCTTGGGTCTTTTTCGCTCTGTGTTATGACCACACTAACGCAGCGTCTCGAAAAATCCACATAACGAGTGGGAAAGTGAGAGATGGAGAGCGAGAGAGGCACAGACACTTTGATTACAGTTGGCTTCTTTCTTTTCCTGCCTATCTGGTGTCCTCCTCTCCCCTCTGTCCTCCTATAACTGCCCCCCCCACCCCCTTTTTATATCTTCAGCGTCTCATCTGAGTCTCTGAGAGACGCGCTGGTGTCTCGGTGAACTGAGATGACGGTGCCCCTGTGATCACCTGACAGCCTGCAGCTTTTAAAGGCACATCGCAGAGCTTTGCTTCGGTTATGTAACAACTGGGCTGTTTTGTTTCTCGTGTTTTTAATCTCGGCCTATTTGCTCGGCCTGTTTAAAATATCCAGGCTGTCGGGGGCCAGCCAAATCAGATAATATGGGCAGGGACGGAAAGAATCTTGAATCTATGAGCATCACAAATGACATCTCTAATAATGTAACGTCATTCCAACGTTCGGAGAAATTAGCAGAATGGACGTGCAGGGAACATATGATAAAGGACTTTATGACTCTAGAAAATAATA
The DNA here is from genome assembly GCF_022985175.1 of Labeo rohita. NCBI lineage: Eukaryota > Metazoa > Chordata > Actinopteri > Cypriniformes > Cyprinidae > Labeo > Labeo rohita. The sequence goes on along the minus strand of NC_066891.1, from coordinate 10,117,432 downwards.
GGGACTGTAGAATCATGGGAAGGCACATCAGTAGTTCATAGACTTCCTCTTCCTGTTTTGTGACTACATATCTGTAACCATGGAGACAGACAGTAGAACAACATGGATTATGTCACCATATTCAAAACTGAAGTGATGTATGAGGAAAAAGGGAGGGTAAACCCTGATAATCACATTTTGAAAAAAAAAGGAAGAATGTATATATATATATATATATATATATATATATATATATATTACTATTAGTGATATATAGTAATTTATTTAATTAAATATATATTAATTATTAAATTAATAATTATTTTTAAAAAATAATTAAATTAATTATTTAATGAATAAAACAATTAATTACTAACTTGATTAATAAATAAATTATTAAAATAGAAGAAAATAAAATTGAAATAATAAAGTGACGCAAAATAAAATAAATTAATTAATAGCTTAAAAAATAAAATTCAATAAAATAAAATAAAACAATGTGGATAGGAGGTCCAACTGATTCATAAATTTCTAAATCCTAATAAAAATATGAACTGAATCTATTTCAGAAAATTGGAAAACTAGTCTCTTCTGCTTACCAAGCCTGCATTTATTTGATTGAACAGTAAAATTTTTCCTATTTAAAATAATTGTTTTCGATTTGAATATATTTTAAAATGTCATTTTCATAAACATCATATTCCTGTGATTTCATATCTGAATTTTTAGCATCATTACTACAGTTACGTGGTACTTCAGAAATCATTTTAATGTTCTGATTTGCTGCTCGAAAAACATTTATTATAATTATGATGTTGAAATCATTTGTAACATTATAAATGTCTTTATTATAAGTGATAAATAAAAGTATTAATTTCTATAATTTAATTGTTATTATAATTCTATAATTTTAATTTCAGATCAATATTGATAAATATTTAAATATTGATAATAATAATAACAAAAAAAGTGTTTCTTGGACAGAAAATCAGCATATTAGAATGATTTCTGAAGGATCATGTGACACTAAAGACTAGTAATGATGCCCAAGTACTGCTCACTGCAGAGCCGAATGGCCTCCAGCTCCCCCTCTCTGGATGTCCAGCTCCACCTCTGTGTGAACTAATGGGTGGGGTTATGTTTAGGATAGGGTAAGGGGTAGGGTTAGGGTGTGGTTAGGTGTCTGTCTCCACCCATTACCTCCAGCAAGGGGGAGCTAGAGCTCCAGCTCCTCCCATTTGGCTCTGCAGCGAACACCCTCTCTGAAACTTTAGCTTTGATCACAGGAATAAATTAGATTTTAAAATATATTCAAACAGAAATCAGTTATTTTAAACAGCAAAAATATTTCTGTATTACTGCTTTTGCTATATTTTGGATCAAATAAATGCAGTCTTGGTGAGCAGAAGAGACTTCTATAAAACACATTAAAAATGTTACTATTCAAAACCTTTTGACTGGTAGTGTATATTATACGATAACATATAACAAGACATGGCTAAAATTGCTCTGTCCTCGCCTGACACACTTTAACACAGACCACAATTCCCAACATGCTCCTCTGTTTGACATCTCAATCCTAAGTGTGAAAGTGAGGTAGGTCAGCTGGTAGAGAGTGCACGGCAGGCCGCAGTCTAATGAAATGCCACCAGCCAATGATAATCCTCTCTGCTCCAGTTTATGTTAGATTGGGAGATGAACACAGTATGAAATACTGCACTATGAAGCATGATGTTATTCTGATGTATCTTCAGTAACATTTATCTTTAAGTAATCAAATATCTGCTTCACGCCTAAGGAGGAGCTTCTATGTCTCCCTAATGGCTTCTTGAACCACCTCTCATCACATTACAACTTGGCATCGGAACAATGTCAACTGTGTATTGATTAAAGCATGCTAAGTATGCAAGAAGATACAGACCTATGGAAAATAGACTCAATAATACAATAAACTAGAACCAGCTGGTGGTTTAAGATCGTTCATCCATCTGCTTTACCAAATGCAAATCAAACCTAGTCACAATTCACAGTGCATTTTACCCAAGCTGTGCTTCAATCTATTTGTGTCCGGGTAGATCAGGACAGCTATTATGTAACATTTACAGTTATGAGGGCATCTGTTGAGCTGATGGACGACTTCTTCAGCATTTATCAATTTGATGTGCACCATTATATATATCATAAAGCAATAAATGCAAAGATGCACTGCATTAGTTCAGGCAGTAAATAATAGCAGAAAAGGGAGATTTATTGTGTCAGAATCAATAAAAGAAATTATAGCTACATTTCATATTATACATTATGAGAAAAATAAAATAAAGTAACAATAGATCAAACTGATTAATGAATTACTAAATCCTGATAAACCTATTAATATTTTGGAAAATCTGACTCGGAAGACAACTTCTTTGCCTACTAGACCTACATTACATATTAATTTATCAGTTAAATATGTCATTAGCTATGTTTCCATCACCCTGTTTTTATGCTCATTTTGAAGTATCGCATCAAAAACGAGTGAGGAAAATGCCAAAATAAAAAAAAAACTTTTTACGCTCACTTGAGGTGGTTTTTGAATTGTGCGAAAAAGGGTTAATGCGAATAATGGGAAATGGAAACGAATTTTGCGAATAAAATCTTCCACGCGCACCAAAAGTCATGTGACTTTGCACTATGGGACAGAATAACTTGACTAACCAGTGGACCGATCTCATTTCACAGCATCTGAAATGTTGTTATGGTCATTCTTAAATGCCTGAACAAAGAACTGTCTTACAAGACTGCGTTCGCAAACAGCAGGCATCGGCTTCCCCTACTTTTCTTAGTGATATTTAGTACCAGTTTATCAGGAAGTGACAATTTTGTTCTCTTTGACTCGTTGGATGGAATCGGTGTTCATTCGCAAATGTTTTATGCGATATTCTAATTTTGTAACTTTGGATGGAAACCTGGCTATTGAAGAAAATAATAGTTTGTAGTATTAATAAAATGACAAAAAAATTATAAAGGATGTTATAAGTTATAAATGGCCGTGAATGCAACAAACATTTAAAAATGTACATTTTTAAGCATTTCGTACACGATTTTGTCCAAACCAAACCTAGCTTGAAATCTCACTGGTCCAAAAACCCACTCCGCAAAACATTAGTTTGGTGCGGTCACATGTACCATTGCTTGGCGAAATTTTGCAGGTCAAATCCAGCCATTCCAATAGGAATCCACACAATCAGGTTTTTCGCATGAGAGTAGGGCTGGGCGATATATTGAATATTAGCGATAATATCGCAATAATTTTGATGACGATGTAAAATTTGAAAATATCGTGAATATCGAATATTTCAAATTCCCCCTTCTCCCAAAACAGTTTATACTACTCTTTCAGTTATTAAAATAGTTCAGTTTTGTATGTAATGGCAAAGTGATTAGATTTCGTTTCGTTTTTTTATCAAGTTAATTTAGAAAAACGTTTCGAGCATTTTTTGTTCGTTAAATATAAGTTTTTGTTTTTTTTACGTAACGGCCAAGCGGCAAGCGGAAGACTGATCATAGTCTGTTTGATCAATTTTGCCTTCTGAAATCATCACGACTTGTCTAAAATAAAATTTATAGATAGCTGTTCATTGTTTTTACACAACATTTATAGTTAATAATAGTCTACTGGTGTTATACCTTCAGTCATTTTGAATTTAAATTACCTTGACTTTTGAGATTTTTTTTTTAACATTTTCCTTGTATGATTTCTGAACGTACAATATGTATGAGACAAGTTTGTACAAGATGGAGTTGTAGTTCATACATCTTTTCTGCAAAGATATTTAGCAAGTGATTTGTTTAACATTTACAGTACATCATGTTGACAACTTTATATGTGGTGCACTTGGAATAGAATTTTCTTCAACTAGAGGGTTATTAAAGAAAATGAAAATCTGTTTTGTTTGATTATTTTACTAGTTCACAGTATTATATGTTGAATAATCAATCCACTCACCTTTAACTTTCGTTAATGAACTTACTTTCATCTCTTTTAACTCTTCTAACTTCATTTTACCCCAAGGTCCAACCAATGAAGAATAACAATGTAGTTTAATCTCAGACAGAATTGGCCACTCGCATCAAGCGTAGGAGCTTTTTTTAACAAGAAGCTTTGGACATGAGACAGAACATGATTTCCTTATCAATTCAACATGACATCTTTTTGAACTTCAGCATCTGACATAGCACTATGTTTGTCTCTTTATCATTTCACACAGGATATACAGCACCGGTGCATGCTAACTAGCATCCTTCCTGTGTCTGTCTGTGTATTAATGCAGCCGTCATTAGCAGCAAGCATCAGGTGGGTTAATTTTAGCAGTGTCATCTCTACATAGTAGTCCAGTTCCTGTAGGCTTAATCTCTAACAGTAGGGGAGCCTGGCCGACTGACTACACATTGACCCTGAATGACGCACTTTCAATAGCTGCCAAAGTGTTCGCTAAAATAAAACCTTGGCAAAACAGAGAAATGAGATGAAGATCTTGGCATACATGCCAGTAAAGGCAGCTGATTCACACGCTATCAATAAATGTATGAGGTTTTAATACATAGTGTGGGAGAATTCCTATTGTTTAAATTTGGTGGAGGGAAACGGCAATAGGGTTCTGCTTGGATGGATGAAACTGCAGATTCCCACTGTGAACGCCACAATAGTGCCACACCCAAGAAGTGAAAGCTCGTTCTTTGTCATAACCTACTTTATATAAAAATCATCTCAGGATGCTTGCCGATAAGTGTACACATACCTTTACAGTGCTGTGGTTGCTTGTCATCCCGGATTCACTAAAAAACAAAAATAAATACGAGAGAAAATGGTATAAATCACATTAGAGGGATTTCATTAATATCCACAAGGAATGTACAGTACAGCACATTTTATACAATGGTGAGTCCAGACATTCCTAAGACGTGTCTGAGTTTGTCTGGTGAATAAATACAATTCATCATTCAATCTCAATTCATTTTGGTTTTGAATCATTCCCAGAGCAAGATGTATTCTCAAATAATACTACGACTAATGTTACATTATTCTGAAACGTGACTTTCTGATAGTGTGCTTTAACAACATTGATTTGCATAATATCTCTAATTATTATACTAGTTTGTCATATACGTCACATATATGACCCTGGACCACAAAACCAGTCGTAAATTACATGGGTATATTTGTAGTAATAGCCAACAATACATTGTATGGGTCAAAATTATCTATTTTTATGCCAAAAATCATTAGGGTATTAAGTGAATGTCATGTTCCATGAAGATATCTTGTAAATTTCCTACCGTAAATATATCAAAACAGTAATATGCACTGCTAAGAAATTCATTTGAACAACTTTAAAGGCAATTTTTTCGGATTCCAGATTTTCAAATAGTTGTATCTCGGAAAGCTCATTCACTCACCTTTCAGATGATGTATAAATCTCAGTTTTTAAAAAATTGACTCTTATGACTGTTTTTTTGGTCCAGGGTCACATGTTTCCTGTGAAGTAATTTGAGGTCAAGTGCCTTCATTCAGTGGCACAATAGTATTAGTTACTGTATCAACCTACAACCATTTAGTTACCAGTCCAGATCTAACTTTTAATAAGTGACTTACTGTAAATAAATCTTAAATTAAGTGAATATCAAATTAAAATTAATTATTAATAATATTTTAATTTAAAATATGAAACGTTTTTATTTATTTAAAAATAAATAAATGTGTTATTTAAGATAATGTAATTAAAATAAATTAATAAATGTTAAAATAAACAACTGTTTAATTTTAAATAAAACTATTATTTAAAACATAATAAATAAATTCTACTCGATACAATAACTGGTTGAAATGATCTAATCTGAGCAGTCAGTCGCAAAACAGCGCCGCCCAATGCCAAAGGAAAATACATGCTAGCTTTGTTTACATCAAAAATAAAAGGTGCGCACTTGACTAAAAATACCATTAGCTGATAAATAAGAGGCTGATAGTGGGTGTTTGCCTCACGGAACATTTAGAAATGAAAATAAGGTCCACAGAATCAATATGGTACATAAACTCAGTCAAATAATATCATGAATACAGTATCAGCTAAGACTGTACAAGCCTTCCATGCAAATCTGAGTTTATTTGTATGCTAAGCGCAGCAACGATTTGGTTAATCGACTGATGTCTGTGCGGAAACTTTATATGCTTTAATCAGTGGAAAAAAACAATGAGCTCACCTGTTAGATGGTATTGAGGCTGTGTGATCGACATGAAAACATATTACACGGGTCAGGGCAAAGCACACTGGGTTGTAAATAAGAACTGCGTAACATCCTCTCTTTGCCACGCCAAGTAGTCTAGGCCAACCACACACGCGCACACACACCTTTGTCGCAGCAGAAAACCCTCCTCCTTCCAGCAATCCCCACCTTGATTTTTTTCTTTCTTAGAATCACCTGTATATTTACCTAAGGACAGTATTTCCACGAAAACTAGTCTGGGTATTTCTAGAGCATCTCATTGAACGTGACTGACAGCATCCTTATAATGCAGCAAATGGATGTCAGGACAAACTCAGTATATACATATATGGCATATTTCAAATAATACATACACAAATTTCATATTAGACCACAAACACAGTAAAACAAAAGTTTATTAATGTGTCACACATCACAAAACAGCCTGTTTGTCCTGACGGTGGGTTATTTAGAATAACGCAACGCCCAATGTGAAGGACTTCACAACTTTGCTAGATAGAAACCACTCCTACTAACCTGAACAAACACGTCGTTGAGTTATTCTGTCTCTGATTCTGTCCAACGACGGATGATATCGGCTTCAACTTCATTTTTCAGTTATAAAGCGTCTTGTTGCCGAGCACATCGAATTTTCCACAGCGCCACAGCGAGGCCCCGCCCAGCTCACACACCCCCGTTTTCTGATTAGCTGAGCCTTGGAGCGCAGTATTACGTCAGCGGAATCACATGCTTTTGACGCATGTTTACAAACACTCGAGCGAATCACATGTCGCAGAGCCCTATTGACATGTTTCGCGACTGCCGGGTGGGTAATTATGATTGTTAGCAGAGGTATTTCCCTTTGCGCTACATTTTGTGTGAAGGGTGACGTTTTAAATTGTTCGACAGATCTGAGCGTGCTGTCATCGAATGTGAGCGTACTACGCTTCCTGCAAGAAAAAGGCGTTTCCACTCTGTTGGTGAAAGTCCTATTGGGCGTGTACCTGACGAACATGTTTTTAAATTCAGATTTAGAGGTCATTTTGATAGTGTATTTCTCATCTGACAGAAATGGTGACAAGACAGAGAGTGCACCTGTAGACCCCCGTGACTATGTATCAAAACAGTGTTTGTATTTGTTTATGTATTAGATATTTTAAAACTTTTATTGAAGGCATGTGCTGATGATGTTCACATTATAGTGATAGTCGTAATAGTATATGGGCTAATGTATGACTACAATGTAAGTACACTACCGTTCAAAAGTTTGGGGTCAGTATATTTTTATTATTATTTTTTTAACAAATTAATACTTTTATTCACCAAGGATGTATTAAGTTAATAATTAAAAGTTTATTAAAAGTTAATAATAAATAATTTACATTGTTATAATATTTATATTTTGAATAAACACTGTACTTTTTAAACTTGTTGTTCATGATAGAATCCTGAAAAAAAAAAATCACAGGTTCCAAAAAATATTTGGCAGCACAACTGTTGATATTATCCAACATTGATCATTCTAATAATAAATCCGCATATTAGAATGATTTCTGAAGGATCATGTGACACTTAAGACTGGAGTAACAGCTGATAAAAATTCAGCTTTTCATCACAGGAATAAATTCTATTTTAAAGTATGTTAAAATAAAAAACATTATTTTATATTGTAAAAACATTTTGCAATATTACTGTTTTTTTTCTATATTTTTAATCAAACAAATGCAGCCTTGATGAGCATAAGATACTTCTTTAAAGACTATTACAAGTCTTACTGACCCCAAACTTTTGAACGGTAGTGTATGCTTGTTTATTTTATAAGATGTTAACCTTTTTATGTAAAGGTATGTGCTGATCATGTCAACATTAATAATTCTAAATTCCCTATTGTTATTAAGATACGAAATAGGGTCATAGTATATGGGTCAATGTATGACTAGGACTATAACAATATAATGTATCCTAAAAATACACAACATGTGTACTTTTAATGTGAAATAATAAAGTAAAAGAAAAGACAAGAAAAAAGATTCGCTGTCTTTCCAGCTGCGTTTTCTCTCAATATAGACGTAGGTACTGCGTATAGTCATTGTTATTACAGCAGAGGGCGACATTTCTCCAAGAAAACATCCAAGAAGATCGTGGCTCAGTTAACATTCTTAATCCATGATGCAAGTGTTATGATGGTTTATACTATGCTGGCATGCACTTCATTCTGGGCTCAGTACACAACACGAGAATAGTTTTAGACTACCCATTTTGTATAAGTTGCTTTACCGTATTTAGGTTTAAATACATTTTTATGCTTAGTTGTTGAAACTGAGCTAGTTTATCACAAATTCCATAGCTAAATTATGCTTAGGCTGCTTAATTACAATCAAACATACACACACCATACAGATTTAATAATAAATCCAGTGTCGATACATAGAGAAACAAACAGCTGTATGATTACAATAGACTGGAATGTTCAGAGTTGAGCTGAGATGACGCTTGACTTGGGAGCGTTTAGGAGAACAGGAAATGAAATCGCTTAAGTGTGCATTGCATCATGGTGGAAAGAAAGAGACATGTTTTCCCGATTCTGCATGGTCTTCATCAGACACTGTGGCCTTGAAAAGACAACGAAGACTCCCCTGTGAAGAGAGTTAACACATCCCACGGAGAACAATAGTTGTATTCATCGTATTTTCATCTGCTGTCCTGATCCTTCTTATGAAACCAGCATTTTCATTGAATGATGACAGTTATTTATTTATTTATTTATTTTATGTTTTTGATTGTTCTTTGTATTCAGGACAATAGTGTCTTGGGTGCATATTAATTTAACCAGCAACCCAACATAAAATTCATTTGATTTTAATATGAGAAAATATTTTAACATTGATACAAATGTAAGGTCATATATATATATATATATATATATATATATATATATATTCTATTAATATTAAGATAGAAAGAGGTAGGGTCGCTGAATATGGGTCAACATATGACTAGGACTATGACAATATAATTTATCATTAAAAATACACAACATGTATACTTTTAATAAAAAAAAAAATAAAAAAAATAAACCAAAAAAGTTGGAAACATGCTACAAATAAATAAATAAAAAAGACAAAATGAATAAAAAAAAAAAAAAAATAAAAAGTAAAAATAATAAAATGTGTATATGTAAAACCATGAAAACTATTGCTCAATACATGCAAAATAAATAAATAAATAAATAAAACATTAAAAAACATTATATATAAATTTTCTATTAATATTAAGAGAAAGAGATAGGGTTGTTGTATATAAGTCTATATGACTAGGATTATGACAATATAATTTATCATGAAAAATACACAACGCATAATAATTTAATAAATAAAAAAATACAATAAATTATAAAATAAATTAAATGATGTATCTGCAATTGTAAAAAAAAAAAAAAAAGAAACAAATAAAAGTCTGAAACGTGCAATCAATCAATCAATCAATCAAGTAACAAAATAAATTCACTTAAAACAATTAAAAAGTATATATGTATGACTAGGACAATGTGTATTTTTAATGTGAAACAAAATAAAATAAAATGTAAAATAAAAATAAGAAAAATGTAGGTGATGTATCTGAAGGTCTGACACATGCAAATAAATAAATAAATAAAAAAGTACAAATTAATAAATACATTTGAAAAAAAGTAAAAATGTGTATATGTCAAACCAAGAAATCTATTTCTAAAATGCATGCCAAAAAATTAATTATATATTAATTTTCTATTAATGTTAAGATAAAAAAGGGGTTGTCAAAATTATCGATTTTATGCCAAGAATCCTTAGGATATAAGTAAAGATCATGTTCCATGAAGATATTTTGTACATTTCCTACTGTAAATATATCAAAACTTCATTTGCACAACTTTAAAGGTGATTTTCTCAATATTTAGTTGTTGTTGTTTTTTTTTGTTTTTTTTGCATCCTCAGATTCCAGATTTTCAAATAGTTGTATATCGGCTAAACATTGTTCTATCCTAAGAAACCACACTTCAATTGAAAGCTTATTTATTCAACTTACATACACAAACACAATTTCACAATATACACAATTTCACAGTTTGAAATCTGTGTTTGAAAACTCTTTTTATTACATGACAAACATCAACATTAATAAGTACATCAATCCTACACTGTTCTATAAATACAGAAGCATTCTCATTTAGTTCTTCTTATAGATATGCTTATGCAATTAAGTGTTGATCTGTCATGCGTGTCCAAACAACAGGTGCAGACTTTGCACATGTGGGAAAATGTGATAGCATATTTGACCCGGCAGTAAAATGTAATGATCCAGTAATATTCTTAAACCAGAGGACTATCGCACTGTCATATGGCTGGGTTATACAGGCATGCTCACACCCAGACTCACAAAACCCCCTCATCACAGGCTCCTTGAAATGACCTCAATCAGGCTGGGTGGAGAGAACTTCACGAGGCACTTATAGCTGCTGATTGTATACTTAGAAAGAAATGAATGCTTGTGAAAGTGTGCCTTCCAGTGTTGGCAACTTGACAATGTGGCTGTCCAAAGTGTGTATGTGTTGTTTTAACATATGCATGCATGTGTAAGTGTCGCTAATAAATCTTAGCAGGATCATATTTTACACATGATGAAATTAAAACCCCCAGGCGCGGCCACCAGGTGTCAGAGAGAGTGTGTCTGTTGAGAGATCACTCTGGCTTGGACGGCTTGGTATGTGCTAATGTGTGTGTAGTTTAAAATTTGTTAGGAACACTCCCTTTAGGTCAGACTTAGGAGTAGCACATGGCTGTGTCAAACTCTCACGCAAAGATGGATTGAAATATGCACACGCCTTACATGCGTAAGCAGCAATATCCTTTTGGCCATTCTTTGTGAATGTTTATGTCATGTACTGTATGTTCTCAAATAAAGGAATATTTTATTGCTCAGAGGTTGAGCTTTCATGGTTTAAAGGAATCTTCTGAGTTCAGAACAAGTTTCCACTTGGATTCCATATGGCAAAAAATAAATAAATACAAAAAAAATAGTAATAATATATTATTATAATATATTTTATTATATTAGCAACATCACATGAGTAGCCAAGACATATGGCTGTATATCGGCACAGCTGTGATTCAGCCATAGGTAATCACAGCGTGCCGATATACAGCTATATCTCACGGCTACAAGATGATATTGTGTTTATACAACAGTTCGACAGCAGAAGTGTGTAAACATAAGAAATAACAACGGAATGTCTTTAAAAACCCTCTTTTGTGCAGAACTACTTCCTTCCACCACGGATTCAAAATCTACTGTAAGTTGTGAGGGATTCCAGAAGAACTTGTTTCTGTTTTCTGTGGGGTTATGAGTGGTCAGTGGGTTCTCAAAAAATTGAGTTCCTGCCAAAATCAGTATTGCATCTGGTCGGTATTGAAAAGTCAATTTTTAATTTACGCAAAATGTGATATCCGCCATGTTATTCTGTCATGTTTTCTCCCTATTTTTCCAAACTGCGACAAACGCCAGTCTCACTTTTCTGCAGAATACGATGCGATAGAATACATGTCTGCCGAATCCCTTCATAAACAAAGTGTAGAGAGATTGTAAATAAGAGATTCATTGTGCAGTGTAGAGAGCTTCGTTGATTATAATGGAACTTTGTGAGAACGCGATGAACTAAGATGAGTCCCTGGTGAAAAAACCAGCATATGCTGGTAGGTATGTTTTGATGCTGGAATGCTGGTTAGGCAGGTTTTGATGCTGGTTTAAGCTGGTCCTTTGGTGGTTTATGCTGGTCCTTAGCTGGTTTATGCTGGTCCTTTGCTGGTTCATGCTGGTCCTTGACCAGCAACATGACCAGCAAAAACAGCAAAGGACCATCTTAAACCAGCTAAGGACCAGCATAAATCAGCAAAGGTGCATCTAGTGAGTCAGTGATTCAATTTCCCATTCATAAAGACTTGCCCTGCATCCCAATGTGCATATCCACCCTATCTGCCCTACATAGTACTGAAAATTACCACTATCACATAGAATTTAGGATGGATAGTATGCACAATGGGATGCAGGCTTGCTATTCCTGAATGAATCAGCCGTTCGAATGAATCAAATGAATGATATGATTCAGTAATTAAATCAGTGACTTGCCATCACCTGCTGGCAGTTCTTAATCTGTTGTTTTAATTAGAAATTTTAAAAAGCTTTAAAATATATATATTATTAAACAACAAATAACATACTTTTAATAAAGCTACAAAGGTTAAAACATAATCACCCTTTAATTAACTTTAAGGAGTCAAATATCACCTCATAATGGGAAGGCTAATTTTTTATTTTATTTATTTATTTATTTTGATTATTGATTAGAAGGTGCTCATGAAATTTTGTCTGTGCTCCTAAATTTCTTTAAGCGTAGAGCCCTGATGGATTTATTGCATTTTGGGGGGGGAAAATAATCAGTTTTTGTAATAAATCTTTGAAAATCAAAATCTGGATTTGAATTTTTAATGTTACTATAACTATAAGGATGCTATGTGAAAGTCTGAAACAAAAAATAATGGTTTTCATCTTGCTACTTTCTTGGTAAAGAAAACACATTTTTAATCAAATTAATCAAAATGGATTTACAGCGTCTTGGAACCAAACTCTTCATTTGAAGTCTAAATAACTACATTCTCATCTAAAAAAAACTCTTAAAACTACATACCCTTACACAAAAACAGTATTATTTCTAAAATCATAGTGCATTTGGGCGTCCGCATGACACTGTGAGAAAAAAACGCAAGCTGAGTGACACAAACGGTGAAACGGTTGAGTTCTGTTATCACCCGAAAATCACACTCTTATCAGCCAATCAGATTTGAGGACCAGAAAGAACTGTTGTATAAAATTAAAAAAAAAAAATCAAATATATTTTTAAATTATGTTTCAGAATATACATAAATATATTTAAAAAATAAAATACAGTAAGTTTTGATTTATATTTATGCTGCCAATATGTAATTATTCTACCAATATATTTTTTAAGCATTTAAACATATATTTTCTACATACATTTTAACATATATTTTTGTATATGAAGGTTGAAACGAAATATACATTTAATTTGAAAAATATATTTAATTTAGCTTCACATTTTACAAAATCTGTTTGGCGAGGAAAAACGATATATGCATTTTTAGTGTACAAAAATAGTTACAGTCTTTTCTGTGTTGTTATAATTACATAACTTTGTTGCAATGACAACATGGCATAACCGCTTAAAATGACTGTAAAAATGTTTAATAAAAGTTTCGCTGCTCATGTAATGCACAAATTTTAGAAGAATTAATGTGAGTGCTTTTATAAAATAAAAATAAAGGTTCACATTTAAACTTTTAAATCCTCCAAAAATTGGTCCCATTGTACTGTAATAAAACAAGTCAAAATGAATTTCTGTGGTATTCAGCATTGTGACAAATCCAGATTATAACTGAATTTAGAATATTATTTCAGGATAATAATAATATTTTAGTCTTCTGTTTTACATAGAATTAAAGCTATCCTCAACTTTGCTTCAGATTGTTTTAGATGTTTCTCCTAAAGTTTCTAAGAATACACATAAGATGGGGTCATTAGGCACTCAGAAACAATTAATACTGTAAAGCTATCACATATAGTTTCATTTATATCCATCCTTATTTTTCCCATAAGAACGAGCATGGCCATTGTGTCTGGCTTCCTGTCTCATCCGCATCCAGCTATTGTTAAACAGCTTGTTTTGCTGCTTGATATTGCAAACTGGTGTGTCTTACCATTTTATTTTAAAGTATTATCTTAATTACGAGCACACTGGTTGCAGTGCAAACAGTTTTACCATATACTGCTTGTTGTTATTCTTCTCGTTATTTCCCTATAGCAGCTAATGAACCGGAAGTTGCGTCCATAGGCTTACGTATAATAAGTTGGATAGGCGAATCTGCTCTTGGTTTGCTGCTGTAATGCTACTTATTTTTTTACAGTGAAATCTGGAGCTTATCCAGCAGCTTTCTGTGAACCTCCCTGTAAGGACAGCCTCTGATTGCCGTCAGTCACGTATAGCTGTGGATTATGTGTCCTCTATACTATCTGTACACACCCTCTTGCTGCCACAGGACATTCATGACAGTCTGTGCGTATTAATAACTGTCTGGTTTGTGGCTGGAGGTGTAGGGACAATGGAATGAGGCGAGGACTTTAAGATGGAGAGATGGATTACTCTGAAAGGCTAAATGGTCATGGGGTTCCAGGCAAAATGGAGCCTCCTAGAGGGGCTTGCGTTAATGAAAGCCACAGCCGTCTATTCTGTTACTTAACTGGCCTTGAATGACATGATGCTGATTTTCATTCCTTTGCCAGTCTGCGATGAAAATTCAGCCATTCTTCTTGCAACAAACATCTTTAGGAGTGAATGTTATGGTTAAACAGTTTATGTTCAAATATTGTATCATGCTTTTGAAAACAAAACTCTTATTGTGGCGTTGCAGAGTTGGATGAAAGCACGCATGAGCCAGGTCCAGCATATACAGTGCCTTGCGAAAGTATTCATACCTCTTCATTTTTTTTTCATGTTTTATGTTGCAGCCTTAAGTTAAACTGTTTTAAATTACTTTTTATCCACATCATAAACTCATCTAAACTCCATCAGCAAAAAAAACAGAAACAGGTTTTTAACAACTTTGCAAATTCATTACAAATAAAACACTGAAGTAAGTACACTGCATAAGTATTCATACCATCTTTTTTTCAGTGGCATTTCAGAGGAAAGTATTGAGTTTGGCCACACTGCCATCAAGCCCAGATCAGTGTTTGTTCATCACTGCAACACTTCATGTCTGCATGTATGGAGCTCAACTAGAGTGACCATCTAGAGTGACCAGTATAACCAAGGCTCTTCTCCATCAGTTGCTCAGTTTGGACAGAAGGCCAGCTCTAGGAAGAGTCCTAGTGGTTCCAAACTTCTTTCAGTATGGATAATGGATGCTACATGCTTCTGTGAACCTTCAATGATACAGATTTTTTTCTGAATTCTTTTCCAGATGTGGCAGATCTTTTGAACTCAGGGGTTGGTTTTTGCTCTGATATGCATTTTCAGCTGTTAGACCTTTTATTTAGAGCAGGTGTGTGCCTTTCCAATCATACTCCTTCAACGAATGTGCTACAGGTTTACTACAGGTGTAGTAACATCTACAAGCGATATGAATGCTTCAGAGCTAAATTTCAAGTGTCCCAGAAAAGGGTATGAATATACTTATACAATGGAATCATTTAAGTTTTTTTTATTTCTAATAAATTTGCAAATTTGTTACAAACCTGTTTTGTCCTTTTCATTATGGTGTATGGAGTGTAGATTGATGTGGAAAAAACGTAATTTGTAGCAGATAATATATGGCTGCAACATAACAAAGCATTAAAAAAAAGGGGGGTATGAATACTTTCGCAAGGCACTGTATATGGGCATATTTTTGTCTCATTTATTTTTACATATTATCAACTTTATTCTTTATTTCATATATTTTCTTACAAATGAATTTCATTGTTTGACCCAGACTTTCAATCTTACACTAAAATCCGTCATTAAAACGTGATGTGTGAAGAAAACAAAGAAAAATCAAGAAAAAAAATTGTGTTATTTACAATCACACTTTAATTTAATAAATTGATATCAAATTAAAAGTGTGCCAATTATTTTAATTATGTATACATAGGTTTCTTAAAGGAATAGTTCACTGAAAAATTAAACTTCTGTCAGTAATTACTTGGGTAATTTTTGCTCAGGTCGTTTTAATCCTGTAAGATCTTTGTTCATCTTCGGAACACAAATTAAAATATTTTTGATTAAATATGAGAGCTTTCTGACCCTATAGCCAGCAATGCAACTACCATGTTTAAGGCCCAGAAAAAATTGTTAAAATAATCCATGATGTGACATCAGTGGTTCAACATTCATGTGTTGCTGTTGACGCAGAAGCTGGCAAACTATCCCTTTAAAACAACAAGAAATGTTTATGTTTAATACGCATTAACATTACAGAATGCTATTAAACACAAAAAATATTCCGATTTATTAATGACACTGATCATTAATAAATCTGGAGATGTCCATGACTTTAAGAAAATGGACAAAAACGTCTGAATTCTGTGGTGTGGGTTTAGACATTGTTAGTGGACAAATTAACCACTAAGAGTGTGAAATGTGTGTTTTAAAAGAGATAAAGTGCCCACACCCTTATTTTATGACTCTTTGGATGACATAGCGACCAATCTGATTGGAATTTTCTTCAGCTTTATTGTCTGAATGCCTCTGGCATTCTCCAAAACATACTGATCACAGGATAGATTAGATTAAAGCAGTTTGTATCATGCTTTATTGTATTTAAAGTAAAAATGTGATGACGAAATCAATTTAGAGCAGTTTTGACCGTTTTTTGTACATTCAAGTGTGTGATTTTGTGTGTAGCGGAGACATTGATGCTGGTATAGGATTGGTCCTTTTAGAACGGGGAAACTGTCAATTCGATACACTTCCTGCTCAGATCTGTAGGGACCAGATGTTTTCCTACCCTGAGAGATAAGGACAATGTCATACAGCAGTCAAAATGCTCACATGAAGCAGGAAGTTGGTAAACATTCTTAAGCTCACTTCTTCTAATAGAAACCTCCTGAGGGTTCAGCTTCTATAATGGAGACATAATGGTCACATGAAATGGCTTTCTATAGATAAGAGCATGTGCAGGACATTTAGCCATGTTTACTTTCATTAGAATGCATCAGCTTCTACTTTACCTGTGAATGCCTCTATTAGGTTGAGATTTCTGGATCATTACAGATCAGTATTTTGAACCAAACTTCTCAAAATATAATATCATGCATAGCAACAGAATAAAAAAAATTCCTGATAAATTACTCACCCCCATGTCATCCAAGATATTCATGTCTTTCTTTCTTCAGTCACAAAGAAATGAAGGTTTTTGAAGAAAACATTTTGGGATTCTTCTCCATATAGTGAACTTCTATGGTGGCCAACAGTTCGAAGGTCCAAATTGCAGCTTCAATGCAGCTTCAAAGGGTTCTACACAGTCCCAGCCGAGGAATAAGGGACTAGCGAAATTGTTTTCTTAAAACAATTAAAAATGTATATACTTTTTAACCAAAAATCTGATCTTGCACTAGCTCGACTTCACACATTACGTAATTACAATGGAAAGTCACACGTGACGTAGGCGGAAGTATACCAACCCAGTGTTTACAAAGCGAACATGCAAAGAAAGTCAAACGCCTTTTAGAAAAAAAGGTAAAACAGCAATGTCTGATGATTTTGAAGTCGAAGGAGAAAATGAAATGGAGTTTTTAGCCCTACCCTACCTTTTTGAACCATAGTACACAGACAGAGAACTAATTGCGAGTGACCTTTCCAACATGATTACATAATGCGTGAAGTCAAACTAGTGCAAGATGAGCATTTGTGGTTAAAAAGTATATAAATTAAGAAAAAAGTATAAATTATAAAAAAAGAAATTGACCAATTGTTTCGCTAGACAAGCTCCTTATTCCTTAGGGATCTTGTAGATTCCTTCGAAGCTGCATTGAAACTGCAATTTAGACCTTCAACTCATTGGCCACCATTGAAGTCCTCAAAAACCTAAATTTCTTTGCGACTAAAGAAAGAAAGACATGAACATTGTTGACATGGGGGTAAACTATATCAGGAATGTTTTATTCTGGAATTTAACTTCTTCTTTGATGCAATTAAAACACTATGCAATTAAATGCATTACACTATTTAATAAAATAATACAATTAATTAATGTATAAATAAGTAAAATAGGAGTTAAACGCAATGAAAAATGCAAGGTGGTCCTCAGTCACTGCAGGAAGCTGTATGTTATAAGAGTAATATGAACCAGGGATCCCTTGTGTGATATTTATGTTCATTTCAAGTGTTCTAGCCTAAACATATGAGGTGGAAGTGCACTTTGCACCCTTCATCCGTTCTCTGTCTTTCTCTCTCTTCATCTGCCTTTCTCCCTCTGTGACGACAACAGACTCTCCTGGGATTCTCCAACTTCCCCTCCCTTGGCTGGTGTGGCCTGAACCTTGACACATAACATTCTTGTTCTTCTTCGACTGTATCCCTCAGCAAGGCTATCTAACCATCGGAGTGAGACGAGGGAAAACTTGACGAAGCTCACAGCTGTGACAACACACGCCTTCACAGAGCTGACAAGAGAAAACACCCTGCTGCCTTGGATGGGAGTGTGGATATATGTGTGTGTGTTTAATCTCTGACTCCTCGTGTCACACACTCTCACAGACAGAAAAAAACTATATTTTCTACTAGAAAAACAGGATTTCTGTTCTTGGCTAAACACGTGTTTTGATTATCAGTGAACAGAGATCCGGTCAACAAAAAAAGAATCATTGTTTTACCATTTTTTTTAATCAAGTATGGTATTCATGGTGTTTCTTCCAAGAACCCTGCTAGAAAAAAACTAAGGTGGTTGGCTGGTTTTAGCTGGTCATCCAGGCTGGTCATAGCTGGTCAGCAGGTTGGTTTTAGAGGGGATTTGGCCACTTCCAGGCTGGTCTTAGCTGGTCAGGCTGGGAGACCAGCTGAAACAACCAGCTAAAACCAGCCTAGCCAGGCTGGGAGACCAGCTAAAACCAGCTACGTCCATCTTAAACCAGCTAAGACCAGCCAACCAGCCTAGGCTGGTTTTAGCTGTTTTTTTAGCAGGGTTCTTGGAAGAAATACCATTGTATATGAATATGGATACATGAACATCTGATAAAATTAGTGTACATGGTTAATGGTGCCATTTGTAAAGTAGGAGTCATATTTTTGAAGCTTCATCGCTGACATAAACAGCTTTATTCCTGTCTGTAAATACTTGCATTGTATTACATTTGCATTTTTACCACACAAGAAAATACAGCAATGATGATTATTTTCTCCTGCTTTTATTGCCTGTAAACTCATTATTAGTTGTATGTGTCAAACAAACAACTTGTGTTACTCGTTCGGTAATGCTACGAGTCTTAGTAAAATTTTACTAAAAATGATCAGAACAAAATTCATATGATGATCAGTCAGATCATCATATAAGTATTTCAATATTTGATAAATATTTATATTCGTGTTTTCTGTCTGCTGTTTGGAAACAAAACTAGCGATGCTCTATTCGCGAATGAATAACTCATTTGAGTCGGTTCTTTGCAATGATTCGCTCAAAACCGCTTGAATCGGTTCGCGATTCAGTTCGAATCATTCGAACAGTTCCCTCACACGCCGAATAGTTTGTGTGGAGCGGGTTTCTCGCTAACTGTAACAAAACAGGAACTGGAGAACAACAGTTTAAAACACCGTGAACGAAAAAAACGTTACTTACAATACGACGAAACATGTACTTACAATAAACCTACAAAGCCATCCAGTCGCCAAAGATGATGAGGCCGCCAATGTACTTCAGGTAAACATTTAGTCAATGAAGTTCTCATATAGGCTAACCATAAACGCAGTGTATGGGATAAATATCTAAGTATGTTGTTACATGAAAAGTTATTTTGAGAAACTGCCCTCGTCGTTCTTGTCAGATATGGATTTATTTCTGTTCTAAAGGAAGGCTGTACTTCAGTCTGTTGTTTGTTTGAACCAGACTCATTTTTCCTAGGTCTGTTTATGTTTTGGTGGGTGAGGTTGTTGTGGTTCATTCCTGATTTGTAGTACATATTTATCATGCTTTGTATTGAACAAGAGTGCCCTGAGAATATTATGTGACATCAGTGACGACATTCAAAATATGTGAGATGATACGAACTGGCTCCAGGCAGGAAAATGTCAGGACAGTAATAATTAGTATTCATGTTTTCATTCACGTTGGCATGCCATTGTGATGTTTTTAGCAGTATCTGGCTAATATTGGTAAAAATATGATTGTGTTGTGTTGGTCTTGTGACCTTTTTAAGACTGCATAAAGACAGATTTGGTCTGGATATGAGCCTGGTTTATGGTTTCAGACAAGACCGCAGTCTGGTTTCCAGCAAAGTGAGGTGATAATTACCTCAACCAATAGACTGTGTGGTATCTTTTGATGACCCCACAGTTTTTTTTCCCCACCATTTGCCCAGTTCATTGTGATTTTTAGTAGTAATGGCAGTTAACACATAGTGGAATGGAGAAAGGTGTTAATTTGTTGTTATTTATAGGAAAATTTAAAACGTTGACAGCATGGAGAAAATGTCATAAAATGTATTATAGAATATGGTCTTTCTAAAAATGTATTTCTAGTATCTTAAGCAAGGCTTGTTTTTAACTAATGTCTTGAAGCATTTTTCTATTGCTGTAGGTAAGTATACAAAAATAGAAAAATTCCCTGTGATAAATCATATAGCTATGGAAACATTTTTAGTTTAAATAATATATTATTTAGAAATATTTTATGTAATATATTAATTTGTAGAAATATTGTATTCTATGTGTATAATAATATATTAGTAATAGTAGTAGCAGCCTATTGTTTTTTATACACTACCAGTCAAAAGGTTTTGAACAGTAAGATGTTTTCACCAATTCACAGTAAAATTTTGAAATATTTTTACTATTTAAAATAACTGTTTTCTATTTGAATATATTTTTTAAAATGTAATTTATTCCTGTGATCAAAGCAACATTTTCAGCATTATTACTCCAGTCTTTAGTGTCACATGATCCCTCATAAATCATTCTAATATGTTGATTTGCTGTTCAAGAAACATTTTATTATTATTGTTAATATTATTATCAATATTTAAAACAGTTACATTTTTATTCTGGAAAATACCATTCAAAAGCTTGGAGTCAGTATATATATATATATATATATATATTTTTTTTTTTTTTTTTGGTAGAGAAATTATATAAATTAATACTTTTATTTAGCAGGAATGTTTTAAATTGATCAGAAGTGATGATAAATGCATTTATAATGTTACAAAAGATTTCTATTTCAGATGAATGCTGTTTTTAAAACTTTCAACACAATAAGCTTTGAAATCACAAGAATAAATGACATGTTAAAATACATTCAAATAGAAAACAGTTATTTTAAATAGTAAAAATATTTCAAAATTTTACAGTTTTTGCTGTACTTTGGATCAAATAAATGCAGGCTTGGTGAGCAGAAGAGACTTCTTTAAAAAACATTAAATATCTTACTGTTCAAAACCTTTTAACTGGTAGTGTATACATATATGTATACAAATATAATTTATACCAAAAAGTTATGCTTAAAACAAAATGTAATTTAAAGTAATAAAAAATAGAATAAAAAATGAAACTTAATTCTTGTTTCATGTAATTGACTTCTAGGACAATTGACTGACTTCTAAGACAATTGATAAAAGACAAATCTTGTTGTTTTAAGGGTGTTTAGGGTTTATATTTTTACCTAAAAACAAGACAAATTAAAAATTATGATTTTTTTTTGAGGGCCTGGTCTTGACCTTATCTATGGTGTATGCTTGTTTAGAAAGTATCATTAGTTTAATTTACAGGAGATTATATTTGTAATATTATGATTATCACCTTAACCACTTTCCATTTTATGGTGATTAGTGGCAGAACTCAGAGGGCGTGAGACAGCAGTCAGTAACACATAAACGCTGACTTGCTTTCTCTTAAAGTAATGAGGGACCAATGAGCCCCACCCGAATCCCTTCTCTATGATGTCATCGCCCTCTCTTATGCAAACCAGCTGTTTGCTTAAATGGCCTTTAGATACCAGCCAAATTTTTGCACGTGTGTTGAGGAATATGGGCGCGATGAAGAGAGAACATATGTGTGCATTTCATATCAAAGTAAACAGACCAGCGGCCAAATAAATGAAAAATTGGATCATATACATCCAAGGCACACAAAGATAAGGTCTCACTGGGATAAAGTAGAAATGAACAGTAAGCACAAATCAATTTATTTTTCAAAACTTTATTCCTATCACAAACATACATCAGTTTAACACAATGCTAGTACACCGATCAAAAATATGACGGAACACCGGAATGTTAAAACAAAATGGCATAGTTCAAATAAAGGACATGATATTCATATGTATATATGTTTAAAACATACTTTTCTATTGGTTTATTTAAAAAAATACAGTCACTCTAGCACCAAATTTTGACCCTAAGTTTGTGTCAGAAATTTTGTGAAGTAATGTAAAGTATTTAACGAGAAATAGGTTTAAAGGTAGTGTAGAAATGTTCTTTTTGTCTGCACTGTTTTTTATTACATTGGAGTTAATCAAAAACTAAAATTGATGGTCCAGGGCTTTTCAGCTGCACCCAATTACATAATTTCTTTGCCTAATGATTTCTGTACAGTGTAGTAGCAAATGTAGATACAAAATAAAACGCACCCACCCAAGAAACTTCTAATAATCAGGGCAGGCCATTCAAACAATTAAGTCAGTCATTCAGTCCATAAACACTACATCTAAATGTCTGGAATAGAAATATTACAAAAAGAGCATAATACTGGTTTACAAAGTACGGTAAAGCTGTAACTCAATCCAGAAATGTCAGATAACACTTAGCTGTCACCCTGAGCACTAACGGGCTTTGCTGCATATCTAATTTGTTGGATTCTACATCAACAGTTGTTTGCAGCAATGAAATGGAGTTGATGCATTGATGCTTGAACTGATTTTTCATGCTCAGCAACTCCAAGAATCATTACTTTGTCATGCAGTGATATTAACAAAATTATACAAGACTATTAACTAGTCAAATCTGTACACAAAGACAAACATATGGAACATTTCATACAGTCTAGGAACACACAAACAACCCGTCGCAAACAAAAACACTTGCGTCCTAAGTGTTTCTTTGTGATCTGATTTACTCTCAGTTAGAAGCTGTGGAGCGCTGGGACAGGAGCAGGGATCCTCCCGGCGTTCCGTTGCAGCCCTTGCTGCTCTTATGGAAGCCAACAATGTCTCATGGGAAAGGTCCCCCACCCCACAGCAGTACTGTATTGTATTTAAAGGATGAACCTCTTGGACTAAAATGATTGTTTTTGCATCATATTACAATTTTCTTGCTATAAATCATTACTGTCATAACTGGCACTTACAACTGCTTTCATAACATACAACAATCTTTCATATAGCACTGAAACGTGTACATTTATTTTGATGGATAGGGAGGAGGATTACTTGACCAATTATTTCATCCCATTTTTAGTCCTATATAATTGAATTCCGTATCTTTAACTTTGGCTCAAAAGATGTTCTGTTTGAACTTAAATTGAACATTTTGCATCATATTTACATGTAAATTTGTGAACTTGAATCTTTGCCTCCCTTGTGCCTTCTTACGGCCAAAGTCAATATGCAGTAGATTGAGCTGGGTTTAAGAAGCAGGGACAGAGTGTTTCACCCAGACCCTTGGTGTTAGATCAGCTCATTCACAGCTCGGTGTCTGCTGTTTTGGTGGTAGAGTGGCCGTTGGTGGCGGCAGGAGGAGTCTGGGCCTTCACTGCCTCTTGTGACTCTCCGTTAAGACTGGGCTTCTCCTGGGGTTCAGGTTGGTTTAGAGGGGCTACGGACACCAGAGTGTTGCCCTGGTTCTCCTCGTCAGCCATGTATGACTCCTCAGCCTGTGGGGACACAAAATACAAAGATTTTACTTTTTGTTTTTCTTTCAGTATTACTATAATATTTTTACTACTACTACTACTATTTTATCTTGCAAGACACTTAACCCTAAGAGTATTCCCTAAGAAAAATAGCATTGCTCAAATTTATAAAGTGAGCATACAATTTATAACTCTTTACAGATGCTAATTGTAAAATTCCTTAAAGGTGCAATAGGAGGTCTTGGGAAAATAAACTTTAGCCTGATAGCACTGAAAGTCCCACTCTCCCTGCAAAATGCTGTCCAAAGCCATGCCCCCTGAACGCATCTACACATAGACCAGACGACCAGAGACAGCAGTTGTTGACATCTCCCTGCCATTTGCGCTCTGTCTGCAAAGTGTTTGTGAACGCACTGATGACATATGCTGTCTGCGTGAACAGGATGCGCAGAGGTATGCAAATACATATGTTGACAGGCAGGTATGACAGCCTATTGTAATGTTCAGACCGAGCATTTTGATTGGACAAACATTTCTTGGTCCTACAAGACCAAGAATATATAAATACATATAAGTACATGTAGACCACTTTACTTATCGGGATGTAAAGAGACTTTCAATCAGCATAACAAAAAAATGTTTCTGAAGACAATTACCTATTGCATCTTTAAGGTTGAATAACAATAGACACAAATGAGACAGTTGTTGAATCGTAAGAGTATAAAACTATAAAATCAATGGATCTAGCATAGCCCAGATCATTTGGTCTTGAAACAAGATATGTGACCAAGGAGCACAAAACCAGTCATAAGGGTCAGTTTTTGCAGGGTCAGAAAGCTCTCAGATTTCATCAGAAGTATCTTAATTTGTGTTTGAAAGATGATAGAAGGTCTTTTGGGTTTGGAACAACATGAGGGTGAGCAATTAATGACAGAAGTTTGATTTTTGGGGTGAACTATCCCTTTGATATTTTTTTTTTAGATAGTATTTTTCTAAATCAGCACTGATGAGCAAGACCCTTGAACTACACTGCCCTCCAAAAGTTTGGAAACACCCCTGGCAAAGTGTGGGTTTGGACAATATCAGCATAAATCCTTATCATTTTTTGGTGCAAATACATTAAAGTAAGTTGACATTATCATTGAAGACCAGCAACAATAATTTTCATTTTGATTACATAATAATGGCAATATATACATGTCAAAGTCAGACGTGCCCCTTTGCCAGCTGTGATGCCTGGTTACTTGGCCCAGGTTTTTAAAAGATTTTTGGGTCAGCACTCCTTAATAGCTTCAACAACTGATTGCCAATTAAGATTAGAATACAATGAATTTAGGCCCAGATTATGCAGAGCTGTAATAGCTGCTAATGGTGGATATTTTGATGAATAGAAAATTTAAGTTTTTTCTATGTATAAACTGTTTATGTAATAAAATATGTTTTCGTAGTTTGTGTTGTCCCTTATCAGAGCAAAATTATCACTAATTAAAAAGGATTCATGCCAATATTGTCTAAAACCACTTTTCTAGGGCGTTTCCAAACTTTTGGAGGGCAGTGTAGGTCAGGATATTCTTTGAGCAGTAAATGAAACTTCTATAAAATCATTATTGTTGAAAGCTAAAGCATTTATTGAACAGCATATGGCTTATGAAATTCTGCCCTATGAATGTTTTTTTTCATTGTATGACTCTTTCTGAAGTCTGCCGAGAGTGCACTTTTTCACTTTCATCATTTGACAGAGAAGGAAAACAGCTTAGAACTATTGGCAAGAAGATGAAACAGTTAGTGTTTCACTAGCATGTGTTGTGATTCTGAACATTCGATGGGGCGTGTGCTGGAGGAGTTGCGCTTCACTGATATGTTGCCAGTTGTTTCCCTCTTATTTACGAGCTTGGCAACATTCCCCTACCAAATACGCTGAACTTTGCATTTAAAATGCGTGCATAACGCATTCAAATTGAGAATTTGATTGGGAACACTTGGTGGTGTAGATACAGTCGGTGAAGTCATTCATTTGGGGGTTTTGACAGCAGGAAATGAAGGTGTAAATTTGCTTCAAAGATTTGTTTCGTGTTGAGTTAGAACATGCAATCGCATCCTCAAAAAATGATATTACAGTTAATGATCAGGGCTGGATGATTCATTGAAAAGAAATCGAAACCGAGATTCAGAACCTCTAACTGACATATTTTCCCATGCCGGTTATTTAGTTTTTTTAATCCTATTAATACTTTCTCCTTAAAAACATACTACCGCATGTGTATTCAGCGCTATACGGACATTAATGACCGTAAACTTGGATACGACATGCATGTAAACTATTGACTCGTAGGCTAAAGTATTAAAGTCATCAGTATGCGCTGGTAAACAAAAAGAGAATAATGAATCGCACTTTGGCAGTTGTATTTTTATGTGTGCTAAAAAAAAGTGGCGAATGAGGAAGGAATAAGAGCTAGAGGTAAGCAATTTTAGGTTTTACCACCATGTTGCGATGATTTCTTGTTGCGTTTTTATTGGCTGTAAGGTTGGGTGTCGTTAGAATATTATCAATTCCGATTCCGACTCTGCTTATCGATTCCGATTCTTTTCGATTCCCAGTTTCGATTCCAATCTGAATAAAAGATGATATCAAGCATATTTATGTTTCTTTTTTTGCTAAACATTTAGTTGCAGCTGAATACCATGAACAAAAATCAATAGGCTACATAAAAACAAGATTCACTTAAGAGCTGTTTGCAAAATAGAGCTGCGTGATTCTGGATAAATTAGGTTTTTTTAAATGGAAGTTGTGGTTCTCTTATGATTGAAGAGAACATGTTTAGCTTATCACAAATATTATACTTTGCTTTTTCGACTTCTGATCGCAAGCGTAGCCATTCTTTGGAGCGCTATGCACTTAGATTAGCAAAACAAGGTCCTTTCAGATCGCTAGGTCAGGTCCTTACAGATGAAAAAAAAAAAAGAACCGCATATAGGAATCGATAGGCGGAATCGAAATTTTATTGTAAGTATCCGATTCCTGACCTTAAGTATCCAATTCTGGAATCTGAATCGATTTTCGATACCCAAACCTAATTGGCTGGTCAGTAAATGTGGGTCGTGGCTTGCTTTTTACAATAAAACTGAAATTTGACTTTTAACATAAACCGTCATCTTTTCAAGCAAGCTTTGATATCAGTTGTTCAAAAATATTCAACTAATAACCATCAATAGTTTGTTTCCTTCAATGCACTCTTTTGTTAGAAAGAAAATCCCACCTTTAATAGTTGAGTATTATTTACCGTACAAACCTTTAATGAACTATGAGGGCAAATGTTAATAAGTACAAAAAAAGAAAAAAAAAGAAAAAAAAAGTTCAATAATCGTAATCAAAGTAAAGTGTTCAGTTAATCAAGGTTTTGATTTTAGGTCATATCACCCATACCTATGATCAGGGATTTTATTCTGGGGTTTAGTAAGACTGCCACTCACCAGTTTAATGCCTTTGCCGTTGGTTCGGCGATGGCACTTGAAGTAGTATATGCCGACTATTGTGGCAGCAAGGAGTAAACCGGCCATCAGGACAGACACAAAAACAGTAGGGGAAGACCCAGAATGTACTTGAGAAGACCCAGTGGCATTGTTTACTTCATCTTGATTCGGCTGTAGAAAAAAACACCGAAATGTTAACACAACCAAGGATTAAATATTGGAGAGTTTCAACAGCATTTTGAAAGTATAAAAACAAGTGATATAGCAAGATTTCTTTTGTCATTGGTCTGTTTTTAAAAAATGAAAGATTAAGCCACCAATTGGTAGATATTGTATATTTAATTGTGCATGCTCAGTTCCATTTTAATTTTACCTTTCATCTAATACACACTTAGTTAATCTTTTTTTTTTTTGTTTTTTTTGTTTTTTAAGATTTATTTTTGGCCTTTTTGACTTTATTATGAAATAGACAGATCATAGCTGACAGGAAGTGAAGTGGGTGAGAGAGAAGGGGTGACATTGGCAAAGGTCCTCGAGCTGGGATTCAAACTCGGGACGCCCGTAGCGCAACGGCACTGTATGCCGGTGGGCTGCCCACAAGCTATCAGCGCCGACAGAGTTAATTTTAGAAACACAAAAAATTTAATGACACCATGAAATCTCAAAATGAGTATCCATTTTTCATACTCTGTAGTCTAATGTTGTGCGGCCTAAATTCACCTGTAGCATTAAAAACTAAAATCAATGATTTGAAGTGTTTTATTTTAAAATAAATGTTATATTAAAGTAATTTATTTTGTTAATACATGTAGCCTCCCTAAGCTTTCCTAATTTAAACATTTTCCACTTTTCCTGACATGTGTCCGCTACCCAAAACTTATCTGTTGTACTAAGCTTCATATAGCAAACAAAAAGAGGAAGTGAACAGGAAGGAGCCTTTGTAGTTTAGCACCTCTCCCTGCCTTTCACAAAGCATGTGTGGGGTACGTTTCATCCCATGGTGTCATGCCAGAATAACCAACGCCTATTGTGATTAAAAAAACATCAGACTATCGCAGCTATCATCTCACCCACAGTACTTTCACCAGTCTCAGATCTGTTCTTGCCAACAATGGATGCTCATCATCTCCCTCCCACCCCAATTCTTCTGTCTAACCTCTTTCCTGGGTTCATAACCGCATGGCAGCAGTGAGAGGAAGCCCCTTTTCTCTCCCGCTCATTCATCTTTTGTGTGGAGGGATTATTTATAGCGAATGACAAAACAGGATCTCCCTAATCTGAGCTCACAGGCATCAACAGCTCAAACTGCCCTGCTAAACTCTATCCTCTCAGACACAAAGCTTCCTTCCTTTCTAATGTACACGGATGCAGATGACAGCAACTGAAAACATCTGAAATGATGCTGTCCATTGGTTTGGGTTGGCAAAGTAGAGATACTTAAAGTCTTGCAAAGATGCTGTATAATAGAGTTTAATCATTTTAAGCTCTTCTGATGACCTTGGGGTAGATACAGGATAGGTATATTAGTATATGACTTCACTGTAACATATGAACATGTAAATGAAAACATACAGGTGCATCTCGAAAAATTTGAATATCATGAAAAACTTATTTAAAAAAAAATGAAACTTTTATATATTTTAGATTCATTTTATGTAAAGTAAGGTTGTTTTGTTTTAATTTTGAAGATTAGAGCATACAGCTCATGAAAGTCAAAAATCCAGTATCTCAAAATATTAGAATATTTACATTTGAGTTTTATTAAATGACTATCCCTACAGTATAAATTCAATATAAATTCACTTGTTCTTTGAAACCACACTAATGGAGAAGACTGCTGACTTGGCAATGGTCCAGAAGACAATCACTGACACCCTCCACAAAGACAGTAAGTCACAGAAGGTCATTACTGAATGGGGTGGCTGTTTACAGAGTGGGGTATCAAAGCATATTAAATGCAAGGTTTACTGGAAGGAAGAAATTGGGTAGGCAAAGGTGCACAAGCAACAGGGATGATAGGAAGCTTGAGAATACTGTCAAGTAAAGCTGATTCAAACACTTGGGAGAACCTCATAAGGAGTAGAATGAAGCTGGAGTTAGCGCATCAAGAGTCACCAAGGTGTCGTGACGTCTGCTGGTGCTGGTCTTTTGTGTTTTATCAAGTGCAAAGTCAATGCAGCCATCTACCAGGAGATTTTCCATCTGCTGACAAGCTTTATGGAGATGCTGATCTCCTTTTCCAGCAGGACTTTAGCACCTGCCCACAGTGCAAAAACCACTTCCAAGTGGTTTGCTGACCATGATATTACTGTGCTTTATTGGCCAGCCAACATGCCTGACCTGAACCCTATTGAGAATCTATGGGATATTTTCAAGAGAAAGATGAGAAACAGTTGATCCAACAATATACAGATGATCTGAAGGTTCAGTAGTGCCTCAGCAGTGCCACAGGCTGATCACTTTCATGCTAAACTTCACTGATGCTGTAATTTGTGCTAGGAGCAAGTTATTTGCTGTAATATGTGCTGCCGACAAAGTATTGAGTGCATAAATGGATATACTTTAAAAAAACTAACTTTTCTTTTTTTGCAAATCCATTTTTTGATTGACCTTAGGAAATATTCTAATATTTTGAGGTACTGGATTTTTGACTTTCATGAGCTGTAAGCTCTAATAATCAAAATTAAAACAACAAAAAAAATTACTTTACATGTAATGAATCTAGAATATATGAAAGTTTCAGTTTTTAAAATAAGTTACAAAAAAAAAAGAAATTTTTCATGATATTCTATTTTTTTGAGATGCACCTGTAAAATGTAGTTACTTTGATTTGTAAAAATTTACTAAATGTTTGGCATATCCATCTTATTTTTCCCATAAGAGCAGATGTGGCCATTTGTAAATTTAATGTGTCTGGCTTATGTACTATGAAACTACTATCTGTTTTAGAGAAGTATAATGGTTGTGCCTTGCTATTCTTGGAAGTATATTGGAATAGTAGTAAAAAAGGAATATCTGTGCCACCTGATGAATCTTGCGCAATGTGAATCCTAAATGTTGGGTTTAGAAAAATGTCAGCTAAATTAGCATAGGCCAAATTAACTGTAATTAACTGAAAAACTGTTGACCAAAGAAAATCAGTGATCAATAATAAATGTAAAAACTTAATCAGTTAAATTAATCAGTTACCCAAAATTACTTACCTTTAAAACTATGGAACTTGCATTCTGTGGTAGTATCTTTTCTTCAGTCATGGTGATGTTTTGTGTTTGTGATGGTTCTGGTGAAGATGGCGACAGGCTTGCAGCAGGAGTGTTGGCAATTACTTGAGGTGCTAAAATCAAAGAATCAAGGATTAGTAGTATCACCAACTAAAAACACTTAAGAAATTATTAGGGACAGTTTTAAGGGCTCATACCATTAGAATTGTCAGCACGACCTGATTGGCTTGGTTTAGTCGTTTCTTGATCAGTGGGACTTGGAGTTGGTGTTGGACCTGCTGTTGTTTGTGTAGCTGAATGGTCTGTTCCCCAAGCTTTTGACGGTAATGGGGAAGTTATTGTACCTGCTGTAGGATTTGCTGTCGACTCGTCTCCCCGACAGCCTATGTGGAAACACAGAAAATGTTCAAGATGTCAAATAAGACAAGCTTTAGGTTGCACTCCCACTTAACCTTGGTTAAATATGTATTTTCATGTTACATAAATAATGAAGAACATGATCAAATTGATGCAAAAATGCCATTAATGTGCCGTCCATAGCAGCAATTACATTTGATCTCATTCATTTTTATTTAAAAATACCTTTGAGTTCAATATGTGATAGATCACTTTCCACACGGAACATTCATCTATTTGCAGACTAGTAATTTTTTCCCCAGTGTTGTTGTGTTTCCTATTGAAACAGGAAGGTGGGGCGGGCCAATAGCTGGTTTTAGAGAGCAGCACATCAGTATGTTTAATTCTTACTCACAAGCTCTTGATTTGATTAATTTTAATTTGAATCTTAGTTCTTTTCAGTTATATGTTTGCTGATATATGAAATTCACACTTCTGATTCAAACAGGTAACTCATCTTTTTGAATCACTTATTAAAAGAACTGAATCTGTTTTAGGAATCAGGCTATGCTGTGTCATATATTTCTGATTGACTAAAAAGATTCGGCTTTTGTTTATAATGGGACTATACTGGTTGCAGTGTATGTTTTTTATTCACTAAAATTAATTTGAGTAATTTGTATGTGAATCAGACTATGCTGGTTGTGCAGTATGTTTTTGATTTACTAAAGAGTTTGATTATAAAAGTAATTTGTGCATGAATCAGATTGCACTGGTTGTATTGTATGTTTGTTCTTCGGTGTAGAATGTGATGTTTTTATTGCATCACATTAAATTCAGAATTCACATTCTCAACTCAGTTTCATTTGCCATGATGCTATAAATTCTGCATACATAGCACTGATGCAGGAAATTTTATAACTTAAAGAAAATACAAATTTATAACGAAATGATCCAACTTTTTGCTATGGGTAAGACTTCCGGATCATTAGCCACTATAGGGAAATAACGAGAAGAATAACCACGGTAAAACTCTTTGCACTACAAACCAATGTGTTCGTAATTAAGATACTACATTAAAAAAACATGGTAAGACACACCAATTCGCAATATCAAGCAGCAAAACGAGCTGTTTTGTCCAGCTAAAAATAGCTGGACACGGATGAGACCTGAAGCCTGACCCATAAAGTTTACAAATGTCCTGTCTTATAGGGAAAAAAGGTGGATAAATTAAAATAATAATAATATTAATTTGAAAAGTTTTGCCAAATACTACATTTTGGATTTAAGCAAAGATTTCCATGCAACCCGTTCACTTTGTAAGTCATGCAGTCAAGAAGAGTTTGCCATGTTTGACCAAAGTGTCAGATCCTCCTTATCCAGAGGCTGCCGCTCAGTGTTTGCTAGCATGTGGGTGGTAGGTGCACCCTCAGGTTGTGAAAAGGTTAAAAAAAGCCTGGCCCCTTCTGACCGTTATTTAATGCCCTTCTGTCTCCACCCTCTCCAAAAATGTGCCCTGTTTACACAGTCACTCTGCATTATTAAAAACTTAAGCAGGAAGTTAATGCTCCTGACACGGACTGAGCAAATAAACATCACCCTCGAAAAGTCAAAACCTTTATCTTTGTTGTGCATTACCATACTCATTAGTAAAGAGTTACGTCTAGAGATGTGGAATGCAGGAAGCGAGTGGCCGGGCGTAAAGTACAAATGAATTCATTTCCCCGTTTGTTTAAGGTGTTGCATCCTCAACTAACTACGCCATATCCGAAAGTCACTGAACTTGAGTTGTTGCTAAAAGTAACATAAGATAAATTACTTAAGTTTTTACTTTTGACCAACACATTGAAGGTAAATTATTCAAGGATGATGCAATTATTTTTACACTAAAGTCATGTTAACATGCATATTGTATTTAAAAAAGAAACAGGACAACTTGAAATTAATTCTTGTGATAACGTGCCACACATGCGTAGTTGAACCTGGAATGAACCTTTTAAGTGGTTTTCAAAGAGTAGACAAAGTTTTTTGGCATTGGGGATTTGAGCAGCTGAGCTCTAAGTCTAGAATAATTTCTGGTGTCATTTAGGACACCACGTGTTTCACCGTCAAACTTGTCATGGAGACTTCAGTATGCCATCTGGAGCTCATGGGTGGTCTTGTGTTTTCCTAACTAGCAATACTAAGATATCTGCCACAGACTGATCATAAAGTGATTGTACATATGTCTCAACAGGTGTGCTTTTGTTTGTGACTCTTTGTGATTTTAAGAGTGCATGGCCACCATGATCGTGCTCACAGCTCCCTCATTACAGAAACACCCTGAGTATCCTGTAAGCACATCTATCGGGCTTGATACTGTGCGTGGCTAGCCATATATTTTAATTGGCTGAACTGGGCATGCATCCTACAGGTCTTAAAATGTTAATAAAACTAAGCGATGACTTACACAAGCCAAAACCTAACATGTTTATTGATATAATAATTGTTAGGAAGAATGTTCCCTCTTCTCCTTACATTGTATAAACAAGGCCAGTGTACATGAACGCCCTTGTACACTTCTGTATTTGTGTGTTTTTTACAAACGAGAAGTGCCACATTCTTTTTTTTTTTTAATGTGTACGATGACGAATGTCTTTAAATGTGTACAAAACAAAATCTCCTTGCCAGCAGAACATGATCACACACACTAGCAATGTCCTGTTTTGCATACTTTCTGTCCAAATTAGTATGTGAATTTAGAACTAGTGCATCATAGTTTTAAGGTAAATTAGCTATATGTTAAGTGCTAAAATACAAATACAAAGTAACCAAAAGATGTTTTCTTGGTATCTTACAGTACAGGGAAGGATGTTGTGACTTCTATATAGCAGGGAACACTGATATTTGTGTTGAATGAGGTCACCCTAGACATTTTGGGAGTTAGTCTTGCCTAACCAATGAATTTCCATGTAATTGTTGTCTTTCGTAGCCAGGACCTCTGATTAAACCTTGTGAACACAATTTTGTTTCCAGGCGGTCTGATAAAAACCTTGTGTTGTGTGAAGTCAGCTAGTCAATTCTTGAGTTTGCCAAATCGAGAAAGTGCTTTGCAGTTTTTTACGTGGGCAGTCGGGAAGTGTGCTGTACATTGTATGCATACATTGTATGCTTAAACTTGTTCTTGCATAAAATGTATACATTTGATCAGTCTTCAATCATGCCACTTACAGCTGTACTGCCAGTCAAATGTTTTTTGAAGAAGTGTCTTCTGCTCACAATGCCTGCATTTTATTCTTATGGTCAAAGCCAAATTTTCAGCATCATTACTCCAGTCTACCGTGTCACATGATCCTTCAGAAATCATTCTAATATGCTTATTTGCTGTTCAATAAATATTTATTGATTATTATTTTTATCAATATTTAAAACAGTTGAGTACATTTTCAGGTTCTTTGATGAATAGAAAGATACAAAATCAGCATTTATCTGAAATAAAAAGCTTTTGTAACATACACTAAGCCATTCAAAAGCTGGGAGTCAAAAGTATAATATAATTTTAATTATTTGATTTTTTTGGGAGAGAAATTAATACTTTTATTTAGCAAGGATTCTTTAAATTGATCAAAAGTAGTAATAAAGACATTTATAATGTTACAATGCAACATTTTCTCTTGAGCAGCAAATCAGAATATTAGAATGATTTCTGAAGGCTCATGTGACTGGAGTAATGATGCTAAAAATTCAGCTTTGAAATCACACAAATAAATTACATTTTTAAATATATTCAAATAGAAAACAGTTATTTTAAATAGTAAAAATATTTCAAAATTGTACTGTTTTTGCCATACTTTGGATCAAATATATGCAGGCTTGGTGTGCAGATAAGACTTCTTTAAAAAAAACATTAAATATCTTACTGTTCAAAAACTTTTGACCAGTAATGTACATTCATCACACATGTACTTGCATGCAACTTCAAATATGCATACAGTCTACATAGAAATTATTAATGATAATTTTTTAACACAGTCACCATGGCATACAGTTTAAAAATTAGACTTTGATTAAGTAGGTCAGTTGTTTTACTGCAGGCCAAACAATCTTAAAACTCAAGCCATCAAATTTCCATCCTAAATGAGATAACCATCTTGATTCTTGACATAGCTAATATTTCACAATTCGGGTTGCAGCGAAATCCGGTCATCAGACTGACGTCTGGCTGCTCCAACAGCAAGCACAAACAGAGTTCTGGAAGAGTGATAGTACATGACTCCACCTCACCGCTCCGGTGCATGTTTTTCATCTACCAGTGCAACAGAAATATGACCGGAATCATTGTTTTCGTATGGAAAGTGACACAACAGGGACTAAATGTGCGCTCCCAATTTCTGAATCACTCTAATCCTTTCCATGGTGTTCTGGCACGTCTGGTCTGATGTAATGAGACAATCTCAGGCAAAGACTCCCAAAATCCCCCATGCTCTCAGCTGTGCCTGAATGGATGTACGGCAGTAAGCTTAGCCAGACACGTCCTGACAGCGCTGATATAAACCTGAGCGCTACAGCCACCTCCTTCTTCCACAATCCTTGGAAACAGGAGAAATGCCTGTAAAATGCTTAAGGTTATTTTAAAGGAAGTATCTCATTAAATGGATAGTTCACCCATGAAATGAAAATTCTGTCATCATTTACTTTTTGTCAGTTATGGAGATGACCCGAATTTCAATTTTCAGATCAAATGTTCCTTTAAGTCTTAGGATTGTGTGTTTTTATCTGTATGTAATTGTGCTAAGCTAGAAAGATTGCAGAAGAACTCTAGATAACCTTTTTTTAATTGGACTCTAAAGCATTTTAGGTCATTTTTTTGATCATTGTCTCTATAAATGTCCCATGGGCCTACTCATAAGACTAAAAACGATGTCACTGTAATTTTCCCAGAGACATTTATTTCTGGAATCTAAAGGCATGTCTGCTTTCATTCTGACTCTGGAGGATTTCTGGATGGTGTCCTCAGCTCAGTCCCCAGTAGGAATGCAGCGATAAGCGATCTGCTGTTTCACGGCTCATAAGGGAGTGTCTGTAATCTCTAAAATGCCCGCATTAATGCTTAAATCACAAGCTAGTTGAACTCTAGGACAGTTTCTGTCTTCCTAACAGAGCCCTCCTTTTGTTCTTCCATCCTCACACAGATCTGTGATGTGATTATCTAGCGGTGCAAAAGGCCATCTCAAGATCTCCTATCTCTCAGCTATCTCTTGAAACAGGAGAATCCTAAATAAACAGCTTAGCGAAAAAGGAAAGATTGTGATGACGGATGTAGGCAATTTAAAAGCGTCAGTAATCACTATAATAATCACTAACGTGTTGTCCAGCAGGGTGGAGTCTATCTTTCTCAATCTCCAGATGCACAGATCTCAAGGGAAACACTCTCCTCCCAGTGTACTTTGTGCTTTAACATGAGGCTCTGACGTCTGCAGCCGGTTAGGCTGGACAGCAGCCTGGGACTCATCACTTCTCCACCCAGGCTGTAGAGAGCACGTCTTGGTGATGACAGTCAGCTGCAGCCCAATCCCCTCTTTTAGCGTAGGGATACACCAAATTAACGCTAAAGAACTAGCACTGAGGAAAGGCGACTGTGGCATTGCCTCGCGTTGCTTCATATCAGGGGCAAAAACACTTGCACTAGAACACACGACAGACTAGAGACGATGACCAACTAATGTGTACACTCTTCGGGCTACACTTGCATGAGAGACTATAATTCTCTGATTCCAGCAGGTGGCATTAGTCTGCATTCAGCATTCAAACAGGAAAACCGGAAGAGCTGAAACTGTCGATATACAAAGCAAGCCGTGCTCATTACTGACGCACTGGCATTGACAGCCCTTGGTTTTCTTCTTGTGGATACAGAAAGAAAGAAATGGACAGAATAACAAGAAGTGTCTGGGCATTATTTCTTTACTCCATCGCTGGTTTACTTTCGTCAGTTTGTTTTTTTCTTGTGCACTCATTCGCTAAGCTGCGTAACCAATTGGAGTTCACTGAAAAACAGCTGACGGCATCCAACTAGAGCCAACGGTGTGGATCACACCAAAAAACTAAAGCCGACTGACACTCAAAAACCACCGACTTTGCCTAATAGCCAAACGTTGACTTGGTGTGTCCTGGGCTTTAAGCAGGCCTGAGCTCTATATGTTCACTTACATTATTTTAGCATTCATTTGTTCTATCTGTTGTTCTAGCATCCATTGATCCATCCATCCTCTTTTCTCTTTTGGGAAAAAGTTTTAAGTTTTTACATTTTCAAACAAGACTTTGTTAAAGGATTAGTTCACTCCAGAATTGAAATTTCCTATTAACTTACTGACTCCTATGTTATCCAAGATGTTCATTTCTTTTTTTTTCTTCAGTCAAAAAAGAAATTCAAGTTTTTGAGGAAAACATTCCAGGATTTTTCTCCATATAGGGGACTTCAATGGGGCTCAGTGGGTTGAAGGTCCAAATTGCAGTTTTAATGCAGCCTCAAAGGGTTCTACACTATCCCAGCTGAGGAATAAGGGTCTTGTCTAGTGAAACGATTGGTCATTTTTAAAAAAAAAATAAACAAAAAAAAACTAGACTTTTTAACCACAAATGCTTGTCTTGCACTAGCTCTGCATCCACAACTTCACACATTACGTAATCACGTTGGAAGGGTCCTGCGTGACGTAGGCATAAGTACCAACCCAGTGTTTACAAAGCGAATATGCAAAGAAAGTCAAACTCCCTTTACAAAAAAAGGTAAAACAATAATGTCAGATGATTTTGAAGTTCGAGGGGAAAATCAGATGTAGTTTTTTGCCCCACCCTAGCTTGTTGAACCAGAGTTCATGGGCGAAGAACTAACCACACGTGATCTTTCCAACGTGATTACGTAATACATGAAGTCATAGATGTGCATCACAGAGCTAGTGCAAGATTAGCATTTGTGGTTAAAAAGCATGTAATATGTTATTTTATCATTATTATTATTATTATATATATGTTTTTTTAGAAAATATCCAATCGTTCCGCTAGACAAGACACTTATTCCTTGGCTAGGATTATGTAGAGCCCATTGAAGGTGGACCTTTGGACCTTTACCCTGCTGATACCCATTGAAGTCCAGTATATAGAGAAAAATCCTGGAATGTTTTCCTCAAAAACCTCAATTTCTTTTTGACTGAAGAAAGAAAGACATAAACATCTTGGATGACATAGGGGTGATCAAATTATCAGGCAATTGAACTAATCCTTTAAGTCAACAATGAAGACTTGTTCTGGCAAACTTGTTTTTTTCATTTCTCATTTCACTTTTTTTAGTAATATTTGTTGTCTTTTTTATTGTTTTATTTTAAAAATCTTCCATTGCTGTTGGAGCAATCACAAAATGTTATTTATCAAAAGGTCAAAGAACTTGATAGGCACTTTTAACTGATGCACTACAAATCCAGTGGTCACTCTATCAACCCCAACTAAGGGAGAACTATTTCCATTTGTGAGTGTGCTGATCATGAGAGTTTACTTAGCAATGAGCCCACGGCCCAGTTGTTTTCTGACAAAACAAAAACGGGGTGAAGGAATTAATCAAATTATTGTCAGGCGTGGAATGTTCCCCAAGCCAGACAGGATGTAGGTATCTCGGATAGAAACTATATGCGGTGCGCTAACCATTCACACAGAAATCCCATTCCTGAGCACTTTGGACTCATTTTGAGATGTATACACAGACCACCTACTAATGGACTCCTCTAGTACAGTCTCATTCACTGTTTTTGCTGTGTTCACTTCCATAAGAACCCTCCAGAGTAATACAGTACAGAAACTTTAAGAGCTTGATTAATGGCTTGGTTACCAAATGTTGCAGATTTTTGTTTACTTCAAACCTTGTATTTTAAGGAGCACCTCCTACTGTCCAAAACAGGCGTCTTTTTGTCACCCTCTCTAACTGCCAGCTGCTGCCTCCTTTTGCAGCTTACTGTCAGCACCACAAGCATTGCGTGGCTGCAGATGTCCATGGACTATTTCCAAGCTCTTGTTCTTTGACATCATCTTGCAGATTGATTCAGACAGTGTAATTGGATATCTAAATGTTTGATCCGCTGCCATGCACGACTTATACAATACTTGGAGAAAAGGCCACAACTGAAAGATGAGTGTAGGGGTGTTGGTGGGACTGTCTTTTTTTCTTTCTGCTTTTTTACTTCTCATTACACAAAAGAAAAACTGGGGTTGGGTTTTGCCCCCTCTCTCACTTTCTGGCTAACCGTAACAAATCCTCTGGGCTCTGTAACACTGTGGTTAGGGAGGAAAGACTGCCATGAGAAAGTCCTCGTGCTTTTGATGGCAAGCAAAGGATACAATCTTATGTTTTCAATTAGGGAACATTAGGTAGAATTGCCCCAGTGTTGTGCTGCTTGCTGAACATTAATTACCCCGGCAATTACCCCACCGGTTAAAGAGGCTCAGCCAAGCCACATTAACTCTGTTTATTCCTCAGGCATTATGGCAAAAACCACCATAGAAGTGCAAACTTCTCCATAAAGTTACATGCATGTAAAGAGTTTTATAAAAACACAATTATGTGTATCTAATAAACAAATAAAGCCTCTGTCCGCAAATAGGGTACAGTGTTTTCTTTTTTCTAAAATGCTGACCTTTGGATCTTTCTGTTTGTCACAGAATCCTGAAAAAGAAAAAATTTACTCAACTGTTTTAAATATTGATGTTAATTAATAATAAAAAAGAAGCATATTAGTATGATTTCTAGGATAGGATCATGTGACACTAAAGGCTGAAATAATGATGCTGAAAGTAACTAAATAAATAACTATATATAACTATATATATATATATATATATATAATTTTTTTTTTTTTAATTGAAATTTGAATATATATTTTTTGGCCCATTTGTTAAGCATCAAGCGTTTATTTTTATTTTTTTACCCTTAATCATGGAAAATACATGAGTACAGGATGTTGCACAAGTTTCTTAACAAAGCAAACACATTAAATCTCAGCGGTTACAGTAAAAGTTTCTGTGTAACTGAAACTTTCATCACTTTCTAAGTTGCTGTTTGACTAATATGATGATCCAACCAGCAGACTGGCCCAAACTGGTGTCTTAGAGTTTCCGCTCGTTACAGATTTCGTTTAACCACAGGCTAATTACACACTAATGTTTGGACTCAGGTTTTTGGATAGTCATATTACCAGAGCACAGTGTCAGAGTGAGAGCGGTTGGAAGCTGCATGCCAGCTGTGAGAGACGCAATAACAGCAAAATCTGCACTGGAGTGCCAGGGGAACTACAGAATAACAGACTACCAAGAGAGACGACGAAAACAAACCCTAATATGTATTCAGATTGTATTCTTTTTCTCATTTAAGATAATTGTTATTTCTCATTTGTTCATAATATACTATGTAATAGTTGTTTTGTCTTATTTTCATAATTATAAGTGAAGTGATGGGCATAAATGTCTAAACATGCAACTTGCCATAATTACTGTTTGCTCAGATGATCCTTTCACATAATCAAAGAATGAACTTCTTATTTTCCCACCCTTTCAGTTTTAATCAATATGCATGGCTGAAAAGCCCAGTGAGACCATGCACACCCAAATCGATGTTATGTAAGATATCCTACAGCTTTTGCGTATAGGCTCCCCACCCCTGACGTTAACCTCATCGGAGAGGTCTGGGACTGCAGGAATGCCAGGCACTAGCTAAAGGCCATGAGAAACTGGCAGCTGCTTGTTTTTGTTGGCCAAAGAGTGCATCGCCAGCCAAGGGGAATGTTCCAGAATCAAGGTACGCAGATATGAGGTCTGCAAGCTTATCATTTCTCTCCTTGCCCCATAGTGAGCCCTGCCATCCGTCTTGTTTTTATCATTCATGATACACTGGCATGCATGAACTTTTCCCTTATACTGTCTTTTTTGACTCTTGTGTAGCTGAACACATGAAATACGCATTTGCTGTCCACTAAATACTTTACGTGTTTGATAATAGTGTCTTTAAACATCATCTTCCTTGTGGAGTTTGGGAATTCCCATTCGTTGGTTCAGATCAGGGTGGATGAATTGGCTTCTGTTGGTACGGTTGATCTAGGCCTTGGATTTCATCCAGATATCTAACTGTAATGCACCACAGTAGCGGTACTCCAGGGATGCAAAGTCTGCCAGGGAGCTAAAGACGCGTGAAGGTGTTTTCTCACTCGCCGTTGAGCTTAAAACGCAGTCAGATTCAGTACTATTCCGTGATGCTTGGGCAGCACCAACCGTCATTCTGGCACCTGTCCACTGAAATGCCACATAGCTGCCAGGGTGTATAATAGATGAACTCACATGGGAAAAGGTGGTAAGTGAAATTCAGGGTGTCGTTCGGGGGCTAACGTAACTATGGGGA
Source organism: Labeo rohita (assembly GCF_022985175.1). Taxonomy (NCBI): domain Eukaryota; kingdom Metazoa; phylum Chordata; class Actinopteri; order Cypriniformes; family Cyprinidae; genus Labeo; species Labeo rohita. The sequence continues at coordinate 10,076,130 of NC_066891.1, read as the reverse complement.
GAATGTGAGCTCAGCTACACACATTTGCCAACAGGCTGTCATTGCAAATCATTCTTCCTTGCCCTTTTCCATCCATCAGATGAGAAAAGTTGTGCCTCTACAAAAGCAATAGTTGTGCTGGGAGGTCACTGTCACATTTGAACCGTGGGTGGCTGGTTGGAATGCAGTAGTTTTATCTTCTGAGTCTTTCCTTGGAGTCCTCATTCAAATACCATGTAATTTGACCCTTTTTAGCCACTTAGCTTTGGTTAATTTAATTCTGCAGCGACTGTAGCGTGTGGTTGCCTGTCCCCATGGCTGAAACCACTGATCCGGTTATCATAGTTTGAAGCTTTTCAGTGCAGTCTTTCTCGTATCTAGCAGATGCTTTTTAGGAAGATTCGAATCCATTATAAACATACAAACATTAGTTTTATCTTCAATTGAAGTCATGGGATCATGAAATGAGCTGAATGTGATGTTAAAATGAATGTTTTAGTCACTAGAGTTATGTTTCATTATTTAAACTTGCACCAAAGAATTTGCAGTCAATTAACATTTTCTTAGAGGCATTAGACATTTATTTTATGCTCTAAAATGTCTTCGTGCTCACATATTTCCATGGTTGTCTAAAAAATGTTTCTACGTTTTGACCATCCATTGGTGAAGTCTCACAAGAGTGCCAATTGCACAAAAGTGTCAAGCATTTAACAGACTGGTGGGAATGGAAACGTATAGTGCTTTGTGGTCTCTAAGTGGGGACAGGAAGAGGCTTCATTTTAACAATATCTTCTTGCATCCTCCAGGGTCTTAACAGCAGCATGCCTGTTAGAGCCTAATGAATTCAGCTGGTTTACAATTTCACATTACTCTCATTAAAATCTCTGAGGAGAACATTTGAGGATAACTATAGGAATGTATGGCACATTAACTTCAGATTTCATATTACGCACTAGTTTTGGCAAACTACGCAGGGTTCTCTTTGGCTGCCTAATTCAATTATTCATTTAGCTTGAAAACTGATTATGTGCTGTTTGAGGGTCTGGTATGGAAGTAAGTTTTTTTTGTAGTTCAGTGGATTTTTTTTCTTATACAAAGTCTTTTATAATGTTTAACCTTTTATAAAGTTTGTTCCGTTTGACCACCATGCTTTTGAGAAACGGCTCCGTGTTCAAAACTTCCCACCGTTTAAGGTTCTCTACAGCATTGCTCTCACCTACTGGGAAAAGGGAATGGGGCGTACAGCTCAGCCCTGCCCACAAGGGCGTCACTTACAAACTAGCTTTTTTTACTCTTTTTTTTTTTTTTTTTTTTTTTTTTTTAAATAACGGACTTGTGGTAACCTCCCTGTAAGGCGAGTGCCTTTTACACACAACTCATGTAAACATCCATCTATTTTCAGGAGAACATGAACCAAACTATCCACATCTCAGCCTACAATGTATCCCCACGTACTGCTTTTCAAAAGCACTGTTTCACCACATGTAGTGGATAACGATGCTTAACAGACTCCTCAGACAGTTTCCAGCTTTTTCCAACCTCTTCCAGCCTCTTCAGTCCCTAAACACACACATAAACGCCCATGTTTCAGCCAGCTCCACCCAGATGGAGAGCAGGATGTAGCCCGCAATTACGATCAACGGCATGTTTCCACTCCAAGCCAGAGCTCTTTGTTTGAGTTTTCCCGCTAACTTTTTAACTCCGTCTCCTTTGAGTAAACACTACAAACTGCCGGCTGTCACATCAATCAAGCTGAGGCTGTTTTTGAGTAAAAATTGAGTAGAAGCCATTTAAACCCCAAATATTAGCACTTTATACATCTTCAAATATAATGTATCCACTTACTGAATAATTAACAAATTATGAGGGGAAAAAGATCCATACAACAAAAAAGCTTGAAAATTGATAATGCAGAATATATACTAAGAATGTAAAAAGAGTATATAGTCTGTATATAAAATGCTGCATGCAAGGCATGAAACTTAAAGTACAGTTTACAAAAGACTTCAAATGAACTTACTGTGAAGCAAAAGAAAGCCGAACATTAAAGCCAGTGCCATCGTTTTCCAGAGCTCATTCATTCTTCGTACAGCCATTCTCGTCTCTGAGCACGCTGAGGTGTGTGAGAGTGTGAGTGTGTGCAGGCGCTGGGACAAGGCTGAGAGAGTTTAGGGGTTTCCTGTGCCTGAGACAGAAATGAGCGGGTCACAGGATAAAGCATGGCTTGTGCTCCAGGGGTTTTATATCCACTCCCCCCACATCCCTCTCTCTCTCTCTTTCTCTCTCTCACCCTTATCTTCTTGCAGGAAAGGCCACCTCCTTTATGTTGTGTGCTTTTGATACAATATGAGATATGTGTGGCTGTGGATTTATTTGACATGTTTTCTTTCTTTCTTTCTTTTGTGGTTGCACTGGACATTTTCTGAATATACCATTTTTTTCTATTTTAATTTAATTTTTATTTTTATTAGTTTACCTAAATGTAAAAATTGTATATAATTTGCTAACTTTTTTATGTTATTCCAAACAAAGAATTTTCATCCTTTGGTCCACAAAGGGTTCAACGGGGGTTTCATGGCAAATATATAAATCATTTAGGAGTTTTATTTATTTTTTTTAAATCATATCTAATTTTCTAATTTCTACATTATGATTTTATGTCACACTTGTGGCTTTTTATCTCATGATGACCTTATTACAATCTCACAATAGCGCTTTATATTTTTTTATGTGGAAAAGGTCTTCAGTAGTTAAAAATCTTTGTTGAACTGTTAAGAGAAAATCTAGATTTTCTTTATATTGGGGGTCCCAAGGCTGGTTGAGTGCTTGTACACTACCAGCCAAAAGTTTTTGAACAGTAAGATTTTTTTTAATCTATTTTTTAAAAAAGTCTCTTCTGCTCATCAAGCCTGCATTTATTTGATCCAGTAAAACAAAACTAAAATTTTGAAATATTTTTACTATTTAAAATAACTGATTTCTATTTGAATATATTTTTAAATTTAATTTATTCCTGTGATCAAAGCTACATTTTCAGCATCATTACTCCAGTCTTCAGTGTCACATGATCCTTCAGAAATCATTTTAATATGCTGAAATTATAGAAATTAATACTTTTATTGAGCAGGGATGCTTTAAATTGATCAGAAGTGATGATAAAGACTTGTATTTCACATAAGATTTCTATTGAGATAAATTGTTCTTCTGAGCTTTCTATTAATCAAAGAAACTTGAAAAAAATCTTCTAAGCTGTTTTCAACATAATAATAATAATGTTTTTGAGCAGCAAATCAGAATATTAGAATTATTTTTTAAGTTTTTTTTTGTATTTTTTAAAGTATTTTTTGTTATTTTAACTCTGTCAAATGTTTGATGTATTAACCAAACTGTTCTTTCTTCTCTCTTCTCTGCAGACTTTATACTGTGTTCATAGCTGATCAGCTTGTGAAAGCACATCACGTCACATTCACTGGATTTGTGTGTCTCTGGACCAATGAGTAATACAGTGAGTCATCTTTAACCCTCAGTCACCCAAAAATACCAACACACACACACACAAACACAAACACACTGAAGATAAGTAAAGAATGGAAGGCAAGCTGAACAAGCCGACACATACATGCACTAATGCATCTAAACATGCGCATACCCTCACGCAAACCCATTTCCTCTGGACAAACTTTCAGTTTTCCTCAGTGCGACTGGGCGGGAATCGTTCGCATGTATCTGTGTGTTGGCGCCGCACAGAGAACATCTGGAAACAGTGCTGTGTGAGCAGCTTTGTGTGTTCTTGGGGACTGTTCGCAAAATTACTTGTCAAACATTTCGGCCAGATGGGGGAGAGAGCAGAGAACATGTGTCCCCCTCCCACAAGCCTGATTTTTTTTTTTTTTTCTTGTTTCCCTCCCTTTTTGAGGCTAGGGGAGTTAGGGTGAACCCCATCCTGTAGCCCCTTCCTGACCTCTCACACGCACATACACACCGCAGCACTGATTTTCTTCCTTCTGACTTTTTGGAAATGAAACGATCGATAGGCCCAAGCATACAACGTCCACCTGGGCTGTCTGGTTTCTGGCAGGCAGCAGTGGGTGGAGTGGGACCTCTTAACACCACAGTGTGAGGAGAGGCCGACGGCATGGCCAAGACTCCACATATGGAGCCACACGTAACCTGAGCTGTTCTGCGTTACGCAAAGAAGCCACTCCAGTTACAAACGGCCAATGTGTCTTGAATGTGTCATTGATGCACTAAATGAAAAGAACAAATCTGTAAATTAATTCCTGTGGCTGTGGTTTTGTAACGCAAGATGCTCCAGGCACTTAGCGTGACCATAACTCAAAGAAAAAATAATCTGTTTTCTGCTTCAGAGTGGATGATTTTTATTCTTAAGCGGACAAATGAAAAATGAACAAGCTTATGCTTTTAACGGCTGTTTAGTACGTAAGTAGCTATTTAGCATGTGCATTTATCAAAAGCAACTTAAAGTACTGATTACAATCACTGAAGTAAAAGAAAAATCACATATCTCAATTGTTTTTTCAAGACAGCTATGAGATTAAATGAAGGGCAAAAGACACTTTTTTTTTTTCTTCTTTCATCCAAGACCAAATTAAAAAATATAGCCACCTTATTTTATTGCTCACTACCAGTTATTTTTCACTACCGTTTGACATTTTTAAGTGTTTTTTAAAGTAAAAATGTAAAACTTTATTTCAATTGTTAAAATGTTAAAATGGCAAATTTGGCAAAGTGACGGCAAAGCTGAATTTTCAGCATCCTTACTCCAGTCTTCAGTGTCACATGATCCTTTAGAAATGATTCTAATAGGTTGATTTGGTGTTCATTTATTATTGGCACTAAATTATTGATGTTGGTTCTTATTAATTCTTTCTTTCATTAAATTTTTTTATTAACCCCACACTTTTGGATGGTAGTATGTCATGGCAAATCAGAATATAATACAAATAGAATACAGTAGTAAATATACAGTTGAAGTCAAAAGTTTACATACACCTTGCAGAATCTTTAAAGAGGTTATCAGATGTCCATTTTCCACAAGTTGATATGATATGATGATATGAAGTCTATAATATACTTTGGTTAAAAATTCTCATTGGTAGTGTAAAACAACACCCTTTTTACCTTGCCAGATCAGCTCTGCAAAAATCATCCCATTCTGGTCGAGGCTGCTTTAAATGCAAATGAGCTCTGCTCGCCCCGCCCCTCTCTTCTTTCTGTGGAGAGACGAGCCTGTTTACTTTAGTCAAATTTAGCAGTCTTTGGGCGCTAAACTTGCTAACTAGCACATTATTAGGAAGGGTGATTGCAAAGATTCATAAAAAACGCTTATACTCACTTCTGCTGTAAGTGAAGCTGGATCACGAATGATTTGCACGAACATAGATGGATATTTGTAGATCGGGAGGCGCATTCCCTTCACAAACAAAAGTTCAGATGTCGGGAGTAAATGACGACAGCAACACAACCCCTTAGTCGCTCAATTCCTGTCTAACTTACATCCCTGCTCCGGCATCAAAACATAGAGGTTGGACTGTTACAGCTGATCTTAGGTAAGACGCTCATGTCAATCAACTATCGTGGGTTTGACGCAGCAACGACAGGCATCTGAGAATGGCTTGATTTGAAAAAGGGAATATTATTTTTACAGATTAATTAAAAACCACTGCATGGATTTTGAAAACATTTGAACAGATCAAAGATTTGTACATTTTTATTTTGCCTAAATATCATATTTTTTTCATTTAGTACTACCCTTCAGAAGCTACAGAAGATACTTACATGTTTCCCAAAAGACAAAATAAGTTAAATTTACCCTGATCTTCAAATTCAAAAAGTTTTCACCCCCTGCTCTTAATGCATTGTGTTTCCTTCTGGAGTATCAGTGAGCGTTGGAACCTTCTGTAAGAGTTGCAAATGAGTCCCCTAGTTGTCCTCAGTGTGAAAAGATGGATCTCAAAATCATACAGTCATTGTTGGAAAGGGTTCAAACACACAAAAATGCTGAAAAACCAAAGAATTAGTGGGACCTGAAGGATTTTGCTGAAGAACAGCAGGCAGTTTAACTACTCAGGACAAAACTCCTGAGTAGTTAAACTGAGATTAGAAACTAGAGATTGTCCTCTCCTTTATCCTTGAGTAACCTGAGGTTAAGCACCTTTATCAGGGGAACAGTATTTCATAACTCATTCCTCATGGGGCTTGAACCAGCAACCTTCTGATCACCAGCCCTTAGCTTTCATCACTGTGTCACACCACCCTTACATAAAGAACTGAATAGGGAGATAAAACTCAAAAGTGCGCTCATTTCCTGTTTCTGCTTCCTGTCATTTCCTGTTTGTGGAATGTGTCGTTTCGGTTTACATAACATGGAACGCCAAAACAGAGCATTCGTGCAGATTTGCACCACACAAAAGCACATTCAGGCACCTGTTTTGAATTACCACTGAGAAGGCTAATCATCTTTTTCTTCCTCGTTTTCTCTTTCTTTCAGAGTCTCGGGGGTTTTGTGAAGGGATTGCCTCATAGCGTGTATGTTCGGCCACCTCCTTCCACAGCCACGCCTGTTAGAATACAGAGGAGAACATGTTCCTTCACCAGTGGCTCCACAAGAGGACAAACAGACCCTCTCTGTGGCCGTAGGCCATGGCTTGTTCACTGTTCAGGCATCATGAGGCACAGCGGGTGATGGGTAAATGGTCAGACACTTGACCTTCCGTGACCTTGTTTATTTTTTAGTCCACGGGGGCAAGCGGGGGGATGGTTTACACAAACTGCCACAATGTTACTAGCATTCCATTGGGAAGGATGATGACTTCCACATGGAAAAGATGTGCTCATGCACATAAGTAATAGGGCAGCTAAATTAACTGAACATTATCTAAATATGATGACGTTTCACCACAGTGTGTGTTTACACACTACTGTTTCAAATTTTGGGGTTGATAACATTTTGAAATGTTTTTGAAAAGTATCTAATGCTCAACAAAACTACTTATATTTTTAAATAACCTTATAAACCTTATATATTATATATTTTAACTTTAAACGACCTTATGTATTTTATAGATGAATTTTCAGCAGCCATTACTGTAGTCTTCATGATCTTTCAGAAATCATTCTAATATGCTGATCTGGTGCTCAACTATGATCAAGAAATATTTCTTGTTATTATCTTGTTAATTTTAAAGCAGTTGCTGCTGTCTGTAAGCAAACCATGATATTTTTTTTAACAATTCTTTTATGAATAGAAAATTCTACAGAATTTATGTTGTTAATTTATTTATGTTAAATATTATATAATTGTAACCCTGGACCACAAAACCAGTCAAAAAGGTAAATTGTTTGGAATTGAGAATTTCAGTCATAGGGTCAAAATTTTAAAATTGAAATTTTGAAATCAGATGATTATACAACATCTGAAAGGTGAATACATAAGCTTTCTATTGATGTATGGTTTGTTATGATAGGACAATATTTGGCCAAGATACAACTGGAAAATCTGAGGGTGCAAAAAATCTAAATATTGAGAAAATTCGCCTTTAAAGTTGTCATAATTAAGTTTTTAATAATGCAAATTCAAAAATTAAGTTTTGATATATTTACAGTTGGAAATTTACAAAATATCTTTATGGAACATGGCCCTTACCTAATATCCTAATGATTTTTGGCATAAAAGAAAAATTGATCGTTTTGACCCATACAATATATTTTTGGCTATTGTTACAAATATACCTGTGCTACTAGACTGTTTTTGTGATCCAGGGTCTCTTTTGATTAAATTCAAAAGCACAGGAACTTAAACATAGTATAACTCTGAATTAAAAATACTACAAATTACATGTTTTCACTAATAAAATTTCACTAAATGATTACAAGAAGTTTAAGTTATATATATATAATTTAATTTTAATTATTTATTAGCAAAATGTCAAGACATATTAAACAGTAATATATGAATCAGATTCATTAAAATGGACCGTTTGAAATTTTGCACTGATTCATATAAATATCAGCAGTGAATCATAATGTTATAACATTGTTATATCATTATATGCATTTGATACATCGCTTGGTCCTACTGTAATAAACTATTTGTTGAGTCAATTTTAAGTTCAGTCAACTCAAAAAAAAGTTTAGTCAACTTGAAATGTTAAGTTGTACTTAGTGACAACTTAGATATTTGGGTTGCTTCATCTTAAAATTTTAAGGCGACTGGATAACAAGCCCAGCTTTTAAGTTTAACAAACCAATTTTTTGTTTAGTCAACTCAAATATATAAGTTGTCACTTAGTACAACTTAACATTTCAAGTTGACTGAACTTATTTGAGTTCACTGAACTTAAAATTTTAAGGCAGCAGGGTAACAAATTATTTTAAGTTGACTCAACAAATTGTGTGTTTGTTTTTGGGTTTTTTTTGTTTTTTACAGTGTAGCAAATTCTACCATACTGTTAAATGCCAAAGTATGGCATTAATGTAGCATCTGCACTCTGGACATGTTTCTAGCTTTGTGTGGATGTTTTTCACCTCTTGTTGAAGAGAGTGTTGAGCTTCCCCTGACTACAGTAAGGAAGTGGGAAGGGTGGAGAAATCTGTGGCTGCGAGACTGCGGTTTGCATGCAGTGATGCTTCTGTTAAACTGTTGTGCATCTGTCGAGTTTTCATAATTTATAATGACATTACATTAGGTGGGAATGAGCGATCCGGTGCAACGTATAGAACAGGGACATCCAAACGTGCTCCTGGTAGGCCAACTCTTGCAGAGTTGAGTTCTGACCCTAATTAAACCACTTAAGGTCTTCAGACTCAGTAGAAACTTCCAAGCATGTGCACTGTAGCTCGTTGGAGCTAAACTCGTTGGGACGTTGGCCCTCCAGAAACCCAACGGGACACCCTTCTCAACCCTTTATAGCACAAATGTTGTGGGATGAGTTACATATTGAAGTTTAATACTTTGGATTAGAGGTTTGTACAAATGTAAGCATCAGTAACAAATAGTGCATGTGAAAGAGTGAGACCTTTAATGTTTAAATGGCTGAAAAATAATTTGCGAAGCTAAATTGCAGATTAATGAGCACAGCTGAGCTCAGAACTCCCAAATTGTTTTTAAATGGCAACATAACTTACATTGGCTCATCTTCTCGACAACTGTCATGACAAAAGCTTCTGAAATCTATAAATACACTCAAACGACACATGCATAATGGCCTCTAAATTCCTCCCTTGTCTGTCCAAACATAAACGAAGGGCCTGTTCAAACAAGCAGCGATTGGACTGACCAAGACCAGGCCTGTGCTCACATCTAATGCCAAATGTGACATTGATATCATCAATGGGTACTTAAAAAAAGACGAAACAAACAAATGGCAAGCCAAAAAGAAACACAGCGACAAGCAGCTGTTGAGTAATACGTGGAATTATGGGAGATTACTGGAGCCGCTGAGTGTGTCTGTCAGGCACATTCAAGCGGTGAGAATTGGGTTCCCATCTGAAAATAGGCGGATGCCGAGGAGCTTGCAGGAATCTGGATCGCATTCCTATAGAACGACTGAGGCTGGAGTCACTTTGGCCAGGAAAAGCAGGAAGCAATACAGGGAGCCCCTGTTTTGCACAGTGTGATAGCCAACACTCCCTGCTTCCTTTCCAACTATTGCCTGCTTCCTGTCTTTCTTTGGTGTGTGTGTATTTGTGAGGGTGAGTGTGTATGGATATCTGACCCCCTGTCAGCAAACTTTATGTGGACATCACTGTGGGAGATGACCCTCAGGATCCTGGCCCAGGTCAGAGAAACTGTCCCACGGTCATTATGTTGCACTGACGTGTTATTCTTTTGTCCCGTTTTAAAGGGATAGTTCACCAAAAAATGATAATTCTGTCATTGTTTACTCACTGTCATGTCATTTCTTTATTGGTGTTCAGAGACAAAAGGACAACATTAACTTTTGGACATTTTTCAAAATATCTTCTTTTGGTTCCAGGTCCGAAACGACTCATGAGGATAAGTCAATTATGACAGAACTTTATTGATTTCTGTATGAGCTATCCCTTTAAGTGAAAATTCCACATACCTGTTTGAATTTTCACATTTTATTAGAGTGGAATTGTCCTCTGGCTAACTTCAAGACACACGGAAAAGAAGACAGACCCTGAAACAACATACTGCAAACCAGAGATGGACAGAGAGTGGGCACTTTTCCATGTGGAAAAAAAACCTGACTGGGAATCACGGAGGAAATGGATTTTAGTGGAAAGTGGCGTGGCGGATTGAGATACGGTTGCTTTATTTGAACTGCGTTTGTGACGCATCTGTACTGGCTTCTGGACTCTTTTAAGATCTATCCAGTGAGGGCATCCAGATGGAATCCATTATTACTTCCTGCCAGATCCATCCCGGAATTGATTGTATCGTATATTTTGGGAAAAATTGCGCTTTTCATTTGTAGATCATTTACAACAAGACAGCCTGGCTCAAACAAATTCTTAAAGGTGAAATATGTTTTTTTTGGTTTTGTTTTTTTTGTATCCCTATCCCAGTTTAAAGTGCAGAGACAACTGTATTTGTTGGATGATTTCTCAAGAAGTGTATACATTTTTTTTTTTTTGTCTGTGGTGCTAACCATAGCCATCTTGGAATCGCGTCACATAGGCGGGATGTGGGTGGAGCTGGTTGCTGAAACCACACCCGCCTAGTGCGACGGTAGTGACAGCAGCGGCAATCCACCTTACTCAAGTGGCCACGCCCTAAATTATGCAGAACTTTAAGGCTTAATATCATTTAAACAGATGAGTTATAAAAAATTCACTCCCCTCACAGTTGACATGAAGGGCAAAATTAGCTATATAGACCAAAACAACTTTTTGTACCAGGCTGTAAACATTTTTTTTTCTGCTGTAAAGTTGGCCATTTTAACATGGGAAGTCTATGGTATTGACTCCCTTTTGGAGCCAGTCTCTAGTGGCCAGTCGATGAATTGCAGCTTAAGTCACTTCCATGTTGGTTTCAATAGAGGGAGCGGGAGGTTACTGCTTGGTGCTAACATTGCTTGAGCACAGCAACGTTGGCTCAACCAATCATTTTAGTTAGAGGCGGGACTGTTTGTTTAAATGCTATAATCCTGTCCCTGGTGCATCGACCAACCAGAAAATGTGAAAAGGAACAACCCAATAATTTTTTTTTGTAAGCCTTTCTCTGCAAGCTTGTGAAAAAACGAGCAACTCAGCTTCGCTCCCTCGTGATGTACAGTAGAAAGGTGATCTTATTATAATATTACCGCCCCTTAATCTTTAAGTTTCCACCCACAACACCGCTATTATTAACTGTTCTGTCTTTGGCTGGACAGATGATCATAGAACACTATTTAGAGTCCCAGCCTCAGAGGAGAAAAGAGAGCAGTGGATTTGTTGATTTATTTACTGTATATTACGCTGTTGCCATACTGATCTACTATAAACATGTGATTTCTTTCCCAGCTGGTTACCTTCACAGACATATCCAGCTGTTTTTGTAACTCGTGTTTTTAACATAAGCTTGTGTGTGTTTTACAGTTTAAGCTCAATAAGACATAAAAGAGAAATATACTCACAAGCCGTGTGACAACCGCTTTCTGTCTGCGTGCTTCAGATGTGTGCGCTCACAAAATCGTATATAAGAAGTTTAAACTAATATGGTTTAAAACACAATTTCAGCACGATACACTTGATAATCAAAACCAAACAGATGTTTTTTTGGCAGAGTATCTGAGGAATGAACTGTAAAGGCACGGTCCTATTCTGGAAAAGGGGAGTGGGGAGCAGCAGCTCATTTGCATTTAAAGAGACATGAATGAAAACAACGTGTTTCTGCTTCCACTCAAAATAGGCATTCTCAAAATTAGGCTGAAACTTTACAGGCACATTCTGGGACACATGAGAATTATATTACATATTGTAAGAATAATAGATCTCTTTTAATATGATTAATGGTTACATGCTGCTGTTTCGAAGCATTTGAGTTTTGTCTCCCTCCGATCCCACAGTGTTTTTTTAATATTTGTGAATAATTGATGTATGTTGCGTTAACTAGACTACCATTCATCTTGGAATCAGTGAGATTTATTTAAGGAAATGAATGTTTTTTTCTTTTTTTAAACAAAGAATGCAGAAATTTGGTTGCATGGCTGCTCTTTGATGATTTACTTTATGAGGAGTCTTACTATATGTGCAAAAATATCAAATATATAGGCAAGAGAGTTTCAGTTTGGCTTTTCAACATTTTGTCTGGGGCAGTTAAATCACTTCAGGCCACGGCTGCTCGATGACGAAATGGACAAATATGCGAAAGCAGAAAGACATGTGCGTTTACGTAACAACTCTTGTACCTTATCTCTCTTGACAACAAGAATCAAGAATTGTGGTTGAAACCGATGTGTGCCAGTAATTGTCACCGGCAAACAATAGATAACACAGACCAATTATAGACGGAATGATTAGCCGGTTGGTTTACTTTAAAGTTATCAAACTAAATTGTTCATGAAATGCAGTGAAAACTTCAGAACACAAAGCTCTGTGTTTCTTGTGCTCTTTCCAAATTCCCCTTCATTTGTTCTAAACCCCTCCCTCATTTCTTCTCTCCTTTTCTTTCTTTATAGTCTGTTGTCCAAGCTGAGCATGTGCAGATGTTTGAGTTTAGCAGTTATCTCAGGAGGGAGAACTCTCCATGTGCTAATAAAACATCCTCACCACACCCAACAGAAACCGTAACCTCAGCAGTATGGGAAACAAAACATACAACTGACATTCAATGGAGTAAAAACACAAGAATGCAAAAAAACAAAAAAACCCGCACAATTCACATCTTACATATGTGTCTGTTTATGTGTTTTTGCATTCAAACAGAGGTCTACAGTGACTCTATAAAGTATGGACACTTAAAGTAAGGCACACTTAAAAATGCACAAGATGCACTTAATTAGATTGCATTAAAACCAATATTAGCGAAGTTTTAATTTTGACTAAAGTTAACATGATTTGTTAAAGGTTCAGTTCACTTCCAGAATAAAAATGTCCTGATAATTTACTCACCCCCATGTCATCAAAGATGTTCATGTCTTTCTTTCTTCAAAAAAAAAGAAAATAAGGTTTTTGAGGAAAATATTCCAGGATTTTTCTCCATATAGTAGACTCCAATGGGATCCAAGCATTATGTAATAACGCTGGAAAGGTTATGCGCATTTAGTTCTTCATGTGTGTACTTCACTTCAAAAGGGTAAGGTAGAGCAAAAAACTCCATCTAGTTTTCTTCTCAAACTTCATAATTGTCTGACATCATTGTTTTACTTTTTTTTTTTGTAAAAGCCGTTTGACTTTGCACGTTTGCTTTGTTAACACCGGGTCCATACTTCCACCTGCATTGAGCTAGTGCAAGACAAGCCTTTGTGGTAAAAAAAAAAAAAAAAAAAAAGATTTTATTATTATTATTTTTTTTTTTAGAAAATGGCCCTTTTTCCTCGGCTGGGATCGTGTAGAGCCCTTTGAAGCTGCACTGAAACTACATTTTGGCCCTCCAACTCATTGACTCCCACTGAAGTCCACATGGAGAAAAAGCCTGGAATGTTTTCCTCAAAAACCCTAATTTCTTTTTGACTGTAGAAAGGAAGACATAAACATCTTGGATTGCATGGGGGTGAATAAATTCTTCTTTTTTTTTTTTTTTTTGGAAGTAAACTAATCCTTTAAAAAGGATATGTAAAGAACCATTTGCAACAAACTACTATTTGTTGAATAATAAAAAAGCAATTTCCAAATTAAACCAATTTACATCATTTAAAAGTACAATTTTTTAATAAAAAATATTAGTTAAAAATGGAACTGGTGCAAAAAAATAATCTAGCCAAAAAAGAAGCAGAAATGATCTGATTCAAAAGAATGATTTGTTAAGAATTAACAGGAAACTATCAGGAATTTAAGGAACTTAAAGAAGAATATGTTTTAAAAAACACACAACAACAGCTGATTCAAAAGAGTGATTTATACCAAAAAAAGAAAAAAAAAAAAAAAAAAGATTTGTTAAATAAAATTGGTTTAAAAGAATAGTGTAGTCAAAAAAGAAACAAAAAATAAAATAAAAAAGGGAAAAAAAAGCTAAATAAAGATTCTAAAGAACAATTTGTTTCAAAGACATAACTACTTCAAAATTATTATAATTATTATTATTATTTTGCAAAAAGAATTAGTACAAAATTGCAAAAGAACTGTTTATTAAAAAGAATCACTTAAAAAAATATCAGTAATACTTTATTATAGGGAAAATTCATATTGGCTATTTATTAGTACTCATAAAACACATATTCTGCATGACCATATTCTACATCCCTATTCCTACCCAATACTTAAACTTAACAACTACCATACTAACTACTAATAAGCAGCAAATTAGTAGTTTATTGTGCAAAAAGTTATAGTTAATGGTTTGTTAATAGCGAAAAATGGACCTTAAAATAAACCAAAGAATCATCTTGTCAAAAAAAAGAACCAGTTCAAAAAAATATTCTTAAAAAAATAAATAAAATAAGGACTAGTAGTCAAAAATAACCAGTATAAAGGAAAGATTTGGTGAAAAAAGAACCAGTTCAAAAGGACAATTTGTTAAAATAAAGAACCAGTTTAAAAGAGCAATTTAAAAAGTAAGTATCAAATTTGATTTGTTCAAAAAAGAACCTTTTCAAAAAAAAATTGTTCACAAATTTTACCAATTTGGTTCATAATTTCAACTCACTGACGTGATCCGGTCTTAGTGATTCTTGAGGTAACAGCTCATCAGCTAGAAAATACGCAACTATGACTTCAGAAGACTTAAAATAGTGGAAAAGTTGCATAAATGTACCTAAAAGTTACATAAAAGTTCACTACTTTTATGGTATATTTACACATGAGAGAAAAACTGTGCAGTTAAAAAGACAAATGCATATTATAAAAGTCTGTCTAAACACACAGATTCTCTCATCATTGATGCCAGCTCTTTCTGTACTAACGTAGTTCTGGGAGCCAAGCAGTCCATTTATCTGTCATGTTCTGGCTCTGATGTGGGTTTAACCACATCCTTCATTTCATCATCATCTCATCTCTCTCTCTCTCTCACTCACTTGCTCTAAGCTCGTTGTGTCTTTAGCTGATTGAAGAGGACAGAACACGCCACATGACCAGTCCTAATTGGTGCTGATTGGCTGGCTTGGCCGCTCTTGAAGTGATTTATTGTGGACTTTAATCCTTGTGAAATTCTCAAACCTCCTTCAGACATCAATATCAACCCTTAAAGTTAGACCTAGGGGAGATATCAAGAAGAATAAAGCATAGTTCCTAACCTTTTAAGTGCAGTCATTTCATAGCTTAATACTCATCGCCCAAACCCACTTCCCACAATGCCGTTCTCACACATACGGATGTTATTCTTCGTCTATGCGGTTTTCACTTCGATCTCTCTCGTTTTCTCTCTCCCCATATGGTCTGATACCATAAATCTGACTGAGGCCTGTCTGCGAAATGAGCGCGAGACAATACTTTGGAAGAAAACTGACAAAAAGCAAACAGGGATTTTGCGTTGTAAATTAAATCATTTTTGTGCAAGCCTGAAATGACATGCGGTTGTAAAGCATGTCTGGGTTATAGAGTCTATTTTTACTGTAAATCTTTTGAAGCGTGTTTATGTGTAGTGTTAGTGTTGTAGAAAGCTGGAACAGAGTAAAATGGGTTTTGCCAGGAAAGGCTTGTGTGATCGATCCATTACGGAGGGCACGCACATGCTTCTCATTATATCTGCTATCAGAATCATATCTAAACTGAGGTCATGCTGTTGGACTGTCATGTTTTCATTTGACGGATTTCTAACAAGCATTTCGCTTGTGATAGATACCTTGGAAAGGTTATTCAACACAGTAATCTGATAAATGATAGAGTTTGCTGTCTGTATGAACATTTGAAAATGACTCATGTTTAAACTTCTATCTAACATTTTAATCACAGTGCTTGCAAGGCAAGGTAATCCTCAAGCATTATAATTTTCTTCTTCTCTGGAATTAAATCTGCTTGAACAAACAGACTTTTTTTTTTTTTGGCAGAACTTTTTGCAACCTTACTTTCAAACAAATAAAGAAATCTCTTGTTCACCCTGATTATAATCAACAGCAATGAGGTCACTGAAATTTTTGCATAGCGAATTTGTGATCAGTGTTTCTTCTTGCATTTATTTGCATATTAAATTGTGTTCCTTCTCAAATCCATATGGCAGCCTGTAAAGAGGGTGTCAGATTAGTGTTTTTGCATTCAAAAAAAACTTCAAGAGTGTGTGTGTATTGTTTGTCTATGCGTTTGTTTTGGGCAGTGTTGGCGAAAGTTACTTTTAAAAGTAATGCATTACAATATTGAGTTACTCCCTAAAAAAGTAAGTAATTACATTACTTAGTTACTTTTTATGGAAAGTAATGCGTTACTTTACTTTTGCGTTACTTTTTAAATCTGGGCAGGGCTTGCTTGTTTGTTTTTAATATAAAAAGTTCTATTTTTAAAATCCAGAAAAACAGTAATATTGTGAAATATTAATTCAGTGTAAAATAACTGTTTTCTATGTGAATGTATTTTAAAATGTAATTTGTTCCTGTGATGCAAAGCTGAATTTTCAGCATCATTACTCCAGTCTTCAGTGTCACATAAGCCTTCAGAAATCATTCTAACATGCTAATTTATTATTAATGTTGAAAATTTTTCAGAATTCTTTAATGTATATAAAAGTTAAAAATAACAGCATTTATTTAAAATTTAAAAAAAAATCCTTTGCAACATTATAACCTACCATTTGAAAGTTTGTGGTCAGTAAATTTTTATTCTTTCTTTTGAAAGAAATTAATACTTTTATTCACTAAGGATTGTTGTTCATTTGATAAAAAATGATAGCAAAGACTTATATTGTTAGAAAAAAAAATCTATTTTGAATAAATGTTGTTCTTCTAAACTTTTTATTCATCAAAGAATCCTGAAAAAAGAATCAAGTTCCCAAAATATTCAACAGCACTGAACTGTTTCCAACCTTGATGTTTTTGAATTGACCTTGAATTTACTCACCCCCTTGTCATCCAAGATGTTCATGTCTTTCTGTCTTCAGTCGTAAAGAAATTGTAAAGAAATTTTTTGAGGAAAACATTCCAGGATTTTTTTTTCATATAATTGACTTCATTGGTGCCCCGATTTTGAACTTGCAAAATGTTATTTTTTGAAAAAAAAAGACTGATTGTTTCGCTAGATAAGACCCTTATTCCATGGATGGGATCGTTTAGAGCCCTTTGAAGCTGAATTTAAACTACATTTTGCAAGTTCAAAATGGGGGCACCAAAGAAATCCATTATATGGAAAAAATTCTGAAATTCTTTCTTCAAAAACCATAATTTCTTTACGACTAAGGACAGAAAGACATGAACATCTTGGATGACAAGGGGGTGAGTAAATTATTTGTAAATTGTTCTGGAAGTGGAGTTCTCCTTTAACACGGAGAACCAGTATTTTAAACTGTAATAATATTTCACAATATTACTGTTTATTCTGTATTTTTGATCAAGTAAACAAAGCCTTGATTCTTTAAGAAAATTTGTAAAAACTTTTCCTTTTGAACGACAGTGTATATATATGCTTTCAATGAAGTTATTGCATTAAAAAAAAAAAAAAAAAAAAACAAATTT
Organism: Labeo rohita; assembly: GCF_022985175.1. NCBI lineage: Eukaryota > Metazoa > Chordata > Actinopteri > Cypriniformes > Cyprinidae > Labeo > Labeo rohita. Next base: position 10,058,428 of record NC_066891.1, on the reverse strand, counting down.
AAATTAAGTTGCTTACAATTAATAATAATTAGAATATACCATATGAATGTTTATTACAGTGTTGGAATTCAAAAGATTTCCTTACTGTATCAAAAACAGTTGTGAAATTGTGCAAATTATACCCTGATGCAAAGCAAATGTTTTCCTAAAGACATGTTTAAAGTTGTAAAATAAATAAATAAATTAATTAATTAATTGATTGATTGATTGATTGATTGATTGATTAATAAATAATAATAATAATAATAATGATTATGGGTACAAGCTTTGGTGGCATTTCATTCCCTAAACATAATACATCACGAATATCATTGCTTGAATGTCTGAGGGTGCAAAAAATGTAGCCTAATAAAATGAATAAATCTCCCTTTGACTTATGCTCGCTGTTCAGAACATTTATCATTTTCCAAATGAATTATGATGGGTGCTGTTTTCCTAGATTTATTTGCATGCTAAAAATCTGTATAGACTTTACAAGCTTTGGATGTATTTAATTAATCAAACTTACTAAAACTATTCCCTTGCAAGCCTTGATTTTCAGGAAATTCAAATCTGGTTAGAGTTTAGTCTGATGTGATGCTTTATAGTATGGTTTATGTTTAGCCTAGTACTAATTCACCTTCTGCCACATGATGGCAACATAAGACCATTTAAATCTACTGTTAAAGCGGACAGTGAAGCTGTACCACGTTGCAATGCTGCCCTCTAATGGTCAAACATACGATCTTCTGTGAACAGACTAATTATCATGCACCTCATATTTCATAGACAGCAGCATAGTCTAGAAAAAGCAAAGGCTGCTGGGAAAACATTAAACAGATTGTTTCTTTGATCCCCAAACATTCGTCATCTTCAAATGCATCACTGAGCTGCATCTGCCAATGTGATGCGTTCAGTAAAATTCAAAAACCTACCCCAAACTATTGTATTCAACTCCATCTTTCTTTTTCACAATGCACAATAGGTGGTCACTTTAAATATGGTTTAGATATGCATGAGACCCCTGAAATGAAAATGTTGAGCTACAGTGAGAGACCAGCTACTGAAATTATCTCTGTCTGTATGCAAAAAGTTTATTTTAGTATAAAAGAAATGTACAAAGAGTCTTGTTTCAGGTGTGTGTGTGTATTGTTTGCCTCTGATGTATTTGCTCTGGGCTTGAGCACAGACTCGCAGGTTCTATGCATCAAATATTTATCCCGCAGTAACTCTTATGCCTTAAATAATTCTCAAAGAACTGCGCCAAAAGCAAGCCCTTACAACCCCAGACACGCTTCAACCTGGACAATGGATTCAAGGGAACACAGAGAGAGAGACAGAGAGACAGACAGAGAAAGAGGGAAAAACTATTGGGGAAAACACAGAACTGACATGAAGTGAGAAGCATTGTTTAGCTGAACTTTAGCATCATGTCTTTAGCTAAACTAACGTGTCCGGGCAGTACAAGATTTGGGTTCAGCACTTTTTCTTTTAAATGGTCTTGGTAAAGTTAATAAACTTGTACACTTTTCATACTTGGATTGAGCTGAATGATTTTCTGTGGAACACAAAAACAGATATTTCGCAGAATGTTCACACTGTAATTTCAGATAAAGGCAAAATGACAAAAATACCACTAAAGCGCTCCATTTAATGTATTATATTCTAAGTAATTTTAATATACACTACCAGTCAAAACGTTTTTTTTTTTTTTTTAAACAAATCTCTTCTGTTCGCCAAGCTTGCATTTATTTGATCCAAAGCAACAACTGAACAGCAAAAACTGAATTTTTTTACAAATATTTGTACTATTTAAAATAACTGCTTTCTATTTGAATATATTTGAAAATATAATTTATTCCTCTGACTTCAAAGCAGAATTTTTTTGCATAATTTCCTAAGCCACATGATCCTTCAGAGATCGTTCTAATATTCAAGATGAACGGCATTTATTTAAAATAGAAATCTTTTGTAACATTATAAATGTCTTTTATCATCATTTTGATCAATTTAAAGCATACCTGCTAAATAAATGTACTCATTTTTATAATTTTTATTAAAAGCAATAACCAAACAGAGGGGCTTATTTAGTCAGAATCGACTGTGCTCCAAACTCCGTTACGGACACTTGTGAGTAATTTCATTAAAAGAAAGTGTGGATACAATGTAAATAATAGATTTATTCTGCAGTGTAGAGAGCTTCATTAATCATAATGGAATTTCGTAAGGTCGTGATTAACTGAAATGAGACAGCAGAACTAGATTTTCTCACTTCTGATAGTTTTTATGTCGATGTTGAAATAAATTAACATTGTGCAGGTGTTTATATATACCTATCGTAGCTGTATGTTTATGGTTTATTGTGACTCACTTTATACTGTTGTCTAAAAGCTGCAGCTGGTTAATATAGAAATTGCGTCTTGACTCAACTTGTTGTGTCAAATGTTATACAACTTTGCAATTTGGACGTCACCGTCTTTGATATTTACTTTATTCACTGTCGCTATGGCTACAGGTCAAATAGAATACTGGCTGGACTTCAGTTGCGCTTTGTTACAGTAAACATTCTGCTGCTTTTATGATGTCATGGACTTGAACGGCAGCATTGTAGTCACTTTTGATCGTGTTTGACTAGGACAAACAAGATATGTCTATTTACAAAGGCAAGTCTCTATATAAATGCATGAATACAGCTAAAAATTATTGACTTGTTCAAGCTAATTGCACAGAAAAGTGTTTCTTAAAATTATGTCTTAAACAAGTTGTTTCTTTCCATCTTTATGTCACTACCATGAATGGCAAGAGTGGCAAGAAACACAGCAATAAAAGGTTAGCTCATTTGAAATTGATACAAAATTTGAATGTGTAGCATATGGATACATTAAAAACTCTATTAAGGTGTGTTAAAGTGCATATATGAATTTTTGTTCTTCTTTCTTTGCTTGACTCTTTCCATCTACATGCCTATTTGTTCCACTATAGTGGCAAACCTAAGGTTCATGTAACAGCAATAAAAGGCAAGTCAAATCTAAATGTTTTGTACATGAATACATCAACACACTGTATTAGCTTGTGTTTTTTTTTTAACATGTTCTTCTCTTTTCTTCTTTTTGCATTACTCTTTCTGTCTATATGCCATGGCTTGAGCTGCCACAATGGTGAATATGGTAAGACATATCATGTGACAAAATCCATGTGTATTAACTTAGGTTAAACGGAAACTTTCTTTGCATGACTCTTTATGACTACACACCAAGGTTTGAGCCTTGGTAAGCATGTAAAACAATGGTAATAAATATTCTTGCTGCATATTAACAAAAGTTAACAGTTTTTATATTTTATTGTGGAAAATCACTGCATTTCTATATATGTTCTTTTGTGTCTCACCTTGCATGACCCTTTACAACTACATGCCACATTTTGAGGCGTCACAATGGCAAATGTGGTAAGAAATGTCATACGTCAACATCAAAAACCTGTATTAGCTTGTGTTGAAGTGCAACTACATGCCACGGTTTGATATACTACTGTGATGTGGTAAGGTGGATAATCTGACAGCAAAATAAGGTAAGTCTAGTATGAATGTTTTGTATATGAAGACATCAAAGACTGTATTAACTTGTATTAAAGTGTAAATTCACTGTTTTTTCTGAACATGTTCTGTTTCTCTTTCCAACTACAAGCCACGGTTTGAGCAGTCACAATGGCAAACATAGTAATAACTCAAAAACTGTTTATTTGTGTTAAAGTGTAACAAAAATCACTCTATTTCTGAATGTGTTCTTCAGTTTCTTTCTTGGTATGATTCTTTCCATCTACATGCCATGGTTTGAGGCGTCACAATGCCAAACGTGGTAAGAAATGTCATGTGTCAGCATCAAAAACCTGTATTAGCTTGTGTTAAAGTGCAGCAAGAATCACTGTATTTCTGTATCACTGCTTCTTTCTTTGCATGACTTTTTCCAACTACATGCCACAATTTGATCTACCACAGTGACGTTGTAAGGTGGATCATCTGACAGCAATATAAGGTACACTTTTAAAAATAAAGGTGCTTCACAATGCCATAAAAGAACCTTTTTGACTAAATGCTTCCATAAATAACCTTTAACATCTGAGGAACCTTTCTGTTTCACAAAAGGTTCTTTGTGGTGGAAGAAGGTTCTTCAGATTATAAAAAGTAAGAAAGAAATGGTTCTTTAAAGAACCTTTCTTTGTGGAACCAAAAATGGTTCTTCCATGGCATCACTTTGAAGAACCTTTTAAAGCACCTTTATTTTTAAAAGTTTAAGTCCAGTCTGAATGTTTTGTGCATGAAGACATCAAAAACTGCATTAACTTGTATTAAAGTGTAAATTCACTGTATTTCTGAACATGTTCTTTCTTTGCATGCCTCTTTCCAACTACAAGCCATGGTTTGAGCCGTCAAAATGGCACAAAATGTCATATGTCAACATCAAAACCCTGTATTAGCTTGTGCTAAAGTGCAGCAAGAATCACTGTATTTCTGTATCACTGCTGCTTTCTTTGCATGACTTTTTTCGACTACATGCCACGGTGTGATCTACCACAGTGATGTGGTAAGGTGGATCATCTGACAGCAATATAAGGTAAGTCCAGTCTGAATGTTTTGTATGTGATTACATCAAAAACAGAATTTAACTTGTATTAAAGTGTAAATTCACTGTATTTCTGAACATGTTCTGTTTCTTTGCATGATTCTTTCCAAGAAATAACATGGTTTGTGCCGTCACAATGGCAAACATGGTAATACATCAAAAACTGTTAATTTGTGTTAAAGTGCAGCAAAAATCTTTGTATTTCTGAACATGTTCTTCACTGTTTCTTTTTTCGCATGATCTTTCAATCTACATGTCATGGTTTGAGTCGTCACAATGGCAAACTTATGACAGCAATAATGGGTAAAACTGTATTAACTGATTTTAATTTCCAGCATGAACGTTTAATTCTGGAAGGTTACTGTGTTTATGAACATATCTTCTCTGTTTCTTTCTTTGCAGGACTCTTTCCAACTACATGGCAAGGTTTGAGCCTTGGCAAGCATTACAAGCAATAGTAATACATCAAAAACTTTTGTTAAAAAGCAGCAGGAATCTTTTATTCTGGAAAATCACAGCATTTCTGAATATGTTCTTCTGTTTCTTACCTTGCTTGACTGTTTCTACATGCCATAGTTTGAGGCATCACAATGGCAAATGTGGTAAGAAATGGCATACGTCAACATTAAAAACTAAGCAATCACAATGGTAAACCTGGTAATACATCAGAAAACTATTTGTGTTAAAGTGAAGCATGATTTTTTTTTTTCTGAAAAATTGCTGTATTCCTGAACATGTTCTTCACTGTTTTTTTTGCATGATCTTTCCATCTACATGTTATGGTTTGAGCTGTCACAGTGGCAAACTTATGACAGCAATAAAAGTCACAAGTTTTATATGAATCCATTAAAAACTGTATTAACTGATGTTAAATTCCAGCATGAACGTTTTAATTTAGAAAAATCACAGTGTTTCTGAACATATTCTTCTGTTTCTTTCTTTGCATGCCTCTGTTTGATCTGTGAAAATGGCAAACATGGTAATACCTCTACATCCCCATGCCTCTGTTTGTTCTGCAATAATGGTACACATGATAAGAAAGGTCTTGGCGGCAATAAAAGACAAGTCAAGTCTGAATGTTTTCTAAATGAATACCTGAGAAAAACTGTATTAAAAATCAATATTATATTCTAGGAAAACTATTTCCGAACAGGTTTTTCTTTTTTCCTTTCTTTGCATTACTTTTTCTATCTATATGCACTGGTTTGAGCTGACACAATTGTAAGAAAAATCATGAAAATTAACATGAAAAACGTTTTTGCAGACTTTTTTTTCTAATTTTTTGACAATCACTTGTTCTTCTCTGTTCCTATTTTTGCATGACTCTTTCCAGGTCCATGGTTTGAGTCATGACACTGGCAAAAATGGTAAGAAATGTCATGTGACAACATCAAAAACCTGTATTAACTTATGTAAAAATGCAACATAAATCTCTCTTTCCTAAAATCAGTGTATTTCCAAACATATTCTTCTGTTTCTTCCTTTGCATGACCATTTCCAACTACATGGCATGGTTTGAGCCGGAACAATGGTGAATATGGTAAGAAAGATCATGTGACAACATAAAAAAAAAAAAATTGTAGGGTAGACCACACCAAAACTAGGGACTGAAAAGAAGTGATTTTTCATATGACGTTTCCTTAATTTGTCTACTAAAATATTAATAATTATTCACATTCATAACTAGGTCATATTTGCCACAGTTAACTCATAAGCACAAGAAGCTTTTTAACAGTACAGTACTGGAACAGTATACCTGAGTACAGTTGAGACACCCATTTGTAATGCTGTAAAGATGCCTAACCAAATGTAAATAGCTTTAAAAATGAGAATTCAACTATTTTTGTTTCCATTCAGTATTTTATTTGATTATTTGTTTAGTTGAAAGTAGTTCATTTGTAAAGCATTTTAAAGCGGTGCTATTATGCTTTTTCACGTTTTTAATTTTAGTCAGTGTGTGGTGTGTATCTTTGGGCACAAAAAGTTACAAAGTTACAAATCTCAAAGTCCACTTAAAAAGGAGATATTTTGTTTTTAAAAAAATCCCTTTTCAAGAGCTACAACGAACGGTTCCTTTGGACTACAATGTTTGTTTTTCCGCATGCAATGTCACAACGCGGTCCATTAGAATATCATTAAAATAAATCCTGCCCACGGAAATTCGAATTGTTGGAGGGAGGATACAGACGAGGTGGGGAATTAGCCTAATAAGCTATGCAGCTATAAGCTATGCAGCACGGAGAACTGCTTCAGTGAGCCACAGCATGGTGGATATAAACACAAGCATTGACTAGAGTGGCCACTTTAGAGCCGTAACGTGCCGCAGACGTGTGCAGTGAGTGGTAAGACATTTATTCATCATACAGTGTAGATAGCTTCACTTATAACACGAGTGTTTTTTTTAAAATGCATAAACTTGCAGTAGAATAGCTAGGCTGATCAGTGATGATGTTCTTTGATAACGTTAGGCTGCTTTTTCACCTTATGCTGGAGCTGGTTTTGGTCAATGAAACTAAGTATGTAAATAATTAATTACATTAGCACGATAATGTAATTAATCATGTATTGGCGATCTCGCAGGCTGACCCAACACTACTGTAGCGTATTATTTACTCACCCTCCATGCATCCTAGGTGTATATGACTTCCTTCTTTTAGACGAATGCAATCTTTTAGTCTTATGCAGCCCCTTTTTTTTATTCAATAAAGGCCTCCTGTAGTGAATCGATGCGTTTTTGTAAGAAAAATATCCATATTTACAACGTAATAATCCCCTTAATGTAGCTTGCGCTAACAGTTGTACACAGAACTTGCTTCTTTGACAAGGGCCGTGGCAGTACTGAAACACTCTCTAAGCTGTTCACCAATCGCAACACAGTGGGACAGCTAACCAATCATAACACATTTTGTTTTTTGGAAGGCAGGCCTTTGTTAAACCCAGAAAAAATTGAGCCTTATGTGCCAGGCTGGGAGAGATGTATTGTAACAATGTAAATTATGTTAAAAATAACATGTTTTTCGAACCACCTGTTCTAGTACACCCCCAAAACAAAATCAAGACTTTGTAAAAGAGCATAAAAGGACCCCTGTAAAAAAACATTGAACAATTGCAATATGTCAGTTTTCAGAGCACAGATTAAGGTTTACAAAAATGTAAGTGAACAATATTTAAGAGAAATAGGCTTTTTGTCTACATAAAAAAGTCTTACATTTATGAGTTCAGCTCATGAAAAATGAGGCAAAAACAAAAGTGTTGCATTTATAATTTTGGTCAGTGTGTATTGAAATTAGTTACTACAGTTCTCTAATTATTGGCATTCCTAAATTGTCTTCCATGGAAACAATATGAAGGTGAGCAAATAATGATGGACTTACCAGCCAAGCACTGATGAATTATCAAGAAGTGTGTGGGGGTGTGAGGTGTTTTAATTAGCAGCTGACCCTCTGAGATTCATAGGTAGCAAACATCTGCATATGTTAATAAACATGCCAGCAGGACACTCTTGGCATTCATATGCTCAGCTATGCCCAAAGCGTGACTGTAACAACAAGACTGAATTTGGTTAACAAGCTCTCAAATGAATGCAATAGCTAGACGTGTCCATCAACAGTATATGTTGACATGAACTATATATGAGAATGAACACTAATGGACTCATAAGCACATGATCTTGCCACATTCAAAGCCTCCACAGTTCAGCCCAGATGGTGTGGGAGCATGAAGGGCCACTGAGGGCCATTGAAATGCTCTGCATTTGTTTACCACACTCTTCCTGCCGCTGTCAGGGAAAAAAACGAGAGACACTCATAACAGAACGTCAGAACACTTGAGCCTAGTGAGTCATGTAGTTCAGTGATACTGGATGAATTACAAGTTTAATGAGACAGGGAGAACATCGGAGGAATGTAGAACCAAGAAAAACTCCTCTGCTTTGTGACGCTCAACAGTTCTGACAGAAAACAAGCGTATACTGTGTTGACATTCTGAATAGTGACTCACAAAGTAGAATGATGCCAAGACTAATGCTTGTGTAGAGCCCAATGAAGTCGGTTTTATTTTTTCTCAAATTCCATGGTTTAATTTTTCATTTTCCATAGTTTTGATGGTTTATTTAAATGTTAAGAAATCAGAAAGGATGTCTAATCGATTGCGTTTGTAAAACTTCAACAATTTAATAATTTATTAACGTTAACAGTTATAGTGCTGTGTTAAATGGGTTTTTATTTTTATTTTTTCAGAATTTGTGTTTTAATCTTTGTGGATTGTCGTCTTTCTATGATTTATGATAAAAAAAAAATAAATAAACTGAAGCTAATTTCATAAATAAATAAATTTAATAAATAAATTATATATATATATATATATATATATGTGTGTGTGTATATATATATATATATGTGTGTGTATATATATATATATATATATATATACTTCAATAAAAACTGTTATTTTAGCGTGAAATAATATATTTTAATGTGAATAGTGAATACATTTTAAAATGTAATTTATTACTGTGATGCAAAGCTAAATTTTCAGCATCACTACTCCAGTCTTCAGTGTCACATGATCTTTCAGAAATCATTCTAATATGCTGATTTATTATTATTAATGTTGAAAACAGTTGTGCTGCCTAGTATTTACTTGAAACCTGTGATACTGTTTTTCAATATTTTTTAATAAATAAAAAGTTAAAAAGAACAGCATTTATTTAAAATAGAAATCATTTGTAACAATATAAACTACGATATAAAAGTTTGTGGTCGGTAAATTTTTATTCTTTCTTTTTTCAAAAGAAATGAACACTTTTATTCACCAAGGATGTGTTAAATGGATAAAAAGTGGTAGCAAAGACTTATATTGTTAGAAAGTATTTCTACTTTGAATAAATGCTATTCTTTTAAACTTTTTATTCATCAAATAATCCTGAAAAAAAAAAAAAATCACAGGTTCCAAAAAAAATGTTAAATGCAACTGTTTCCAACATTGATAATAAAATTAGCATATTAAAATGATTTCTGAAGGATCATGTGACACTGAGGACTGGAGTAATGGCTGATGAAAATTCGAGCTTTGTATCACAGGAATAAATTATATTTTAAAATGTATTAAAATAGAAAGCAATTATTTCACAATATTACATTTTTTTCTGTATTTTTATCAAGTAAATGCAGCCTTGATGAGCATAAGAGAACTGTTTAAAAATTTTTAATATATGAATAATTTAATAAATGAATTAACTGTGTTTTTAAAATTGCCAAAAATGACAGGAACTGTTTACATTTTACTTTTATTCAAAGCACTGCAGGTTTAAAATAAAATGTGCAATATTCCTTAAAATACAAAAAAGTTATTATTATTATTGGTACTATTACTACCACTTTGAGAAATGTAATAGTAATGTGCAATAGTAATGTATGTAATATAGTTTTTTTTTTAATTATTATTAGTATTTTTGCTATTATTGCTGTTACATTTGGTGGCGCTAGTGGCACGGAAACTACAGTTCCTCTCAATTTCCATTGAAGCTTATTTCTTAAACCTGCAAATTTGACAGAGAGAGTAAGAGATAGAAAGAGAGGAAAGTGACAGATAGATCAGGTGAACAGGCCATCACTCTATAAATAACTCTACTTTGACGTGTGGAGGGTGATTTCACCCTGGCGTTTTCTCTCCCCCACCAATTTTCCTTTAAATCAGTCTTTAGACATGCCTCTCTTCCAGCGCACCTCTCTCCTCCAATAACACACAGCCGTGCTTCCCTCTGTCTCTATCTCTGTTCCCGTGTCCGCTTTTAATCTCTTGCTCTTTGTCAGAACTTCACCTGTTTTCACGAAGTCTGATTATTGTGCTCTTTTCTTCCTTCCTCTCCCTGTCGTGTGACATCCCTTCTCAGGTTATTATTTCATCATTAGTTCATTAATCCCTGATTGCCCTCCCGTTCTGACCTGTATTAGCCACACTGCTCATTCTGCTTTTGTCTCTCCAGCCTTCACAGGTTCAGCTCTCTCATCCCCTCATCATTTCCTCCCACTCTCTTTCTCTGACAGGTACCCTGTGTGGACAGCTCTTTGAGGCTTTAGTTCTGTAACTAGCCTCGGGGGGATGCAGTGACTAGCCGCTGTCAGAGTAGCCAGGATTAGGCCATCTGCTAGAGGCCTGCGGATGACAGCGGTGCCCATCTCTTCACCCTTGGCATCGCTGGAGGACCACCATAGAGGTGACATGTAGATAAAACCAAATTATTGATCAAAGCTTCTGTGTTTTGTTACGGTTACATTACAGCTACTTTAATACAAACGTAATTTTTATGCATATTCTGTGATACTGGTTCTCTGGTGGTGCTTGAAGGCCTGCAAATGGTCTGTATTCTGATTTAAACAAACAAAAAAAGGCTAAATAATAAATATATCTGCAAGCAGCGATTACCAGGGTTCAAGCGCTAAAGGCATTTTAGCATATAAGGAAAAAGATATTACATATCAATGATTGAAAAATATATATTTCTATGGTAAATTACCTGGATTTGCCAAAAATGTTCCTTTTTTTAATGTTTATGACTTTTATAGCACCAGCTGTGGTCCGATCCCCTTAAAACTTTGCATGATTGTTTAGAATCACCTGTCACATATGCTCAGCAGGTTTTGTGAAGTAACTTCTGAGTTTGTCTTTAGGTTTTATAGGATTTTGGGTATATTTGGGCAGGCTCCTTTTCTAAACGACCCCATTATAGCTTCCTTAAGGGTAAATTTCAAAATGTTTTGATAATTATTGGCCTAGAGAGTCCAGAAAATTGTACTGCAGTGTTTTTTTGAGTAAAAAAGTATTTTCTGAGTAAAAAAAAAAAAAAAACTTGGACTAGCTTGCAAAAGCATTTTTTTTTTTTTGACATTTTCTCAATCATTTAACAAACAATTTAATTGACAGCAGTGGTTCCAGAGGTAAACTTGTCCGAAATGAGGAGTTCTATCGTGTGACAGGAATATCATGTGGAAAACTGCACAACTGCATCGTTTACGCCCTTGAAAAATGCGATAACGTTTTCCCCCCAGGGGCCGATTTCTTTCAAACTTGTCTAAGACATTTGGGGCCGTGAGTCGAACAGGCCCACTGAGTTTCATTATGATTGGCCTTTGTTAACCTTGTCTAACAGGTGCTCGAACTTTGTCGGCCAATGGTGGACATGTTTTTTTTGAGATACACAAGTGTCCTTGTAGTTACATGACACTTCCGACCAAGACCGTGCACATTTTCATGTTAAAGGGACAAATGGTTGTGCAGTTATAGCTATTTTTTTTTTTTTCCCCCCCACCACTTATAGCACCACCAAGTGAGTTATGAGCGATTTTATACTTTTATTTGCTGTATCATTGGCAGGCCAATTGGGGCGAGCCTTGATCCCATTGTAGGCGATGTGAGTACTACCATCCCTCCAAGTTTCAAGTCTCTGTGACTTACGGTTTGGTGTGCAAGATCAGTTTTACGTGGAGATCGCTGATCCATGACCATTCTAACAGTTACAATAGGGTTTCAGCACTATGCGCTTTAAGCCCTAACTAGAGTCAATATATCAGTATAATCAACAAAAAGAACCTTTGGAATGAAAATTACCCCATGATTTACTCACCTTCACACTATCCTAGGTGTATGTGACTTTCTTCTTTCAGATAAATACAGTTGTCTGAAAAATTGTCCTCGCTCTTCCAAGCTTTATAACTGCAGTGAATAGGTGTTGAGATTTTGAAGTCCAATAAAATACATCCATCCATCATAAAAGTGCTCTACACAGCTCCGGGAGGTTGGTAAAGGCCTCCTGAATCAAATTGATGCTTTTGTGTAAGTATCCATATTTAGAAACTGTAATATCTAGCTTAACTGTAGTATGCTGATTCACGAGAGATTGGCATTCCTGCGAATAACAATGGACGCAGGTGTAGCGTAAGCTCCGGTGAGAATATACTAGTCTCTACAGAACCAAGTTTACAGTGAATGTAAATCAGTTTCCTTCAATTTTAGTGACAGTACACACTGTGCTAAGTTGGTACAGTTAGCACATAAACATGCATTTTAGCCTTTGTTAGCTAAATAGACCAGCCAATACGGTGTGAATTTAGTCCTGCTGATTGCTAAACATCTTGTATAACTATATATGTTTTATAATTAATCCAATTTTGATTAGACAATAACACTACTGCTGGTCAAAAATCAATTATTTACATGTAGGGAAACATGAGGATTAATAAATAATGACAATTTTATAATTTGGTGTACTATCAGTTCGTTGCAACTGGAATGGTTATTTTATACAGGGAATGTCATTGAAAGAAGTAAAAGTGAGATCATGCTTAACCTCCTATTCATCTCATTTATTTACAGGCTTTACAATCTGGGATGGACCACAAACAGCTTTTCACACTGCAGGGGTCTCACATCTGTTGGCAGAATACTAAATATAAGCATGTTTATTTTATTTTTGACTTGTGATTTGTCAGTGACTGTTATGGCAATTTGTAAAGCATTTAGACAGTTTAAATAACACTTTATTAAAGCAAAGCAAATAATGCATATAAATTTCCTTCACAGTGACACCTCAGCCAGAATCTCACGATGTATTCACTTTGAATGAAATGAATGTTTAAACTGTAGGCCATTCAAATTAAGCTTATGCATTTGTATGCTATCAGTCTGAACCAGTGGAGCCCCTTGAATCAACAATAAACATTGTCAAGCTTATACAGCTAATTTTTTTTTTTTTTTCCATTTCTATCATATAACCTGAACCTGAACATTTTTCAGACAAGCATGTGGAGAAATAAAAGCGAGGGAGGTCTTCAGGTCAAAACTTAAGAAGTTTCAACATCGGAGATGAAGTATCAACACATGGAAACCTTGAATCTACATCACAGAAGGCAGAAACGGAGAAATCAGTAGAACATGAAGCCCTTTTTTTTTTAGTACATTTACAGTTGACATAATTTTGTGATCTGTAGGGTCATATTTCTTGTTTCATCATCAAACACACCAGCCAAACAACAGATTGAAGCTTCTGTTGGTTTACGAAGCTTAACATCAGCTGTTTGAGTGCTAATTGATTCTTAATTGCTTTTTGATGTTATTTTGAATGCTATTTTTTTGTATACACAGTAAAAATTATTAAAATTTACATGTATAAAAACACAACTCTAAGAGTTCCTTGTAAGCAAAATAATCAAGTGTCTTATGTAAGCTAAAGAAAAATAAAGATCTCTAAATAGTTCCTGAGCTGTCTGAATCACATCGATTCACATTGTTCAGTTTTGTTAGTAAACTAACTGCGCTCTATTACAATATGCATACTGACTGCAGTAATAGGCACTTTGTACCATATTGATAAAATAAACTACTGATTAATACAAATGCATTTCTATACTTGGTTCAGTTTACTTTAAGCTCTTAAAGGATGGAAGTTCACTTCTAGAACAAAAAAAAACAATTTACTCACCCCTTGTCATCCAAGATGTTCATGTCTTTCTTTCACCAGTTGATAAAATGTTTGAAGAGAAAACTTCCAAAATGCAGGTTAAATGCAGCTTCAAATGGCTCTAAATGATCCCAGAAGAAGAAGGGTCTTGTCTAACAAAATTATCACTAATTTTTTGAAAACAATTGACAATTTATATACTTGCTAATATCAAAAGTATATAAACAAGTTGGTCTATGTCAACTTTTTTGCCCCCAGTTTAATACGGTCAGTAAAGTTAGGGTATGTCAGAAAAACTCCCAACTCATTTGCTTCCCTAACATCAAAACCATCCTATCGCTGCAGAATTACCAACCCAGCATCTACAAAGTGAACATGCAAAGATCATCAAACATTCTTTAAAAGGAAAAAGGTAAAACAGCAATGTAGGAAGATTTTGAAAAGAAGTATTAACTGTATTGACCCAGATTACACAGACTACGCATGCGCATTGTTTATATAAAAGGGTTAGAATTTAATAAGGTGCCAACTAGAGAACCGATGAAACCAACCCGAGGAGGTAAACTAAAAAAGGAAACAGACAAGCAAACAAAAACAACAAAGTTGTTGGTTATTCACTCAAGCAGATTTTTTTTTTTTTTTTTTTTTAAATCAATTACATTTTTAAATCATTTTTTTTAAACCAATCTTCCCACAGGGAGAAATGTCTGTGTGTCAGACATGTTTTATAATGTACACTCACAGGAGCAATTTCACATGGTGGACAGGAGTTTAATTTCTTGAATATTGCAGGTTTTAAATGACAAATTCATTTAGGTCCCCCTAAAAGGTTGACTGTCCATGCAAGACAAATGCACAACACAACAACAAATGCAAAGTGTCTCAATGGGGAATCGGTTCAGCAGTGCAACTGAAATTGCTTTCCAGTTCAGTGCTGAACAAGGTAAGGATCCATCTCAGAATGTTTAAGAGGTCAGACTGAAAGCACACTCTGCAGTGACCAAGCCTCTCATCAGCAGAATGAATAAATAAAGAATATAAAGGCTAAGCTCATCTTTACTGAGGAGCATGTTGTGTGGAAAGAGGAGAACTGGTCCAAAGTTCACTTTAGTGATCAGAGCGAGTTTAATTTATTTGGATCAGATGGTGCCAAACAAACTGAAAAAGAAAAGACGGAAGCTAGACTGTGTAAAGAAGTCAGTGAAAGGTGGAGAAGGAAATTTGCTGCATGTCATCACAAGTACCATTTACACCTTACTAACTGCATATTTGTTAACTGCAGAACAAATAGAGTTTAATAAGTTTAGTTAAGGACTTTGGGTGTTGTGAAACACAAACAATGATTTTGTTTAAATGCTTTGGGAAACTTGAGTAAAAATGTATTGATGAACAATAACATTGAACTGTTGTATAAAATAAATACCAACAGTTGTTTTAAGTCGTTTGTAAGGTAGAAGTTAAACTGAGTATCATGAGCAGGAAAAAAACCCCCACTGTCAACCACATGCTTTTCATAGACACTATTGACACCTCATAAACAACAAATGTCCAGCAGACACATTCTCATGCACAAACTCAACCCAACAGATAAAAACATGTCTTTACAGAATGAAGCAAGGTTCATTCTCACTACTTTTGATGAGCATTTCACATCTTCGTTTTGCACTTGGAGAATTACACACACAGTTTTGAGACTGTAAAGGGATAATTTGCCCAAAAAATAAATTTGTCACCACACTCACTCTAATGTCATTCCAAACCCATAAAACATTTATTCAACTCCAGAACACACATGAAGGTGTTTAATATTCTCTCATCTAGTGTTGTCATAGTACCAAAATTTCAGTATTCGGTACCAATACCAGTGAAAATTCACAGTTCTCCATACCAATTTCAGTACCAAAACAAAACACAAAACACATTAATTGAACAACACTGTTTTAATAAGGTTAAACAAAAATAAAATGTACAAAAATCAATGCCATTCTTAATACCTATTTAAAATTGTAAAGTAAATAAGTTTCACCCAAAAGTTTTTGTCCCATTTCTGCTGCTGAAAAACAGTTGTCTGTTTTACAGTTTGCTGGGGTGTTTCAGGATCTTCCTCAATCGGCAGCTGTAAAAGACAAAAAAAAAAAACATATGCTTAAAGCAATGGGCTAAGGCTGACCAAATGCAACATTAGATGAACTTTTCAGAAATAAACTCGATTTAGTTGACTACTTTTATTTAATCGAAACTGCGTTCATATTTAATTTTAAAGGGCTTTATAACCCTGCTAGTGTTATCCAGCCAAAATAAGACTAGAACCTTGCCTGACACTGCAGTCAAGTGAGCCGTCATCTGCGAACACCCGTTCAAGCCAACTGCCATCTGGATTTTGCTGCATGTCTGTTTTTGGAATTATGGTGTTGTGATACATGAAGCTTCCAAAAAGCATCTTTCTTAGCTTTTTGGCCGCGCCAAGCATTCGAACCGCTATTCCAAAAATAGATGAGAATTCAAATCCAGGCTGCAGGAGGCTTGACTGGATGTATGCATGTGACAGCTCACTTGACCCAAGCTTTCTGACGGACTGACATAAACAGGTTAAGGACATAAACACTGTTAACCATACATTTGTATATTCTCTAACACACATATTTTGGTCACATAGGTCATTTAAAAGCCTCTGTTGTGTAAAAATAGCACATACCATCATGCCCTCCTTTTTTTTTTTTTTTTTTTTTTTTTTTACCTGAGCATTATATAGTAAAACTTTATTCTAAGCCATGCTTATGCTAACAATTAACTACTACGCAAACAGCAATATTTATTTCAATCCGACATTCAAATCAAAATATGGAATAATGTTCAGCTCTAAATATAAAATCAAATTAAAACTTACCTGCTTGAACTTTCATTTGATCCGGGAGTCAGCCTTTAAGCCGTTTTGTCAAGTTTGGTGTTTCCTCCTTTTGAGAGAAAACTTAGACGACATCGTTTGCAAATTGATTTTTGATGATCTATGATGTTTGCCTTCACCAGCCGCAAATACAAAATATTGCTATTCTTGTCAACAAGTGGATTCAAAGCCACCGCACTGCATGAGCAGCACCACCGGTCACCATGTCTCAGTCCTTTTATGAAGAGAACGCAACTGCGCACCTTTCGGATAGCACATTAAGAGTTGACTCGGTACCACCGGTACTTAAGAAAACATAACGTTTTTTTTTTTTAGTATACCGACTTGGTACTGAAGTACCGGGTCACAAGCTCATATTCAGTGTTTCATCATTCAAGTTCTCTCGTACAAATGTGCCACCTCAGGAAAAGCTCCTCTGATCAAATTACACAGCAGGCACTCAGCCTCTTGATGACTCTGTAACGCCGCTTCTGCTGCTGCTTCAGTACTGACCCTGTAGTTCTCACCTCTCTGTATTGTTTTTTCTCCTGGATCTGAGTGCCTTATGCTGAACGCAGGTGTAGATGACTCATATGTGCTTCTCTTCTCATCTGCATGCTCAGAGGTCAGACATTTCTCTCATGAGCCTCGAATACAGATAGACTTCAAGTCTGTCATGTGATATGATCATAACAATCAGTCTGTATGAACCATGAGCTTTATTTACACAGTGCGTACAGCTGAAGTGTGCCATTTATGCCTCTTTAGTAGCACCAGTCCAGAGTTATTGCAGAAGTAATTTGATTTTTATTTGGTGCTGTAGGGTGTTGTGTATGTATGCCAGAGCATTGCCACGCGGTTGTTGTTTCCAAAGTGGTTTCTTACTGGCAGAAACAGCCCACTCCAAGTCTTTTTGATGTTATTGTTGCTAGACAGGAATCAGTGGGTTTTTTGTCTCTGAGTGTAAGTTTTGAAACAAAGCTTATTTTTGTGTTTGTTTATTTAATACACTACTGTTCAAAGTTAGAGTCTGTTAAGATTGTTTTAAAAGCAGTCTCTTATGCTCAACAAGGCTGCATTTATTTGATTAAAAAATATGAAACAGTAATTTTATTCTTATATGCAGATTATGTGCTCAAGAAACATTTCTTATTGTCACTAAATGTTGAAATATACTAATAAATATACTGAAATATAATATATTGTAATTTTTTTTGTGGAAGTCATGATACATTTTTTCCAAGGTTTCTTAAAGGGATCATCGGATGTCCATTTTCCACAAGTTGATATGATTCTTTAGGGTCTTAATGAAAAGTCTATAATATACTTTGGTTAAAAATTCTCAATGGTTGTGTAAAACAACACCCTTTTTACCTTGTCAAAATGAGCTCTTAATCATCCTATTCTGAGGGATTGTTCCTTTAAATGCAAATGAGCTCTGCTCGCCCTGCCCCCTCTTCTCTCTGTGGAGTGACCAGCTGCTCAGAGAAAGTGTTTATTTTAGTGTTTAATATCTCCGATTGAGCGTTGAAGTGTTGTGTTGCTGGATATAATAATGAACATAGTGGTCGTCATTTACTCCTGACATCTGAGCCGTTGAAGATGCAGTGGATTACGTTTGTTTGTGAAGGGAATGCACCTCCTGATCTACATAAATGCGTCTATGTTTGTGCAAATCATTCATGATCCAGCTTCACCTACAGCAGAAGTGAGTATAAGGTTTTTTTTTATGAATCTCTGCAATCACCTTTCCTAATAACGTGCTAGTTAGCAAGTTTTGCGGCTAAACGTGCTAAATGCGGCTAAAGTAAACAATCTCTCAGAGCAGCAGAAAGAAGAGAGGGGCGGGGTGAGCAGAGTTCATTTGCATTTAAAGGAACAATCATTTAAAGGGGTCCTTGATTATGATTTCACTTTTTTAACTTTAGTTAGTGTGTAATGCAGAGCAATTGTTGGAGCATAAACAACATCTGCAAGGTTATGACGCTCAATTCAACAGTTCAGTGCAAACGGAGGCATTTTCTTTTATAGAATTTGTTTTTTTTAAGGCCTACAACAAACGGCTGGTAGGAACTACAACTAGCTTCTTCCTGGGTTTATGACATCACAAACCCTGAAAAAACGTAACCCTGCCCTCGGGAACACACAACAAAAGGGGTAAGGCCATGTTGGCGCACATGCAACTATACGTAATGGTAAGGCATGAAACATGAAACTTCACTGAACCAAGAAGTCAACAGACTGTTTTTAGGAGAACAGAAACAGTGTAGTATAAAGGTAAAATATGTGAACAATAATGCAGTTTTTTCTAAACAAAGCATGAACTTCTTACATTGCACCCCATAAACACAATCACTTTGAAAATAGCTGATTAAGCACCCCATTAATGATCTTGGGATAAAACCATTCCCAAAATAATAGTCAGTCTGGTGGTATGTCATGAGACAAAACAGATTTGGAGAATATGTATTTAGTTTACTCAATGAAATCTGTGTCATCCAAATCCAAAAAATTACTTTTTCTCCAGTTCAATATAGTTAGGGTATGTCGAAAAACTCCCATCTTATTTTCTCTTCCATCTTCAAAATTGTCCTACATCGCTGCAGAAATACCGACTCAGTGTTTACAAAGTGAACATGCAAAGAAGATCAAACACCCTTTTACAAAAAAAAGTAAAACAGTGATGTAGGATGATTTTGAAGCAACAACGCGTGCAAAGAGTGGGCGGGCAGTATGCTAATGTTTCATGTTGACGTCAACATGAAACAGCTTGGGATTTGTTTTAAAAACAACTTGTTTAAATGATTCAGAGTCGACTCTTTCTTTTAAAAGGCAATAACTTTATAAACGCTGCAATTTCAGATTTAAAACTTTGCAGGATGTTTTTATTCACTTACAGCTGTGCTACACACTGCATTAAAGGTAATATTCAAAAATCCATAATAGGGGCACTTTAATGAAAATGTTTTAGCAGTGTAATCAGTGCAGTGGAAATTGAATGTCAAACATTCTTTTAATAGTTGTGAATTTAATCAGTAGGCCTAAATTATAAATGAGATCTGAAGATATGAAAAAAAGTTGTTGAATAGTGAAGATACACAGAAAATTCTTTATTTAAAGTGTTCTGTTACAGAGTGAAATGCATTTTAAAAAAAGAACAATATTTTTAGTAAATCAGATATTTAATATATATCCACTGAGATATATATCCATTTGTCAGTTTGCTCTGTCAGTAACAAATTTGTATTGCTGATAAATGGTGTCTGTGTGTATGCAGTCCTGGTGTGAGCACCACTAATCTCTCCAACATCTGTGTGTTAGTGAACAAACGCCAGCATCCTCAAACTGAATCTTTGGTTAAGATTAGAAAATTAGTTTTCTAGTGCACCGTTAGGTCTGTTGAAGAATGTTTAAGTGTAAGCTGAAATAAAATGCTTATTTGAATGAAAACACAACATCCTTTTGTTGAGGATCTCCCTCTTGTTGTAACGATTTTTGACATCCTGACGAAGTGTAATTGATTGAATGTGACAGCAGTGCTGGAAAAGGCACACGGCAGATCCAGCATATGGCTGCTTTCCTCTGCACTCTAGTTTTATTTAATTACCATATCCTTTCATAACAATCCAGCTCACATTTTGATACGAATCCCCCAGCTGTCAATGAAAAACAGTGTTGGATCCCGAGGGGACATGGTCTGCCAAGATCTGTCTTTCTACTCCAACACTCTACTACAACACTTTATTTATTCTTATTGCATGGCTGTTGGAATACTTGATTCTTATGGTCTGCCTCTGCACTGAGCAGTCAAATGTTTTTGTATAATGATGGCTGATATATGTCCATCATATCATGCCACGGTCTGTCTATTTATGCACAAGTATTAGAGAAGGTGTAACGAGTGGAGTCAGAACAACGGAGTGGGGATCCGAACGCAAGGCTTTATTTACAGACGTAGTCAGAACAGGCAGGGTCAAACACCAGCAAACAGTATTATCATAGAATAATCCAAAAGCGTAGTCCGAAAAACAAGCAAGGGTCAGGGCAGGCAGTCTTATGATCATAAGACTAGGAAACAATCAGGGTCAAAAACACAGGGGAACTAGGAAACACAGAAAGATAAACACAGGTACTAGGAAACGGCGATACAATAATCAGCAAACTTAAACACTGAACAAAGAGCTTATATAGAAAACCAGGAGAACACATGACAAAACCAACCAATGAGAACAAGACACCTATCAACAAGGAACCAATCAGGACATGACACACAGATAAGGGTAGCACATGACATGATCACATGAGGGGTAAGGGACACATGGGAAATGGAGTCCAAGAAGCAAAGGCAAGAGTCCTCCAGTGGCGATCACAAGCACTCCAGCAGGCAATCGTGACATAGCCCCCCCCTTAAGGAGTGGCTTCCAGACGCTCCTACCAGAGAACAGACAAGAGTCTGGGAGGAATGGAGGGCCAGGTCCATGTGGAGGACCAGGCGACTGAGGCCGGACTGGCAGAGATGGAGCCCACCAGGGCGGAGCAGGAGGCGCCGGAGCCCTCCAGAGCGGAGCAAGAGGCGGAGCAGGAGGAGGCGCAGGAGCCCTCCAGGGAGGAGCAGGGGGCGGAGCAGGAGGCGCAGGAGCCCTCCAGGGCGGAGCAGGAGGCGCCGGAGCCCTCCAGGGCGGAGCAAGGACCCGCGTCATGGCCCGGGACCTGGGGAGAACAGGGACAGAGAAGGCAGACAGAGTAAGGAGAGAAGTAGAGAGTGTACAGGTTAACGCCGCCTCCATAAGAGGCTCTACAGCCGGAGCTGACACCTCTGGAGGCATTGGCGCAGTCTCTCCAGTAAAAGAGGCCTCTAGAGCTGATTTGTGATCAGACGGAAGCTCTGGAGCAGGCCTGTGATCAGACGGGAGCTCTGGAGCAGACCTGTGATCAGACGGGACCTCGGGAGCTGACTTGTGAACAGACGTGACCTCTGGAGCTGACCTGTGAACCGATGAAACCTCTGAAGCAGATTTGTGGACAGACGAGACCTCTGGAGTAGTGTGTGCAGCCCACACACACCAAATGGCAACCGCCATTACAGGAAGAGCAGCAGCGGGTGGCAGGGTCTCTTTACTGGTGGGTTTAGAAGGTGCCGATGCCACTGGGAGGTTGGCTGCCCGCACTGACACCAGTGGTGGGTCCAGCACGCTGGCCATCATGATCGTGTGGGACGAGACATGGCGAGGCTCTGGGTGGTCAGACGAGACATGGCGAGGCTCTGAGCCGTCAGATGAGACGTGACTTGGCTCTGGGTGGTCTGGCGAATTGTGAATTGACCCTGGGCGGTCTGACGGGACGTGACTTGACTTGGAAACAGTAATAACTTGACTTGGTTCATGAAGAACAGCTGAGGCTTGACCTGGTTCGTGGAGAACGACTGTGAATTGACCTGGCTTGTGAATATCTGTAGTGACTTGACCTGATACATGAAGATCGACTGCAACTTGATTCGGCTCACTAAGACCAGTTGTGGCTTTACTTGACTTTACTGGAACAGTTGCGAGTTGACTTGACTTTGCTGGAGCAGCTGCGGCTTGATGTGATTCAGGAGGTGTTGTGGTGTCTTGACTTGACTTAGCAGGATCAGCAGCTGTAATGTGACTTGATTCAGGAGCCGCATCTGGAAGGGCGGCCATGACAGGTGCAGACTCAGGAGCAGAAGACATGACGTGAACAGGCTGTGGCTTGGCTGACGTGGCGTTAGCAGGCACTGGCTTGGCTGACGTGGCGTTAGCGGGCGCTGGCTTGGCTGACGAGGCGTTAGCCGGCTGTGGCTTGGCTGACGTGGCGTGAGCAGGCTCTGGCGTGGCGGCCATCTTGGCGACAGGCTCCGGCGTGGCGGCCATCTTGTGCAGTGGCTCTGGCGTGGCGGCCATCTTGACAGTGCTTGGCTCAGGAAAGACGGCTGTAACTTGACTTGAGACAGAAGCGACAGTTGTAATTTGACTAGACAACAGTTCTGACTTGACTTGACACAGGAAACACAGCCTTAACTTGACTTGCCTTAGGAAAAGCAGCTCTGACTTGACTTGACTCAGGAAACGCAGCTGCAACTTGACTTGGAAACTTGGCTTGACTCAGGAAACGCAGCTGTAACTTGACTGGACTTGGAAACTTGACTTGACTCAGGGAACACAGCTGCAACTTGGCTTGACTCTGAAACTTGACTCAGGAAACGCAGCTGCAACTTGACTTGATTCAGGAACAACAGCTGTAACTTGACTTGACTCAGGAATAGCAGCAGAGATATGATGGGGTGTTGTTGTAGCCGCCATTTTGTGACCGGGCTCAGGGTTGGTGGCCATCTTGTGAATTATCTCAGGGTTGACTGCCATCTTGTGAAGTGGCTGTGGGTTGGCGATAGGGCTGCAACGATTAATCGAACGATGTCGTGAGGCGCGTTTAGTCAATGAAGCTGGTACGATGTGTGAGGCGCGTTTAGTCTCCATCACGTTGATTAGTAGTCAGCTCCATCACATGCGTTCAGCTGGAGCAGCAAGTAATACACAGAGCCGTAAAGCACTGACAAGCTACGCCAAAATCGCGCTCAAAATCGAATTCGATTTTGCGGCCGATTTGGCGTGGCTTGTCAGTGCTTTACGGCTCTGTGTATTACTTGCTCTGTGTACTGAACGCACGTGATGGAGCTTTACTACTAATCAACGTACCGGCTTCATTGACTAAACGCGCCTCACACATCGTTCGATTAATCGTTGCAGCCCTAGTTGGCGACCATAATCACTGGACATGATGGTGGCCATGATGGATCAAGCTTTGCTGCCGCCGGAGCTTGACGATGTTGCCCCCCACCACAAAAATTATTTGGTGTTTCAAAGTCATCACCTTCACCCACAGTGAAGGGAGAGCCACATAACAAAAGAGTGTAATCCATGATGTCCCTCAGACTACCATTAAATTCCCCTCTGGGTAATTGTGATTTTGTGGGTTCATTAAGTCCAAAACGAAACAAATCCTTAAACAAAACTTCATCATACAGTGGTACTTCATATGACAACTCACAAAACTGGTGAACATATTCCTCAATGGATAGGTATCCTTGTCGTAGATGAAGTAGCTGGTCGACTGGGTCCATGGTTGAGCTGGTTGTTGAATAAAGCCGCTGGATCGGGGTATGGCTGATTATTCTGTAACGAGTGGAGTCAGAACAACGGAGTGGGGATCCGAACGCAAGGCTTTATTTACAGACGTAGTTAGAACAGGCAGGGTCAAACACCAGCAAACAGTATTATCATAGAATAATCCAAAAGCGTAGTCCGAAAAACAAGCAAGGGTCAGGGCAGGCAGCGAATGATCATAAGACTAGGAAACAATCAGGGTCAAAAACACAGGGGAACTAGGAAACACGGAAAGATAAACACAGGTACTAGGAAACAGCGATACAATAATCAGCAAACTTAAACACTGAACAAACAGCTTATATAGAAAACCAGGAGAACACATGACAAAACCAACCAATGAGAACAAGACACCTATCAACAAGGAACCAATTAGGACATGACACACAGATAAGGGTAGCACATGACATGATCACATGAGGGGTAAGGGACACATGGGAAATGGAGTCCAAGAAACAAAGGCAAGAGTCCGCGGAGGAGTGCCCTCCAGTGGCGATCACAAGCACTCCAGCAGGCAATCGTGACAGAAGGTCTAAATTATTAGCTACAGTATTCATTTTAATATATATGGCAAACATGAGACCTAGATTTCCAATGAAGGCAAGAAAATAAAAGCATTGTTAAGAAGAAAAGGGAACCAGGAGAGAGACAGAGCTGAGTGAGAAAGCACTTAAAATAGATAATGTTACATTGTAGAAAAATATGTGAGCTAACTAGTTACTTTATATGCAAAATAATAAAAATTTGTAAATGAATAATAATATTGTTGCTAGGGTTTTCAGCATTGTTAATGGCTTAAATCAATATTTCATGTCAGGATAATATACAGCTATTATCTTGAAAAAACTTCATGAGATGATATCATGACCAGCTGTGGGCAGCTCTTATGTAAACATTCAGTGTGTGTGTATGATTTCTGCATAAATTGATGAGTCATGATTTCAGTGTGGCCGTGATCATCAGAAATAAAGGCAGTTTTATGAATGAGTGTGTTATTCATGAACGGTACAAGTCTTTCACTGTAATTCACAGTTAGTGATGTTTACTGTGTGCGTCTGTCTGCATTCAACAGATGCTCTGAATAGCTGGTTAATGGCCAGTTGTTTTTGGCCATGCCATTAGAGCTGGACTGGTTTGCACACTCTCCTTTCAACCGCTTTTGTCCTGGCAGAGGAAATGGCAGCCTGACCTTTAGACCTGGACTCGGTTCAGGCCTGGATTCTTCTACTAACTGCTTTTAAACGGATCAACAGCAAACAAACACTTTAGGAAGTCGAGGTATATTTTGGCTCTTTTAATACATTTCCTACCGTAAATATATAAAAACTTCATTTTTCATCAGTAATATGCATTGCTAAGAACTTCATTTGAACAAGTTTAAAGGCGTTTTTTTCAGTATTTTGATATTTTTTGCACCCTCAGATTCCAGATTTTCAAATAGTTGTATCTTGGTCAAATATTGTCCTATCCTAACAAACAATATATTAATAGAAAGCTTATTTACTTGATAAACCGACCATTATGACTGATTTTGTGGTCCAGGGTCACATTTTATAAGGAATCGTTGACACAAACAATTATGTCATTTACTTACCTTCATCAAGCATATTACTTTATTCAGTGAAAAAGTCTGTAATTTATTTATTTAATTTTTTGTTTTGTTTTCAAACAAAGCATTTATTTGAGATATAAATATTTTGTAACATTATAAGCTAAGCTTATAATTCGATAGTGCTGTATGTTGTTTCAGGGTTGGCATCATCTGAAGTTCTCTGAGGGGTTGACCTCATCTCTTCTTAAGTGTTCTGGATCCAGACTGGAGCTTGTGAATTCCTAGTTACCACGGGATGTCAATCCCATGGCAGAAACAGAGAACAAATAAAAACATAATTAGCGTAGCTGCTGTTCAAACCAAGCAAAGAAAGATTTGTTTTTTGAATGCTTGGCTAAAAAATGTGTCTTTAATCTAGATTTAAACAGAGAGAGTGTGTCTGAACCCCGAACGTTATTAGGAAGGTTATTCCAGAGTTTGGGAGCCAAATGCAAAAAAGCTCTACCTCCTTTAGTGGACTTTGCTATCCTAGGAACTACCAAAACTCCAGGGTTTTGTGACCTTAGGGAGCGTGATGGATTGTAGCGTGGTAGAAGACTAGTTAGGTACGCAGGAGCCAAACCGTTAAGGCCTTATAGGTAAGAAGTAATGTTTTGTAGCTGATGCGGAACATAATAGGTAGCCAGTGCAGAGACTTTTCAAATTGGGGTAATATGATCATATTTTCTTGACCTGGTAAGGACTCTAGCAACTGCATTTTGGACTATCTGTAGCTTGTTTATTGAAGATGCAGGACAAACACCTAGTACTGCATTACAATAGTCCAGTCTAGAGGTCATGAATGCATGAACTAGCTTTTCTGCATCAGAAACAGGTAACATATTTCGTAGCTTGGCAATGTTTCTAAGATGGAAGAATGCTGTTTTTGTAACGTGACAAATATGGTTTTCAAAAGACAAGTCGCTGTCTAATATAACACCCAGACTTTTGACTGTAGTGGAAGTAACAGTACATCCGTCTAGTTGTAGATTGTAAGCCAAGAGATTCTGTGTATTGTTTTTTGGTCCAATAAGTATTATCTCTGTCTTATCTGAATTTAATAGGAGAAAATTATTGGTTATACAATCATTTACATTTTTAACACACCCTGTTAACTTCGTTATTTAGAAGTTTTGTCTGGTCATGTTGACATATATAGTTGAGTATCATCAACATAACAATGGAAACTAATCCTGTATTTTCTGATAATATTACCAAGGGGAAGCATGTATATTCAAAATAGCAGAGGACCTAGGACAGATACTTGTGGCACTCCATACTTTACTGGTGATAACTGAGATGACTCCCCATTTAAATAAACAAAGTGGTAGCGATCGGACAGGTAGGATCTAAACCATCTTAAAGCCTGCCCTTGGATACCCGCATAGTTTTGTAGTCGATCTATTAGTATTTCATGATCTATAGTGTCGAATGCAGCACTAAGATCAAGTAAAACCAGCAGTGAGATGCAGCCTTGGTCTGACGCAAGAAGCAAGTCATTAGTAATTTTAACAAGTGCAGTTTCTGTGCTATGATGGGGCCTGAAACCTGAAATTCTTCATAGATATCATTTTTTTGCAAGAAGGTGCACAGTTGAGCAGATACAACTTTCTATAAAATTTTAGACATAAACGTGTAAATGTGACACATGTAGAATTTTAGAATTCTAATCCCACATATAAGTATATTTTTATGATAGTAGTAACTGTAAATCAAATGTAAGGTGGCTAATACAGCCCTAATTACTAGCTCAAATGAGTTAAAGTGTATTCCTCTACCAGTTAAAATGTAGTCTGTTTTCTATTATTGTAATTTTTAGTTCAAGTGATTTTAACTTAATGTATTGTTTTATTTTAGTGTTTCAATGCTTTAATGCTTTAAATAGCAATTTTAGATTGTAATGTTTTAACTGCCTACTAATAACCATAAAGGTATAGCTGTCATAAAACCAGAGAGAAAGGCTGCATGGTTTGAAACTGCTGACTAACTGAATGCACAAGTAGCAATGTTAAAATGTTGTCATATCGTAAAAAATGTCTTTTATTTTTGGACTGATAATAAAATCAAAAAATTGTATGTGAGAGAGTCAGTGGTAATATCAGTGCGTTCCTATTGGTCAGGGTTATAGAAATTTAGCTTAGCCTGATTGTTAGCCTGCTCCGGACCAGGTTCATTTCCCAGCATAAGTTGCCAGAGTGACTGAGCTTGAGGTATGGTAAATTTGCTTTCTGAAACCAAATCAAGTGACAATAAGTCAGACTAACTGAAAAAAAGTCTGGCTTATTTGGTAAACTTGTTTTATGAAACAGACCCGTGGTTAGAGTGTTTATTTGTTTATTTATTTATTTATTTATAACAATTTATTTGTGAAATAAATGAATATATAAATAGTATAATAGAATTACATAATCAAGATATTGCCATCAAATACATTTATTTTAGATATTTTAAATGCATCTATTTTATCTAAATAAACTTATTTTACAGATTTGTTTTCAAATAGTTAATTCATTTTTCTTTTTTTTTTTTTTTTCAAATTTAGTAAACATTATGTGAAATATAGATTTTTGTATTCATGTATACTTATATAACTGTATCAGACATTCTTAAAAAGTATTGCTTCCCTGTCTGTTGACCCCAATGTCTCGTATCGTTCCTCATCCTAGAGCCAATCCTCAAATCCATTCAGATTATCCCTAGCGGAAGAATATCTGCCATCGTTCATCAGATTTAGTCTTGAGTTGTGTTTGCATGCATTACTTAAAAGATAGACACCAATTCATACTTAAACAACAATCTGAACACATCCAGCATGCTTTAAATAAAGAAATGATTCATCCAAAAATGAAAATTCTGTCATTTATTCAGTCTAATGTTATTTAAGATGTGAATGACTGACTTTCTGTCCTTGAAACACACACACACACACACAAAATTTAACATTTGGGTCTGTCATGCATGTAATTGAAAAAAAAAGTTTCTACGACTCTTTATGAGTCTTTTGAAGTCATTTGATAGCTTTGTATGCAATACAAATAATCGAAATGTAAACATTTATTCCTTGAAAGCTGTTCTGTCTGCTGTTGCTCTTAAATCTGGTTCACGCTCATATATACTGAAATATGACACGGCAGCTTTAAGGCTGATGCCAAATGCCTTTGTTTCTCATAATCAGTTGCACTGTGCTACATATGATTATGATTATTAGCTCAATCAGCTCAAATAATGAAAGCAAAGAGCTGGTTTGTCTGGAGGTGCTGCAGATGACACACATGTAGAGTAAATGGGGCTTCTGTTGAATTTATACAGAAAGACGATGACAGGAAGTCAAGACTTAGCACTGTGACCACATATTTCTCTGTCTCTCTTACTTTCGGTGTTATTAATCTGCACATAAACATGCACACGCTTTCTTCTCAGGAATGCTTTCCATGTTAGTGGGTCATAAAAGTGTGTTTCACTTTACTAACCTCAGTTTTCTATTTATGTCTTTCTCTCTCTTACACACAACTCTATTTCTCAGTCAGGCTGTGGTGTGCACTTTATCTTGTGTTACAGCAGTTCAAACTGCAAATCAAAGCCCTCCAAATATAACAGATATGACAAATTAGGCTAAATTTTAAAACATAACATCTTTCCAAAAGATATTTTTATATACAGCACGTGTGACTGAAATGACTTCCAGCTACAACATGTAAAAATCAAGATATGTCTTATTTTAATTCACTGCAACTTCTGCAGTTCTAAAATGTCAGCCAGCTGAGGATGTCTCTGGCTGTCCTTCTGGGGACAAATTTATAATGTTTTATCCTTAACTATTGCTAACTGAACCCTGATCCCTCCCACACACACTTGAGCTGTTGTCATATGAGGTCAATATCAGTAATTCAATCTGTCTTTCATTTTGAGTGCACACATACTGAACAGCCAGTCATGATAAACTCATATCTCAAACATCACTTAGACTCACTGCTGAATCCTTTTCAGTTGTTTGTAATGTGCTGCCTAATAAATTACCTTCAGTGCTGATACACACACACACACACAGACACACACACCTGACTCACTGGGTCAACCTGTTTTGCCTTTGTGGGTGTATGTTTGTATAGATAAGCAGAGGTGTCAGCTGAGCTAGCAGTATATAGTAGTTTAGTAAACTATAATATCAGCAGTGTTGGGGGTAAGGCATTAAAAGAAATGTAAGTTATGTAATCAGATTACTTTCAAGTAACTAGTAAAGTACTATTGCTTTTTAATTTACAAGAAAATATCTGAGTATATCTTGACTGACAGCTCGCCTGTTGCTTATGTTGAATGAGAGAAATTGGGAGTTAATGCAGAGGCGTCGTATGCGTTGTGTAAAGATGATTACTGACTAAATGTGAACATGCATTTACTCATCTCATTTGCACAAAAACAGATTCAGTATTCCTCAAAATGACTAAAAACTGTGAAATGCAAATTCAGAATATGATGCAAACCTGCAATAATTAAATGTGTCAAATAACACAAATATCCTTTATGTATTTAATCCCATTTTGTCTTTGCTGCTGACCTTCAGTGACCCAGGTCAACCACACTGTAACGCCAAGCCAGCAGAGGGAGCCCTCACCCCAGGACTGCCTGCATGCTCCCTCTGCTGCTTCTACTGCTACTTCCTGTTTGGCAGTATTTAAGGACTCACAATGTGCTCTCACATTTGTGAAGTATTGCCAGTTAACCTGCCTTACCGAGCGTTGTATATGACTCTGTTGCTGTTTTGCTTTGTTTTGTTTATGGACTTCTGAGTTTACGGATCACCCTTGTTTGGATTGTTTGCCTGTGCGGACTGCTTTCAAGGTTTGACCTATTTCTGCCTCTGACTATCACTCTCTGGACTACCCCTGTTGCTACGTTTGTTTTATTGGACTGATTCCCCGGTAACTGACCTACTGCCTAGATTAACCTCTCTGCTGCTCGGTTTACGTTTGTGTTGTGTTGCCTATTGGACTGCCTTTCCAGTTTACTGACCCTCTGCCTGTTTCATTATATTCTGCTGCTGTTAATAAACTTCCGCATATGGTTTCAACTTCCGCCTCAGCGTCCACGTTACAGAATACTTCGCCACCCCTGAATCCAACGGAAGTTACAGCATACACAACACAAAAAATCATAAACCCAGCAGTATCTCGTCTCATCTGCCTTCGTCAAGGCGACAGGACCATAGAGGAGTATGTTGAGGATTTTTGTGGACTGTGTCATCTAGTGGATTTTAATGATGTGGCACTAAAGGACTTTTTTTGTTTTGGGTTAAATGAGCCCATTAGTTCAATTCTGCCAGGGGGGAAAATTTGTTGGTCACTGGAGAAATATATCGATCATGCCCTGCTCTTAAGCGGATCACCATACACTGTTGGGATTGCGGACGAGGGACTCCGCAATCCCACAGTAACCACCACACCACAGCCTGTTCAAGCCACATCCATCAAGCCAAAGCCTGTTCACGTCATGCCTGCCCAGCAAAAGCCTGCTCACGCCACGCCTGCCGCTCCAGGGCCTGCTCACGCCACGCCTGCCGCTCCAGGGCCTGCTCACGCCACGCCTGCCGCTCCAGGGCCTGCTCACGCCACACCTGCCGCCCGTCCAGAGTCTGCACCCGTCATGGCCGCCATCCCCAAACCTGTTCACAAGATGGCCGCCATTCCAGAGCCAGTCCACAAGATGGCCGCCAACCCCAAACCTGTTCACAAGATGACCGCCATCTCAGATCCACTCCACAAAATAATCTCTGTTTCCAAGCCACGCCTCATGATGGCCCATGTACTGGACTCACCCCTAATGGCTGTATGGGCAGCTAAGATTACAGCTACTGTTCCTGTACCAAGTCAAGCTACAGAACCAAGTCAAGCTGCAGAACCAAGTCAAGCTGCAGAACCAAGTCAAGCTGCAGAACCAAGTCAAGCTACAGTTGCTGCTCCAGGGTCAAAAGCTTCCAAGTCCAGTCGAGTTCCAGGGTCAAGTCCAGCTTCAGAGCCCGGCCAAGCTTCAGAGCCCAGGGTCAAAAGCTTCCAAGTCCAGTCGAGTTCCAGGGTCAAGTCCAGCTTCAGAGCCCGGCCAAGCTTCAGAGCCCGGTCAAGCAACCGAGTCAAGCAACGCAACGCAACCGAGTCAAGCAACGCAACGCAACGCAACCGAGTCAAGCAACGCAACGCAACCGAGTCAAGCAACGCAACGCAACGCAACCGAGTCAAGCAACGCAACGCAACGCAACGCAACCAAGTCCGCAGTCAACGCAACGCAACGTCAAGCAACGCAACGCAACGCAACCGAGTCAAGCAACGCAACGCAACCGAGTCAAGCAACGCAACGCAACTGAGTCAAGCAACGCAACGCAACCGAGTCAAGCAACGTTGTTCCTGAGCTAAGCCACGCCACGGTTGTTCTTCATGAGCCAAGTCAAGTTGCTGCTATTGTCCCTGAGTCAAGTCCGGCCACGGCAGGCCTCCCTGAGTCAAGTCCGGCCACGGCAGGCCTCCCTGAGTCAAGTCCGGCCACGGCAGGCCTCCCTGAGTCAAGTCCGGCCACGGCAGGCCTCCCTGAGTCAAGTCCGGCCACGGCAGGCCTCCCTGAGTCAAGGCAGGCCACGGCAGGCCTCCCTGAGTCAAGGCAGGCCACGGCAGGCCTCCCTGAGTCAAGGCAAAGAGCTATTGTCCTACCAAAACCTCACCAGGTCCCTTTTAACCTTCTCAATCCACCTCACGTATCTACTGACCCAAGCCACGCAGCCCAGCTCCCAAGCCACAGAGCCCACGCTCCCAAGCCACGCAGAGCCCACGCTCCCAAGCCACGCAGAGCCCACGCTCCCAAGCCACGCAGAGCCCACGCTCCCAAGCCACGCAGAGCCCACGCTCCCAAGCCACGCAGAGCCCACGCTCCCAAGCCACGCAGAGCCCACGCTCCCAAGCCACAAGTCCATAACATCCACACCCTCCAGGTCACCAGACATCCCACTATCTACCGTGCTGCCTGTAATGGCCGTAGCCATTTTCAGTGTGTGGGCTGCACACTATGTTCCAGAGGCCTCGCCTGTCTAAGAAACCGCTCGAGAAGCTTCGTCTGTCCGCGAGTCTACTCCAGAAGCTTCATCTGTCCACGAGTCTGCTCCAGAAACTTCGTCTGTCCACGAGTCTGCTCCCAAGGCCTCGTCTATCCACGAGTCTATACCAGAAGCCTCTCTTGTCCAAGAGTTTGCGCCAATACCTCCTGAGGTGTCAGCATGCGCTGTAGAACCTCCTAAGGAGGTGGCGTCCATTTATGAACTCACTGCCTCGTCTGTCCACAAGTCTACGACAGAGGCCTCCTCTGTCTATGAGTCTGCGCCAATGCCCCCAGAAGTGGCAGCTCCGGCTGCAGAATCTCCTCAAGGGGCGGCGTTTCCCCACGGACTCTCTGCCTGTCCTGTCACGGCCATGAAGGCCATTTATAATTGCCCTGCCACACCTGCCCAAGCATCTGCGCCCATGCCCCCAGAGGTGTCAGCGCAAGCTGTAGATCCTCCTATGGGGGCGGCGTCCTATCATGAACTCTCTGCCCGTCATGTCACAGTCACAAAGGCCTACGATGAACTCTCTGCCTGTCATGTTATAGCCAAGAAGGCCTATTATGAACTCTCTGCCCGCCATGTCGCAATCAAGAAGGCCAAAGAAATCATTCATGTACACACCGCTCTGCCTGCCCTGCAATGGCTCCATGTTACGCCTGCTCTGCCTGCTCTACCTGCCTCGCCATGGCTCCTTGCTCTGCCTGCCTCGCTATGACCCCCCGTTCTGTCTGCGTCGCCATGGCTCCCAGCTCTACCTGCTCTGCCTGCCCCACCATGGTTCCCTACTCTGCCATTGCTCCACGGCCCTGGCCCTCCAGTACTTCACGGTCTGCTACTGCACCACGGCCCAGGACCTCCAGTGTTTCACTGTCTGCCACAGCACCACGGCCCAGGACCTCCAGGGTTCCACTGTCTGCCACAGCACCACGGCCCAGGACCTCCAGGGTTCCACTGTCTGCCACAGCTCCACGGCCCAGGTCCTCCAGTGCTTCACTGTCTGCCACTGCTCCATGGTCCAGGTCCTCCAGTGCTTCACTGTCTGTCCCTGCTCCACGATCCAGGCCCACCTGCTCTACATGGACCTGGCCCTCCGTCCCACCCCCTGTTTTGCCTCTGTTCCCCCACCCACCTGGACTGTTGTTGTTTTGAGCGCCAGGAGTCGCTCCTGGGGGGGGGATTCTGTAACGCCAAGCCAGCAGAGGGAGCCCTCACCCCAGGACTGCCTGCATGCTCCCTCTGCTGCTTCTACTGCTACTTCCTGTTTGGCAGTATTTAAGGACTCACCATGTGCTCTCACATTTGCGAAGTATTGCCAGTTAACCTGCCTTACCGAGCGTTGTATATCACTCTGTTGGATTACCTGTTGCTGTTTTGCTTTGTTTATGGACTTCTGAGTTTACGGATCACCCTTGTTTGGATTGTTTGCCTGTGCGGACTGCTTTCAAGGTTTGACCTATTTCTCCCTCTGACTATCACTCTCTGGACTACCCCTGTTGCTACGTTTGTTTTATTGGACTGATTCCCCGGTAACTGACCTACTGCCTAGATTAACCTCTCTGCTGCTCGGTTTACGTTTGTGTTGTGTTGCCTATTGGACTGCCTTTCCAGTTTACTGACCCTCTGCCTGTTTCATTATATTCTGCTGCTGTTAATAAACTTCCGCATATGGTTTCAACTTCCGCCTCAGCGTCCACGTTACACACACACACAAATAAGCAAAAATGATTTAAGATAAACATAAAATGTATTTATTTATTTTTATTATTTTTATTTATTTATTTTAAGATTGTTGCCATCTGCCAAAAACAGAACGTTTTTTTATATTAAAAAACAAATAAACAGGCAAGCCCAGCCACGAAAAAAAGTAACGCAAACATTACTTTCCATAAAAATTAACTAAGTAATGCAATTAGTTACTTTTTTGGGGAGTAA
This sequence comes from Labeo rohita, assembly GCF_022985175.1. Lineage (NCBI taxonomy): Eukaryota > Metazoa > Chordata > Actinopteri > Cypriniformes > Cyprinidae > Labeo > Labeo rohita. The sequence continues at coordinate 10,023,704 of NC_066891.1, read as the reverse complement.
TGCAATATTGTAATGAATTACTTTTAAAAGTAACTTTCCCCAACGCTGAATATCAGTGCTGACGTGCTTCACACATTGCAGTGGGTGACTGAGGAGTGTGATCTGTGTTGATGACAT